>NC_090403.1:54021719-54621719 GCF_036365525.1 Heterodontus francisci
CCCCAACCTTGATCTACAAGCAGTTCAATGATCAGGTGCAGGGCAAGGTCCTTCCACAATGACCTGATCTGCTAACTTGAATGATAAATGTCTCCGTACAGTTGCTCTTTGCAACCCAGACCTCATCTTCAGTTCTTTATGTCTCTTCCACTGGATTTCCCAGAAAATCTGAACTAATAGGAAATTTCTGTCAATACAAAAGATCTCCTGTGAAAGGTCAGTTCTCTTTAAGCAAGGGCCCTCCCTAAGGGTAGGAACAACACAAACACTTGATTCTTTCACAAAATTGATCCCAAATATAAATTTGTAAACTTGCACAAGTCTACTGAAGTTAGTGCTGAGCCAGTCCCACCCCATTCTTAGTGGCACGAGTCCATGCCCACTAAAGTGCACCTTAATTCAGCACCAGATTGGCAATAAATCACTCAAAGATCACAACGTGGCTGGTGAGAAATGTCATGCTAGCACAGGAGGAACTGGTCTTTTCTGGCTGTGGCTCACTGGGAGGACCAAGTCAACATCTCTTTACTCTTGCACTTAACTACGCCCCACCTGATCTCAAATTACCTATGCTAATATTGAGAGCCTGAAATGGAAAAGGTTCCATTCCCCTGTGGTAATTAACACTTAGAACTTAGGTCAGGAGAGTCTGAGACCTTAGTGAAAATAATATACCAACAGCCCCAGAACAGGGAACCATAGCGAACACTTAATCTCAAATATAATCACAGCAATGTTGGTGGGATTTGAGTGCACAGCAGATGTTTGTAAAAATTTTGTTTCAAATAAAAATATGGTGCCTTCATCCTATAACTCTCACGTAATCTGCTTATTCTCAGATAGAGATCCTATCAACCTACCAACAACGCTTTCAACTTGTCGATCTGTTTGTGCAGTCTCTGGCACTCCTTGTACTTTTGTACGTAGCAAGACTTTCCTGTCAGTAGCTTAGCCTTTAAACTTGTAATCTCCTTCAGGAGTGGCTGGTCTGCTGTGCTGCCCCCCTCAGTACAACCCTATAAGGCACAACAGACACACATGGATATATTTCTACAGCTTTAACCAGGGTTTCTACGCTAGTTCCTACTAGTCATATTGAAAAAAAGATCACCATGTGAGAGCGGGTTCCCTAATGGCTCAGCCAATAGATGCACTGCATTGTATGGAGCCAACTCAAAAGGAACTAGGTAGATCCAGCTGGTGCAGTGGCTCTGAATCTCCACGTGGTCTTCAAGAGGGAACTGGATCAGTTCCTAACTGGGGCCGAGACCACATCATAGAGAAGGTAACACTTAGACCATGGGATCTCCTAGTTTGGTTTTGATTGGATAATTCCTCTCTGATCCTCTCAAACAAAGTCCTTTTTCCCTTCTAGGCCCTGGGATTTTTTTTTTCTCTCTCCCAGGAGATTACATGGCTGCAGAGGGAGGGTGGGAGAAGTAATGTTTAGTCACAATGTTCCAGTCATCAAGATGTGGAGCAGGCTTGATGACCAGCTGGTCTTTTCTGTCCATCATTTTCATCTGACTGCATCCCTGCTTCATTGTCCTTGCTCAGCCGAGCTTCCTCTGGGGACATTCTGTTTGACTTCATCTAGTTAAAAAAGGGAAATGGTGCAGGTAGGGGTGAAACCAAGTTTGCTGCTCTTTATCATTATTCAGAGACTTTGTTGTAAAGTGCCGGTGTGGGGATCAAGTTGGGATAGGGCTCAGCTGTGACCCCCACCCCCAACGTTTGAATAGGTAACCGAGTTGCGCTCTCATGTTCAACCAAGAATGAGGTCTTGGGCAAGGTACCAGGTGTAGCTGGGAATAGTATCCCAGCCTGGTCTGGAGGAGAATAGCAGAAAATCTTGTAAATTATTTTTGTATTGTGACGTGAACCAATATTGGAGAAGTTTTTCCAGAGTTTGGATACAATCCTATAAAAGGTTAATAAAAAACATTCACTCGATAGAACAGGAAACATTTGCAGGGCTATAGGCTACAGTGGAACCAATTGCATTCCTCTATCAAAGTGCTCACAGGCACGATGGCCGAATGGCTATATGATTCAATGAACAGCACAATGGCAATGAGATGTGGAAACCTATAGTTACAGGTACAAAGGCAAGATTTTGCACTAATTGAACCCTATAGGCACCCACCTACCTTGACTGGAGGCAGAATGATGAGACAACAGGAGGATGTAAATGCAAATGCATTTAAAACAGGTGCATTTGCATTAAGAAATCAATACAACACTAATTCAAAAAAAAGGAGAAATGACCCAGCCAACGCATATTTGATTCTTATTTGTGACTATACTATGTGAAATCAGTCTTAACCAATCAGAATTCTTAAAAATAGACTAGCCATTGATACAGAATCAAGTGCACTGTACTGTAGACCAATAAAAGTTCAAAATTAATTAATTGATGGAAACTTATCTAATGAGGTCCCATTCCCAAAAGTAGGAGAGGCCATCGACCCAACACAAAGCAGATTCTGATCTACATGCAAATAATAGATTCAATAACACCCTATGAGTAACGGCTCAAGTTATCACAAGGCAAGACAAGGATCTGTGCTGGAGACTATTCTACTGCATACATAGCCATTCACACAGAGAAAAGAAATGAATGACTCCATCATGTGGTTTAATCGGTACATGGGTCACTCAGCAGACAGACAGTCATCCTATAAAATCAGCCACCCTCAGTGTTATTTCAGTCATACAATCTATATACACTTCAGAAATATATATGGCATGTGTAATCTGAACTGATGAAGCAGAAGTCTTTAAATAGTGCTTTTTTTTTTATTAACAAAAGGCCAGCTAGTTTGAACTCAGCGACAGCAGTAATGACTCCATCAGTACATGCACTGTCACAAGGTTAGGGCAGGCCAATTAACTTGCCAAACTGTATCAGCTGGTTATAGGGAAAAGTTTATATATCTGGTGGAGACATGCGATCAAGAGACTTTAATGAACACAGAAGACCTTTCTCTTCTCACTGCTCCTTCGAGTTTTCCTCTATTGTTCTAAAATCTAGGGTGCCACTCCAGTGCAGTACTGGGAATGCTGCACTGCCAGAGATGCTGTCTTTTGCAAGAGACATTAAACCCAGCCATTTCAGGTGAATGTAAAAGATCCCTTGGCACTACTTGGAAGAGCAGGGGAGTTCCCCCTGGGTGTCTTGGCCAATATATATCCTTCAATCAACAGCACAAAACAGATTAATTGGTCATTATCACATTGCTGCTTGTGGGAGCTTCCTGTGCACAAATTGGGTGCCGTGTTTCCTGCATTACAACAGTGACTATATTTCAAAAATATTTAATTGGCTGTAAAGCACTCTGGGATGCCCTAAGGCTGTAAAAGGCATTATAAATATTCAAGTCGTTCTTTCTTTATGCTCCTCCCGAGCCCCATGAAGCTTAGACCCTCTTTTTCCCCTTCATGTATTATTATAATATTGAAGTGAATTGGAGAAACTCCTAACTTCCCTCAGGTTTCACTTTCTTCTCCAATCTACATGGCAGGTAACTACTACTTTTCCATTTATTTGGTCTCCTCGCCAGCTCGTAAGAACCTTAGTGGTGGTCTTGCACATTGCCCCTTGTTCCTGTGGCCCTTCATCCAAGTTTCACAATTGAAAAAATAAATCCTTGCATGTACAGGCACCAGCAAAGGCCTAGTTATGGGTCCTAGTTATGCCTGTCTTTTTGTGGGATATGTCGAGCATTCTTTGTTCCAGTCCTACTCAGGCCCCCTCCCCCAACTCTTTTTCCGGTACATTGATGACTGTATCGGTGCCGCTTCCTGCTCCCGCCCCGAACTAGAAAACTTTATCAACTTTGCTTCCAATTTCCACCCTTCTCTCACCTTTACATGGTCCATCTCTGACACTTCCCTTCCCTTCCTCGACTTCTCTGTCTCCATCTCTGGGGTTAGGTTGTCTACCAATATCCATTATAAGCCCACTGACTCCCACAGCTACCTCGACTACACTTCTTCACACTCTACCTCCTGTAAGGACTCCATTCCATTCTCCCAGTTTCTCCGTCTCCGACGCATCTGCTCTGATGATGCTACCTTCCATGACGGTGCTTCTGATATGAGCTCCTTTTCCCTCAACCGAGGATTTCCCCCCACTGTGGTTGACAGGGCCCTCAACCGTGTCCGACCCATTCCCCGCACCTCTACCCTCACCCCTTCCCCTCCCTCCCAGAACCGTGACAGGGTTCCCCTTGTCCTCACTTTTCATCCCACCAGCCTCCATATCCAAAGGATCATCCTCCGCCATTTTCGCCACCTCCAGCGTGATGCCACTACCAGTCGCATCTTCCCCTCCCTTCCCCTGTCAGCATTCCGTAGGGATCGTTCCCTCCGCGACACCCTGGTCCACTCCTCCATTACCCCCACCACCTCGTCCCCGTCCCAGGGCACCTTCCCCTGCAATCGCAGGAGGTGTAATACCTGCCCATTTACCTCCTCTCTCCTCACTATCCCAGGCCCCAAACACTCCTTTCAGGTGAAGCAGCGATTTACTTGTACTTCTTTCAATGTAGTATACTGTATTCGCTGTTCACAGTGTGGTCTCCTCTACATTGGGGAGACCAAGCGCAGACTGGGTGAACGCTTTGCGGAACATCTCCGCTCAGTCCGCAAGCAGAACCCTGAGCTTCCGGTTGCTTGCCATTTCAACACTCCCCCCTGCTCTCATGCTCACATCTCTGTCCTGGGATTGCTGCAGTGTTCCAGTGAACATCAACGCAAGCTCGAGGAACAGCATCTCATCTACCGATTAGGCACACTACAGCCTGCCGGACTGAACATTGAGTTCAATAATTTCAGAGCATGACAGCCCCCCATTTTACTTTCATTTTTAGTTATTTTTTCTTCCTTTTTACATTTTTTACAATCTTTTTTTGCATTTATTTCATTTCATCTTACTTTGTTCAGTTTGCTTACCCACTGTTTTTTTCAGGTTGTTTTTCTTCAGGTTTGCACTTGCTGCTGTTCAATATTCAGTGTATTCACACCTAATCTGTACTAATGCTTTGTCTTTCAACACGCCATTAACATATTGTTTGCCTTTTCTCCGTGACCTTTTGGTCAGCTATGTGGCCTGGTCCAATCTGCACCTTCTCCTTTGTTATCTCTTTCCCCACCCCCACCTCACTTGTTTATAATCTGTGACTTTTCTAATATTTGTCAGTTCCGAAGGGTCACTGACCCGAAACGTTAACTCTGCTTCTCTTTCCACAGATGCTGCCAGACCTGCTGAGTGATTCCAGCATTTCTTGTTTTTGTACCAGCAAAGGCATGATGGGCAGAACAGCCTCCTTCTGTGTTATATCATTCTATGTACAGACAGACAGTCACTGCTCAACACACTCAAAATAGTCAATACATACACTTATGATTAAGGACATAAGCACTTTTTTCAGTTAGAACCTGAGGTTCAAAAGTCAAAATGTAGGCAGATCTGGACCTGTTTAACAGTTGTTAACCTGGATCAACCCCTCCCAAAAATTACTGCATTTACAGCATTGAAACAGGCCATTCAGCCCAATTGGTCCATGCTGGTTTTTGTGGTGTACATGAGCCTCCTCCCAACCCTCCTCATCTAACTATCAGCAAACCCTTTCTTCCTCACATACTTACCTAGCTTCCCCTTAAATGCTTTTACATTATTTTCCTCAACTACTCTTTGTGATAGCGAGTTCCACATGCCCATCACTCTCAAAGAGGTTTCTCCTGAATTCCTTATTGGATTTATTAATGACTATCATATTTATGGCCTCTAGTGTTCACTCAGCCTGGTGAAGCTACAACACAGGACCACTTGCGTGCCAAAGAGCGTAAGCAGCATGCATTAGACAGGGCTAAGCAATCCCACAACTAATGGATCAGATCTGAGCTCTGCAGTCATGAATAGTCGTGGACAATTAAACAATTGACAGGAGGAGGAGGCTACACAATATCCCCACCCTCAATGATGGGGGAGCCCAGCACACCAGTGAAAAAGACAAGGCAGAAGCATTTGCATTCATTTTCAGCCTGAAGTGCCGACTGGATGATCCATCTCCACCACAGGTCCCCAGCATCACAGATGACAGTCTTCAGCCAATCCAATTCACCACGTGGTATCAAGAAACGACTGAAGGCACTGGATACTGCAAAGGCTATGGACCCTGATATTTTGGCAATAGTACTGAAGACTTGTGCCCCTAGCCAAGCTGTTCCAGTACAGCTACAATACTGGCATCTACCCGGCAATGTGGAAAACTGCCCATGTATGTCCTGTACACCAAAAGCAGGAGAAATCCAACCCGGCCAATTACCACTATCAGGCTACACTTGATCAGCAAAGTGATGGAAGGGGTCGTTGACAGTGCTATCAAGCAGCACATGCTCAGCAATAACCTGCTCACTGACGTAAAAGCAAAATACTGCAGATGCTGGAAATCTGAAATAAAAATAAGAAATGCTGGAAACACTCAGCAGGTCTGGCAGCATCTGTGGAGAGAGAAGCAGATTTAATGTTTCAAATCAGCGTCCTTTCATCAGTTCTGTAATCAGTCATACCTAGCATGAAGGAAGATGGTTGTGGTTGTTGGAGGTCAATCATCTTAGTCCTAGGACATCACTGCAGGAGTTCCTCAAGTTAGTGTCCTAGGCCCAACAATCTTTGGCTGCTTCATCATAAGGTCAGATAAGGGGATGTTTGCTGATGATTGCACAATGTTCAGCACCATTCGCAACTCCTCAGATTCTGAAGAAGCCCATGTTCAGATGCAGCAAGACCTGGACAACTTCCAGGCTTGGGTTGATAAGTGGCAAGTAACATTCACGCAACACAAGTGCCAGGCAATGACCATCTCAAACAAGAGAGAATCTAACCATCTCCCCTTAATGTTTAATGGCAAGACCATCGCTGAATCCCCCACTATCAACTTCCTGGTGGTTACCATTGACCAGAAACTGAACTGGACCACATGAGAAGTGCTCCACAGAGCCGCTGTGATATTTAGCGTGGCGGCTCATTTACATTGCCAGGGTGGTCAGCCTGCCCCCGGTGACGTAGAGGTGAGGGGTATTCCATCCCCGGCAAGGGCGTCCGGCACCACTGCCATTTTTAAAGGGCTTCAGACCCTTCTGAATCATTTATATTTTTAAAGTTAAAGGGGACAGAAAATTAAAGTTAAAAATTTATTTGAAGTTTCAATCCCCTCTCCCACCCCTCTAATGACTAATCAATTTATTAATTGCCCTCGCCCCCCCAAAAAAAACTAATCGTGCGATCCCGACCTTCCCTCCACAAAGTTTAAAACCTTTAACCCCCTTCCCACCATCCCCTCCACCAATCGCTTTAGTTTTCCCCGTTTGCCCCCAACCCCACCCCCACCCTGAAAAATTAGCTGCTCCCCCTCCCAACCAGTGTTCCGACTCGGATCTCTGAACAGAATTCCTAAGGCGCAGGAGTTCCAGCAACAGCCGGAATATCGCAGCAGGACGACTGTCGCAACGAGTTAAGTATTTCTTCATTTATTTAAATGAATTAAAGTATTTCTGATGATAGATCACAGACCTGAAACGTTAACTCTGCTTCTGTTTCCACAGATGCTGCCTGACCTGCCAAGTGTTTCCAGCAGTTTCTGCAGTTATGTTGAACCTTTATAAAACATTGGTTCGGCCTCAGCTGGAGTATTGTGTCCAATTTTGGGCACCACACTTTAGGAAGGATGTGAAGGCATTAGAAGGTTGCAGAGAAGATTTATGAGATTGGTTCCAGGGATGAGGGACTTCAGTTACTTGGATAGATCGGAGAAGGTGGGGCTGTTCTTTGTGGAGAAGGTGGAGAGGAGATTTGATAGGGGTGTTCAAAATCATGAAGGGTCTGGACAGGGTAGACAGGGAGAAACTGTTTCCATTGGTGCAAGGGTCGAGAACCAGAGGGCACCGATTTACAGTGAATGGAAAAAGAGCCAAAGGAGACATGAGGAAAAACTTCTTTCGTGCAGCGAGTGATTAGGATCTGGAATGCACTACCCAAGTGTCTGGTGGAGGCAGATTCAATCGTGGCTTTCAAAAGGGAATTGGAAAATTACCTGAAAGTTTTTTTGTTTTTTTTTTTAGGGCTATGGGGAAAAGGCAGGGGGAGTGGGACTAGCTGAGCTGCTCTCGCAGAGAGCCAGCACAGACATGAAAGGCTGAATGGCCTCCTTCTGTGCTGTAACCATTCTATGATTCTATATCCTTCGTGTCTTCCGGTGTGTTGTGACAAATTAACTCAGAAACATGAGAACAACCCACCCTATCAATGCCTAAACCTTTCCATTAATTGAAAGTAAAGAAAAAGGCATCATTGCATACATAAAACATGCACTCAGCCAATCAGGAATGACCGAATAGGCTGGGGATCTTTCCTCTAGAAAAATGAAGACTGTGGGGTGAAATGAGGTCTTTAAAACTATGAAAGGGTTTGATAGGTCAGATGCAGAGAAGAGGTTTCCGTTTGCGGAGGAGACCAGAACTAGGGGCCATAAATATAAGATCGTCACTCATAAATCCAATAGGAAATTCAGAAGAAACACAGGAGGTTCGTTAGCAAAATTAGAGCACTTGGGATTGGGGGCAATATACTGGCATGGATTGAGAATTGCTGAACGGACAGAAAACAGAGTTGGAATAAACGGGTCATTCTCAAGTTGGCAGGTTTTGATTAGCGGGGTACGGCAAGGATCAGTGCTTGGGCCCCAGCTATTCACAAACTATAATCAATTATTTGGATGTGGGAATGAAATGTAATATTTCCAAATTTGTTGATGACACAAAACTAAGTGAGAATTTGAGTTGTGAGGAGGATGCAAAGAGGCTTCAAGGGGATTTGGACAGACTTAGTGAGAGGGCAAGAAAATGGCAGAGAGAATAAGAAAATGGCAGAGAGAATATCATGTGGAAGAATGTGATGTTATCCAGTTTGGTAGGAAAAACAGAAATGCAGAGTATTTCTTAAATGGTGAGAGATTGGGAAGTGTTGATGTCCAAAGGGACCTGGGTGTCCTTGTTCATACGTCACTGAAAATTAACATGCAGGTGCAGCAAGCAATTAGGAAGGCAAATTGCATGTTTCAATACAGGAGTAAAAGAAGTTTTGCTGCAATTGTATAGAACCTTGGTGAAACCGCACCTGGAATATTGTGTACAGTTTTGGTCTCCTTACCTAAGGAAGGATATACTTGCCATCGAGGGAGTGCAATGAAGGCTCACCAGACTGATCCCTGGGAAGGTGGGATTATCCTATGAGGAGACATTGAAGAGACTGGGCCTTTATTCTCTAGTTTAAGAAGAATGAGAGGTAATCTCATTGAAACATACAAAATTCTTACAGGGCTCGACAGGGTTGATGCAGGAAGTATGTTTCCCCTGGCTGGGCGGCGGGGTGGGGGTGTGGTTTAGATCCCGGGGACACAGTCTCAGAATAAGAGGTAGACCATTTAGGACTGAGATGAGGAGGAATTTATTCACTCAGAAGGTAGTGAATCTTTGGAATTATCTACCCCAGAGGGCTGTGGAGCTGTCATTGAGTATGTTCGAGATAGAGATCAATAGATTCCTAAATATTAAAGATAACAAGGGATATGGGGATAGTGCAGGAAAATGGCATTGAGGTAGAAGATCAGCCATCCAGTCGAATGGCAGAGAGGTTCAAGGGGCTGAATGGCCTTCTCCTGCTCCTATTTCTTATGTACCCAGAGAATGGTGAGAATGTAGGTCACACTACCACAAAGAATAGTTGAGGTGAACAGTGTAGATGTATTTATGGGGAAGCTAGATAAACACAAGGGGAAAAAGGAATAGGTTATGTTGATGGATTTAGATGAAGAGGGGTGGGAGGAGGCTTGTGTGGAGCATAAACACTAGCATGGACGTGTTGTCAAACTTTGTAACACTCACTCAACCTCTGACATACAGGGCTCTCGCACAAGAAATCCCAGGACATTGAAAGCTTTCTTTCTTCTAATTACTCTGTATAGAAATCCTGTCCATTAAATCGTGACACGCTGAGGCAGCACTGATGCACAAGGCTGCTCATTACAATCCTTGCCAAACAACAAACTATGAAAACTTCTTGTCACAACTGGAAGGTAATGCAGAAAATTTGAATAGTAACACTTTGGCCAGGATGGGTGGCTGGAAGCTAAATATTTTCACATTTAACAGCAGTTCCATGTCAGTTACTTCTACGGAGACCGAATTCTGCCCAGTCATCAGGTCCACAGCCTGGAGCTTGATTATGGAATCATACAGCACAGAAGGTGGCCTTTTGGCACAATGTGCCTGTGTTAACTAATGCATTCAAGACTGGAATGAAAACTAGACTGGTTGGTACTGAGCTCACAGGATATAGCAAAGGGAGAGTTATGCAACTGCACTTCACTCCCTCCATTCAACCACACATGAAGACAATCTTCTATAACAGAGGAAGGTTCCCCACAAAAATGGAGGTTGTTTCTGCAACATGATTTCTAATTGTTGTTTGGTTTACAAATCCAACACCAGTTGTCAGGATTCTTATCCCTTGTTTGGAGGAATAGGAGCTAATTATTGTCTATTTCCTCTTGCTATGGTGGTCATACAGTATCAAAGGTATACCACTTATACCTTCCTTCCCCTTAATGTATTGACATTCCAAATGCTTGATTAACTCTTTTAAAAAAAAAAGGGAGTGGATATGTATCTGACTGCGAGTATGATCAGAGATATGAGGACAGGTATAAATTATGCCACAGGCAGCAGTCTACCACAATTTTGCTCAATTACCTGTGGGGTCAGTGAATATTTATACAGAACATTCCCTCAGGAGATTTAATGGGTTTTACACGCTGGACTGTCTATAGAAAACGTGAGCTTGATTGACCAAACGATCATTTTGTCACATCCTGTGACCTTATATTTTAATACCACGCCATTAGGTTGTTTACTGGAATACTTCAGAGGAAATTCATTGCGACTTCTCTCCTGCTGTGAGGATCACTAGGCAGGAGGACTTAATGTCACAGCCCCAATTCCCTGACACTCCTATTGTGCCAGAGAGAGGCATTAGCCATGGCTCAGTTGGTACCACTCTCACCGCTGAGACAGAAAGATGTAGGTTCAAGTCCCACTCCAGAGACTTGAGCACATAATCCAGGCTGACACTTCACTGCAGTACTGAGGGAGTGCTGCACTGCCAGACATTCCATTTACTGGCTGAGGTGTTGAGAGGGCAGATGGGCCTCAGTTTAAGTGGATGTAATAGATCCTGTGGCACTATAAGATGAAGAGCAGGTGTGTCCTGGACAATATTTATCCCTCATCAATAAAGCAGATTATCTGGCCTTTATTACATTGCTATTTGTGCGACCTTGCAAATTGGTTGCCAAGCTTACTACAACAGCTTACTACTACGCTTCCCAAGTATTCGGTTGGTTGTGAAGATTTGGGATGTCCCAAGGCCACAAAGTGTGTTACATAAATCCAAATTCTTTCTCTTTCTTTGAGTCCTGTCCTGGAATCGTAACCTCACTGAATTTGCCCGTTTATGTAATATTAAAAACTACAGCCCAGAAGTTATGGTGCGTTATTTTAGTGGAAAGGTTAAGCCAGGTAAAATAAACAGGTTAACACAACTTAAAAAATAGCTAGTGAATGCTTTATGAAGGTACAAAGCATTTTCCCAACCAGCTGCAGTCTTCCCATCCACCCTCCCTGCCCAGGGCAATCAGCTGAAGGCTGAAAAACTACCGCTCTTTCCCTCCAGCTGAAGAACAAGGGTTAGTTGCTCAACAAAGAGCAGAATTCGAACTCGGGCTGAAAATCCAACAGTCTAACATTGCAATTAGCAACTAATTCCATTTCTAACCAAAATGAGACCCTAAACACTGGAATTCCTTCCCTAAACCTCTCTGTTTGGGATAGAAATGCAATACCATACTAATGTGCCTCCTGGCTTGCCGTGTTATGTGACCTCTACCATGAGGCACACACGGCAAGCAGCCATCACAGATTCGGCTCAATAAAGACACAGTACAAGCAAGACTGTTGTCCTGTGAGCATGTAACATGGTGTCAGAGTGGAGCTGAGATCGAGTGTTCAAGAGCTGTATAGAAGCACAGCCACTGAACGAGGAACACAGGAATGTTCAGAGCTGCTGAAAGGAAGCCACAGAAAAGGAACAAAGAAACAGGCCACATCTGAAAGCACTGGGTAAGATACAATGGCTGCAAATTTTCCTCTCCCTGTGCCAGTCAAAATGAAAGGCGATATGAAGCAGAACTGGCAGTTTTTGTACTCTCAATGGCAAAATTATGAAATTACAACAGATTTAATTAACAAACCAGAGCAGCTACGAGTAGCTGCAGTTATCACTGTTGGGGAGAGACTGTTACAAAATGTATACCATCCTAAATCTCTCCTAAGAACCAAAAAAATATGGACAGCATAAATTTTGAAAGCCTTGAAGGCAAGCTTTGAACCCAAAGCGAACATAACTTATGAATAGTATGTGTTCAATATTAGAGCCCAAGGTGAGAAAGAGTCCATTGATCAATTCGTGACTGCATTAACACAGCTTACAGAATCCTGTAAATTTGTGCAACTAAAAGATGATCTAATTAAAGACAAGATTATATTTGGCATAAGAGATCCCACGGTGACAGCATGGCACCTGTGAGAGGAGAAACTTACTCTCAGGAAAGGGACCGACATGTGCAGAAGTGCTGAGGTTGTAACTCAGCAGCTAGAGCATATTCACGGCAGAACAGACCAGGCCTTGCATTATGCTGATAGACATTCCAGGCCGAAAGGGCAGAAAGATCACGGACAAAGGGCAGGATTCAAATACTGCAGAGGACATCACGCAAAGGAAGAGAAGACATGTCCAGCATGGGGAAAGCAGCGTTCTTAAAGCAAGAAGCCGAATCATTCTGCACACAAGTGTCTGGCTAGAAGAAAGCACAACAAGCAAGTACAGTTGGCCACTGGAGAGATATCAGCTGAAGATTCTGATGTATCACTGTACACCATACAACAGATTGTTTCAGTCAGGTCGATAGGTGATAAATGATTTCTGACTGTTGGAATGATGACTGCAGAAGGAGAATATCAAGTCAACATAAAGTGTCAGATAGACACCGGTGCATCTTGTAACATCATGACCTTCATAGACCTTTGCGAAGTGGCTCAACATGGTGATCCAAAAATGAAGCCATCAAAAATAAGGCTGAGGCTATATGATGGCACCATACTAGTGCCAAAAGGACAAATTACTCAGAGCCCAATGCAATGGCAAGAACGAAGATTTGGAGTTCCAGATCATAGATGGCAAGCAAAAGCCACTCATTTGCAATGTGTCGCAGCACACTAAACCATTGACCGCGGAACAGATCCTAGAGGAGTACAACGATGTGTTTACAGGTTTAGGATGTCTTCCTGGAGAATATCATCTCAAAACAGATAGGAGAGTAAGACCAATTCGGCATCTGCTGAGGAAATTTCCAGCTGCCCTCAAGGCCAGCCTGAAAGACAAGATAGAAGAGCTGGAAAAGAAGCGAGTAAATCAATAAAGTGACAACCCCTACAGAATGGATTAGCAGCATGGTCGCAGTGAAACAACCTGGAAAACTTAGAGTATGCATCGACCCAAAGGATCTAAATAAAACTCTGAAGAGACCTCATTACTCCATGCCAACCATCAAAAAGAATTTTGCCACAACTCACAAAGGCAAAAATCTTCACTACCCTAGATGCTAAAGATGGTTACTGGCAAGTGAAGCTGGATGAAAGCAGCAGCTTTTGAACTACATTCTGCATGCTGTTTGGGAGATACAGATAGTTGCACATGCCGTTTGGCATTTCCACCGCTCCAGAGGAGTATCAATGGAGACAGCACGAGATGGTCAGTGATCTTCCCAGAGTGGAAGCTGTAGTGGACGATCTGCTAGTTTACGGACGCGGAGACACAATGGAAGAAACCATTGCTGACCACGATTAAAATCTAGTGCGACTGCTGGACAGAGCTCACCACATGAATCTGAAGCCGAACAAGAAAACATTGCAATTAAAGATGCCCGAGTCAAGTCCATAGGTCATAGACTGACAGCAAAAGGTCTTCTCCTGGATCCTGAAAAAGGTGAGAGCAGTAGCAGCGATGCGGCGACCAATAGATTATAAAAGCAGTACGATGTGTTGGATTCAATTACTGAGCAAAATTCTTGCCTAATTTGTTGTGTGAATGTGAAACATTACACCAACTCACTGCCAAGGACGTGCAGTGGTTTTGTGGAACAGAACAAGAAGCAGCGTTCACTAAAGTCAAGCAACTAGTGACAGCAATGCCAGTGCTGAAATACGATGACATCATTGATAAGTCACCCTGCAGTGTGATGCCAACGAAACAGGACTTGAAGCAATCCTATTGCAACAAGAACAGGTTGTATTTGCATCCAGGGTGTTAACGCAAATGGAATGATGCTATGCTTAGATCAAGCAAGAGTGCATGGCCATTTATTTGTGAATATTTTCATCAATACCTACTTGGAAGAGACAAAGTGACAGTCAAGTCCGACCACAAGCCACTTCAAAGCGTTTTCTTCAAGCCATGACTATCTGCTCCAAAGTGTCTGCAAAGAATGTTACTCCAGTTACAGAGATATCATCTGGACATGACATACAAGCAGGGGAAACAGATGTACATCGCTGACATGCTGTCGAAAGCAGCACTCCCTATGAAGAAAGTAGAGGATGCTATGACTGAGTGTGAAATCTTCCAAATCCAACGTGAGGCTGCAGCTCGACATGCTCTGGAAGGTCATCAACCCAGCAGAAACACTGAATCGGACAGAGAAGCACCTCGCTCAAATCAAGCGAACTACCCAACGAGATGTAACACTCCAAGTGTTGCAAGAAGTACTGATGAAAGGATGGCCTGAAAGCATCAAGGACACTCCTGTGGTCACAAGAGCGTATTGGGCATACAGAGATGAATTGACAGCCCAAGATGGCATCTTGTACAAAGGAAATAGAGTCGCTATCCTAAGGAGTTGAGAGGAGAGATGCTAATGCGCATCCATGCAAGCCACCAAGGAATTGAGTCGAGTCTGAGGAAGGCAAGAGAAGGGCTGTACTGGCCAAACATCAGCAATGAAATCAAGGACCACATCAGCCAGTGCGTGTAACGAGTACCAAGCTAAGCAAGCTAAAGAGCCGTGGATGACACATGACCTCCCAGACTGACCATGGATGAAGCTGGGAGTAGACCTCTTCACTCTCGCAGGAACTGATTACCTCGTCACCGTAGACTACTATTCTGACTACTGGGAGATAGATCAGCTGACCTCAATGACTAGCGGTGAAATTGTAGAATGCCTGCAAGCACAGTTTGGTCATTACGGCATTCCAGACATTGTGATGAGCGACAATGGCTCTCAGTTCACGAGTGAAGAATTCAACCGCTTCATAAAGGATTGGGAAATTCAACACCATATATCATCTCCACATTATCCGCAGTTAAATGGAAAGGCTGAGATGGCAGTGAAAATCGCTAAAGGAATCATAAAGAAATCGAGCAAATCCAGCACAGATGTACACAAGGTAATCCTCGAACGGAGAAACACACCTACTGAAGGTATGGAAAGTAGTCCAGTACAAGGACAAATGTCACACTGCACACATACTACTCTTCCAATAGCAAAAAAGCTACTGAAGCCAGAAATACTAACCGGTGTGAGTAACAAAATCAAGGTGAAACCAAATTTCATTTTGACAAAACTGTCAAACCATTGCCAGAATTGAGCTTAGGAGAGCCAGGCAGGGTACAAACCTTCAACGCTCTCAACGAGAGTCAGCCCAAGTCGCAACTTGGGATATGCGTAGAGCAGGTGTCACCTCGATCGTACCCGGTGGAAATAAATGATCAGATATACCGTCGCAATTGCAGGCACATATGCACAACTGGAGAAGCTGTTCCTTCACTGCAGGCAGTCGATCAGGAAGATGTGAACTCACCATCTGCACAGACCACAGATCAACCATCAGTCCCAGAGGCCCACAGCACCACAACAACAGAAATGGAACAGTTACCGTGGCAACAAGTGACATGGGAACGACTCCCCAGAGAAGGAAAAAAAAAACACCCAGATAAACAGCCAATGACAACCATTAAGAGAGCAGCATGACTTAAAGACTGTGTATGCATGCACGTGCAGAGACTGATGAGAATAACGAACTGCTAATGCACGAGAACAGTGGTTTGTGTAGTGGTAACTTGGGCAACTCACGGTGTAAATGATAATGCATGCAAATTGTTTTTTAGTTTTTTTTGTGTATGAAAGGGGGCTGTTTGGGATAGAAATGCAATACTGTACTAATGTGTTTCCTGGCTTGCTGTAGTCATGTGACCTCTAATCACTGCAGGCAGCCATCACGGTTTAAGTTCAATAAAGACACAGTACAAGCAAGACTGTTGTCCTGTGAGCTCGTAACACTCTCCGTCTCTCTACTTCTCTTTCCAATATGATGCTCCTTAAAACCTACCTCTGACTAAGGTTACTGGCCCAAATACCTCCTTATGTGGTTCAGTTTCCAGTGAAGTGCCTGGAGACATTTTGCTATGTTAAAGATGCTATATAAATGCAAGTTATTGTTGTTGTGGAATATTTTACAATATTTTCTGGCTGGGGTTACCTCACTCTTTGAGAAGACTTGGTCCAGCTTTTCAAATTTGCTTTTCCAGTGCTGAATTTCTTGGTGAGCATCACGGAGATTGGTGTCACTCTTCTCCCGGTCAGTCTCCGCTGCTCTCAGTTCAGCAGTGGTCTGAACCTGCCGTTGCTCAGCCAGCTGCAACTGCTCTTCCGTGGCCTTCAGATGTTGGTGGAGTTTCTCTACCTGCTCCTGGAGCTGTCAGTATAGAGAACCAGACACTTAATAGGTGATTTTAAGTATTGCAAGCACTCAATTGATAAGACCACTACATAGCTAAACACGAAGGAGCTATACATACCAAGAAAACCACATGTTAGAACCATACTGCACAGGAGAGCATTCATGCCTCTTTGAAAGAGCTATCCAGTAGTCCCAACCCCCACTTTTCCATCACAGCCCTGAGAATTTATCAAGTATTTATCCAACACCCCTTTTGAAAGTTACTATTGAATCGGCTTCCATCACCCTTTCAGGTTGTACATTCCAGATTATAACAAAACGCTGCGCAAAAATAAAAACATTTCTTCTCATCTCATCTTGTTTTGTAAATTATCTTAATCTGTGCACTCTGGTTACTGACCCTCCTGCAAGTGACAACAGGTTCAATCATTCTTCTGTGCCAAGTTAAGCTGGACGGCTACAATTAGACTTAGCAGCTTCCATGATTGGACATTAGCCCAGGACAGGGTCAGACAAAACTGCAATGCCGTCAAACAGTGAAACAGCCTGTCCCACATTTGATGATTTGGCACATCTGTGAAGAATGATCGAGTGGGCTGAGCGGGGACCCAGGCTCTGTGAACCCATATCCCCAACAAATGTCAGCACTTTTATCAGAAGTGAGAGTGACTTCGAGGGCAAAAGAAAGAAAGAATGGATGTAAAAATGCAAAGATTTTAGTTTGGAAGCTAGGCTGGGTTGGAGTCAATGGTACCTGTCTTTCAGTATTCGAATTGAATGCCTTCAGCTTTTCATAATCGGACAAAGCCTGGTGCAACTGGTGAACCTCAGTCCTTTGATTCTGCAGTTCAATCTCCATTTCTGTCATTTTCTTCAGATCCTCTGTTAACTTTCCATTTTCTTTCTTCTGGGTGTCGAGGTCAGACTGGAAAGTAAAAAAAGATAAATCACATTCGTTTAGTAGAAAGAAAATACTGACTACACAATGAGGTTGCTTAGTTTATTCCTCCTCTTCCTATCTCCTTGTTGGGTAAGGTTGTACAGGTTAGGAAAGTTCCAGATTTGATCCCTAGGCTGTGCTGGGTTATCGGATCTCAACTGTACAATTTGGCCTCATTGGACAATAGGGAGAAAACTAACCAGGTTCCTCACGCCAGAATCACATGCAGAGATTCCCCACCCCCACCACCGCAAGTGCACTAGGACCAGCATTGGGTGAAAGCAGGAATCAGAATTATCTATCATCCTGTTGCAATTGGAACTTTGCTGGATACTTGCTATGAAGAGCAACACATGTTGAATGACCATTTTTTTCAGGTACCCAAAGACACATGTGCTTGTGGAATGCTACTCAAACAAGGAGATAATTCTTTCAGGAGGGCGGGGAAGAAAGGATACAAAAGAGTAACAGTATGGTTAAGTACCCCTACAGGGACAATCACAACCTGAAGGAACTAACAGAAAAAACAGTGTTAATATTTTCTTGCTTTACAGCTATCTTTATTAAAAAGTTCATCCTTTTCCAATCTTCTTGGTTGATGCAAGGGCAGAATTCCCATTTTTCCCTGCAGTGGAGGGAAAGAAACCTGTTCGGACTGGGCACCTGAAATGGGAGATCCCACACTTGTGGAGCAAATATGTTGAAGTGCAGGTCCCAGCTTAAGGCACCACCACAAATCCAGATTCCAGTTTATTGCTAAGTATTAACTTGTGATGAAGCTTACCCACAGAGCTACAATCTCAACAAGCATTCCCACAAATTAGCCTACACTCAGAAGTGAACACCAGCCCTTTCCCCAATTGAAATCACCTACCTGAACTCGTTTGAGGTTGTCCAGTGCAATTTTTAACTCTTTCGCAATCTGATTCTTTGTTTCTGACCAACTGCAAGTCAAAATACACAAGGAAGAGTCAGAAAGATACAGACCTACATTTAATTTTTTTTTTTTTAAAGTGGAATTTTACGATCTTGGATGAATTAGATTAGATTTTTTTAGATTAGAGATACAGCACTGAAACAGGCCCTTCGGCCCACCGAGTCTGTGCCGAACATCAACCACCCATTTATACTAATCCTACACTAATCCCATATTCCTACCAAACATCCCCACCTATCCCTATATTTCCCTACCACCTACCTATACTAGTGACAATTTATAATGGCCAATTTACCCATCAACCTGCAAGTCTTTTGGCTTGTGGGAGGAAACCGGAGCACCCGGAGAAAACCCACGCAGACACAGGGAGAACTTGCAAACTCCACACATGCAGTACCCAGAATCGAACCCGGGTCCCTGGAGCTGTGAGGCTGCAGTGCTAACCACTGCGCCACTGTGGAGTATATCCATTTGGAAAAGAGTGACTCAATGAGCTGCCATTGTGTAAAAATTAAAGATTCACATTTATTCCACTTAGGGATATTTATTCCTGTGTGAGCTCAACTAAACCAAAGAGCTGGGAACTCAGTCACACGGTCTGCACCTTCTAGCATTTTCTGGGCTATAGGAATTGCGATGGGTTTGTAGGAGTTACAATGTTTTTTTCTCCCAGGTAGGTCACCTGATCTCTTTTCTAGGTTAACACTGCTAGAATGATAGGCACAGTGTGCCCAGTCTCTCCACAATGCCTTTAGCCAACAGCTAGGAGACGCCAATGACCGCACTGGTCACTTAATCAATTTTCCTTCCCAACTGGTGCAGTAACCCCTATTTGGTGTAACTCAAATCAGGAATGGAATAGAACTGGACTAGAAGAAAAAACTAGTTTAGTTTAAAACAGTGCTCCAATGAGAATCTTTGATTAGCACTGGGCTCCTTTTCCTGATAATATACACAACTTACTCAATAGTGCTGGGTGCAATGCTAACACACAATACATCTATGCATGAATCTTACCATAGGAATCAACCTTTGTGGTGGCACTCACACTTCAGAATTAGGTGGTTTTGGATTCAAGTCCCATTCCAGAGACTGGAGCACAAAATCCAGACTGACACTCCAGTGCAGGACTGAGGAAGTGTTGCACTGTTTGAATGAAATGTTAAATCGGGGCCCCGTTTGCCCTCTTAAGTGAGCGTAAAGAGTAGGGAAGATCCTGCTCTCCAACTCCCCGGTGTCCTGACCGATATTTATCCCTCAACCGAAGTCGCATAAAAACAGATTCTCTGGTCATTTTATTGCATTGCCTTGTGCAAATTGGCTACTACCCTTCCCTACATTACAATAGTGCCTACACTTAAACAGTACTTCACTGGCTGTAAAGTGCTTTGGGATGTCTGAAAGGTGCTACATAAATACAAGCTCTTTCTTCTTTTACCTTGCTATCTCGGTCTCCTTTGCGCTAATCTCCATTTTGAGAGTCTTGGTTTCTTGCTGCAGTTGTTTTGCTTTATTTACAGCTTTGTCATATTCTTGTTTGAATTGCTCGATAGAGGCCTGTGCTGACTCCATCTTCGCTTGCAGGTCCTTATAAAAAGTAAAATGAAACAGATATTATAACCAATGTTAAAGTTTAGCCTGATACAGATTGCTGTGCTGGGTGATGCAGTACTGAGCTTTACAAAACAAGAAATGACAATATTCATAGGACAAAGAAGAAGTAGAGATGGTAAGGAGACTAAAGGCATGGTTGCAGAAATGGACTATGAAGGCAGCTTTCAAAGGGAGGGGGGCAGCAAGGGAGGCAAAGATGATTGAGTGGGAATTTCTAAGAGAAGCAGGGCAGCAGCAGAAAGATCAACTTCTGATAGTGAAGCTGAGGAAATGCAGTAGCCCGAAGTCAGAGGATTGGAGGACCAGTTGGAGAGTCCAGGATGAGGGGGCATAGTCAAAAAATTACAGTCAGACTTTTCAAGAGTGAAATTAGGAAACACTTATTGCAAACAGGTGGTAGAGGTTTGGAAGTCTCTCTCTGCAAGCGGCAACTAACTTTAAAACTGAGACAGGTAGATTTTTGTTAGCCAAAGGTATCAAGGAATGTGAGGCAAAGACAGGCATATGGGATTAGATCATAGATCAGCCATGATCTTACTGAATGGTGGAATAGGCTCGAGGGGCTAAATGACCTACTCCTGTTCCTATGGCCCAGGCTTTGACATATGGCGAGAGAAGTTTGCTCACGCCTGGAGAAGTAAGGCCATGGAGGGGTATGGAGAACAGAGACCTTGAAATTGACGGGGCGTGTGGGAATGGATTTTGGCAGCTGCAGTTCTGATTTAGCTGCAGTTTGTCAAGGATAGAGACATGAAGGCTAGTGAGGACAGCAACAGATTTTGATTTTAATGTAGACTGAATTAGGGTTTCAGCTGTGGCAGGGAAAAAGATAGGTGTGTAAACAGGCAACGTATGGAGGTGGAAGGATGTGGCCTTGACATCAAGTGGTGCAACCACCAACAGAGCCACGACTCAAAACATTTCAGTGATTAAAACAAATCTCGAACGCACTCAGAGTGTTTACGATCCTGTGAAGAACCCTGGAATATTTTCCTACTTTAAACTGGTCAGCTGTGGCTCAGTGGGTAGACTGCTCACCTCTGAGCCAGAGTTTGTGGGTTCAAGTCCCACTCCAGGGACAAAAGAGCACAAAATCTAGGCTAATATAGTGCAGAATTGAGGGAGTGCTGCACTGTCAGAGGTGCACTGTGACAGCACTGTGGGTGTACCGACCTCACACGGACTGCAGCGGTTCAAGAAGGCAGCTCACCACCACCTTCTCAAGGGCAATTAGGGATGGGCAATAAATGCTGGCCTGGCCAGCAACGCTCACATCCCATAAACGAATAAAAGAAAAGTGCCATCTGTTGGATGAGACACAGAACTAAGATTCCGTCTACCCTCTCAGCTGGACATAAAAGAAGAAAAGCTGGGGAGATTCCATTTCTCATGCACCATGATATGGTAACGATGTTTTATTAATTAAAAGGTGTTTGGCAAATATACTTTATACCAAACTTAATGAACAATCCTGTTGCCAGTGAGTGGTTTTCTAGTCAGAAATCTCAAGTTACATTTACAAACAGCATCACAGCACATTCTAAAAATTTACCTGGTTTTCCTTTTGTGCATTTAAACATGCTGACTCTTTTTCAGTCAATTCCTTTCTGAGTTGCTCTGTCTTTACATTCTGTGCTTTCATTTCCACCTCATTATCCACCTTCTGTTCTAACATTTGTTTCTCTAACGCCTTCACATCCTTCTGTGATGTACAAGAGGGGAGGGGGAAATGATCACTGAGAATTGTATACTGGGCCAATAATGGGGTAATGATAACAAACATGCTGGAAATATAAGCAAAGCGCATCAACATCCGTGAAGAGACAAGATAAGTTTACATTTGAAAAGTATTCATATTTTGTCAGAACAGTTCTTAAGGAAGATCCAAACCCAAACATTTATCCGCCTTTTCTCAGAAGCTGGTTGCGGACACAGACATTTCAGTTTTATTTGATTTCCATTTTGTACAAAATATTTTTAAATTGTGAAGAGGCTACACTACACTATCTGTCTGTGCACTAGATGGAGATGTCTGACACACACTTTGCAGTGAGAAGCTAATTATTTAGTTTGCAGAAACAAGATGAAACTATTCCAAACTAGTCCAAATCTCAAGGGCTGAATTTTTCCTCCAAGGGGGGGGGAGGAGGGGGGAAAAAAAAAAAAAAGAGAGATTGGGACTGTCTCCAGGTGCCTAACCTGCACCCAACACCCCACCCGAGGCTGGGGGGGGGGGGGGAAAGAGGGTGGGGAGAGGAAGAGCCACTTAGTTTAGTTCAGAGGTACAGCACTGCAACAGGCCCTTCGGCCCACCGAGTCTGTGCCGACCATCAACCACCCACTTATTGGGATTTTCAAGGGGGCATGTCTTCAATTGGCCTGGAGACAGGTTCTCCATCCAATTAAGGATGGCGGACGGGCTCTCGAAGTTGGATGGCCAATCAGATGCCTACCAGCTTAAAAGGAGTAGCAGGCTGCGATGGCAAGTAAGTAAGAGAGAGGACGCTTAAAAAGAGATTTTTTAAAAAAATCTTTAATTAAAAATAGATGCAGCAGCCAGATCACCACTGTCCAAGGGGAAGGATCCCCTCTACAGGGTGACCTGTGGTTGTTCCTGCATCCAGGGAGGGCATCTAAACCTGCCTGGAGTGCTGCACCCACCTACACCACCATCACCACCCTCCCTGACAACCCCCACCTCCCAGCCCAGGCCTCCTGGCACCTAAACTGGCCCCCACTGGCACGGGAACCTGGATGCTGACTGGAAAATTCCAGTCGGCTCCTTTAATTGGCCTCAATTGGTTCTTAATGAACCTGATTGGCTACCCGCCACATGTGGGTGGATAGCCCTGATGGCCCCCTATTCTGCCTCCACAAAAATGGCCCAGAGGCGGGGAACTGGCACGCCAGCCAGCGGGGCTACTTTTAGCCTCTGCCTGACTCCGATGCCGAAAATCAGCCACAGGTTTCTGCTCTTTAGGGAATATGGTCAGGCCTTACAAGATTTCACAAAGATAATCTGTGTAGCTTTCATTTTTTTGATGAATTTTCTGCTCATTAAAGTGGCAGTTAATTCTCAGTACACTCAAGACAGCTTTGGGTGCAGATTAGATTTGCAGTACAGCTCCCTCTACATTTTTTCTATTCATTCAAGGAACACTAGTGTTGCTAGGAAGACCAGCATTTACTGCCCATCCCTAAATGCCCTCGAGGTGATGGCGGTAAACCACCTTCTTGAATACAACTGAGTGACTTGCAAGGCCATTTAAGGGTCAACCACATCGTTGTTGGTCTGGAGTCACATATAGGCCAGACCAGGTAAGGACGGCAGATTTCCTTCCCTGAAGGACATTTGTGAACCAGATGGGTTTTTACAACAATCTGGTAGTTTCGTGATCGAGACAAGGTTTTTATTCCAGATTTAATTAACTGAATTTAAATTCCTCAGCTGCTGTGTTGGGATTTGTACGATTGTCTCTAGATCATTAGCCCAGGCCTCTGGATTAATAGCTCAGTAACACAACCACTATGGGACCATACCCCTATATAATTTACTACTCCAGTAAGAGCTCCCATGTTCAGTAATATACAGTGAACACAAAGTATAGCTCCCATTACATTGCCCAACCTCAGAAAAGTATTATATATCAGTGTAACATGTCCACTTTCCTCATCAACCATCTTCATGGTTGAGGATGGGGGTCAGTTGAACATTTCTGAATGGAGCTCGATAGATTTGTTAGGCAATGGTATTAAGAGTTACACAACCAAGGTTGCTGGATACAGTTAAGATCCAGATCAACTATAGCCTAACTGAAAGATGGAACAGGCCCGTGGGGCTGAATGGCCTCTTCCTGCTCATACGTTAAGGTCTCTGAAAGAAATGGTTAGTTGAGTGCCGAAGTGTGCCAAATAACCAAGAGTTCTGTGCTGTAGACGCGAACTTGCTAGGATTTGGACTAAAACTGACCCAGACACTGAAACCAACTTAACTTCAGCCACATAACTAACACAATGTTAATATTTTCAGCTTTTTTTTTTAGTGTTGTAGGCCTGGTCTTAGGAGGGTAACCCAAGTGTGCTACTTGTCCATATTTACAGTCAGTTGGAATAGCCAGTCTCCATGTGAATTAGTGCTCATGGACTGGTGCTATGACATCAGTATCTCACAGGGCGGCACAGTGGTGCAGTGGTTAGCACCGCAGCCTCACAGCTCCAGCGACCCGGGTTCAATTCTGGGCACTGCCTGTGTGGAGTTTGCAAGTTCTCCCGGTGTCTGCGTGGGTTTTCTCCGGGTGCTCCGGTTTCCTCCCACAAGCCAAAAGACTTGCAGGTTGGTAGGTGGTAGGGAAAATATAGGGACAGGTGGGGATGTGGTAGGAATATGGGATTAGTGTAGGATTAGTATAAATGGGTGGTTGATGGTCGGCACAGACTCGGTGGGCCGAAGGGCCTGTTTCAGTGCTGTATCTCTAAACTAAACTAAACTAAACATCATCTATGTGTTATCATGATGTGTTAATATAGGGATCAATCCGCTTTCAGAACAACTTGCTAACTGGGCCACAGGAGGATTCTTGGCAGCGAGCAAGATTTGGTTAAAAACAAAAAGCTCTTAACAAAAGGGGTCCTGATCTCCTAGTCATATTGAACTTTGCACATTGTTTCCAGAGGAAACACTTTTAAATCCAAATACATACCTTGTTTAAACTCTATTTCTTGGGAACTGAGCAACTCTTAGAATATTTAACGGAGAAATTTTGATGCACAGGACACAATGACTGTGCAGCCAACAATCTTGGGCACTGTCATTAACAGAGTTTTAATGTACCTTATTCATCTCCAATGCTCTGGAATGTTCTTCCTTGTCTTGCTGTGCTTGTGTTTCAAGCTCTTTGATATTTTCCTTTAGGGCTGTGTTTTCCTCTGTTAGTCTCAGGTTGTTAGTCTTCAATGCATCTTTCTCTCTTTCCGTTTCTTCAAGTTTGTCCTATTCCAGAAGCATTTCAGGGAATCAGAAGGAAAACATAAAACACATTCAGGAATGTTGCGATTACTGCAGACTTTTCAGAAATACTCCCCCTCTATCTCACTGTGAAAACTGTAGATACGAGAGAGAATAACCCTGGTAGGCTGGCACTGTACTGGGAGTAATCAGTATCTTGAAATGACATCCAGGAACAATCAAATTGAACAGGTTTTTATAATCTCATAAACCAAGGCCTGAGCACTGCCGTATGAACCCTTTGAAATTGCACCTGGAAATCACACCCATATCCATTCCCAATTTTCTCACTGCCTTTCCTGAAGGAACCAACACTTGAAGTACAATTTGAAGGATGCCAGCAATCATCAAGTGCCTCACCTGGGG
Organism: Heterodontus francisci; assembly: GCF_036365525.1. Lineage (NCBI taxonomy): Eukaryota > Metazoa > Chordata > Chondrichthyes > Heterodontiformes > Heterodontidae > Heterodontus > Heterodontus francisci. Next base: position 54,047,499 of record NC_090403.1, read on the forward strand.
TAACTTTGTGTATCAGCTTAGACTGGTCAGTTATTCAATCTCAAGGGGTCTTAGAGGCCAGCAGTGTCCACCCACCCACAATTTCCAACTGTGCCTCTCCCTGTCTCCACCTCACACAAATTAGTGACATTGAAACCAACTTTAATATATTCAGACAGTAAAGCTTGTGCTTGGATTTCATTTGAAAAATCTTTGCCGAGAACAAGAGTCACAGGAGAGCATGAGATGAATGTGTATGAATGAGAAAGCTTAGCCAGCCCAGCTTAGCTCCCAAAAAGCCTCCAATTTCCACTCCATCCCCAATCAGTCTGTTAAACAAACTTCAAGATTTTTAATGGATGGTTCATGCAATCGTTTGATGCCCACACTCCAGCACTAATCATTGTGAAATAATTACTGGAAGCTAATTGAATGATAATGTGCAGATAATAACCAGGAAATAGGTTATTGTGTGCGAGGAACAGAAGTATAATATCCACTCATCTAGTGTGCACAAAAGGCAAGTGCCAATTCCCATCATTTAAGAGTGTTACTCACTAACTTCCTGTCGTGTACCACAATCCCATCCAATGTCTTATCTGAGAGCCACTCTCAGGAATGCTGCAGTGATGGGACACAGGTCTAATCCGGAATGCCTCACATGGTGATCTTCCAAATTCCATCACTCCGCCTTGCCCAGTTGCCAAGTGGATGCCCAATTGCTTCCTCACAGGAAGAGTGGGATCCATAAGAGCAACATTTCTATTTTAATGAGGCCTTTTTGCTTGCTGTATGGAAATGAAAATCTAATATTCCAACATTCCCTGGCTTTGTTTTACCGGAGAGAGAAAAAAGTGAGGGAACAGCACTGTCACACATTCCACAGCAAGATCCATGAATGGAGGCCCAGAAACATATGGGAGCTGCAATCATGCTGAGGGTCAGAGATAAAGGAAATGCAGGCCGCAAGAGTCTTTTAACGAGCATCACTGATTTAAAACATTTGCATCTTCAACTCCCAACAGATAAAACTGCAGCCCCAGCTAACAGTCATGCCGAGATGCCCTGCAGTCTAATCTAACTTTCAGCGAATGTTTGAAAAAAAAAGATCCCCCAGCTCTTAAAACAACCAGTCTACAAAATGTCAGCACTGTTAGTGGGAGGTTTGCAAAGGGACGCATCATTCAGATGCTGACTCGAGAACCCAGGTGACTTTAATCACTGCAATAAATTTGAGCTGCTCAAACACTGGTATTTCACAGTTCATTGATACTAGAATTATTCAGTGCTGCCACAGCTAACGCCTGACACCAATTAGTTTACTGAGCCACGTCCCACTAAAATCAAGACTTCTCTGCAGTATGAAAGTGAGGCCTGCTCTTTTTTTATATTTAAAAAAATGCAGCAGTTTTAACTCTGTCCTGCCCAGTCTTTGCAGTACCATGGTCACTGCTCCTCAGAGCTCGTTTCCGCCAAGTTTCAAATACACTGTACTACAACATCACAAAAGCAAAATACTGCAGATGCTGGAAATTTGAAATAAAAGCAGAAAATACTGGAAACACTAAGCAGGTCCTGCAGCATCTGTGGAGAGGGAAACAGTTAATGTTTCAGATCAATGAGCTTTCAGTGGAACTGGAATGAAGTTAGAAATGGAACAGGTTTTAAGCAAGTACATAGGACCAGGGAATAGAAAGAACAAAAGGGAAGGTCCGTGACAGGGTGGAAGCCAGGAGAGATTCAATGACAAAAAGGGAATGATGGTGCAAGGCAAATAGAGATGGTAATTGTTATGCATTATTTATGTTGTCTGATGCAACATAAATGAGATGCATGGAGTATGGATTCAAGATCTTAAACAGATTTATTACAGCTAAACTCTTATGTACAGCACAGAGCTAACTATTTACAGAACCTTACTCTGGGTGTTACAGTTGCAGTGTGACGCTGGCTTCAAGTCACATGACTACATCCTGGTACTTAGCTCATTAGCATACTAAGATCTTAAAGGGGCATCACTCTTAAAGGCAATCATACAATAGTAATGGTGTCAGCTGTGGCTCAGTTGGTAGCACTTTTGCCTGAGTCAGAAGGTTGTGAATTCAAGTCCCACTCCAGGACTTGAGCACAGTGGCGCAGTGGTTAGCACTGCAGCCTCACAGCTCCAGGGACCCGGGTTCGATTCTGGGTACTGCCTGTGTGGAGTTTGCAAGTTCTCCCTGTGTCTGCATGGGTTTTTCCCCGGGTGCTCCGGTTTCCTCCCAAAGCCAAAGACTTGCAGGTAAATTGGCCGTTGTAAATTACCCCCAGTGTAGGTAGGTGATAGGGAATATGGGATTGCTCTAGGTTAGTATAAACGGGTGGTTGTTGGTCAGCACAGACTCGGTGGGCCGAAGGGCCTGTTTCAGTGCTGTATCTCTAAATAAATTTTAAAAAAATAAGGCCAATACTCTAGTGCAGTACTGAGGGAGTGCTGCACTGTGTGAAGTGCAGTCTTCTGGATGAGATGTTACACCGAGTCCCCGTTTTCCCTCTTGGGTGGATGTAAAAGATCCCATGGCACTAATACAATAGCAAAATACTGCTGATGCTGGAAGTCTGCAATAAAAACAGAAAGTGTTGGAAATATTCAGCAGGTCTGGCAGCATCTGTGGAGAAAGAAACAGAGTTAACGTTTCAGATCTGTCATCTTTCATCAGTTGGAAATGTAATGGGTTTTGCGCAAGTGAAGGGGCAGGAAGAACAAAAGGGAAGGTCTGATAGGGCGGAGGGCAGGACAGACTAATGACAAAAGGTTTCATGGTACAACATCAAAGGGAGTGGTCATGGGACAAGAAACAAAAGATGTGTCTAGATGGCGTGTGATTAGCAGGATAGCAGTCATCCGGTTGCAAAGTAAAGGGGTTAAAGAAGTGAGAGAAAATAAAAACAAACCAGCAAACAAACAAAATGGGGGCAGAGGTTATGATCTAAAATTGTTGAACTCAAATTTTGAGTCCAGGCGGTTGTGAAGTGCCCAGTCAAAAGATGAGGTGCTGTTCCTCAAGCTTGCACTGAGCCTATTTAACGGATAATCCTCCACCATTTCCGCCACCTCCAGCGCGATGTCACAACTGAACACATCTTCCCCCTCCCAGCCCCTTTCAGCATTCCAAAGAGACTGTTCCCTTCCTGACACCCTGGCCCACTCCTCAGTCACCCCTCCCTTTCCTATGGGACCTTTCCATGCAAGTGCAGGAGTTGCCCTTTTACCTCCTCCCTTCTCACTGCCCAAGGCCCCAAACGCTCCTTCCAAGTGAAACAGCGATTTACTAGTACTACTTTCAGTTTAGTATACCGTATTCACTGCTCACAATATGGTCTCCTCCACACCGGGGAGACCAAATGCAGACTGGCTGACCGCTTTGCGGAACATCTCCACTCAGTCTGCAAGCATGACCCTGCGCTTCTAGTTGTCTGGCATTTCAATTCTCTACCTTGTGCCTACTCTGAGCTTTCTGTCCTTGACCTGCGACAGTGTTCCAATAAAACTCATCACAAGTTTGGGGAACAGCACCTCATCTTTCAACTGGGCACTTTATAGTCTGCTGGAATCAACGCGGAGTTCAACAAATTTAAATCAGAACCTCTGCCCCCATTTTGTTTATTTTTTTTGCTGTTTTTTTTTCATTTCTTTCTCAATCCCTTTACTTAATCCCATACGGATGGCTGCTGTCCTGACATTCACACCTCCTCTAGACACATCTTTTGTTTCTTTACTTGTCCCATTACCAGTCCTTTGGCTTTGTATCATGAAACCTTTTGTGATTTAATCTCTCCTGCCCTCCACCCTATCAGACATTCCTTTTTGTTCTTCTTCCACCTCCCCCCTTCCAACCTTCACTTGCTCAGAACCTATTAGATTTCTAGCTTTTCTCAGTTCCGATGAAAGGTCCCAGACCTGAAAAACATTTACTCTGTTTTTCTCCCACAGATACTGCCAGAGCTGAGTGTTTCCAGCATTTTCTGTTTTAATCCCATGGCAATATTTTGAAAGATATCAGGGGAATTCTCCCCAAATGTCCTGGCCAATATTTATCCCTCAATCAATATCACAAAAACATTCTTTGGCCTCCTCGTCTCGGGAGACAATAGGTAAGCGCCTGGAGGTGGTCAGTGATGTGTGGAGCAGCGCCTGGAGTGGCTATAAAGGCCAATTCTAGAGTGACAGGCTCTTCCACAGATGCTGCAGAAAAATGTGTTTGTCGGGGCTGTTACACAGTTGGCTCTCTCCTTGCGCTTCTGTCTTTTTTCCTGCCAACTGCTAAGTCTCTTCGACTCGCCATGCTTTAGCCCCGCCTTTATGGCTGCCCGCCAGCTCTGGCGATCGCTGGCAACTGACTCCCACGACTTGTGATCAATGTCAGAGGACTTCATGTCGCGTTTGCAGACGTCTTTAAAGTGGAGACATGGACGGCCAGTGGGTCTGGTACCAGTGACGAGCTCGCTGTACAATGTGTCCTTGGGGATCCTGCCATCTTCCATGCGGTTCACATGGCCAAGACATCTCAGGCGCCGCTGGCTTAGTAGGGTGTATATGCTGGGGATGTTGGCCGCCTCGAGGACTTCTGTGTTGGAGATACGGGCCTGCCACCTGATGCCAAGGATTCTCCGGAGGCAGCGAAGATGGAATGAATTGAGACGTTGCTCTCGGCTGACATACGTTGTCCAGGCCTCACTGTCGTAGAGCAAGGTACTGAGGACACAGGCTTGATACACTTGGACTTTTGTGTTCTGTGTCAGTGCTCCATTTTCCCACACTCTCTTGGCCAGTCTGGACACAGGAGAGGAAGCCTTTCCCATGCGCTTGTTTAATTCTGCATCGAGAGACAGGTTACTGGTGATACTTGAGCCTAGGTCGGTGAACTCTTGAACTACTTCCAGAGTGTGATCGCCGATATTGATGGATGGGGCATTTCTGACGTCCTGCTCCATGATGTTCATTTTCTTGAGGCTGATGGTTAGGCCAAATTCATTATAGGCAGCCGCAAACCTGTCGATGAGTCTCTGCAGACACTCTTCAGTGTGAGATGTTAAAGCAGCATCGTCAGCAAAGAGGAGTTCCTTGATGAGGACTTTCCGTACTTTGGTCTTCGCTTTTAGACGGGTAAGGTTGAGCAACCTGCCACCCGATCTTGTGCGGAGGAAAATTCCTTCTTCTGAAGACTTGAAAGCATGTGAGAACAGCAGGGAGAAGAAGATCCCGAACAGTGTAGGTGCAAGAACACAGCCCTGTTTCACGCCACTCAGGATAGGAAAGGGGTCTGATGAGGTGCCACTATGCTGAATTGTGCCTTTCATATTGTCATGGAATGAGGTGATGATACTCTAGCTTTGGTGGGCAACATTATCTGATCATTATCACATTGCTATTTTTAAGCAACTTACTGTATGTAAATTGACTGCCACGTTTCCTACAACTTCAAAAGTACTTCATTGGCATCCAGACTTGGAACTATATCGCCGTTCCTTCACTGTCACTGGGTCAAAATCCTAGAACTCCCTCCCTAACAGCACTGTGGGTGTACCTACCTCACATGGACTGCAGCAGTTCAAGAAGGCAGCTCACCACCACTTTCGCAAGGGAAATTGGGGATGGGCAATAAATGCTGGCCTGGCCAGCGATGCCCAAATCCCATGAATGAGTGAAAAAAAATGCAAGTTTGTCTTTTTTTTAAAAAATGGGCCAAGGAAAGAAACAAAAGACAGGTTTAGAGGATATGTAAATGGGAATAACAGAATTACCACCACCAGCTGTCAGCTGAAAAAAAATGGAGGCAGTGGTAATGATCTGAAATTGTTGAACTCAATGTTGAGTCCAGAAGGCTGTAAAAGTGCCTACTCAACAGATGGGATGCTGTTCCTTGAGCTTATGTTGAGTTTCAATGGAACAGCATAGGAGGCCAAGGAGAGGTCAGGGTGGGAGTTGGGCAGAGAATTAAATACCCTACAAGTTCGTCATGAGCTGAACTGAAAATTCATTACCACATCTCCTACTCATTCCAATGACCTGAATATCGTGACACTCTACTTTCATTAGTCTTCCCTCCTTCCAATAATCCAGACTTTTTTCAAAATCCTAATCCCAAAGGCACATAACCATTACTTCATTAATCTCAATTTCTCTCCTACTCTCTTCAACCTTGATGGTGACCCAAACAGTGAGCCTCAATATAAAGAGGTTTCAATATACTGCAACATCCTGCTTGTTATCCCCAAATGCTCCTTTCATCCATGGCAGATCTCCAACAACTTACATTTATATAGCATCTTTAACGTAGTAAATTCAGTTAAGTGGCAGAACAGGCTCAAGTGGTTAAATGGGCTACTCCTGTTCCTACTTTAAAAATGTCCCAAGGCACTTCACAGGAGTGTTATCGATCAAGATCTGACACCAAACCATATGAGGAGATATCAGGTCACATGACCAAAGCTTGGTCAAAGAGGTAGGTTTTAAGAAAGAGAAAGGGGTAGGGAGGTGGAGAAATTCAGGGAGGGAATTCCAGTGGTTACAGCCTGGTGGCTGAAGGCGTGGCCATCAACGGTGGAGTGATGAAAATCAGGGATGCGTAAGAGGCCAGAACTGGCAGAGCAAAGATCTTGGAGGGTTGTAGGGCTGGACCAAAAATAGACACCAAAAATGATAATCCCCCAATATGCAACAAATAATGTGATGATTTTATCCTAAGAGCTGAAATTCTTTGTAACTAGTGGAGACTCCCTCACATTAACCCTACTTAAGTATGCGGAGCTTTGAAAACTAGATAACTGAGAAGATGTGTGCACATGCTATAATAAAAGTGACTCACCTGTGTAGTGATGATGAGCAGCTCCTGACTGTAATCATTGTCCAGGGGCTCAGACACGTTGGAATGAGCTGGTTTGAATCCAAAAGGTGTGCTCGCCCCACGAATCTCCCCCTTCTGAGTGACGTAGCAGAACTGGTAAAAATCATTATAGTCCTTTGGGAGATAATAAGCTAGAACAGAAGAAAACACAGACACGCACACATGTGCATTTATGATTACGAAGTATCGTTTACTTTCTTCATTATTAATTAAAATACTATTCAAAAGTCAGACAAGGTCCACATACCGTCTCTTCCCAATTCGTCAACCTACTGTAACAGGAGTATTCATTTTACAATCAAACAATACATGATGTAATTGTGGACAGCACATTCTCATTCCCTGCAGCCATGAACTCCTGATTCAAAGTACTTATTTTTTTGACCAGTCTAATCTTCTACAACAGGAAGTGTTTACAAACCAATTACTGCCAATTCTTTTAAACGTGCCCTCGGGTTACTGACCCCTCCTGCCAGTGGGAACAGTTTCTCCCTACTTACCTTATCAAAGCCTCTTACACACTAGCTCTCCCACAGAGTGGTGTTGGAACAGCAGCATCCTGCACGGTTTGAACTTCAGTGCTTGAGAGATGCCACCAGTTAGTGGGTTGGTTCTACTTAGACCCATAGCATTGGGCTACAATTAGAATTAGAACATTACAGCGCAGTACAGGCCCTTCGGCCCTCGATGTTGCGCCAACCTGTGAAACCATCTGACCTACACTATTCCATTTTCATCCATATGCCTATCCAATGACCACTTAAATGCCCTTAAAGTTGGCGAGTCTACTACTGTTGCAGGCAGGGCGTTCCACGCCCCTACTTCTCTGAGTAAAGAAACTACCTCTAACATCTGTCCTATATCTATCACCCCTCAACTTAAAGCTATGTCCCCTTGTGTTTGCCATCACCATCCGAGGAAAAAGACTCTCACTATCCACCCTATCTAACCCTCTGATTATCTTATATGTCTCTATTAAGTCACCTCTCCTCCTCCTTCTCTCCAACGAAAACAACCTCAAGTCCCTCAGCCTTTCCTCGTAAGACCTTCCCTCCATACCAGGCAACATCCTAGTAAATCTCCTCTGCACCCTTTCCAAAGCTTCCACATCCTTCCTATAATGCGGTGACCAGAACTGCACGCAATACTCCAGGTGCAGTCTCACCAGAGTTTTGTACAGCTGCAGCATGACCTCGTGGCTCCAAAACTCGATCCCCCTACTAATAAAAGCTAACACACCATATGCCTTCTTAACAGCCCTATTAAATCCCTGAAAGTTGCTACCCAGGTTATGTACCTGGACACCAAGATCTCTCTGTTCATCTACACTACCAAGAATCTTCCCATTAGCCCAGTACTCTGCATTCCTGTTACTCCTTCCAAAGTGAATCACCTCACACTTTTCCGCATTAAACTCCATTTGCCATCTCTCAGCCCAGTTCTGCAGCCTATCTATGTCCCTCTGAACCCTACAACATCCTTCGGCACTATCCACAACTCCACCGACCTTCGTGTCATCCGCAAATTTACTAACCCACCCTTCTACACCCTCTTCCAGGTCATTTATAAAAATGACAAACAGCAGTCGCCCCAAAACAGATCCTTGCGGTACACCACTAGTAACTAAACTCCAGGATGAACATTTGCCATCAACCACCACCCTCTGTCTTCTTTCAGCTAGCCAATTTCTGATCCAAAGCTCTAAATCACCTTCAACCCCATACTTCCGTATTTTCTGCAATAGCCTACCGTGGGGAACCTTATCAAACGCCTTACTGAAATCCATATACACCACATCCACTGCTTTACCCTCATCCACCTGTTTGGTCACCTTCTCGAAAAACTCAATAAGGTTTGTGAGGCACGACGTACCCTTCACAAAACCGTGCTGACTATCGCTAATGAACTTATTCTTTTCAAGATGATTATAAATCCTGTCTCTTATAACCTTTTCCAACATTTTACCCACAACCGAAGTAAGGCTCACAGGTCTATAATTACCAGGGCTGTCTCTACTCCCCTTCTTGAACAAGGGGACAACATTTGCAATCCTCCAGTCTTCAGGCACTATTCCTGTCAACAATGACGACATAAAGATCAAGGACAAAGGCTCTGCAATCTCCTCCCTGGCTTCCCAGAGAATCCTAGGATAAATCCCATCTGGCCCAGGGGACTTATCTATTTTCACACTTTCCAAAATTGCTAACACCTCCTCCTTGTGAACCTCAATCCCATCTAGCCTAGTAGTCTGTATCTCAGTATTCTCCTCGACAACATTTTCTTTCTCTACTGTAAATACTGACGAAAAATATTCATTTAACGCTTCCCCTATCTCCTCTGATTCCACACACAACTTCCCACTACTATCCTTGATTGGCCCTAATCTAACTCTCGTCATTCTTTTATTCCTGACGTACCTATAGAAAGCCTTAGGGTTTTCCTTGATCCTATCCGCCAATGACTCGTGTCCTCTCCTTGCTCTTCTTAGCTCTCCCTTTAGATCCTTCCTGGCTAGCTTGTAACTCTCAAGCGTCCTAACTGAGCCTTCACGTCTCATCCTAACAATGTGAATGGTCAAGGGGACTTGGGCAGCAGCCTTACATTGGGAGCAGGAGGAAGAGAAATCTTGTGAAAGAGTGCTTCTGATATTTCCACTCATCTGGGGATTTCTCCAAAGACTACGATTCAAACTTATAATCAAGTGACATTAATTGAAATACCACCATTTGCACCATGAGAACTTGAATATAGTTTTAAAAATCTGGACCTCAAAAGCTGGTAGCAGTAAAAGTGCCCACAAAGCTGCAAGACTGATGTAAAAACCCAACTGGTTCATTAATGTCCCTCAGAGAAGGAAATCTACCATCTTTACCCAGTCTGGCCAATAAGTGACTCGTCCCACACCAACATGATTGACTTTTAACTGTTCTCTGAAATGGTCCAGCAAGTGACTCAGTTGTATCAAAATGTTACTGCAAAATTTCAAGGTGGCTCATCACCACCATCTCAGGGACACGAGGGATGGGCAATAAACACGGCCTTTCCAGCAAAGCCCACATCCCTGGAAGAGATACTAAAATTTCCTATCTTAAGGCCTTGCTTTCTATTTGCATTATTCGGTTTTCTTTTGGTCCCACTGCTCCAACAGTATCCTGGACATATTGAATGCTTTCAAAGTTCTCTGTTGAAAGAATGTTACCTTCAAACATCACTTGTTGCTGTCGTTCCACCTGGCTGTCCTCCTTAGGGAGAGGAGCCCAAACAAAAGTGTGGTAATCACGAGCTGTACTCCAACCAACCTTGAATAGAAGAAACATTAAGTGAAAATTATCTCACAGCAAACAGCTGTCAAAGTGCATGTAGGGAAAGAAAACAAGAATGCCAAAGTTTATTGCCAAAGGCATTTATTTGTTACCTAGTCAGAAAAGACAGCAGTAGAAGATGGAAGAGGAACGGGCAGCAGTTTAGCGAGGCTAATTCCACCTCACTAAAATGGATTATCTGGTGATTGCCACCTTGCTGTTTGTGGGATCCTGCCATGTGCAAATCAACTGCTGTGTTTCCTACGTTACAATAGGAACTACACTTCAAAAGTATGTCATTGACAAAGATAGGGCCTTGGTTTAACATTTCATCTGAAAGATGGTACCTCTGACAATACAGAACTCCCTAATACAGCCTGGTTTATGTGCTCAAGCTAAATACATAATGGATACATGGTAGATAATGGATGGATATGTTATGGTGACATGACAGGTAGATGCCTAGATAGATATGCTTATGCTCTAGCCATAGTCCCAAAGGACCATAAGCATCTCTCCACATTAGAGAGAGAGAGTTGGCGATGTATAGCTAGAGGGTCACCACTCCTCAAGCGTAGGGCAAGGCGAGGAGGCAGGCCTCCATGAACTACCACAGCCAGTACGGGGATTGAACCCGCACTGTTGGCGTCTTTCTGCATTTCACACTAGCCGTCTAGCCAACTGAGCTAATCGACCCCCACCTAGATAGATATAGGTAATGGGTATATGACAGAAAGAGAGACACATAATGGAGGCTCAACAGATAGATATTGGATACACAGGAGCTAGTTTCAGGCTGCAGTCCAATTGGAGGGTTTAGATGCTTCCTTTACAAGATAAAGAATGCCTGGAAAATGAGTCACAGATTGGAATCTAACCAAGGTTAGATTGGTTTATATTTAGAATAGATAGACGGAGTTTTAAGACTCCATCTCTGATCTTTATAAAACAAGTTTAAAAATGATTAAATGGAAGAAATTCAAAATCTAGGAAGTGTAACAGACTGAAAGAAACCATTGCTCAGAGTGAAATAACCTACCATATTTGTTTAAATTAACTTTCTTGATCGAAGTGACTTTTTTTAAAAAAAAGTTATTTGGAGGTTCAAGGTCTCCTGATTTAAACTCTGTGGTTTGCGAGCAGTGGGAATTCTGAGAGGTTTTTCTTTCATTCCCGACAGCGTCTGGTGAGACTCCTGAGAATTTGGGTCAAGAGTTTCAAACTGTTGGGAAATTCTTACTCTCAAATGCTCAATTTTGATTATAGTCTTAAACCCATTCTGAGTTTATCAGACATATCCAGTTAACTGAATCACACATCCCTAAACAGCAACATTGAAAATTCAGAGTCAACCGATTTTACAGAACCTTAGGTTTAATATCAAGCCTGGGCTCGCTGAGCTGAAATCGATGAGAGCTACAGTAAGGACTGTACAATTGAGGTTGGGGTGATTAGTTGGGATATTCATCTTTTATTACTATCCAATGACTCCTCGGGGGACAGGCACAATTGGACTACAGGATTGAGGTTGGCCGTGAAGTCCCTCACAGGTAACACAGTGACCCGACTCTACAAGAGGACTGGCTAATTGGATGAAGTGCTGGAGGTCAGCCATTGCCTGTGGAATTATATCCCAATATGAGTCAATAATCAAGATGCACTAATTGTTGTTGTTCTTCTAAAGCTGCCATTAACTCAATTCAAATAAAGGGTTAGTAATGATCGGAAAATCTAAGGAGAGTGTTGAGTAAAGGAAATTAGGTTGGGGGGGCAAAAATCCACTAACTAAGCTAATTACGTAGTATATAACTACTTCTTGTCGCTCAGTGGTCGCACTCTTGCCTCAGAATCAGAACGTCGTGGGTTCAAGTGAAATTGAACACAATCCTGGCTGACATTCCGGTGCTGCACTAAGTTCTTCAGCATCAGAGGTGCCGTCTTTCAGACGAGATGTCAGACAAAGGCCCTATCTGATGGACGTGAAAGATTCCATGGCACTATTTGAAGAGGAGCAGGGGGAGTACTAACCTCAGTGAGATAAACGAGACCCTTGGAGCTTCACAAGGTGACCCAGGGTATCTACAAGCTCATCAGATTTCAGTTTGGTCATTAATTTCTGTGTGTTTGTTATACTAATTTTTTTTTCTGTAACACTAACATTAATTTCATGGCCTTTGCTCACAGTCTTTTGGAAATTAAGACTGGACGTTTCCGCAAGTGTATCAGCATTTTCAGGGAGGTGCCCAGAAGTATGCCATTGGGAAGAAAGTTTTAAAACCAGATACGAAGTGAACAATTACACTGTTTTAAAGGTGATTAATTCCATTTTTATGATGTGGGATTCAAGGAATTTTACTGGTGTTTTGGGGATTGCATTCCATCATCCTATCCATTTATAAATAGGACCATTGCTTTCTGGTGAATAAGTTTAACAGAAGGCAGTCCACCACCTTCTCAAGGTAACTAGGGATGGACAATAAATCCTAGCCTTAGGATGCCCACAACCTGAAATTAAATTTTAAAATATTTCATGTTTATTAGATGCAACTACTGGATTTTCCCTGGTGTTTAAGGAGTCGTATCCCAACATCCTGCCCATTTTTAATTGAAGAGCACAAAATAATGAGCTTGATAGTTTGAAAATAAAACTTACCTTGAAAATTCCAATCCAGTCTTTCTTATGGGCCATGATCCTGGGCGTCAGTGTGTAGTTGCATTTTACAGGAATGTCTGACATGTAAACCTTTTCCACGTTGACGAAGATAACCTGGGCGAAGGTGCTGGAATACAGCGACGAGGTGTCGGTATGTGGTTCTCCTTGATTTTCGTTCATGGTGCCCAGCCTGAAGGAAGACAAGAAAAGAAAATGCGTTTAATCGATAGTACGTGACTACTGTCTCAGAGCAATAGCAGGATTCCCTAATGGAGGAGAGGGATATAATAAAAACTTGTAGAATTCTCTTAAACTGGTTCCATTCAGTGCTGTCACAACACATTGAAGACCAGTCAGTCACTAGCACCTATAATAGACAGTACATGGGCCTTGGTGTTTATACACAGTCATTCATATACCCGAGAGTATCTGTAAACTAACCTGGAAATAGTATGAGCCATTAATGTAATACTATGTCAGGTGTGAAATAGAATATTTCTGTACTTAGTGAGATTATAGCAACCTGATTGAGGGTTCAGAGAGGAATCAGGGTTGGGTACATGAGAAAAATAGCAGATCCATTAATTCAACAGGATTTGTTCTTATTCTGATCTAAAAATGGGGAAGGGGAACTGCACACAGCAGGACTGACCAGCTGTTCTGGGGCAAAGTTGCCAAGATTACCCCAACAATTGTATTAATTATGATGACAATAAAATGTAATCATCTCCAAATTTTCTTAGTAAATTTTCATTCAACAACAACTTGCATTTTTATTGCACCATTAACAATTATTATTCTTTCATGGGACGTTGGCGTCACTGCCAAGGCCAGCATTTGTGGCCCATCCCCAAATGCCCTTGACAACTGAGTGGCTTGCTAAGCCATTTCAGAGGGCAGTTAAGAGTCAACCAATTGCTGTGGGTCTGGAGACACATGTAGGGCAGACTGGTAAGGACAGCAGATTTCCTTCCCTAAAAGTGACATTAGTGAATCAGATGGGGTTTTACAAAAATTGATAGTGATGGTTCCATGAAACTGAGACTAGCTTTCATTGTACATGAAACACAAAATGTTAGCATGCAGGTGCAGCAAGTAATTAGGAAGGCAAATTGAATTTTGGCCTTTATTGCTAGGAGGTTAGAGTTTTAAAATAGGGAAGTCTTGTTACAACTGTACAGGGTGTTGATGAGGCCGTACCTGGAGTACTGCGTACAGTTTTGGTCCCCGTATTTAAGGAAGGATATACTAGCATTGGAGGCAGTTCAGAAAAGGTTCACTAGGTTGATTCCTGGGATGAAGGGTTTGTCTTAGCAAGAATGGATAAACAGGTTTGGCCTTTATTCATTGGAGTTTAGAAGAATTAGAGGCGATTTGATTGAAACATATAAGATTCTAAGGGGGCTTGACAGGGTAGATGTTGAGAATATGTTTCCACTGGTGGGGGAATCTCGAACATAGTTACAGAATAAGGGGTCACACATTTAAAACTGAGATGCGAAGGAATTTCTTCTCTCAAATGGTGGTGAATCTCTGGAATTCTCTGCCTCAGAGAGTTGTGGAGCATAGGTCACTAAATGTATTTGAGGAGGCAGACAGATTTTTGAAATCTCAGGGAGTCGAGGGTTATGCTCTCATGCTCACATCTCTGTCCTGGGATTGCTGCAGTGTTCCAGTGAACATCAATGCAAGCTCGAGGAACAGCATCTCATTTACCGATTAGGCACACTACAGCCTGCCGGACTGAACATTGAGTTCAATAATTTCAGAGCATGACGGGCCCCCCATTTTAGTTTTATTTTTAGTTATATTTTTCTTTTTCCTTGTTTTTATATTTTTTGTGTTATTTTATTTCATCTTAGTTTGTTCAGTTTGCTTACCCACTGTTTTTTTCATGTTTGTACATGTGGCTGTTCAAGTTTCAGTCACTTAACACCCTTTCTGTACGAATGCTTTATCTTTCAACACACCATTAACATATCTTTGCTCCATGACCTTCTGGTCAGCTATTCTGTGACCTTGTCCTATCTACACCTTCTCCTTTGTTATCTCTTGCCCCACCCCCACTTTACTTGCTCATAACCTTTTACATTTCTAATATCTGCCAGTTCTGAAGAAAGGTCACTGACCTGAAACGTTAACTCTGCTTCTCTCTCCACAGATGCTGCCAGACCTGCTGAGTGTTTCCAGAATTTCTTGTTTTTATTTCAGATTTCCAGCATCCGCAGTATTTTGCTTTTATTTTATTAAGGAAATATTACGAGAGGTGACCAGAAGCTTAGTCAAACTGGTAGATTTTAAGGAGCATCTTAAAGGAGCAGAGAAAGGGGTTTAGGGAGGGAATTCCAGAGCTTAGGGCAGAAGCAACTGAAGGCACGGCCGCCAATGGTACAGGAACGGAAATCAGGGAAGTGCAAGAGGCCAGAATTGGAGGAGCACAGAGATCTTGCAGGGTGATGGGGCTGGAGGAGTTGAGACAGGGAGGAGTGAGGCTACAAAGGGATTTGAAAACCAAGGATCAGAATTTTAAAATCAAGGCAATGCCAGACCAGGAACTAATGTAGATCAGCGAGCACAGTAGGGGTGATAATTAACATATAGGAATGCAAACATGAGGGGGAAAATAAAAAGAAAAACTTCATACACAGGGGAAGAGACAGTGAAAAATCAGCCAAAAATCTCACTCTGGATCACTAGTGATTCTTGCTTGGCAATATGTGTGGATGCAGAAGGCAGGATTGGGTGAATATATGTTGAAAATACAGCCGACACAAAGCTGGCAGTCGATCAAAATTTTCAAGTTGGAGGCTTACAGATTTTCCTTCAGTAAGGGGATCAAGGCAGGTGAATAGAGCTGGGGTACAGATCAGCCATGATCTAATAAAATGGTGGAGTGGGTTCAATGGCTTCAATCCTGTTCCTACGACACTCAATAGATGGGGTGACATCATAAGAAATAAGAGCTGTAGTAGGCTATTTGGTTGTTCAAGCCCACTCTTCCATTCAACAAGTTCATGGCTGATCTTCGACCTCAATTCCACCTTCCCGAACTATTCCCATACCAGTCAATTAATTCCCTTAGTACTCAAAAATCTATTGACCTCTGTCTTGAATATACTCAACGACTGAGCATCCACAGCTCTCAGGGCTACAGAATTCCTAAGATTCACAACCCTTTGAGTAAAGAAATTTCTCTTCTCAGTCCTAAACAGCTGACCCCTCATTCTGAGACTGTGATCCATGTTCGAGATTCCCCAATCAGAGGAAACATTTTCCTGCAACTATCACGTCAAACCCCTTAAGAATTTTATATGCTTCAATTAAATCACCTCTCATTCTTCTAACTCTAAGCCTAGTCTAGTCAATCTCTCCTCATAGGACAAACCCCTGCAAATCTGCAAACAGTACTCCAAGCGTGGCCGCATCATGCCTTGTATGATTGTGGCAAGACTTTTTAAATACTCCAATCCTTTTGTAACAAAAACATCAGGGAAGATGCACTTGGCTCGGGAACTACAAGGCACTTGTTGGCCATGGAACTGTATCCCAGCAAACATCAACGCCTTCAAGGAGGGGAGTAAGCAAAAATGAAAATTAAAGTCAGGAGGCATGGGATAGTGGGGAATGTGGCCAGTTGGATTAAGAATTGGCTAACTGATAGAAGGCAGAGAGTGGTCTTAGATGGTAAATACTCAGCCTGGAGCCCAGTTACCAGTGGCGTGCCGCAGGGATCAGTTCTGGGTCCTCTCCTGTTTGTGATTTTTATTAACGACTTGGATGAGGAAGTCGAAGGGTGGGTCAGTAAATTTGCAGATGATACAAAGGTTGGTGGAGTTGTGGATACCGAGGAGGGCTATTGTCGTCTGCAAAGGGACTTGGATAGGTTGCAGTGCTGGGCTGAAAAGTGGCAGATGGAGTTTAACCCTGAAAAGTGTGAGGTCGTCCATTTTGGAAGGACAAACATGAATGCAAAATACTGGGTTAACGGTAGGGTTCTTGGGCATGTGGAGGAGCAGAGAGACCTTGGGGTCTATGTGCATAGATCATTGAAAGTTGCAAGTCAAGTGGATAGGGCTGTGAAGAAGGCATATGGGGTGTTAGCGTTCATTAGCAGAGGGATTGAATTTAAGAGCCGTGAGGTGATGATGCAGCTGTACAGGACCTTGGTAAGGCCTCATTTGGAGTACTGTGTGCAGTTCTGGTCGCCTCATTTTAGGAAGGATGTGGAAGCCTTGGAGAGGGTGCAGAGGAGATTTACCAGGATGTTGCCTGGAATGGAGAATAAGTCTTACGAGGAAAGGCTGAACATTCTAGGCCTCTTCTCATTAGAAAGGAGAAGGATGAGGGGTGACATGATAGAGGTTTATAAGATGATCAGGGGAATAGATAGGGTAGACAGTCAGAAACTTTTTCCCCGGGTGGAGCAAAGCGTTACAAGGGGTCATAAATTTAAGGTGAAGGGTGGGAGATATAAGGGGGATGTCAGGGGAAGGTTCTTTACCCAGAGAGTGGTCGAGGCATGGAATGCCTTGCCCGGGGAAGTTGTTGAGTCAGAAACTTTAGGGACTTTCAAAAGGCTTTTGGATAGGTATATGGATAAAGGAGAATGATGGGGTATAGATTAAATTGTCCTTGACAGAGGACAAAGGATCGGCACAACATTGTGGGCCGAAGGGCCTGTTCTGTGCTGTATGTTCTATGTTCTATGTTCTATGTTCTATGAAACATCTTCAAATCTATCAGCCTTTAATAACAAATTGAAACTTATCAGAAGTCAGTCTTCCGTTTAAAAAAATGTCACAAAATCTCAGTTGTACCTGCAGGTCAGGTTTAAAACTTATATTTACCCCCTTCCTAACATCATTAAGTACAATATTCTCTATCGTCAGTAACCATATCATCCAAAGAATGATGTGTTTATAACAAACTTACCGGAGTAAAGTCTTCGAAACAGAGCTGACTGACACCAGGATGAAAAACTGAAAGTAAAAAGGAGAATCTTTAACACGCAGTTACGCACTTACACATAATAAAGATAAAAGTTCAACTAAAACTTCAAAAGGGAGGGGAAACATTTTTTAAAAACACACAAACTTTTCTGCCGCGGACCCAGGTTTTATTTTAGTTTTTTTTTAAAAAGCTGAAAAGGCTTTTTCATGCGACGCTGACTCCGTCATAAACCCAGCTGCTGTGCGAAGTGATAGCTGCTTGTTACGCTGGGAGTTGTAGTTGTTTCCGCTGCCGCTTTCCCCCCGCGACTGCGCAGACCCAGAGCCGGCGGACTACAATTCCCAGAAGCCTCCGCAGTATTGTTGCCACTTCGCTTGTTCCCACTGGGACTGAGTCAAAGCGAAAGCTGCCAGCTGGCCCAGCCAATGACTTGTAACTGAAACCAAACGCAAATTCTCTTTACCCCTGCTGGCTTGTTTGATTTTAAGTATACAAAACATTTAACACATTTGTTTAAAGTGAACTATTCTCTAAGTAAAACGTGTTGAGTTATTTTTTACATGTTTTTAAAGGAGTTTTAGAAGTGTGTTACCAATTCAGTGAATGCTTTGCATGTATATTTTACACACTGATGAAGTTAAGGTGTACCTTATTAAAGGGAATGTGGCACTATGGATAGGAGGTTGACTAAAGGACAGATAACAAAGAGTAAGTGATTAATGGCTGACCGATCCTTTGTCCCCTTCACCGTCGGGTCAGACTACCTGAAGGTGCTGGGGATATGGTTCGGAAGGGCTGGGGCGTGCACCAAAACCTGGGAGGAGCGAGTAGCCAAGGTACAACAAAAGTTGAGCATGTGGGAGCAGCGATCTCTCTCCATTGTGGGTAAGAACCTGGTCATCGGGTGCGAGGTGCTAACGTTGTTGCTGTACGTGGCGCAGGTCTGGCCCATACCCCACTCCTGTGCTGTGGCGGTCACCCAAGCCATTTTCCGCTTCATCTGGGTATCTAAAATGGACCGGGCCCGGAGGGACATGATGTTCAAATCTCTGGATATGGGTGGGAAAAATGTACCCAACGTGGCCCTCATCCTGATGACCACCTTCGTGTGCGGCTGCATCAAGCTGTGTGTAGACCTCCAGTACACAAACTCCAAGTGTCACTACGTGCTGAGGTTCTATCTGTCCCCAGTGTTGTGAAGGATGGGCCTGGTCACATTGCCGCGAAATGCTGCATGCAGTTGGGCCGTGCCGTACCACCTATCCTTCGTGGAGCAGTATCTGCGGGAAAACACCTTTGACCACCGATCCATCAGGCGGTGGTCTGCACGGAATGTCCTCAAGGCCCTACGGGAAAATGAGACGGTGGATCCTGTCGGATGGTACCCCGAGCAGACCACCAAAGTCATTTGGCGGAATGCCTCATCACCAGAACTTTCAGACAAGCACCAAGATGTAGCTTGGCTGGTGGTGAGAAGGGCCCTCCCCGTCAGATCCTTCCTGCACGCCCGAAGTCTCACCCCCTCCGCACAATGCCCCCGCGGTGGCTGTGGTGGGGAAGAGACGGCTGCCCACCTCCTCCTGGAATGTGTCTTTGCCAAGCAGGTGTGGAAAGAGATGCAGTGGTTTTTGTCGAGGTTCATCCCAAGCAGCTCTGTAACACAGGAGTCTGTGCTCTACGGGCTGTTCCCAGGGACGCACACCGAGACAAACATCAACTGCTGCTGGAGGACTATCAATTCGGTGAAAGACGGCCTTTGGTCTGCCCGAAACTTGCTGGTCTTCCAGCGCAAAGAGTTGTCCACGACCGAATGTTGCACATTCCAAGGTCCAAGTGCTGAGGGACGCACTAAAGCTTGGGGCAGCCGCAGCAAAGGCTCAATGGGGAAAGACCACTGTGTAAGGTCCCCCCACCAAAGTGAACAGAGGGGCTGGATCCATGGGAAACCCCTCGAACTGTATTGGGAAAATTTTCATTTACTGTAAAATGTAAAAATGTATATGGCATGACAAATGAAATGGAAGGGTTGTGAGGCAACTCATGATTGTATTGAAGGAAACTGATCTCCTTTGCACTGTTTGTATTTTTTGACTTGGTGCCATTTGAAACTGTTTGGTAATGTATTTTTTTACAGATTTTTATGAATAAAGTATATTTTGGAAATAAAAAAAATGGATGTTTTTTCCAGGCAGGTGGGATGATAAACAGTGTTAAACCGCAGAACATAAGAAATAGGAGCAGGAGTGAGCCATTTATCTCATCAAGCCTGCTCCGGCATTCAATAAGCTCTCTGCCAGATTCCCATATCCCCTTAGTGTCCAAAAATCTATTGATCTCAGTCTTGAATATACTCATGGACTGATCATCCTCGGCCCTCTGAAGTAGAGGATTCCAAAGGTTCACAACTCTGAGTGAAGAAATTTCTCCCCATTTCAGTCCCAAATGGCAACCCATTATCCTGAGACTATGATCCCCTAGTTCCAGATTCTCCAGCCAGGGGAAACACCTGCTCAGCATCTACTCTGGCAAGCCTTTTCAGAATCTTGTACATTTCAATGAGATAACCTCTCATTCTTCTAAACTGAAGAGAGTATAGGAGCATCCTACTCAACACAGACAACAGAACAGATATCGACCTGAAACAGTAACTTTGTATCTCTCTCCACAGATGCTAACTGGCCTGCTAAATATTTCCAGCATTTTCTGTTTTTAATTCAGATTTCCAGCACCTGCAGTATTTTGCTTTTGCACAGGGGAGAATGCCCCTGCTCATCTTTGAAATAGTGCCACGTCCACCTGAGAGGAGATCTCAGATTAAGAACATAAATCATCTGAAAGCACTCCCTTAGTACTGCACTGGGGGTGTCAGCCGATGTTTCATACTCAAGTTTCCAAAATGGTGCTTGAATCCACAACCTTCCAACTCGGAGGCACAGATGCCATGATGGGAAAGAGCACAAGGATGAGAACTTTCAAATCGAGATGTCTCCAGTCTGAGAGCCAATGTAGGTCAGCGATCAGAGGGGAGTTGGGAGAGTGGGACTTGGTGCAAGTTTGGATAAGGGCAGCAAAGAGTTCATGTTTATGGTGGTAAGTGGGAGGTTGGCCAGAGGAGAATTTGGAAGTGGTTGGAAATTATTTTCTGAGCGACACAATGAAGATATGAGTTTTTTATGGCTGCAGAATCTAACTATTAAAAACCGAGATACTAGTGAATCTAGGGATTATATCCAGAGTTTTAACTGTCTCTCTGTGACCCTATGGAAGGGCAGGCAGCAGCTTGTCTCTGCAGTTAACCAGATTTACATAATAATTGTAATTAAATAGACGGGACGTCAACAGCATGAGGAAGAAATGCTCAAATGCTCACAGATTGAGTCTGAAACAGCTGGATAGCATGTTTTGTGACTGCGGACTGCCCTCGGTGGTGTGTCAGCTGTTTCCAATAACTCTGCCAGCCAGCAGCTCTGACAGCCAGAAACCATCTCAGAGTACACAGCCACAAAAAGAGGAGGCTGCCAGAGGTCAAGGGACTGTCAGACGAGTGATTTACCAAGAAAGATTTGAGGGGAAGATTTACATATCAATTTTTTTAATCACCAGAGATTCCTCCATCTGTAGTCCACGGTGCCATCAGTATTCGCACCACCATCCACGGCCCCCAGCCCACCTCCTGTATTGCTTTGTTCAACCCCCTTGAGCATTGCCCAACAGATGTTGGAAAAGGCTTATTTGAGAGGCTTGGGGAATAACCAAAGTGTGGCTGTGTGGGACCATGATTTGATAACGAGAATATTTCCACATATTGTACAGAATGACATAAAATTTAACAGTGGACAAACAGGCCATTCGGCCCAGGTGGTCTATCCCGGTTTTTATGCTCCATAGGAGTCTCCTCCTACCCCTCTATCTCTCTCTTTCAGCATATCTTTCCATTCCTTTCTCCCTCATGTGTTTATCTACCTTCCCCTTACAGGCATTTATGTTATTCACCTCAACCACTCATAGAATAGAATGGTTACAGCTCAGAGGGAGATTATTCAGCCCATTGAGTCCATGCCTTCTAATGATCCTTCCACAGATCCTTCCTCCGTGAATCCTTCACATTCAAACACTCTCTGCGTAAAGAAGTTTCTCCTGAACTCCTAATTGGATTTATTAGTGACCATCTTATATATAAGTCCCCTAAAGATGGATGCTCGGTGTTACATGCAAAAGAAACATGTATTTTGAAGCATTAAAGAATGAGCCCATAAGTTCTGGGGCAGCCCATATTTTATGCTCACTTATAACGGTGATGATTCTGTTCCCTTTTTTCCGGTCATTCCCCCTTTATATATCGTACTTGTTCAAGTAGAACTGTATCTGCACCATGCTGGGGTTCCCAGTGCTGTGGAATCGACACTGTAAACAGTGTGGCACCAGGAGTATCCATCACAAGCACAGCTGCTTAATAGCCATGGCTGTGACGCTGTGTTCTGGCCACCAGCCCTTCTGTGATACCTGAGGAAGATCTGGAAAGACTAAACATGGGAAGATAAGAACAGATGGTGGCCACCCAGCCCCTCGAGCCTGTTCCGCCATTCACTGAGATCATGGCTGATTTGCGTACTAACTTCATCTGCCTTGACCAACAACAATCTAACAATCACAAATTTAAAACTGTTAATTTATAATTAGTAATCCAGAGGCCCAGGCTAATCCCCTGGGGACATGGGTTCAAATCCCACCACGGCAGCTGGTAGATGTTAACGTAAATAAATTCAATTAATTAATAAAACAAATCTGAAATTGAAAGCTCGTCTCAGTAATGGTGCCATGGAACTATCATCGATTGTCTAGTTCACCAGGGTAGGAAATCTGCCATCCTTATCTGGTCTGGCCTACACATGACTCCAGACCCACAGCAATGTGGTTGACTCTTAACTGCCCTCTGAAATGGCCTAACAAGCCACTCAGTTGTCAAGGGCAATTAGGGATGTGCAACAAATGCTGGCCTTGCCAGCGACGTCCACATCCTCAGAAAGAATTTAAAAAAAAATTAAGCTAGCATCTACCATTTTTTGTGGGAGTGCATTCCACACTTCTGCCATCATTTATGCGAAGAAATATTTCTTAGCTTTGCTCCTGAAAGGCCTGGTTCTGATGTTAAAATCATGTCCACTTGTTCTACACTAAAACATTTTTCCCTATCTACACTATCAATTCCTTTCAAATTCCTAAAAAACTTAATTAAATCATCCTTAACCTTTGGTATTCCAGGGAACACAAGCCTAGTTTATGAAATCTCTCCTCATTATCTAACGCTTAGAGCCCGAGTCAGAGACTTAAGCAGAGATTCGAGAAAAGGCTACAATGGGTGGGGGGCTTGCCAACTCTCCAGGATTGGCCTGGAATTTCCAGGACTTGAAGATTAATCTCCAAGATGCTGCTGTGTGCAAAGCCCAGGAGAAAACTCATAGGAGTATTATACATTTTATACTTTTCCTTTGCACACTCATATTTATTAGAGTCATAGAGTTACAGAAGAAGGCCATTCAGCTAATCATTAGTTATAGAAATATTTGCGACGGGGGAAACCAAAGGCTGTTTAATAGTCAAGAATCATCTGATTGGTTAATAAAGAGTTTTGTTCGCTTTCTGGTTGGTGTGGGAAGATGGTGTGCCACAAAGATGGACAGGAAGGGCAACCAATGATGAGAGTGTGGGGGGAGGGCCATTGGAGGCAGGAGGCATAGAGTCATGTTGAGTCCATGCTGGCTCTGTACACTCACTATCATCATCCTGGGGGATGGGGGTGGGGGGGTCACCATTGACCAGAAACTGAACTGGACCAGCCACATAAATGCTGTGGCTACAAGAGCAGGTCAGAGGCTGAGAATTCTGTGGTGAGTAATTCACCTCCTGTCTCCCTAATGCCTGTCCACCATCTACAAGGCACAAATCAGGAATGTGATGGAATATTCTCCACTTGCCTGGATGGGTGCAGCTCCAACACCACTCAAGAGGCTCGGCACCATCCAGGACAAAGCAGCCCGCTTGATTGTCACCCCATCTACCATCTTCAACATTCACTCCCTCCACCACTGACACACAGGGGCAGCAGCGTGTACTATATACAAGATGCACTGCAGCAACTCACCAAGGCTCCTTTGAGAGCACCTTTCAAACCCACGACCTCTACCACCTAGAAGGACAAGAGCAGCAGATACATGGGAACACCATCACCTGCAATTTCCCCTCCAAGCCACACACCATCCTGACTTGCAACTACATCACCATTCCTTCACTGTCTCTGGGTCAAAATCCTGGAACTCCCTTCCTAACAGCACTGTGGGTGTACCTCCCCCGCCCCCAAGGACTGCAGCAGTTCAAGAAGGCAGCTCACTACCACCTTTGCAAGGGCAATTAGGGATGGGCAATAAATGCTGGCCTAGCCAGCGATGCCCACACCCCATGAATGAATAAAAAAAAAGCAATCCAATCAGTCTCACTCCCCCAGTCTATCCCCATTGCCCTGCAAGGCCAAGTAAACAAAACCTCCAGGAATACGTTCAACCAGAGTTGGCGACTCTCGGTCAAGAGGTCAATCATACCTCCAATACAAAAAAATCTCCCAGTGCATCACCCAGCCACACTTTTCATTCCTTTAGGTTCATGTCCTCAGTGTTCTTATCTGGTTTATGTTGAAGTAAAGATAGCTTTTACTTCACATCTCAACATGTCTCACCAGGCACCTGAAAGCATATCACATTGAATGAATTAACTGTGGGTAAAATGAGCAGCCAATTTGAGCACAGGAAGATTCCAGTTAATCAATTTTTGATGGTGTTGGCCAGGTAATGTACTGAGTTTATTGATCTGTACAGTTTACTATTTTATATCCCTCGATAACCAACTTCTCTCAGTGTAGACTTTAAGCTTCTCTCATGGCTCCTCTTTTTTTAGTCGAAGAAAAAGAGCAACTTGCGTTTTTAGAGCAGCTTTCACAACCTCAGGGCGTCCCAAAGTGCTTTACAGTCAATTAAGCACTTTTTCTTTGAAGTGTTGTCGCTGTTGAAATGTACTAGACCAAGGCCCCCTCCTACCCTATCAATGAAGAGTTTTTGAACATAAGAAAATAATAAATAGGAGCAGGAGTAGGCCTTATGGTCCCTCGAGCTTGCTTCACTATTCAATAAGGTCATAGTGCATCTTCTACCACAACTCCACTCCACCCCTGAAATCCCCACATTCTTTGATTCCCTTCAAGCCCCAAAATCTATTGATCTCAGCTTTGAATATACTCAATGAGTAAGCATGATCAACTCTCTGGGGTACAGAATTCCAAAGACTCGCAACCCTCTGAGTGAAAAAATCTCTCATTTCGGTCCTTATTCTGAGACTGTGACCCCGTGTTCTAAACTATCCAGCCAGGGGTAACAGCCTCTCAGCATCTACCCTGTCACTGGAGTGTAGTCACTGTTGCAATGTAGGAAATCTGACAGCCAATTTGCATAGAGCAAAACACCACAAACAGCAAGACAGGAATAACCACTTAATCTGTTTTAGCTGATGTTGACCTAGAAATATTCTTAACAGGAGTGAAGTGTCACAAAATCACCCGTGCACAATGTAAGCACATCACAACTGTCCAGGACAAGCACAGCCCGACAGAGGATTTATACTTAAAACAACAGACACCAGGGCCTTGTTTACTAGTCAGTCAGCAAGGGGTTTTAGATATTGTCATCTGAAAGTACTTTATAGCCAGCACTTGAACTCTGAAACAAGATTATGACCCTTGCAAACACTCTAGCTGTCTGCCCTTTGCAGTTTGAGCTTCAGAACATGTTTTTTTTTAAAAAGCACCTGAGAGTACAGCTTCCTTTTTGATGAAAAACAATCAAGTAATTTTTTGGTGTTTAGTGAAGTTACGGATATAAGTGCTGGAAAATGGAACACTTTTCTAGATCAGTGTCAGCATCTAAAAAATCCTCCATAATATTACACGCAGCATTATACATCCTTACATACTGTAACACAGCCAGTATGCATCATGTATGATTAACACCAACAGTATACACCCCCCTATGCTATAACATCGACAATATCCAATCTTTATGAAATGTAGTGATTTTAATCTATAGTTTTCTCCTCTTACTTGCCCCTCCCGAAGGCACTGACCTTTTCTGGGGATAGTTCCACAGGCAGTACCTCTCCCACATGACGATTCCTCACGTGTGAGCAAAGGCAGCAAGTGTCAGTTTGCTATTTCACTGAAGGGAACACAACTGACCCAACATCTACACCGGAAACAGTGACAATTGGAAAGCGATTAAGGCTGGGGGGCTCAGGCCATTTATTTCTTGGCCTTGAGGGGGTTCATACTGATGCAGAGCTAATTCACTCCCAGTCTGACCGTGAACAGCTAATTCTTTTTTCTATTCATTCATGGGATGTGGGCGTCACTGGCTATGCCAGCATTTATTGCCCATCCCTAATTGCCCTTGAGAAGGTGGTGGTGAGCTGCCTTCTTGAACCGCTGCAGTCCATGTGAGATAACACCCACAGTGCTGTTAGGAAGGGAGTTCCAGGATTTTGACCCAGAGACAGTGAAGGAACGGCGATATAGTTCCAAGTCAGGATTGTGTGTGACTTGGACGGGAACTTGCAGGTGGTAATGTCTCCATGCATCTGCTGCTCTTGTTCTTCGAGGTGGTAGAGGTCGCAGGTTTGGAAGGTGCTGTCTAAGGAGCCTTGGTGCATTGCTGCAGTGCATCTTGTAGATGGTACACACTGCTGCCACTGTGCGTCGGTGGTGGAGGGAGTGAATGTTTGTGCATGGTGTGCCAATCAAGCGGGCTGCTTTGTTCTGGATGGTGTTGAGCTTCTTGAGTGTTGTTGGAGCTGCACCCATCCAGGCAAGTGGAGAGTATTCCATCACACTCCTGACTTGTGCCTTGTAGATGGTGGACAGGCTTTGGGGAGTCAGGAGGTGAGTTACTCGCCTCAGGATTCCTAGCCTCTGACCTGCTCTTGTAGCCGCGGTATTTATATGGCTACTCCAGTTCAGTTTCTGGTCAATGGTAGCCCCGAGGATGTTGATAGTGGGGGATTCAGTGATGGTAATACCGTTGAATGTCAAGGGGAGATGGTTAGATTCTCTCTTGTTGGAAATGGTCATTGCCTGGCACTTGTGTGGCGCAAATGCTACTTGCCACTTATCAGCCCAAGCCTGGATATTGTCCAGGTCTTGCTGCATTTCTACACGGAATGTTCAGTATCTGAGGAGTCGCGAATGGTGCTGAACATTGTGCAATCATCAGCGAATATCCCCACTTCTGAACTTACGATTGAGGGAAGGTCATTGATGAAGCAGCTGAAGATAGTTGGGCTCAGGACACTACCCTGAGGAACTCCCGCAGTGATGTCCTGGAGTTCAGATGATTGACCTCCAACAACCTCAGCCATCTTCCTTTGCACTAGGTATGACACCAGCCAGCAGAGAGTTTTCCCCCGATTCCCATTGACTCCAGTTTTGCTAGGGCTCCTTGATGCCATACTCGGTCAAATGCTGCCTTGATGTCACTCTCACCTCACCTCTTGAGTTCAGCTCTTTTGTCCATGTTAGAACCAAGGCTGTAATGAGGTCAGGAGCCGAGTGGCCCTGTCGGAACCCAAACTGAGCATCACTGAGCAGGTTATTGCTGAGCAAGTGCCGCTTGATGACTCTGTCGATGACACCTTCCATCACTTTACTGATGATTGAGAGTAGGCTGATGGGGTGGTAATTGGCCAGGTTGGATTTGTCCTGCTTTTTGTGTACAGGACATACCTGGGCAATTTTCCACATTGCCGGGTAAATGCCAGTGTTGTAGCTATACTGGAACAGCTTGGCTAGGGGTGCGGCAAGTTCTGGAGCACAGATCTTCAGTACTATTGCCGAAATATTGTCAGGACCCATAACCTTTGCAGTATCCAGTGCCTTCAGTCGTTTCTTGATATCACGTGGAGTGAATCAAATTGGCTGAAGTCTGGCATCTGTGATGCTGGGGACTGCAGGAGGGGGCCGAGATGGATCATCAACTTGGCACTTCTGGCTGAAGATTGTTGCAAATGCTTCTGCCTTATCTTTTGTACTGATGTGCTGGGCTCCCCCATCATTGAAGATGGGGATATTTGTGGAGCCACCTCCTCCAGTTAGTTGTTTAATTGTCCACCACCATTCACGACTGGATGTGGCAGGACTGCAGAGCTTAGATCTGATCCTTTGGTTATGGGATCGCTTAGCTCTGTCTATTTCATGCTGCTTATGCAGTTTGGCATGCAAGTAGTCTTGGGTTGTAGGTTCACCAGGTTGTCACCTCATTTTGAGGTATGCCTGGTGCTGCTCCTGGCATGTCCTCCTGCACTCTTCATTGAACCAGGTTTGGTCTCCTGGCTTGATGGTAATGGTAGAGTGGGGGATATGCCGGGCCATGAGGTTACAGATTGTGGTTGAGTACAATTCTGCTGCTGCTGATGGCCCACAGCACCTCGTGGATGTCCAGTTTTGCATTGCTAGATCTGTTCAAAATCTATCCCATTTCGCACAGTGGTAGTGCCACACAACATGATGGACAGTATCCTCAATGTGAAGGCGGGACTTCGTCTCCACAAGGACTGTGCGGTGGTCACTCCTATCAATACTGTCATGGACCGATGCATCTGCGGCAGGCAGATTGGTGAGCACGAGGTCAAGTATGTTTTTCCCTCGTGTTGGTTCCCCCACCACCTGCCGCAGACCCAGTCTAGCAGCTATGTCCTTTAGTACTCGGCCAGCTCGGTCAGTAGTGGTGATGGACATTGAAGTTCCCCACCCAGAGTACATTTTGTGCCCTTGCCACCCTCAGTCCTTCCTCCAAGTGGTGTTCAACATGGAGGAGTACTGACTGATCAGCTGAGGGAGGGCGGTAGGTGGTAATCAGCAGGAGGTTACCTTGCCCATGTTTGACCTGATGCCATGAGACTACTTGGGGTCCGGAGTCGATGTTGAAGACTCCCAGGGCAACTCCCACCCTACTGTATACCACTGTCCCACCACCTCTGCTGGGTCTGTCCTGCCGGTGGGACAGGACATACCCGGGGATGGTGATGGCAGCGTCTGGGACATTGTCTGTAAGGTATGATTCCGTGAGTATGACTCTGTCAGGCTGTTGCTTGACTAGTCTGTGGGACAGCTCTCTGAACTTTGTCACAAGCCCCCAGATGTTAGTGAGGAGGACTTTGCAGGGTCGACAGGGCTGGGTTTGCCATTGTCGTTTCCGGTGCCTTGGTCAATGCCGGGTGGTCCGTTCGGTTTCATTCCTTTTTATTGACTTCGTAGCGATTCAGCAATCTACTATTCATTTTGTGTTTTAATTGATGTAAAATCCTCCTGGTTTAACAAAGCAAACAAAAAACCGTTAATCTCTGATAGCACATGGGAGGCTTACTAAAAAGTACTCATTTGACCTCACACCTCCTTACTTGCTTTAGTCTTGCCTTCTTCCTTCCTACGAGCTACAGACTTTTAAAACCCAGGCTTAGTTCATTACTTACTGATTTATCTTATCATACTCTTTTCAATCTGGTTTCTGTCTCCCATCCTTGACCTTTCACCGGGACTCTGAACTTTTAAAAAAAGGGCTGCAAGTTTGCTTTAATCAGAGTTTCTGTAAATGGGAATTGGTTTTCCCAAAATCTTCACTGGGAATCATCGGCTTGCTGGATTACGCTGGCTTTACAGTGAGGTTTGCCCAGCACTCCCTCATTCTAACTACAGTCTAGGGGTGGCTACTCTGCTTGGACATATTCCTGGAGGTTGCATCACATGACCTCCCACCTCCCACCGCCAACCACCCCACCCTCCCCCTCCCACTCCCCCCATTGGCCACCCAACAAGCCCATCTGTGCAGTCTCCCGTCTTCCCACGGCCAATCAGAAAGCAAATAAGCTCTTAATTACCCGATACTGTTTGGGCCTTTTTATCCCAATTCCAATTTTTTTTAATAAAAGTGAAAAGAACATGAAAACAGAATCCCAATTTTAAAAAAATCATCCTCTGGTTTTTCTCCTGGGAGTTGCTTGTAGCAGTGTTGCCGGAGATGAATTTTTCATTCCTGGAGACTCCAGGGCAATCCTGGAGAGTTGGCAACCCAGACTGCTGTTGGGATTGGATTTTTTTTAGCACTAGTGTGAGAGAAAGCATTTTGATGTTTATGTGCTTGACCATTAAGATATGGAATTTTCTCTCCAATTCTTGAACTCTGTGTATGGTTTCCATCACCCAACATCTGCAAAATAGATGTAGTTATGACTGAATACTCCATTTTATAAAATATATTATTTTTCCTTCTTCCTTACACCTCCCTGAGTGATTTGAATTTCCCATGCGAGATGATAGGGGTCTCTTTCTAGTGCTTTGCCTCTGCCATGGTATAATTGCATGGTAGGAGATGCACGCATTCAATCTGAAATGATTCTCCAATTTTGTTTGGCCTTTATGATCCTTTGGGAAATACTTGGCCTGTGATTGGCACCGCCACCTGTCCTCAGGACCCCGGTTGTGATTGGGCACCTAACCATATGGAAAATAATAGGTTTCAACTGAAGAAGAAAGAATGGACTCCCCTTGTGGGACAAGTGTACAGTCTTACTAAGGTCCCACACGGTAGACTGGTTAAAAAAAAATCCTATGGGATCCAGGAAAATGAAGCATGGTGGATACAAAATTGGCTCAGTTGCAGGAAACAAAGGGTAATTGTTGACGGCTGTTTTAGCGACTGGAGGACTGTTTCCAGCAGCATTCCGCAGGGCTCAGCACAGGGTCCCCTCCTTTTTGTGGTATATATTAACGATTTGGATGTAAATGTCGGGGGCATGATCAATAAGTTTGCAGACGACACAAAGACTGGCCGTGTGGTAGATAGCGAGGAGGATAGCTGTAGGCTGCAGAAAGATATTGATTGTCTGGTCAGATGGGCAGAAAAGTGGCAAATGGAATTCAACTTGGAGAAATGTGAGGTAATGCATTTGGGGAGGTCAAACAAGGCAAAAGAATACACAATTAATGTGAAAATACTGAGAAATGTAGAGGAAGTGAGGGACCTTGGAGTGAATGTCCACAGATCCCTGAAAGTAGCAGGACAGGTCGATAAGGTGGTTAAGAAGGCATATGGAATCCTTTCCTTTATTAGCCAAGGTATGGAATATAAGAGCTGGGAGGTTATGCTGGAACTGTATAACTCATTGGTTAGGCCACAACTTGAGTACTGTGTACAGTTCTGGTCACCTCATTACAGGAAGGATATAATTGCACTAGAGAGGGTATAGAGGAGATTTATGAGGATGTTGCCAGAACTGGAAAAATGCAGCTATGAGGAAAGATTGGATAGGCTGGGGTTGTTCTCCTTGGAACAGAGAAGGCTGAGGGGAGATCTGATTGAAATATACAAAATTTTGAGGGGCCTGGATACAGTGGAGGTGAAGGGTCTATTCACTTTAGCAGAGAGGTCAGTCACGAGGGGGCATAGACTTAAAGTGATTGGTAGAAAAATTAGAGGGGAGATGCGGAAAAAACTTTTTCAGCCTGAGGGTGGTGGGGGTCTGAAACTCACTGCCTGAAAGGGTAGTTGAGGCAGAAACCCTCAACTCATTCAAAAGGAGTCTGGATATGCACCTCAAGTGCTGTAACCTGCAGGGCAACGGACCAAATGCTGGAAGGTGGGATTAGAATAGGTGGATCGTTTTTCAGCTGGCACAGACACGATGGGCCAAGTGGCCTCTTTCTGTGCCTTAAACTTTCTATGATTTCTAAGATGACCCATGGGTTTCCCATGCAAATTAGTAAATACACCTTACGCTAATCTGGGGAGCTGGGGATGTTAGGTAAATTGACCAAAAGAATTACGATCAATAGTTACTTCCTTTTGTTTTGTTCTGTCCAGCTTGGTTAACTTTTGAAATCCATTTATTTAGGAAGAGAAGCATCTAGTGCATGTGCATTTGAATGTCCCCATGTAAAAGTGAGTCTCAGAATGAGTGCATGTATGTATGTCTGTTTCTGTAGTGAGTGTGTGTGTCTCTCTCTTTTTCTGTGGTGTATGTTTCTGAAGTGTATGTGATTCTGTAGTGTGTGTGTGAGCGTGTCACTATTTCTTTAGAATGTTTGTGTGTTTTGCAGTAAGTATATGTGTGAGTGTGCATGTCTGTGTAGAATGTGCATGTTTGTTCCAAAATATGGGTGAGTTGAAAGTATGCAGATGGCATGTGTCGTGTTGCTGTCTTGGAAGGGCTACATAGTTCAATCAGTTGACGGAGCTCAATTAACACACTCAGTTGTTATTCAATCATCACTGGGATTGTGACACACTTGGCTAATGATATTTCTGTTCCCTCTCAGTCCACTCAATGAATATTTAAATCTGAATTGCCAATGTTGCCATTTGCACATGCTGGTTAATCTAAAATATATTTAAATAGTCCAAAGGATGTTAATCAGAGTATGTCGTGATTGATTTACTTTTTGAAAATACTGGTGGGAGTTTGTCAGTGTCGCCAGCATGCTCTAATTTTTAGCCAGTCTCCTTTCTATCCCCATGAATGGTGAGCACTTATACCAAGACCAGGAAATTCTAATTGGTAATATACCGTTTCTTTAAGAGGGCCCTGACAGTGACTCGTTTGTAATTTAGTTGTTTTTTTGCAATCCAATTCTGCAGGCAGCGTGTAACTTTACAAACATTTTCTCAGCCATTAACTGGAGTGGATTTCAAAATTGTAAGTTAATGAGTTCTCCAGGGTCTTTCTTAATAAAGCAATGTTATACTAGTAGGCTGGGTATTAGTGAGCCTCTTGTTGTCAGCTGAGAAAGTCTCTCCCACTCCTCCTGCACTTTAGTTACTCCTGACTGCTCCAAACTGGAAGAAGATGTCAGCCTGCAATGGAAACAAACGTGTGTCTAAAGGAGGCTTGTACTTGATAAGTTAACTTTTTAGTACCTCTCTGGAGACACTCGACTGGAAACATTTTTAAAAGTTCATTTTAACTCTGCTGCTTTGTTCTGAGCACTTTCTGTTGAAGTGTGTGGTATGGTAATGCTAATGTCATGCTAATGATGCTGCAGCTGAGATTGGGAAGTTGTTACATTGGGAATTGAGGGCATCATTCCATCAATGCATGTCAATGGCTGATATTTTCCCTTGCCAGACTAAAGGCTCTGAGTTCAAGATCCCAGGGCTGGAATTTGCTTGAGTTGGCCATCTCGCAGTGTGCTCCATTTGTTAGATTTTTCTCATCACAGTTCAGCTCTTAAATAAAAAATTTGCACTGCAAATTGCCGGACGAAGGAGCTGGTGACATCAAGGCAAAGGCAACAGGATATCTAGCACCTTGATGAATGATAGGACCAACATTCTATCTCCTTAACCAATGCGATTTAAGGATAGAAAAAGTAATAGAGGAAGGACAGAGAAGGAAATAGGGTAAGTTGGAGACAACTTAGGTAAAAATGTTAAGTACCAGCCCTAACTTTTGTTAAGTATGGGAACACTGCCAGCTCTAAGTCACACACCATCCTAACCTGGAAATATATCACCATTCCTTCATCATCATCATTGGGTCAAAATCCTGGAACTCCCTTCCTAACAACACTGTGGGTGTACCTACACCACATGGACTGTAGCGGTTCAAGAAGTAAGCTCTCCACCATGTTCTCAAGGGCAATTGGGGATGGGCAATAAATTGTTTTTGTTCTTTCATGTGATGTGGGCATCACTGGCAAGACCAGCATTTGTTGCCCATCCCTAATTACCCTTGAACATAATGACTTGCTAGGCCATTTCAGAGGGCAGTTAAGAGTTAACCACATTGCTGTGGGTCTGGAGTCATATGTAGGCCAGCATTAGTGAGCCAGATGGGTTATTATGACAATCAATGATAATTTCGTGACACCATTACTGAGACTAGCTTTCAATTCCAGATTTTTATTAACTAATTGAATTTATTAATTAATTGAATTTAAATTCCACCAGCTACCATGGCAGGATTTGAACCAATACTCCAGGATTACTAGTTCAGTGACATTACCACTACACCACCATCACCTAGCCAGCGATGCCCACAGCATGTAAATAAATTTGAAAGAAATTGTTTTAAGTGCAAATGCGGCATTTTCTTGAAACTCACGGGGATGTTGAGGATGAGCTGCCGTTTTCATGAAACTAAGGGTGCAGTGGTGAAAAATTTTGAGCAGTTTGTAGTGATTCGCAACTCGCGCTTTATCTCTTCTTTGCCATAATTTGCTGAATGTTTTACACACTAATAACGGTGAGTGCCAACAAACTCACAGTCATTCTGCCAGCAAATTCTGGCCCCCAGTTTCAGTGCCTGGTTTCTGCTGGACCAGCTGCTCTGAGTCGTATGGAGAGGGACATCTCAATTGATCTCAGTACAGCTGGGATCGGGAAGGGAATACTGAACAGAATCCTGACTCCTGACCATTCCACAGCATCCCTAGCCAGTAGTGGTCTTGTGAACACTGATTGAGACGGGATTTCCCTCTGGCCAAATAGTCTGCTGATATAGACTGCCGGCTGAATAAAGGTCACTTGCCGCAGACATTGGAGATTGACCAAAGCTCCCGCATAAAAGCCAACACATTGAACAAGGGCAAAAAAAAGTGGAATGAAGAAACATAAAAAAAAACAGTGGAAGTATATTAAAACTGATCCTAAATCTTTTAACACCGGTGCTGATGTTGAGGACCCCTGAACTGGTGACCATATGCTATTAATACAACTCTGTGCAAGGTTTATCAGTAACAATACACTTCACCTGGCTTTACCCCTGTGGTCTGCACCTCAAGCTACATTTCCAGATAAAAAAATCTTGAGCCCTTTTTAATCCTATTTCTTTACCTATTTTTACAGTCACTGCTGATTAACAGACTCTCCCGTGTTCTCATAGAAAGGAAATATGGTGTAATAAAGACTGACACTAACCATGATATATTGCCACATAATTTCCTTTTTTTACCAATACTGCCTATAAATCATCTTAATTAGATGCATGTGCACCATGTGTATGGAGTTTGGAATCGAGAAATTTAGGAAATCGTGGGAGTCTTGATTTCAAAAGTTTTTGAAAATTTATTTCATAGTTTAACTGAAGATCCAGATTAAAGGGAACTCCAGACCCCAAATTCTATTAAACACACTGAGCTCTAATATCTAGTTACTAGAACCTATTGTTTGCCCCTCCTCTCCCCTCACTCCTCTCTTCCTTCCTCCTCTCCTGACCGTGTGGTTGGTCCTGAGTTCCAGCTCGCTAATGGCTAGTGGCTCTCTGCTATAGCACCAAGCGGCCATTCTTTGCATTTGAGCCTCATAAGTTGAGTGTCAACAAGCTATTTGACCATAAAGGCGCACGACCAAAGCCCATTCTTTCCCTTACCAATTCTCCCACAACTCGGAAAGTTTTACAGCCATTGGTTTGCCTTTGTTGATGGCTTTAACTGCCTTTAACTGTTGTGGAGCACAGCCTTTTGTCACTAGGTATTGCTTATTTGTCAAATGCACTGCTGGGTTGTTGTACTAAGGCATAGAGAGAAGGAAGCTCCCTAGCTTCATCTCTTTACTGTGCTGCGTTAGAAACACGGAAAGATTTACGGCGCAGAAGGAGGTCACTCAGCCTATTGTATCTATGCCGGCCGAGAAAGAGTGATCCAACCTAATCCCACTTGGCAGTCTTGGTCCATAATCCTGTAGGTTACAGCACTTCAAGTGCACATCCAAGATTTTTTTTAAAGTATGATGAGGGTTTCTGCCTCTATCACCCTTTCGGGCAGTGAATTCCAGACCGCCGCCACCCTCTGGGTGAAAACATTACTCCTCAACTCCCTTCCAATCCTTCTACCAATTACTTTAAATATATACCCCCTGTTATTCACCTCTCTGTTAATAGAAATAGGTCCTTCCTATCTGCTCTATCTAGGCCCCTCATAATTTTATACACCTCAATTAAATCAAGGAACATACATATGAACATACGAATTAGGAGCAGGAGTAGGCCACTTGGCCCCTCGAACCCGCTCCGCCATTCAATAAGATCATGGCTGATCCGATTGTAACCTCAACTCCACATTCCCGCCTACCCCGCATAACCTTTCACCTCCTTGCTTAGCAAGAATCTATCTATCTATGCCTTAAAAAATATTTGAAGACTCTGCTTCCACTGCCTTTTGAGGAAGAGAATTCCAAAGACTCACGGCCCTCAAAGAAAAAAATTCTCCTCATCTCTGTCTTAAATGGGCAACCCCTTATTTTTTAATAGTGACCCCTAATTCTAGATTCTCCCACAAGGGGAAACATCTTTTCCACATCCACCCTGTCAAGACCCCTCAAGATCTTATATGTTTCTATCAAGTCACCTCTTACTCTTCTAAACTCCAGCAGATACAAACCTAGCCTGTCCAACCTTTCCTCATAAGACAATCCGCCCATTCCAGATATTAGTCTAGTAAACATTCTCTGAATTGCTTCCAAAGCATTTACATCCTTCCTTCAATAAGGAGACCAATACTGTACACAGTACTCCAGATGTGGTCTCCCCAATGCCCTGTATAGCTGAAGCATAACCTCCCTACTTTTGTATTCAATTCCCCTCGCAATAAAAGGTAACATTCTATTATCTTTCCTAATTACTTGTTGTACCTGCATAGTAACCTTTTGCGATTCATGCACAAGGACGCCCAGATCCCTCTGCATCTCAGAGCTCTGCAATCTCTCACCATTTAGATAATATGCATCTTTTTTACTCTTCCTGCCAAAATGGACCATTTCACATTTTCCCACATTATACTCCAATTGCCAGATCTTTGCCCACTCACTTAACCTATTTATACCCCTTCTATTATATATATCCCCACAACTTATTTTCCTACCTATCTTTGTGTCATCAGCAAATTTAGCGACCATATCTTCAGTCCCTTCATCTAAGTCATTTATATAAATTGTAAAATGTTGTGGCCCCAGCACAGATCCCTGTGGCACATCACTCGTTACATCTTACCAACCAGAAAATGACCCATTTATGCCAACTCTCTGTTTTCTGTTATCTAACTAATCTTCTATCCAGCCCAACATGTTACCCCCTACACCACGAGCTTTAATTTTTCGCAATAATCTTTGATCTGGCACCTTATCAAATGGCTTCTGGAATCTGCCCTCAGCCTTCTCTGTTCAGAAGAAAACCCCAGCCTATCCATTCTTTCCTCATAACTAAAATTCTTCATTCCTGGCAACATTCTCTCTACCCTCTCTAGTGCAATGACATCATTCATGTAATGTGGTAACCAGAACTCTACACAGTATTTTCGCCTAGGTCCAACGAGTGTTTTATAGAGTTCTAGAATATTGGCTGATCACAGCCAAGCATGGCAGTGCCTCTCAATGTCCTTGGGCTGTGGCAGTGAATGAAGCCTAGATTTCAGCTCTTGATTACTATCCAGTAACTAGAAAATGTGTCCGAATATGGTTCCTCACACAATTGAATAGCTGACAGACAGTGGGCTCACAAATAAAGGATGCTAAGTGGATGATGGACTAGATGGGGTGGCTGGTGCCTGGGGAACTAAGTTGGTTCCTTCAGGAGAGGAGAAGCACAAAATGAGGAAGACAAGGAAGAGGAATTAAATTTTATTCCAAATCGCACTGGTTTGGTAACAAATTTTTCCAGTGCAGATGCTTCCCAGTTGCGATATTTCCAGTGGAATTTTCTCGGTGCCCAGCTTTGTCGTTGACTTCAGTCTAGTGACTCCTAGCTCCACTTGAAGATCTGAAATGGAAAGGAATTACATAGAATATACAGCACAGAAACAGGCCACTCAGCGCAACTAGTCTGTGTTGGTGTTTATACTCAACATGCATCTCCCCCCATTCCATCTGCCTCATCTCTGCCTTTCAGCATTTCTTTCTATTGCCTTTCTCTAATGTAGTTTTCTTTTGAAAGCATATTTGCCTCAATCACTTCCTGTGGTAGCGAGTTCCACATTTTAACCACTCTGAGTAAAGAAATTTCTCCTTGTTTCCCGAATGGATTTATTATTATTTGTATTTAAGAGACAAGGAAATTGAAAATTATGTACTTCCAACCACAATGTCTCACAAATCCATCACCTCTATCCTCACCACAATGTACCACACATCCATTATCTCCATCCTCAATCAGTTCCACTGGTCCCCAGTGAATGAATTAGAGGTTTCTTGTTCTTGTTTCAAACCTTTCTATGCTCTTGCCTCTCCCCCTTTTAGATCATCTTCAGCTACACAATCCAAATTGACTCCACCATCCTCTTGTACCCCCCGCACCCTCTGCTCCCCACTGGAGGCTGACCAACTCCCAGTTCGCTCAAACTTGCTTCTAAAACCACTTTGTTCTGCTACTTCTGTCTTCAAAACCCTTCAAAGCACCCATTCCATTCAACGGAGGCATTTTCTCCCACAAATGTCCTTTATTCCCTGAGGGGTGCTATATAAATGCACGTCTCTGATTTCCACTACCTCCCTGTACCCTCAATGCATCACATTCAAATGTCCTCAGCCATGTTCACAAATCCTTCCAGGACCTCCCCCCTCACTTTCCTACCTCCTCCAACTCTGCCTCAGTCCTTATCCTTTGGTCCTCTGAATCAGCTTCTTCTGTGCACGATACACCATCCCCCCACCTCCAACTTAACTCCACAATAAATAGCAGAGCCTTGAACTGTCTTGACCCCACTGTCCGCAAACCCCTCATCTCATTACCAGAAATGCATTTCTCAGATTTTGTCCTTGTTAAATTAAAGAATTTAATTTGGGGGAATGGTACACTTTCCCTCATTGTTATGCCCTAGCATCACACTAACAGGTCAGGTGCAGCACAGTCAGTTGCAGAGTAAGGTTCACTTTGTCTACCCCAATAACGGTCCTCAGCCCAAAATTCGGAAGAACCATCTATACTTTAATGTGGTTTCACACTCCCTATAACAGCAATCCCTATCACCTCTCTGGAACTGTATAACTAATGCCTTCCTTTTCTTAGGTCTTATTTCCATTTGCTCTTGTACCTGCTCTCTGGGAGAGGGTGGCTTGATGACATGCAACCTCAGTGTTTTCACTAATCTGGAGCTGAGTTTCAAACCCCACATGCAATCCATCACCAAGACTACCTACTTCCACCTTCACATCATGGCAGTGCCAGCCTCTACATCATGGCAGTGCCAGCCTCTACCTGTTCCCCTTCTGCTGCCAAAACCCTCATCCTTGCCTTTGCCAGCTGCTAACTAAAATCTTAAACACTACTAAGATAAACCAAAATCTGAAGACCTTATAATTTCTTATTTAAAAATCTATCTCCTGCGTTTGCATACATATACTCGGTTTTAAATTAGCTGACCCAAAAAAATAGAAAAAACAATAAAGTCTTTGCAGATTATGTTTCTGATGAATGGAGTTTTCCAATACAAAACAGAAAAAGTTCACGCAGTTTTCCAAGGACTGATGAAACAGAAGATCCTTCCAGTTCAGTTCGGCAGTTGTAGTATTAAACTCTTCTTTTTTTTCCCCATCGATGAACACAGCTGATCAATAATTTGTTGTGAAACAAAAAAGCCTTTTTCTTATTTCTTTTAAGAACTAATTTGGCTTGAAGCTTTTTAGAATTTTGAGAGAGAAAATAAATCGGCTTCTCTTCCTTCAGTTAAAATTGTCTCAGAGAGCTCTCCTTCTTCCTACACTTACTGGAACAGTCTGTCTCTCTGCTGACTGCTGTTCAGCTAAATTTTAAAAGTTAAAATTGCAACATTGAATCTCTGTTCTCTCTCTCTGTATGGCTGTTGCCTGGCAACCAGAATGCACTTTGGCTCACAGAGCTTCCGGAACTTCTTAAAGATGAACTGATCTCTTAAAGGCGCCACCACAATAGTTCCGAGGAGAGAGAAAAAAAAACATGACCATGACAGGCCTCCTGAAGTCTACCCTATGCAAATTCCAGAAAGCCCAAAACGTTGGTCTTGTATTCATTCCTTCACCAAATCACACATCCTACCAGCCGCAATCTCACTGACCCCTACTCACCATCCTCTAAAACAAGAGCTTGAAAACACTTGCCATTTTCAAATTCCACCACAACCTCACTTCTCTCTGCCTGTGCAATGTGCACCAATCATATTACCCAATATGCATCATCCACTCCTATAACTCTGGTTCACTCTGTGTCTCATCCATGCCCTCAATTCTATAAGTGGTAGAGCCTTCAGCCATCATGATTTTATATTCTGCAATTATCTTAAGCCCACTTGCTACCTCGTCCTCCATCTTCATCTTAGACCATGTGTTTGACTATACCTCCTAATTATTACCTTCTTCCTGATTAGGCTACTCACCCCACACATCAATCAACAATTTGTTTTTTGAGTAAGGGTGTCATGAGATATGGAGTAAAGGCAGGTAACCAGGACTACTTGCAGGCCAAACAGCGGAAACAGCATGTGATAGACAGAGCTAAGCGATCCCACAACCAACAGATCAGAGCTAAGCTCTGCAATCCTGGCACATTCAGTCGTGAATGGTGGTGGACAATTTCACAACTAACTGGAGGAGGTGGCTCCACAAATATCCCCATCCTCAATGATGGGGGAGCCCAGCACATCAGTGCAAAAGATAAGGCTGAATCATTTGCAAAAATATTCAACCAGAAGTGCCAACTTGATGATTCATCTTGGCCTCCTCCTGAAGTCCCCAGCATCACAGATGCCAGTCTTCAGCCAATTCGATTCACTCCACGTTATATCAAGAAACAACTGAAGGCACTGGATACTGCAAAAGCTATGGGCCCTGACAACATTCTGGCAATAGCACTGAAGACCTGAGCTCCAGAACTTGTCGCGCCACCAGCCAAGCTGTTCCTGTACAGCTACAACACTGGCATCTACCTGGTAATGTGACAAATTGCCCAGGTATTTCCTGTACACAAAAAGCAAGACAAATCCAATTCAGCCAATTACCACCCCATCAGCCTACTCTCGATCATCAGTAAAGTGATGGAAGGTGTCATCGACAGAGTCATCAAGCGCACCTGCTCAGCAATAACCTGCTCAGTGATGCTCAGTTTGGGATCCGCCAGGGCCACTCAGCTCCTGACCTCATTACAGCCTTGGTCCAAACATGGACAAAAGAGCTGAACTCAAGAGGTGAGGTGAGAGTGACTGCCCTTGACATCAAGGCAGCATTTGACAGAGTATGGCATCAAGGAGCCCGAGCAAAACTGGAGTCAATGTTAATCGGGGGGAAACTTTCCACCGGTTGGAGTCATACCTAGCACAAAGGAAGATGGTTGTGGTCATTGGGGGTCAATCATTTCAGCTCCAGGACATCCCTGCAGGAGTTCCTCAGGGTAGTGTCCTAGGACCAACCATCTTCAGCTGGTTCATCAATGACCTTCATTCAATCATAAGGTCAGAAGTGGGGATGTTTGCTGATGATTGCACAACGTCCAGCACCATTCGCAACCCCTCAGATACTGAAGCCATCCATGTAGAAATGCAGCAAGACTTGGACAATATCCAAACTTGGGCTGATAAGCGGCATGTAACATTCATGCCACACAAGTGCCAGGCAATAACTATTGCAAACAAGAGAGAATCTAACCATCTCCCCTTGACATTTAATGCCATTATGATCACTGAACCCCCACTATCAACATCCTGGGGGTTACCATTGACCAGAAACTGAACTGGAGTAGGCTACAAATACCATGGCTACAAAAGCAGGTCAGAGGCTAGGAATCCTGCGGCAAATAACTCACCTCCTGACTCCCCAAAGCCTGTCCAGCTTCTGCAAAGCACGTCAGGAGTGTGATGGAATGCTCTCTGTTAGGGTCTGAAGTTC
This sequence comes from Heterodontus francisci, assembly GCF_036365525.1. NCBI lineage: Eukaryota > Metazoa > Chordata > Chondrichthyes > Heterodontiformes > Heterodontidae > Heterodontus > Heterodontus francisci. Next base: position 54,089,197 of record NC_090403.1, read on the forward strand.
TGTTCATGGATGATAAATACCCGTTAGTTCAAGATAATAGGGTGAACAGGTGTTGGGTGTTAATTAATTAATTGCATTCAAGTGTGTATATATATAAAGAAGAGCCAGCCAGCACTGGCTGGTGGTGTTGTTTGGACAGTTGGAATAAGCTCTATGACAAGGGTGGTGCAGTGGTTAGCACTGCAGCCTCACAGCTCCAGCAACCTGGGTTTAGTTGTGGGTATTGCCTGTGTGGAGTTTGTAAGTTCTCCCTGTGACTGTGTGGGTTTTTGCTGGGTGCTCTGGTTTCCTCCCACAGCCAAAGACTTGTAGGTAAATTGGCTAGTGTAGGTAGGTGGTAGGAGAATGGTGGGGATGTGGTAGAGAATATGGGATTAATGTAGGATTAGTATAAATGGGTGGTTGTTGGTTGTCACAGACTCAGTGGGCTGAAGGGCCTGTTTCAGTGCTGTATCTCTCTATGACCAGCAATAAACAACCTACACCAAAGCATCCTTGTCTCAGTGTCTTCTTCACAAACTGACTTGGCGATTTCCTTAACATTGGTAGCAGAGGATGGTTGCCTGAAAGTGAAGATTGGAGACTAAGATTTGTTTTCAGACAGGAGATTAGAATTGGAGTTTTTTTTGAGAAAGCTGTATTTGGAGTTTAATTTTGAAGAAAGATGACTGAAATCAAGTGTTGGGATATGATTTTCCATCACTGTTTTGTGAAGCTGAACCTTACGATCAATGGAAAAATGAAGTTGATCTATGGACACGGTTTATGTCTTGACCTAAAAGGAAGCAAGGAATGGCCTTTGCACTTTCACTTCCTTCCAGAAGCAAGATCAGAGCAAACTGTCCTTGGAGCTAGAGGCTCATCATTTGGACAATGAGGAAGGTTTGAACAAACTCTTGAAATATATGGATAAAATTTATATGAAAGATGACTTAGTGATTACCTATGAGATGTGGTCGGGCTTTGATAAATTTAGAAAATTGGATGGTTCTTCCATAGAAGAAAATGTTATGGAGTTTAACCAACTATATGCAAGGTGCAGCGATTCTGCTTGGAAATTCCTAGATCAGTACTTGCCTTCAAATTGTTGGATTGTGCTAGGATATCAAACATAGATAGGCTCTCGGTATTAACCAGAGTTAGATTCAAAGAAAAAACACTCTTTGATCAGATGTCTGACGCCTGAAAAAATTTTTTGGGACCACATTCATTTCCGGCTGCTTTCAAGGTGCAGATGGGCTCTTTAGCGGTGACACCGAAGGTGGAGGATATAGTGCCAGCAGCATTTCAAGGCCGTTCAAGTCTAGAACCCAAGCATCAGTACGAAAGGAGAAACACACCCAAAATGAATGAGGTTAGAGACCCTTTATAACAGATGGCAGAAATTGGGCAATTATGGCAGAAGGATGAACCCCAAGAATAACCAAGGGGTGGTCAACAGGTGTTTCTGATGTGACTCAAAGTATCACGATGCGTTGCATTGTCCAAAAAGGAATAACACGGTTTTTGAGATGTTACGTGACGGGAAAGGTTCGGAAGGCGATGATGATGCTACTGATCAATGAGAAGGAATTGTACTGGTCCGGTAATGAGTGTCCTGGTCACATATTCGTTCAATTGCGCAGTACTAGACAGTGGGTGTACGCCCACAATATGTGGAGTGGATTCTTTAAGTAAGGAAGACCGAAATAAGGTCAAAGAATCCGACAGTTCCACCTGTTTCAGGTTTGGGGATGACAGCACGTTGAAATCACTAAAAAGAGTGGTAATTCCATGTAAAATAGCAGGGGTAAACCATTTTATCAGTACGGATTAAAGGCCAGCTCAGGTCTGCAAATGAAACCTGACCCAAGCCCGACAGAACCACACCCGACCTGAGCCCGACCCGGCCTGAGTCCTTTCATTTTTTCACACACCACACCCGACCCGACCCGACCACCGGAATGTTCAGTTAACCTAGCTTCCGTTTCTCACTTTTGAAACTTGTGCAGATAAAAACTGTAACTGGACTTGAAAGGTTGTTTCAAAAGTACATTAAGATTGGAGCCACGTACTGGAGGTGGTGGTAGAATGTGTCCGACCCGGCCCGAGCCTGAATGCCGGACCCGGAAGAGCGACCCGACCCGATCCGAACCTGACACATGTCATCGGGTCCCGTTGGGCTCGGGTCGGGTAGCCATGCTCTAGTACGGATGTATTATCCAGTGATATATCTTTGCTATTAAGCAAACCATCTATGAAAAAGGCTCAAATGAAATTGGATATGGAACATGACAAGGCTTTGGGAAATCTGTAGCTTAGCGGTTTACATAGTTGGGACATTATTGTATTCCGTTAGCAAGACCTAACATCTCTAAGCAGGATGTTAAAGAAGTATTCATGGCAGCCGGGGGAGGGATTTAAAGGAGAAAAGGCAAATTATTTCAAAACTACATCGACAGTTTGCACATCCATCTTGTCATAGGTTGAAGATTCTGTTGAAAGATGCAGGGGTAATGGATGATGATTACACTAAACTTATCGAAGATATCAATGAAAAATGTGATATCTGTTAAAAAGTACAGGAGGACACCATCACGACCCATAGTGAGTCTCCCATTAGCAAGAGACTTTAATGAAACCACAGCGATGGACTTGAAGGTATGGGATAAAGAAAAAACATTTTTATTCTACACTTTTATGGACGTGGTGACTAGATTCAGTCTGTTGATCGTTATTTATAGTAAAAAAAAAGTAATAGTGGCCAAGATAATGGGAAGGTGGATAGGAAGAGGACTGGGAGCACCAGCTGGGTTTCTAACTGACAATGGAGGAGAATTTGCCAATGATGAGTTCAGGAGTATGTGTGAAAATATGAATATTGTAGCAATGCACACGGCAGCAGATAGTCCTTTTAGCAACGGGATTTGTGAGAGAAATCATTACGCGATTGACGAAATGCTCTGAGAAATGTTAGCAGACCAGCCAAATTGTAAATTCACTACTGTTTTGGCGTGTGAAGTACATGCGAAAAACATGTTTCAAATGGTTGGGGGCTACAAACCATATCAATTAGTTTATGGTAGGAATCTGAAAATACTTTCGGTAATGAGGGGACTACAATTAGTTCAATTTTTGCAGAACATTGGAATGCCATGCACGCAGGGAGAAGAGCATTTATTAAGGCGGAGGTTTCAGGAAAAATCAGGAGAGCTTTGAGGTATCGGATCAGGCCTTCAGAAAAGAATTTTGATACCGGGGAAATGGTGTATTACAAAAGAGAAGGGCAGAAAGAATGGAGAGGCCCAGGAAATGTTATTGGCACTGATGGCAAAATGGTGATTTTGCAACATGGCAACCGAACCATTAGAGTACATTCCTCGCAGCTTATTGGCACTGATTATACATTGACAGAATCTGAACAAATGATGGACACTGATGATGCACCATGTACTTCGCATGCACATATGTCACACATTTGCAAGCAACAGATTGTGGCAGATAATGGGCTGATTGAGAGTGGACCAAGTGATAGTGAAGATCCAGATAAGGCCATTTATCCCAAAGGTCAACTACTGAAAGTTGGCACGAGAATGACATATATGCCAGAAGGGGGCGAGTGAATGGAGGGAGGCCACCATTATAGGAAGAGCAGGAAAGGCCACAGGGAAATACAAACATTGGCTGAATGTGCAAGACAAGGGACAGGATATCAGACCCATAGATTGGCAGAAGGAAGTGAAAATGTGGAAGGCCAGAAAACATAGTATAAGTTCAGACAGTGGGCCTGAAGATTATCATAGTCCAAGGAAAAGGTCACGAACTTGTGAAAGGAAGTCTGGTTTTTAGGAGGGACAGGTCGAGTAGTAGCAGTCCAGAAAGGGATAGGAACTCGAGTAGGGGATGTGGTTTCACAAGAGCAAGGACCAGAGAGCAGGCGAGGAGTGCCACAAGTAGCAGGAGCCCTTACGATAGAGAAGCTCTAGTGGCTACTAACAAGTTAGATGGTAAATTGATAAAGGATGCCAAGCAAAAAGAGCTTGACAGTTGGAGAGAGTTTGGCATATACACAGAGGTGCCAGATAGAGGACAACCAGCACTGTCCCATAGATGAATCTATACAGAGAAAGTACTTTATTTTTATTTATTTATTTAGAGATACAGCACTGAAACAGGCCCTTCGGCCCACCGAGTCTGTGCCGACCATCAACCACCCATTTATACTAATCCTACATTAACCCCATATTCCTACCACATCCCCACCTTCCCCTACCACCTACCTATACTAGGGGCAATTTATAATGGGCAATTTACCTATCAACCTGAAAGTCTTTGGCTGTGGGAGGAAACCAGAGCACCCAGTGAAAACCCACGCAGTCACAGGGAGAACTTGTAAACTCCGCACAGGCAGTACCCAGAATTGAACCCAGGTCGCTGGAGCTGTGAGGCCGCGGTGTTAACCACTGCGCCACTGTGCTGCCCTACTTCCCGATGGTACGTATAAAGTGAAGGCCAGAATTGTAGCTCGGGGATTTGAGAAACGACTAGGCGACCAGAAAGGTAGGGTGGACTCCCCAACAGCAGGAAAAGCACGTTTGAGGATTTTCCTAGCCCTTTTAGTGACGCACTCATGGGAATGTAAGTCCATTGACATCACAGCAGCATTTTTGCAAGGGGAGAAATTTCAAAGGGAAGTATTTTTAAAACCAACAAAAGAAGCTGGAGATGTAGAAGGGAAATTATGGAAGCGAAAGAAGTGTGTTTATGGGCTAAATGAGGCATCTAGGGTGTGGTATTTTTCAGTTAGGTCTGTCTTACTAAAAGCTGGTTGTATTCAACTAAAAGTGGATCCGACAATGTTTTTTTGGTACTGTAAAGAAAAACTAGCAGGCATTTTCTTGATGCGCGTGGATGATTTTCTGTGGGGAGGAGCTGAGGCATTTGAGAAATTTGTGGTAGATAAAGTTCTGCAGGAATTTAAAATCTTGGAAGTCAGGCTTCCGGAGCTTTTAAATATATAGGGATTGAATATTAGGCAGACTAAGTTGGGGGTAATCCTAAATCAACAGTCTTACCTACAGAATGTTAATAGGATCCCAATAAATCAGAGCAGATCCTCACAAAAGGAAGACTCTGCAACCAAGGAAGAAGTAGACCGGTTAAGGAGCTTAATCGGGCAGTTGAACTGTTTGTGCATTCAAACTAGGCCACATGCTTGCTATGATGTATTAGAATTGAGCACCATGCTGAAACATGCTACTGTTGGGAAAGTGCTGAAATCAAATAAGACATTGAAGAGATTGAGTTTTGATAAATGTACAGTCAAATTTCCAGCATTGGGTGACCCAGAAGAGATGAAATTGATCATTTTTAGTGATGTCTCACACGTTAATCTTCCCGATGGTTATTCGAGCACAGCAGGGTTCTTTATATTTCTGGTGGGAAGAAATGATAAATGTTGACCGTTGGCCTGGGAATTGAAGAAGATAAAGGGGATAGTTAAAAGCACCTTAGCTGCAGAGACACTGGCACTGATAGAAGCGATAGATATGGGTATGTATTTAGCGAGTATTTTAAAGGAACACATTTAAGGGGCAATCGGAGAAAAGTTTTCCTACAGAATGCTACATAGATAACCATTCTCTCTGGGACAATGTCCATCCAACAAAAAGTGTCACAGAAAAGAGGTTGAGGATTGATCTTGCGAGTATGAAAGAAATGTTGGAAAGAAAATAAATTTCCAAAATAAAATGGGTTGATGCAAGCTATCAGTTGTTGGATTGTTTTACTAAGAGAAGTGCTTGTTCAAAAGAATTGTTGGATGTCCTCGAAGAGGGCCCTCTTGTTTATAAGTTAGGAAAACGTGGAAATTTTTTAATGATAAAATCGCTTTTTCTTTAAACAAGTTTTTTTTAAAGGGAAGAATATACAGCATGTTAATGGCTGGTGCTGTTGAAAGTTAATGATAAATAATGTAAAGAAAAATGTGTAATTATTTGTTTTTTATATATATATGTCAGGGTCTGAAGATAAATACCTGGTAGTTCAAGATAATAGAGTGAACAGGTATTGGGTGTTAATTAAATAATTGTATTCAGTTGTGTGTATTTAATAGCAGAAATAAGCTCTGTGACCAGCAATAAACAATCTACAGCAAAGCATCCTAGTCTTCACAAACAGGCTTGGAGATTTCTCTCACCCTCACCACTTGCCTGGATGGGTGCAGCTCCAACAACACTCAAGAAGCTCGACACCATCCAGGACAAAGCAACCCCTTGATTGGCACCCCATCTACAAACATTCATTCCCTGCACCACCAACACACAGTGGCAGCAGTGTGTACCATCCACAAGATGCACTGCAGGTTCCTTAGATAGCACCTGCCAAACCTACGACCTCTACCACCTAGAAGGACAAGGGCAGCAGATGCATGGGAACACCACCACCTGCAAGTTCCCCTCCAAATCACACACCATCCTGACTTGGAACTATATCGCCGTTCCTTCACTGTCGCTGGGTCAAAATCTGTAACTCCCTTCCTAACAGCAGTGCGGGTATACCTACCTCACATGGGACTGCAGCTGTTCAAGAAGGCAGCTCACCACCACCTTCTCAAGGGCAATTAGGGATGTGCACTAAATGCTGTCCTAGCCAGCGACACCCACATCCCATGAACGAATAAAAAAAAATGGCATTGAGGTACAGATAAACCATGGTCTGATAGAATGACAGAACAAGCTCAAAAGGTGTATAGGTTTCTCCTGTTCTTCTCATGTTTCACTCCCAGTAAAGTGCTTTGGGACAACTTATACCGTGAAAGGTGTAATAAAACTCCAATTTTTGTTCCTACATAAATTACATCGAACTTACAGCACAGAAACAGATCATTCAGCTCACCTGCTGTATGCAGGTGTTTATGCTCCAAGTGAGCCTCCTCCCACCCTGTCAGCATAACCTTATATTCATTTCTCCCTCATGTGTTTAGCTCGCTTCCCTTCTATTTTAGTCATCTCAAATACTCCCTGTGGTAGCGAGTTCCACCTTCTCAACACTCGCTGGGTAAAGAAGTTTATCCTGAATTCTGTATTGGAATTGTTAGTGATTATCTTATATTTATGGCCCTTAGTTTTAGACTCCCCACAAAGGAAAACATCTTCTCTATGTCTACCCTGCCAAACCCTTTCATAATTTTAAATATCTCTATCGGATCACCCCTCATTCTAGAGAAAGACCCAGCCTGTTCAATCATTCCTGAAACCTCTCAGTTCTTAGCTATTATTGTCACTGAGCAAATTTGAAATTGAAGTCTTCATTTTTCAACCCTGACATGTTTTATTTTTTCCAATGGTTTTTTTATTCAGAGACACAGCACTGAAACAGGCCCTTTGGCCCACCAAATCTGTGCTGACCATCAACCACCCATTTATACTTTCTTTCTTTGGCCTCCTTATCTCGAGAGACAATGGGTAAGCGCCTGGAGGTGGTCAGTGGTGTGTGGAGCAGCGCCTGGAGTGGCTATAAAGGCCAATTCTAGAGTGACAGGCTCTTCCACAGATGCTGCAGAAAAATTTGTTTGTCGGGGCTGTTACACAGTTGGTTCTCCCCTTGCGCTTTTGTCTTTTTTCCTGCCAACTGCTAAGTCTCTTCGACTCGCCACACTTTAGCCCCGCCTTTATGGCTGCCCGCCAGCTCTGGCGAACGCTGGCAACTGACTCCCACGACTTGTGATCAATGTCACAGGACTTCATGTCGAGTTTGCAGACGTCTTTAAAGCGGAGACATGGACGGCCGGTGGGTTTGATACCAGTGGCGAGCTCGCTGTACAATGTGTCTTTGGGGATCCTGCCATCTTCCCTGCGGCTCACATGGCCAAGCCATCTCAAGTGCCGCTGACTCAGTAGTGTGTATAAGCTGGGGATGTTGGCCGCTTCGAGGACTTCTGTGTTGGAGATACGGTCCTGCCACCTGATGCCAAGTATTCTCCGGAGGCAGCGAAGATGGAATGAATTGAGACGTTGCTCTTGGCTGACATACGTTGTCCAGGCCTCGCTGCCATAGAGCAAGGTACTGAGGACACAGGCTTAATACACTCGGACTTTTGTGTTCCGTGTCAGTACGCCATTTTCCCACACTCTCTTGGCCAGTCTGGACATAGCAGTGGAAGCCTTTCCCATGCGCTTGTTGATTTCTGCATTTAGAGACAGGTTACTGGTGATAGTTGAGCCTAGGTAGGTGAACTCTTGAACCACTGCCAGAGCGTGGTCGCCAATATTGATGGATGGAGCATTTCTGACGTCCTGCCCCATGATGTTCGTTTTCTTGAGTCTGATGGTTAGGCCAAATTCATTGCAGGCAGCCGCAAACCTGTCGATGAGACTCTGCAGGCACTCTTCAGTGTGAGATGTTAAAGCAGCATCGTCAGCAAAGAGGAGGTCCCTGATGAGGACTTTCCGTACTTTGGACTTAGCTCTTAGACGAGCAAGGTTGAACAACCTGCCCCCTGATCTTGTGTGGAGGAAACTTCCTTCTTCAGAAGACTTGAACGCATGTGAGAGCAGCAGGGAGAAGAAAATCCCGAAATGTGTGGGTGCGAGAACACAGTCCTGTTTCACGCCACTCAGGATAGGAAAGGGGTCTGATGAGGTGTCGCCATGTTGAATTGTGCCTTTCATATTGTCATGGAATGAGGTGATGATACTTAGTAGCTTTGGTGGACATCCAATCTTTTCTAGTAGTCTGCAGAGACCACGTCTGCTGACGAGGTCAAAGGCTTTGGTGAGATCAATGAAAGCAATGTAGAAGGGCATCTGTTGTTCGCGGCATTTCTCCTGTATCTGACGAAGGGAGAACAGCATGTCAACGGTCGATCTCTCTGCACGAAAGCCACGCTGTGCCCCAGGGTAGACACGCTCGGCCAGCTTCTGGAGCCTGTTTAGAGCCACTCGAGCAAAGACTTTCCCCACTATGCTGAGCAGGGAGATTCCACGGTAGTTGTTGCAGTCACCGTGGTCACCTTTGTTTTTATAGAGGGTGATGATATTGGCATCGCGCATGTCCTTTGGTACTGCTCCCTCGTCCCAGCACAGGCATAGCATTTACTAATCCTACACTAATCCCATATTCCTACCACATCCCCACCTTCCCGATATTCCCCTACCACCTACCTATACTAGCAATTTATAATAGCCAATTTACCTATCAACCTGCAAGTCTTTGGCTGTGGGAGGAAACCGGAGCACCCAGCGAAAACCCACACAGTCACAGGGAGAACTTGCAAACTCCACACAGGCAGTACCCAGAATTGAACCTGGATCACTGGAGCTGTGAGGCTGCGGTGCTAACCACAGTGCCATTGTGCTGCCCCTATTCTATCACATGACTGCAGCAGGATTGGGAAACAATGAATATTTAAGTAGCAATTTTAACACTTATTCCTAGAGCCTCCAATCCTATTCTAAACTATTTATTTATCTGTTGCTATTTTATTTGAGCTTGCTGACATACTATTAACTACTTCCCATGGGAATCTATTCTACACAGATACTAATCTGTGGGGAGAAATCTTCAAACTGCTGGGATATCTTGAGTCTTGCCAAATTTTTATTCCATTCCATAACCACAGACTGATTTGCACCTCCATTATCAATATTTTTAAAAGCCTGGTTCATCTTCCCTCTTAATCTCCTGTACATCTATTGTCATAATATTGTTTCAGTTCCTAAATCATCCTTCACTGCTGTCACTGGATCACATCAATGCACCAATATCCTTATGAGGATGGGAAGAGGGGCATGTACACTATAATCTAAGTGTGAAGTTATCACTGAGTAACATAGGGATGAAATACCTTGTAATTAATCACTATTTGGCCCATCTTTGTTTATCAATGCAGAAAGATCTCTCAGTCCCCCAGTTGCTACTTCAATTGTTTCTTAAATGATTCCAGGGTATTGCCTCCATTACACTATCTGGAAGTCTATTCAACATGTCGATTACTCTTTCTAAAAAGAACAGTTGCCTGAATTCTGTCTTCAATTTATCTTATACTAGTTTGAATCTATTTTGCCTTACCCCACTCTCACTATTGAACATAAAGTAATATTCCAGGCTTACCTTTACCACTCCCATAACCATCTTCTACAAGATCATCTTTCAGACTCCTCCTTTCCAGGCAGAAAAACCTGTGCTGGCGTTTTGCATATCCCTGATTTAATCTCTCAACTATTGGTGGCCGTCCCTTCAGCAGCCCAGGCTCTAAGCTCTGAATTCCCTGCCTAAACCTCCCCATCTCTCTCCCTCTCTCTCTTCCCCTCTTTCAAGATGCTCCTTAAAACATAGCTCTTTGACCAAGCTTTTGGTCACCTGTCCTAGAATCTTAAGTGGCTCAGCGCCAAATTTTGTTCGTTAACGCTTCTGTGAAATGCTTTGGGACATTTTTATTATGTTAAAGGTGCTATATAAATGCAAGTTATTGTCTCATCTTTAGTACCCTGAGACCAAGTTGTTGTTATAACATCCTCACATTGGTTGGATACTTTCAGCAGATGGTTAATAATGACTCCGTTTCCTTGCCTATCTTTATTAATGTCAAATCTGAATTGTGTACTCACAATTGCTGCTTGTTCAGATGTACATTTATCTACATTAAAACACATCTAATGTTTTCCTGCCCATTTATCTCACTTAAGAAAATAAGAATTTGTAAGAACCTTAGGCCCAACACACCTTATCCCTTTTTCATAGATCAACTCCATTTACCCACCTTTATAATATAATCACACAATCAATTTTCCTTCCAATTACATGTCTAAATATCTCTTGGATCCATTTATATTGCTCACATCTAAAGCATTCCCCAGTTACCCATTCTACAACCCTTGTTTCTCTATCTACATAAGGTTGCCAACTCTGCTTGGACATATTCCTGGAGGTTTTATCACATGACTTCCCGCCTCCAACCCTGCAACCCCTCCCCCACCCTGCGCTACCATTGGTTGCTTGGTATGTCGCTCCTCCTCCCCACAGCCAATTGGAAAGCAACAGACTCTTGATTAGTCGATTGGATGATTCTCGACTGACAGTCAAACTGCCATTTTTTGGTCCCTCCAACAATATTTCAGATTGATAAGCATAAGTGTTAAAATTAAATCAAAAAAGCACAATTTATTTAATGCCCCCATGATTTTTCTCCTGGTTGTTGTGCAAAGCAGTGTCCTGGAGATTAACTTTAATTCTTGAAGACTCCAGGTCAATCCTGGAGGGTTGGCAACCCTATTTCTACATTTCCTGGCCAAAAACTTTAGTGTTGTTGATATTTTAGAATATTGTACAGGAATTACACTTCCCTACAATCATCCACAAACAATATAAACAATGGGCACGAGGAGCTGTTTTCTGTGGAATTGTACAGTGAATATCCCAGATTTGGCCTTTTTAATTTATTCCCACTCTCCCGCTATTTTGTTACTAGGTTAGCTTTACAATTTTGCTAAGTAATTTTCCATTGGCTCAGTTTGTAAATATGCTGCCCTATGTCATGCGAACAAGCAAGGTCTCAAATTAGATATCTAGTCCATCCTGAGAACAGATATCGGGCAGAGTGAGAATTGGGAGGAACTTTAAAATTGTTTTTTATTTGTTCATGGGATGTGGGCATCGTTGGGAAGATCAGCATTTATTGCCCATCCCTAATTGTTCCTGTGGATGGTGGTGAGCTGCCTTCTTGAAGCACAGCAGCCTGTGTGGTGTAGGTACACCGACAGTGCTGTTCGGTAAGGAGTTCCAGTATTTTGACCCAGTAACGATGAAGGTATGGCCGATATAGTTCCAAATCAGTGTGTGACTTAGAATCATAGAGTCATTTATGGCATAGAAGAAAGCCATTTGCCCATTGAGTCCACGCTGGCTCTCCGTGGAGCAATCCAGTCAGTTCCACTCCCCCGCCCAATATCCATAGCCCTGCAAGTTTATTCCCTTCAATTGGATATTGCCCATCCAATTTCCTTTTGAAATCATTGATAATCTCTGCTTTTACCACGCTTGTAGGCAGTGAGTTCCAGGTCATTACTGGGAGGGGAACTTGCAGATGGTGGTGTTCCCATGCACCTACTGCCCTTGTCCTTGGGTGGCAGAGGTCATGGGTTTGGAAGGTGTTGTCAAAGAAGCCTTGGCAAGTTGTTGCAGTGCATTTTTGTAGATGGTACACACTGCAGCCACGGTGTGTCGGTGATGGAGGGAGTGAACGTTTAGGTGGATCGAGCGCGTTTCTAAAGTTAACTTCAGTACTTCTGTGTTACAGAGGGAAAAAGTCAGCCAGGGTTCCTGTTCCAGATCCATCACTGAATATATTTAAGGCTGAGATAGACAGATTTTTGGTCTCTCAGAAAATCAAGAGATATGGAGAGTAGGTGGAAAAGTGGAGTTGAGGCATAAGATCAACCATGATCGTATTGAATGGCGGAGCAGGCTCATGGGGCCGTATGGTCTATGACTGAACTATTTTTTATATTCTTATGTTCTTACATTGTTACTGCAATACATAGGATTATATATAATTTACAGCATAGAAACAGGTCATTTGGCCAACTGGTCTATGTTGGTGCTTTTGCTCCACAGGAAGCTACAACCACCCTACCAGCATATCCTTCCATTCCTTTCTCCCTCATGTACTTATCTAGCCTCCCCTTAAAGGCATCTATGCTATTCACCTGAACCATTCCTTGTGATAGCAAGTTCCACATTCTAATCCCTCTCTGGGAAAAAAAAGTTTCCTGAATTCTTTATTACAGCAACTTTTTCCAGAAAGTGTACCTGGGTGAATGTTGGAGGACAGAATCAGGCTTGGCTGTGATGCTAGTCATAGTCGAATAGCAAAGGGAGAAAATTGACAGAAAAAATAATTTGCCATTAAATCCACTCACTTTTTAAAACAAAATCTCACATACAAAATGTTATGAAATGCTTTCTAATAACTCAAGTAAATTGTATTCCCTGGACTTCCCCCTCTACAGCTTCAGTTTACCTCCTCAAAGAATTCCAGTAGATTCATGAGGCATGACCTACTGCTTTTAAATCCATGAGACTATCCTTTCTGCTTTTTAGATGAATATTGATGGCCTCCCATAAAATGCTCTCGAGCATTTCCTTTACAATTGATGTTAGCCTAACTGGTCTGTAATTCTCTGATTCATGTCTCACAGCTTCTTGAATATTCACTACCCTCCAGCTATCAGTCAGACAGAGCTTGGCAATTAATGTAGCCCTGGGGCTAATGCCCAGAGCCTTGTCCTTTTCTCCAGGGTTCTAGGTCCAGATGCTTTGTAAACATATTTTCTTTTTCTTTCCAATGTTGTTCTTTTTTGGTGAGACATGGGATCACTCATGCTAACTATTTTGAGGTGCAAAGCCCAATTTTGTCTTTCTGCATATTGAGTGGATGAAGAATGTGTTTTGGCAAGCCATTTGACTGTGAGGGGCATTACATGAAGCCAATTTAACACCTACACACATGCTTTAGCGCTATCAGGAGCAGGTATCCAGGGTGGTTTTTCATCTCCCTAATCCTACCAACTGTAACATGCTTGCTGCCTTCCTGGGTTGAGATCAGTTCACTCAACACAAACTGGGCCATGGACACAGTTCCATATGGCAGCAAACTCACCAGGTGATCTCCTGGGGAAGCAGCAGTTTACTGCATTTCAAGTGGCCACTGTCCGCATGGAAATATGTTGAATAAAACTTGTTTTGGTTGGGAAGGAGAAAAACCCTGGGTTAGTAAGTCACAATGACATCACACACCAGTAATCTGTCACTGGTGACATCACATCTCATCTCTACAAAACAGGGAACTAAGGAGATTCCACTAAAAAATGTAGAAGGTGTTGCTTTAAGATGCAGTAGAGGCAACTCAACAATATTGGGAGCAATTTTTACCTTCACCCTTGTGGAGTGGAGTGAATCACCTGCCCAAGTTTATTTTCATTTGTTTCAATGTGTTGGAAATGCCGTGGGTTCTATTAACGGGCGGGTGATTTCTCCAGCAGCTCATCACACAAGTGGTGAAGGTGAAGTTTGCCCTCATGACCTTTGTTTCCAGTAAGTGGCTTCTCTCCGGATGATTTTACCCAGATAACTGAAGGCTGAGCATCAAAGACGAGGAATTAAAATCAGTGAACAGCAGACAGTGATCGATATAAGGTTTACAATTTCAACATTATCACAGGCCACGCCTCCTCAAATTTTAGACCATGTTGATCACTCAAGATTTTTCTCCCCTCAATTTGCCCTTGGGTTTTATATGTTTGCTTCTCCCCAGAGGTTCTGTGGCTGCTGGTGGATGCGGGAATGTCGTGAATCACCACACTGAGGCATCACAACTGTCCGGGACAGGCTCGATGGAGCAGCTGCACTTTTCCCATCTGTCATTTTCTTCTGTCTGTAATGTCTCTCTGGTGAAAATAGCCGTTTTATAAAGTACCTGGATCTTGGAATGAGGAAAAAAAAAGCAACACAGATTAGAGCAGTTTTCGCAATCTCCATCACCAAATGTACTTCCAATTTGATTAAAAATATTTCCACTATAATCATCTGCTGATTCGGACTGAGCTCCACAGATCTTGGGTTCGCTTAACAAAGGTCAATCTAAATATAGACAATTAACATCGACAGGATTTATGATCGTGGATGGGGAAAGAGCGTTAGAGCTGATCGTGTCCTGATCCATTCTACACACTGCCACACGCACACATACACATATGTACACATACATTCATATACACACACATGTACCCAAACATGTATACACACACACTCACATACATACACACAGACCCACATGAACAAACACACATGCAGTTTCAGCAGGAGATCACTGGTACATTCCCTCCTCCTGTCCATATGTGTTCTGCCAGAATTTGTTTTTGCACAGGTTATGATGGAGATGCAGAGTCTGAATATCAACGGATAGAGGAGGTTACGGAACTTTTTAATAAACAATTATTAACTTGCTTGTTATATTTAGACTGTGCTTAATGTAACTTCAATTGAATTGGTGCAGTGTCCAGTAATTCCAACCCACCAGAGGGCAGTGTGAAATCACGTTTGCTGCTTTTGAAGGAATTCTTCAGTTTGCAGTGAACACACACTAGATTCTCCAATGTTGCATCAGATCCGCCCAAAGCGACAAATAATTACAACTGATTTGGTCATAAAATATTACTTTAATACTTAGCGGCTTTGTTAGTAAAAGCATTGGAATGGAAAGAGTGGAATGGAGTCAAGAGGAAGTGGAGGGAGAAGAGGGAGAGGGAAGGGTGGAGGAGATAGAGGTGGAGAGGGTACGGGTAGTAGAGAGGGAGAGGTAAGAGATGGGGAGAAGGAAGTGGGAAGGGGCAGAGGGAGAGGGAAGGGGAGAGGAAGGGGTGGGGGAGGGGGAAGGGGAGTGGAAGGGGTGAGGGAGGGGGAAGGGGTGGGGGAGAGGGAAGGGGAGAGGAAGGGTGAGAGGGAAGGGGTGGGGACGACACGGGGAGAGGGAAGGGAAGAGGGGGGAAGGGGTGGGGGAGACAGGGAAGTGGTAGGGGAGAGGGAGGAAAAGAGGAGGGATACCAGAGGAGCAGGGAAGGGGTAGGGGAGATGAGGAGAGAGGCCGAGGGTGGGGGGGGGGGGGGGGGAAGGTTTCACATATATGATCACCATGCAGATTTGGCTGCACAGCCTGTATTTTAATGGGCTGTAGAATGCTGTAGAAAGTAAAGTACAATATCAAAACAACTGTTCTTTTTAAAAATTATTTTAAATTAAAATTACAGCATTTCACGATATTGAGCAATTAAGATTGTAAAATATATATTCATCATTCGGCAAAAAAAGAGCTCAGAATGCTACCAGGAATGAGGGACTTCATTTACACAGAGAGACTGGAGAAGCTGGGCTTGTTCTCCTGACAGCAGAGAAGGTCGAGGGGAGATTTAATAGAGGTGTTCAAAATCATGAAAGGTTTTGATGGGGTAAATAAAGAGAAACTGTTTTCAGAGGCAGGAGAGTCATTAACCAGATGACACAGATTTAAGGAGATTGACAAAGAACTAGAGGGGAAGACGACGAGAATTATTTTTACGCAGTGTGTTGTTGTGATCTGGAATGCACTGCCTGAAAGGGCAGTCAAAGTAGATTCAATAATAACTTGCAAAAGGGAGTTGGATAAATACTTGAAGGATAAAAATCTGCATGGATAATGGGAATGAGCAGGGGAGATTGGGACTAATTGGAGAACTCATTCAAAGAGCCAGCACAGTCACGGTGGGCTGAATCGCCTCCTTCTGTACTGTACTATTTTAAGATTCTGTAACTTGAATCATGAACGCCAGTACCTACTCCATCCCTTCCTTAAAGGAGAGTAACCATTATTGAAAAGTGCTCGTCAGTGCTTGCACTGAGTAGCAAAACCATTTTTGTTGTGCTCATACACATTGTCCTTGGGGTGAAGATCGCATTTACTTGTTTTCGTTACTGCTGCTGGACGTGGAAGATGCTCTTTGGTCTGCCTGAAACTTGCTAGTCTTCCAGAGCAAAGAGTTGTCCACAACCGAGTGTTGCAGACTGGCACATTCCAAGGTCCAGGACTACGTGCTGAGGGACGCACTAAAGCTTGGGGCAGCTGCTGCAAAGGCTCAATGGGGAAAGGCCACTGTGTAAGGTCCTCCTGCCAAGCTGAACTGAGGGGCTGGAACCCATGTTAAACCCCTTGGGCTGTATGCACCAAAAGGTTTTTTGCGATGTAATGCAAATGTACATTGCATGTAAAATGGAATAGCAAGATTTGTGAGGCAACTCACGTTTCTGTATCGAAGAAATCTGATTTCTATTGTACTTTCCGAAATGTGAATTTGAACTGTTTTGAACTGTTTTGTAATGTATTTTTGCAAATTTTTATGAATAAGGTATATTTTTGGGAAAAAAATTACTTGTTTCCATTATCCAGGAAATTCGTCTTTAAAGCTTTGCAATGAAGATTAATTGGAATTATTTTTCTGTTACAGTGTCCACGATGCATTACTCAGAATTGCATACAGCAAACATGACACAGTGTGACAGTACTGTACCTTTATTAATGACTTGAATTGACCCTGGTTCTAGATGTGGTAATTGTATTTGGCTGAAGGGTTGATAACCAGAGGGTACAGCTTTAAGGTGATTGTCAAAAGAACTAGAAGCATGAGGAAAATCATTTTTATGCAACAAGTGGTTAAGATTTGGAAAGCGCTGCCTGATAGGGTGGGGATACAGATTCAATAGTAGCTTTCAAAAGGGAATGGGAGGATTAGTTTAGTTTACAGATGCAGCACTGAAACATTACTTGAAGGAAAAAGAATTTCAGGCATATGGGGAAAGAGCAGGAGTATAGGACTAACTGCGTTACTCTTCGAAAGAGCTGGTGCAGACTCGATGGGCCAAATAGCCTCCTTCTGTGCTGTACTCTTCTCTGATTCTAAGACTGCAGCCTTTGAGCGAGGAAGTTGAACCGATTCTTGACAGGGGCAAAGGTTGCATCCTATAGGAGGTAAGTGTCTTTATCAATAATACATGGTCCATGTGACTTCCTGGACTGGTTTTGCTTGCCTGAGAGGGGCATCATAGAACCATACAGCACAGAAGGAGGCCATTTGTCCCATCATGCCTGTGCTGGGTCTTGGAAAGAGCTATCCAATTAGGCCCACTCCCCTGCTCTTTTCCCACAGTCTTGAAATGGAGAGGAAATTTCCAGAATATTTTTTCCCATTATTAGCCCTGAGTTGTTTCTTTTTTTTGCCTCTGTCAAGAGGTTACATGGCTAGAGGGTTGGAGAAGGGTAGGAAGTGTTTAGTCATGGTGTTCCAGAATGTAGGCTAGGCTCGTTGGATCAGCTTCTCTTTTCCCTCCCCTCATTTTTACCTGTTGGTATATCGATGTCTGGCTTCCGTGCTATCGCTTTGAGTTTCTATAGGTGGACGGGTTGATGAGTTTCTACTCCGTGCCATGCTTGGGCTTTGCAGGCCATGTGTTTGATACATAAGTCCATCATAGACAGGAGGATGACACTTTTGGAATGCTTCTCTCATTTGATCCTTGGGGAGCAGACGGGGTTGGTTTCCATGGTGCCTCAGTTTCACACTGGAGGTTTGGTGTTTTGCTGGTGTGTTTTGTTCGCGAATCGGGTCCTAGAGGCGTGTTGGATTGTCTCCTCCCTGGTGCAGCCTCTCGAGTTTTCTGCCCGGACTCTGGGGTTCCATGTGTGGTGAACAGCACAGAGTGTGATACGCTGGAAGATTCCTTTTTAATTGGCCTCTCCTTTAATTTGTCCAGGGTTGAACTGACAGCAGAAGAAACAACAACAGCAACTTGCAAGGAATGTCAGGTACATGGGGCGGGGGGTGCAGGAACAGCAAGCTAGAGTTAGTGGAGGTGATCACAGGCTGGGGTTTGTAGGTGGGCAGCTGATGGGGGTGTGAAAGGTTTAAGAGGGGATTCCATAGGGCAGAAAGAGTGATGACTGGAATTGGAGGTTGGCTGTTGCTCATTCCCTTCTTGAGAAACAGGGGCCACGAGGGGGATAGGGGAAATGGGGGGAGGGGAAGGGCCAGCAAATACCCTGACTCATTGACGCCTAAACAATTCTTAGAGGGCTTCACAGAGTAGATGCTGAGAGGCTGTTTCCCCTGACTGAATAGTCTAGAACTCTTTCTATTCTTTCATGGGATGTGGGCGTCATTGGCAAGGCCAGCCTTTATTGCCCATCCCTAATTGCCGTTTAGAAGGCTATGGTGGCTTGCTCGGCCATTTCAGAAGGCAGTTAAGAGTCAATCACATTGCTGTGTGTCTTGAGTCACATGTAGGTTAGACCGGGTAAGGATGACAGATTTCCTTCCCTAAAGGACATTAGTGAGCCAGATGGGTTTTTATGGCATAAAAACAGAAAGTGCTGGAAATACTTAGCAGATCTGACAGCATCTGTGGAGGGAGAAACAGAGTTAATGTTTCAGGTCAGTGACCTTTCATCAGAACTGGCAAAGGTGAGAAATGTACAAGGTGAAAGAGACAAATGGAAATCTCATCGGACAGAAGAGCAGAACTTCTTCAAGGTAGGGATTCCTGGAAGAGAAGTGGCAATGAATTAAACACTAAAATAAAGCAAAATACTGCAGATTCTGGAAATCTGAAATAAAAACAGCAAGTGCTGGATTACAACAATTGATGATAGTTTCATGGCACCATTACTGAGACTAGTTTTCAATTCCAATTTCTTTGCTAATTAATTGAATTTAAATTCCACCAGCTACCATTAGCCTGGGTCTCTGCATTAGTAGTCCAGTGACATTACCACTACCCCACTGTCCCCCCCTTGTAGGGGTCACAGTCTCAGTATAAGGGGTCAGTCATTAAGGACTGAGATGAGGAGAAATTTCTTCACACAAAGGGTTGTGGGTGTTTGGAATTCTCCACCCCAGAGATGGATGCTCCATCAATGAATATATTCCCGACTGAGACCAATAGAATCTTGGGCACTAAGGTAATCAAGGGACATGTGGTGATAGGCCGGAAATGTGGAGTTCATGTACAAGATCAGCCATAATTTTATTGAATGGCAGAGTAGGCTCGAGCAGGCGAATGGCCAACTCCTTCTCCCATTTCTTACGTTCCCAAAATCAATCAACCGCAACTACAGAAAAGCCTTTTGTTTTGCTGCCTTTGATGACATCGGTCCCTTCCTGGATTGGCAGAGGCCAGCAGACAAAAGGAAACATCCATCATCAGTACTTGGCTTAGCGAAAATGTGAAAATCAATGGAGGCTCTTGGCAGGTTATCTCTCTCTCATTGTCTGCTCATCTGCCTGCCATATATCTGTGAATCCCCAATCTGTGGGGAGCTATAAGATACAGCAACCAAAATAAAAAGAGGCAAAAATGATCAGTTAGAAATGAAGGGCTATTAAACCAATCAAGGTAATATATAGTTAGGTATCCAGGTTAGAAGTGAGTATTAATTGAATCTGCTTTATAACCTAATGTGTAATAAGTAATGCTTGCTATTTTTCCAAATTACCTCAGTTATCTTGTTTGCCAGTTGGGTCGTTGGGATCTAAGGGGAATGCTTCTGAGACTAGAAACTGCAGAGATATCCAACAAGGTCAGCATAGGCCTATTTACCTTGCGGTAACTCCGTGTCTGAAAGGTTGCTGGAACCCTCACTCTTCCTTTAACACACACCAGCATGAAGCAAGTACACACCTGCAAGATTGTGAGGCCACAGTTAAAGAACTTGCATTTCTATAGCACCTTTTCACAACATCAGGATGTCCCAAGGAACTTGACAGCCAATGAAGTACTTTTGAAGTCCAGTCATTGTTGTAATGCAGGAAACACAGCGGCCAATTTGCACAGCAAGCTCCCACAAGCAGCAATGAGATAGCGAGCAGATCATTTTTTTAGTAATGTTGGTTGAGGGATAAATATTGGCCAGGAAAATTGAGAGAACTCCCCTGTTCTTCTTCGAAATAGTGCTGTGGGATCTACCACCTGAGAGAGCAGGTGAAACCATGGTTTAACATCCAATCTAAAAAACCAGCACTTCTGACAGAGCAGCACTCCCTAATTACTGCATGGGGAATGCCAGTCTGGGTTAAAACGTTCACCCGTTCGTCCTCACACTGGAACCTGGGCAATGAGTAAGAAGGGGTCAATCAAAGCAGGGTGAAGTACGGTGGGACACTTTGGCCAGAATTTTTCATTGGGTGGGAGGCCCCGCTCACCAGCCGAAAAGTTGGTGGCAAGCCTGCCAGGCCTGGGGAGCCAGGCCAGGAATGTTTGCACTCCACGCCCTTAATTGGTCTTGGGCTGGACTTCCACCTCCTTGAGATGGGAAGTCCTGTCTAATGGAGCTGCCAGTCAATCAATGGGCCGGCAGTTCTTAGTCCCAGCAGCACCACTGGGAGAGGTGGCCACTGCTGGGACCACACCCAGTCATCGCAAGCAAGGTGAAGGATGGCCCCGGAAGACAGGTAGCTTTTTAGGGCCTTGCTGGGGACAAGTGGCCGGGCCCCGGTGAGGCAAGGGGAGTCGGTTAGAGGGGCGGGGAGAGTGTTGCACACTGGGGGTGGTTGGGGCTTCGGGGGGTGCCCTCCATGGGGCACAGGGTGCCCGATCAGGAGGCACCACCCCCAGCCTGCAAGAAGGCCGTCTGGTTTTACCAGGCGGGGTTCTTGAGCTTTTGCTGTCCGGCCGCCAAAGGTAAAATACCTGCTGCAGCAGGAGGTGGCCTTTAAGTGCCAGTTAATTGGCCACTTCAGGGCCTTGATTGGCCTGGGGTGGGCGGGCAGTTTCTCGCTGCCTCTGCCCCGCGTAAGATTACAGTGGGGGTGGGAGGGGGGTCAGGAACACCGCACCCCCCCCCCCCACCCCACACCACCAGCCTGCTAGTTTGGGGGCCATAGAATTCTGGCTTTTATGTCCTGGGCCGCTTCAGTTACCGTGAAGACCTGTTGGGAACCCTAGAAATACTCAGCAGATGGGCTCTGGTAAACAAGTCCTCAACAGTAGAACAGGTGAAGGAAGATGTGCCATCTGAAATGTCTCAATGGCTGTTCTGGCAGACAAAGGCTGCTGCAGAGTGAAACCCCCCAATCATCTTGGTTTCCTTGCCACTGAATCAAGGTGTTGTTCTGTCAAGATTCGTGTGGAAGCTGGTGTGCAACGGTTTCTCCACGTTAAAAGACGTCTTCCTTTCCGAGTACATCCTGTCTTTGGACTCACGGAAGACTGCCAGGGATCTTCACCTGTGAGGGATAGCCAATAATAATAATATGTTGTTATAGTCAAGTGAGGACCCCTCTTTTCCCTTTCCTTGTTTGACCACAACAGGTTTAATTCTCTCTTAAAGTGGATGTACTGGCCAATTCAAAAGGTGTTTGATTACTTACTTGCTGTGATCATAATAAGAACCAATCGGACAGGTTTTCTTGAGTTAACAAAGAAAGATGTTAACTTTAGTGTACCTAAACATAAGGGCATTTAAGTGGTCATTGGATAGACATATGGATGAAAATGGAATAGTGTAGGTCAGATGGTTTCACAGGTCGGCGCAACATCGAGGGCTGAAGGGCCTGTACTGCGCTGTAATGCTCTATGTTCTATGTTAAACAGTACTAATAAAAATAATAAACAATGCTCCAACTTTCAATCACACACACGAAAGGTTTACACACACACAAGGCTTTTAGTTTGAAGAGGTATATGACTGGTTCGGTGGGTCTCTTGGAGACAGCAATGCGTATGATTTCCTCCAATGAGGTTTCTGATTGTCGCCGGAATATGCAAAGTTGGTCAGTCAACTGTCAGAACTTGAAAGCTTTCAAGCTGGAATGGAGAGAGAGAGAGAAGGAGACCCCCACTTGGGTCTGCACATGTCAGAGTCCAGTTGCTTCTCCTCTCTTGGCTACAGAAAGACACAAGCTTAAAACCACAAATGGGGAGGGGCTTATCACATGACAGTCACTCAGTCATTCAAACATAGCAGTCAGCAGTATTTCTCTGTTGCTAAAAAGAACAGGTAGTTTCTTTAAACTTCCTGGGTCTTGGTTCTTGCAGGGGCATGAGCAGACATTTCGTCTCCCTCCTCACAAGCATTGCAGCATAGGATACAGTGTTGCAAATTAAATAGCCATCTTAAGCTGCCAGCAAAGTCATCCTTTTAGTTGGTCTTTTTAAAATGTCTTTTAAAAAATATAAATTCAGATTTTCAGTCAGTGGATTAAAGAAAGTTATCATTCAACAAAGCACATTGGCGTAACAATGTACTTAAGTCTCTGGAGGGGAACTTGAGCCCAGAACCTTCTGAGTTAAAGATAAGAGCCACAGCTGGTCAAAAGCTGTCGTGATAGCATCTGGCCATGGATCTTCCCCATTGTTGCAGGAAGGCCGAGTATGTAAAATGTGCATTGCTGCTGAGAGGTAGATCAGTTCACAGGTGGAAGCAAATGTTTGGTGACAACATTTGTCACTGCTCCCTGCGGATGTCTATATTTAATGGCAGCACTGCCTCATCTCCAAGGTCTTGTGGAAATCTATTGTGTTAGATAGTTGCCCATTGTGTATCAGCCATGACTCAGTGGTAGCACTCTCACCTCTGTGACAAAACACCGTGAGTGCATTGTTTGACTTCAGAGATTGGGGGTAAAGAGGTTGCAGGGATGCAGGGAATTCTGCCTGGCTGGCACCCACCATTTTTGCTGTGTGGGCAGGATTAAAATTAGGGCATCAACGCATCAACGCAAGCTCGAGGAACAGCATCTCATCTACCGATTAGGCACACTACAGCCTGCCGGACTGAACATTGAGTTCAATAATTTCAGAGCATGACAGCCCCCCATTTTACTTTCATTTTTAGTTATTTTTTTCTTCCTTTTTTTACATTCCTTTTTACATTTTTTACAATCTTTTTTTGCATTTATTTCATTTCATCTCAGTTTGTTCAGTTTGCTTACCCACTGTTTTTTTCAGGTTGTTTTTCTTCAGGTTTGCACTTGCTGCTGTTCAATATTCAGTGTATTCACACCTAATCTGTACTAATGCTTTGTCTTTCAACACACCATTAACATATTGTTTGCCTTTTCTCCGTGACCTTTTGGTCAGCTATGTGGCCTGGTCCAATCTGCACCTTCTCCTTTGTTATCTCTTGCCCCACCCCCACCTCACTTGTTTATAATCTGTGACTTTTCTAATATTTGTCAGTTCCGAAGAAGGGTCACTGACCCGAAACGTTAACTCTGCTTCTCTTTCCACAGATGCTGCCAGACCTGCTGAGTGATTCCAGCATTTCTTGTTTTTGTTTCAGATTTCCAGCATCCGCAATATTTTGCTTTTATTAAAATTAGGGCTGATGTGATTGACAGTTTGCCCTGATCCACTCTCAGTATTTCAATGCAAATTACATTATAGGAGTGGGTTTTGCATGTGACATGCAGGACTTCAATTTATTTATATGTGAACACACAAGTCCACACACCACCATCTACAAGTGTGTACCATCTAAAAGGTGCACTGCAGCAACTCACCATGCCTCCTTCGACAGCACCTTCCAAACCCGCGATCTCTTCCATCTGGAAGAACAAGGACAGCAGACGCATAGGAATACCACCGCACTACCATCTGCAAGTTCCCCTCCAAGCCATACACCATCCTGACTTGGAAATATATCGCCGTTCCTTCACTGTGGCTGGTTCAAAATCCTGGAACTCCCTTCCTAACAGCACTGTGGGTGTACCTGCACCAGATGGACTGCAGCGGTTCAGGAAGGCAGCTCACCACCACCTTCTCAAGGGCAATTAGGGATGGGCAACAAATGCTGGCTTAGCCAGCGATGCCCACATCCCATGAAAGAATTAAAAAAATACAAGTACACACGTACATGCACGCACACACCAATCCACTAGTACATGCTCATGCACACACGCACACTCATATACACAGATATACACACACACCCATACACATGTTTGCACACACATAGATACACGCATATGCATGCTCATTGCCCTGATTCAAATTCACTTGAATCAAGGGATCAAAAGGAGAAAAAGGCTAAAATGTATACTCGACTGACCAATAAATGTGAATGGTTCAGCTGGTCCTGGGGAGTTTGTCTGCTCTGCATCTTTAATAAACCTGTCCTGTGCTGACAGTTTCTGCAGCCTGGAATGTGCGAGTAATGTGCTTGTGAATTTACATCAGGCAGTGCTCTCTGGCTACAAAAGCTCCTCGAGCTTCAAAGTGAATCAACAGCTTCTTTAGAACACGCTACGTGTATGATACTGATAAACAGATTTCAATCCCAACAAATCTGCAGCGTGACAAAATGGGGGTAAGGTTAAACAGTGAGCAAATATGCACACTCTTCTGGTATCAGTCTTATTCCAGTTTACATTAATGTGATCATTACTCAAGGACTGCACTTAAAAATGCAACTGCTTTATAGCATGATACTCAGTACAGTCATTATTTCCCTGAACTTTTCTGATTTGCACTTCCTAAGCTTATAACCACCCTTATAGATATTTCAATTCCCCACTCCAGTCCTACAAAGCTCCGAGATCTCTGCACTCCTCCAATTCTGGCCTCTTGCGCATCCCCGATTTTAATCGCTGCACCATTGGCAGCTGTGGCTTCGGCTGCCTCAGCCCTCAGCTCTGGAATTTCCTTCCTAAACCCCTCTGCCTCTCTTTTCTCCTTCAAGATGCTCCTTAAAACCAACCTCTTTGATCAAGCTTTTGGTCATTGGTCCCAATATCTCCTTTAAGTGGCTCGGTGTCAAATTTTGTTTGATAACGCTCCTGTGAAGTGCCTTGGGGATGTGTTAATAGGTTAAAGGTGCTATATAAATACAAGTTGTTGTTGTCTCATCTTGCGTGTCTTGAGACCAAGGGTGCAGTTCTGTTGTAACAATGACTCACTGTTTGCTGATTGGATATATAACAGGAAACAGTTTAAGTATTCATGGGAGGTAAAAGAAGTCACATCTCAGAGAGGCAGAGTTGAGTAAATCTGCATATGATACACATTAATTGATTTCTTTGCTTGATGCCTCCGAGGAAACATTAGGATTAATGACATTGCAAAGAGGCTGCTGTGGATTTCATGATTTAGACATCAGTTTCTGGAATGAGAGAGAAGGACATTTTCAATTAGGCAAAAGCATCTCATTAATGAGGAGAGCATTCTGCAGCACCCACCAATTGAATGCAAAGCATACCGCATCCTGTTTCCCAATTGCCCTCTTCTCAGACACCAGCAGGCCTGACCTGCATCTTGCCTACGTGGAAGCACAGCTGAACCCGATTCGGTTCTTGTCCAGAATATCCGTGCTCGGGATGTCCAGTTTAATGTGTTGAGATTGGTGGTTTGGGTGGGGAGGTGGGTATGGTTTGGAAAAGGCTCCAAAATGGAGTTGGGAGTCATAAGACCTCACAGATGCTGGTACTCTAGCCACCATTTCAGTCTACAGGTTTTCTGCTGGGAAACTGAACTGTCTGCTCTGTTTCAGTGGGTAAACCTCTTTTAATAAGTGCGTCAGGGTTAGGAGTTGCCAATCCTCCAGGACTGTCCTAGAGTCTCTAGGAATTAAAGACTAATATCCAGGACAATGCTACGAGCAAATCCAAGGAAAAAAATCACAGGGGGAATGAAAAATTGTGGGTTTTTTTAAACACTTTTCTCATTAGTTATAAAAATATCAGACTTGTGGGAAAACGGCTGACTGATTGTCAGCCAATCGGGTAGCAAATAATCTGCTCATTTTCCCTTTGGTGTGTAGCAAAACTGGATGTGGCAGGCGACTGATGGAGGGAGCTTGTGGGTGGGACATTTGGCCATGAGCAGTCACTGATGACTCCTCTAGGAGTATGTCCAAGCAGAGTTGGCAACTCTAATCTAGTCTGTAGGATGTGTTGAATGCTGATCATTATTTCTAGCTGAAGAGTGAGGGGGGAATGTCTAACTAATAGGGCATGTGATAAGATCCCACACTGCAGCAAATTCCGGGCTATTCTTTGTGAAGCCCAATTCTGGAAGGCAACAAAACCCCCTCCCCTTGTAAGAATGGCCACTACACTTTGCAGGCAATTATCTTTGAGGAGCTTTGATACATTTCAGCCCTTCACCGAATAAATATTTATTTTGTGCAAAAATGTCTTTGGAAGACAGACTTATTGAAGATTCAAAATAAATAATGTGCTTGAGACTCACTACAGCACTAGGCTGTAGAATTACACTCACAACCTTGAGTTATTCAGTCAAGTGACTGAAAGGAAAAAAAGAAAATCAAATCACACTGGTGCCCATGGGCTATCTGCTATGTTCAATACCTTGTACATATTTTCATTACACAGTAGAACAATATCATTACCACCTGAAGCACAGTAGATTCACATTACATATTCCCCATGCTGAAATGGTTTGCAAGAAGCCATTTGAAATGAGCCAAAAGTAAACGCAACATTAGTCACCCAAATGCAAGGGACCGTGTCCAGATGGAAACCTTTCAGCTGTTGTCCCTTCAGATGGAACAAGCATGAGTTTTGATATATTTTAGTGTTTATGCTTTTGTTTTCTTGGCCAATTTTCTCTTTGTCTCCCTGGAATTATTTTCATTACTTGCTAAAAAAAATAGTAATAATCATAATAATGTCTTGTATTTGTATAGTTCCTTTCTCAACCTCAGGATGTACGATAGTACTTCTCAGCCAATGAGGTAATTTTGAAGTGTAGCCACTGTTGTAATATAGGAAATGCAGCAGCCAATTTGTGCACAGCAAGCTCCCACAAACAACAATGCAATAATAACCAGATAATCTGTTTTTGTTTTTGTGATGTTGGTTGGGGGATGAATATTAGAATTAGAATTAGAATTAGAATATTACAGCGCAGTACAGGCCCTTCGGCCCTCGATGTTGCGCCGATCATCTGACCTACACTATTCCATTTACATCCATATGTCTATCCAATGACCACTTAAATGCCCTTAAAGTTGGCGAGTCTACTACTGTTGCAGGCAGGGCGTTCCACGCCCCTACTACTCTCTGCGTAAAGAAACTACCTCTGACATCTGTCCTATATCTTTCACCCCTCAACTAAAAGCTATGTCCCCTCGTGTTTGCCATCCTTATCCGAGGAAAAAGACTCTCACTATCCACCCTATCTAACCCTCTGATTATCTTGTATGTCTCTATTAAGTCACCTCTCCTCCTCCTTCTCTCTAACGAAAACAACCCCAAGTCCCTCAGCCTTTCCTCGTAAGACCTTCCTTCCATACCAGGCAACATCCTAGTAAATCTCCTCTGCACCCTTTCCAAAGCTTCGACATCCTTCCTATAATGCGGTGACCAGAACTGCACGCAATACTCCAGGTGCGGCCTCACCAGAGTTTTGTACAGCTGCATCATGACCCCGTGGCTCTGAAACTCGATCCCCCTACTAATAAAGGCTAACACACCATATGCCTTCTTAACAGCCCTATTAACCTGGGTAGCAACTTTCAGGGATTTATGTACCTGGATACCAAGATCTCTCTGCTCATCTACACTACCAAGAATCTTCCCATTAGCCCAGTACTCTGCATTGCTGTTACTCCTTCCAAAGTGAATCACCTCACACTTCTCCGCATTAAACTCCATTTGCCATCTCTCAGCCCAGCTCTGCAGCCTATCTATGTCCCTCTGTACCCTACAACACCCTTCGACACTATCCACAACTCCACCGACCTTCGTGTCATCCGCAAATTTACTAACCCACCCTTCTACACCCTCATCCAGGTCGTTTATAAAAATGACAAACAGCAGTGGCCCCAAAACAGAACCTTGCGGTACACCACTAGTAACTAAACTCCAGGATGAACATTTGCCATCAACCACCACCCTCTGTCTTCTTTCAGCTAGCCAATTTCTGATCCAAAGCTCTAAATCACCTTCAACCCCATACTTGCGTATTTTCTGCAATAGCCTACCGTGGGGAACCTTATCAAACGCCTTACTGAAATCCATATACACCACATCCACGGCTTTACCCTCATCCACCTGTTTGGTCACCTTCTCGAAAAACTCAATAAGGTTTGTGAGGCACGACCTACCTTTCACAAAACCGTGCTGACTATCGCAAATGAACTTATTCTTTTCAAGATGATTATAAATCCTGTCTCTTATAACCTTTTCCAACATTTTACCCACAACCGAAGTAAGGCTCACAGGTCTATAATTACCAGGGCTGTCTCTACTCCCCTTCTTGAACAAGGGGACAACATTTGCTATCCTCCAGTCCTCCGGCACTACTCCTGTCGACAATGACGACTTAAAGATCAACAACAACGGCTCTGCAATCTCCTCCCTGGCTTCCCAGAGAATCCTAGGAT
Source organism: Heterodontus francisci (assembly GCF_036365525.1). Taxonomy (NCBI): domain Eukaryota; kingdom Metazoa; phylum Chordata; class Chondrichthyes; order Heterodontiformes; family Heterodontidae; genus Heterodontus; species Heterodontus francisci. The sequence goes on from NC_090403.1 coordinate 54,118,103, forward strand.
AAATCCCATCTGGCCCAGGGGACTTATCTATTTTCACTCTTTCCAAAATTGCTAACACCTCCTCCTTGTGAATCTCAATCCCATCTAGCCTAGTAGGCTGTATCTCAGTAATCTCCTCGGCAACATTTTCTTTCTCTACTGTAAATACTGACAAATATTGTCTAGGAAATCAGGGAAGACTCCTCTGCTGATTCTCAAAGTAGTGTCATGGGATCGTTTAAGTCCACCTGAGGCCTCTGTTTAGTGTCTCATCTGAAAGACGGCACCGGCGACAGTGCAGCACTCCCTCTGTACTGCATTGCGAATATCACCCTGGTTGGGGATGGGCAGAATGTCAGGTTTTTTTTATTCTTTCATGGGATGTGGGCATCACTGGCAAGTCCAGCATTTGTTGCCCATCCCTAATTGCCCTTGACAACTGAATGGCTTGCTAGGCCATTTCAAAGGGCAGTTAAGACTCAACCACATTGCTGTGTGTCTGAGGTCACATGTAGGCCAGATCGGTAAGGACATCAGATGTATCTGGTAAGTGGTTAAGGTCTATTCTATTCCTAAGGTTTAAAATAGTACAGGAATTGGTGGTGAGGTTAGTAAAATATATAAAAAATGAATAAAAGAATTGAATAAAATAATTAAGTAGTTAATTAAAACACATTAAGGTGATGTGTCATGGCTGCAGCATGTGGGAGCTCCTGGTTGCCAGTATGATCCAGGGAAAACACGTCTGCAGTAAATGTTTGCGGTTCGAGGAGCTTCAGCTCAGAGTCATTGAGCTGGAGGCCGAGCTACAGACATTGTGACACATCAGGGAGGGGGAATGTTACCTGGACACTTTGTACCAGGAGACAGTCACAACCCTTTGGAGAGGGTCTTCTGATTTGGTCAGTGGTCAGGGACAGGAGAATGTGGCTGCAGCTGAGGCAGGTAAGGGGCCCCAGAGGGCAGGAATGTAGGAGCCTCAGCCTTTACGATTGTCCAACAGGTTTGACATTCTTTCAGCTTGTTTGGATGAGATTGGGGGCTGCAGGGTGGATGAGCTAACTGACCTTGGCACCATGGTAGAGGAAGTCATTCAAATGTGGGGAGCAAAAAGAAATGTAGTGGTAGTAGGGGACAGTATAGTGACGGGGATTGACACTGTTCTCTGCAGCAAAGAGCAAAAGTCCAGACAGCTGTGTTGCCTGCCCAGTGCCAGGGTTTGGGATATCTGATCAGGGCTGGAGAAAAACTTACATTGGGAGGGGGAGGATCCAGTTGTCGTGGTCCATGTAAGTACCAATGACATGGACAGGACAAGGAAGGAGCTTCTGCATGGTCAGTATGAGGAGCGAGGCATCAAATAAAGAAGCAGAGCTTCAAAGGAAATAATCTCTGGATTATTACCTAAGCCATGTGCAAAGTTGCATAGGGAAAATAATATTCGAGAAATGAATGTGTGGCTCAAAGACTGGTGTGGTAGAAGTGAATTGCAGTTCGTGGGACACTGGGACCAGTACTGGGAAAGTGGGGACTATACCATTGGGATGTTCTACACCTGAACCATGCTGGGGCTGGTGTTCTAGTGAGTCGCATAACTAGGGAAATAGAGAGGGTTTTAAACTGAACAGTGGGGGCAAGGGATCAAATTTGGGAAGACATGGTAAATCAAAGAGTAGAGACAAGGCAAGAGAGGAAGGTATTAATATGGGAAATGATAAACAGACTGTGACAGGAACGGATAGAGAGAACAAATCTAAGAGTAAATCAGCAGTCAAGGCTCAACATCACAAAAATAATAAAAGGAGAAAACTAAAGGCTCTGTATCTGAAGGCACATAGCATTCAAAACAAAACAGATGAAGTGATAGTGCAAATAGAAACAAATTACTATGATCTGATAGCCATTGCAGAGACATGGCTGCAGGTTGACATAGATTGGGACCTGAATATTGAAGGGTACGTGGCATTTAGGAAGGACAGGAAGCTAAAAAAAGGTGGAGAGGTAGCTCTGTTAATTAATGATGGTATGAGCACATTAGAGAGGGATGACCTAAGTTCAGGATGTAGAAGTGGTTTGGGTAGAGATAAAAAATGATAAAGGCAAGAAGTTACTTGTGCGAATGGTGTACAGGCCCCGAAAAGTAACCACACAGTAGGACAGAGTATAAAGGAAGAAATAATGGGAGCTTGTCAGAAAGGTATGGTGATAATCATGGGGGATTTTAATCTACATATAGACTGGAAAAATCAGATTGGCAAAGGTAGCCTAGATGACAAGTTCATAGAATGTTTTCAGGATAGTTTCTTAGAATAGCATGTTCTGGAGCCAGCCAGAGAGCAGGCTATACTAGGCCTGGTATTGTGCAATGAGATGGGATTAATTGATGACCTCAAAGTGAAGGTAGCAGTGATCATAATCTGATTGAATTTTACATTCAGTTTGCGGGAGAGAAGAATGGGTCCAAGACTAGTATTTTAAACGTAAATAAGGGCATTTATGAGGACATGAAAACAGAGCTATCTAAAGTGAACTGGCAAAGTAGGTTAAGCGATCGGTCAAAAGAGATGCATTTAAGGGGATATTTCAGAACACGCAAAATATATACATTCCAATGAGAAAGAAAAATTTTAAGGGGAGGATCCACCATCCGTGGTTAACTAAAAAAGTTAAAGATAGTATCAAACTTAAAGAAAAAGCATTTCATTGTGCAAAGATGGGTGGCAGATAAGATGATTGGACAGAATATAAAGAACAGCAAAGAATGACTAAAGGATTGATAAGGAGGGAAAAATTAGAGTACGAGAGAAAGCTAGCTAGAAATAGAAAAACACATAGTAAGAGTTTCCATAGATATTTAAAAAAGAAAAGTGTTAACAAAGTGAGCGTTGGTCCTATAGAAAGTCAGTCTGGGGAATTAATAAAGGAAGATAAGGAGATGGCAGATGAATTGGATAGGTACTTTGCATCGGTCTTCACTACAGAGAAGTAACATCCCAGAAATAGCTGTAAATCAGGAAATGGAAGGGAGGGAGGAACTCAAGAAAATTACAATCACCAGGGAAGTGGTACTGAGCAAATTGTTGGAGCTGCGGGCTGACAAGTCCCGGGTCCTGATGGACTTCATCCTAGGGTGTTAAAAGAAGTGGTTAGTGAGATAGTTGATGTGTTGGTTTTCAATTTTCCAAAATTCCCTAGATTCGGGGAAGGTTCCATTAGATTGGAAAATAACGAATGTAACTCCTTTATTCAAAAAGGGAGGGAGACAGAAAGCAGAAAACTACAAGCCAGTTGACTTAACATCTGTCATAGGGAAAACGTTAGAAGCTGTTATTAAAGATATTACAGCAGGGCACTTAGAAAAATTCAGGGTAATCAGGCAGAGTCAACATGGTTTTGTGAAAGGGAAATCATATTTAACCAATTTATTGGAGTTCTTTGAAGAAGTAACATTTGCTGTGCATAAGGTGGAACTGGTGGATGTATAGTACTTAGATTTCCAGAAGCCATTTGATAAGGTGTCACATCAAAGGTTATTGTGGAAAATAAAAGCTCATGGTGTAGGGGGTAACATATTGGCAAGGATAGAAGATTGGCTAGCTAACAAGAAATAGAGAGTAGGCATAAATGGGTCATTTTCTGGTTGGCAAGATGTCTAACAAGTGGTGTGCTGCAGGGTTCAGTGCTGGAGCCTGAACATTTTACAATTTATGTAAAAGACTTAGGTTAAGGGACCGAAGGTATGCTTGCTAAATTTTCTGATGACGCAAAGAAAGGTAGGAGAATAAGTTGTGAAGAGGACATAAGGAGACTATAAAGGGATATAGATAGATTAAGGGAGTGGGCAAAGATCTGGCAAATGGAATATAATGTGTGAAAATGTGAAATTGTCCATTTTGGCAGGAAGAATAATAAAGAAGCATATTATCTAAATGGTGAGAGATTGCAGAGCTGTGAGATGCAGAGGGATCTGGGTGTACGAGTGCATGAATCGCAAAAGGTTAGTATGCAGGTTCAGCAAGTAATTAGCAAGTAATGGAATGTTATTGTTTATTGTGAGGGGAATTGAACACAAAGGTAGGGAGCTTTTGCTACAGTTATACAGGGCATTGGTGAGACCACATCTGGAGTACTGTGTACTGTATTGGTCTTGTTATTTAAGGAAGGATGTAAATGCATTGGAAGCAGTTCAGAGAAGGTTTACTAGACTAATACCTGGAATGGGCAGGTTGTCTTATGAGGAAAGGTTGGCCAGGCTAGGCTTGTATCCACTGGAGTTTATAAGAGTAAGAGTTGACTTAATTGAAACATATAAGATCCTGAGGGGTCTTGGCAGGGTGGATGTGGAAAGGATGTTTCCTCTTGTGGGAGAATCTAGAACTAGGTGTCACTGTTTAAAAATAAGGGGTTGCCCATTTAAGACAGAGATGAAGAGAAATTTTTTCTCTCTGAGGGTCGAGAGTCTTTGGAATTTTCTTCCTCAAAAGACAGTGGAAGCAGAGTCTTTGAATATTTTTAAGGCAGAGGTAGATAGATTCCTGAAAAGCAAAAGGGTGAAAGGTTATCGAGGGTAGGCAGGAATGAGGAGCTGAGGTTAAAGTCAGATCAGCCATGATCTTGTTGAATGGCGGAGCAGGCTCGAGGGGCCAAGTGGCCTACTCCTGCTCCTAATACGTATGTTTATGGCAGCATTACTGAGACTAGATTTCAATTCCAGATTTAAAAATTTTTTTTTTTTTATTTCGAGATACAGCACTGAAACAGGCCCTTCAGCCCACTGAGTCTGTGTCGACCATCAACCACCCATTTATACTAATCCTACACTAACCCTATATCCCTACCACATCTCAACCTGTCCCTATATTCCCCTACCACCTACCTATACTAGTGGCAATTTATAATGGCCAATTTACCTATCAACCTGCAAGTCTTTGGCTCAACGCCCAGATTAAAAAAAAATTAATTAGTTGAATTTAAATTCCACCAGCTGCCTTAGTGGGATTTGAACCCACGCCCTGGCAGCAATAGCTGGGACTCTGGATTACTAGTTTAGTGATATTACCAGTATGCCACCATCTCCCCACTTGGCTGTAGGTTTATCATTGGCCAACAGGATTATTCATTATTTTGAATGTTGAGGAATTTGTAAAAGGTAAACTGGACACCGGGTGTTTGGAATCTAGATGGACATGGTGGGATAGGCTGCCTACTCCTGCCTGTAAGTATAACTGGGATGGTGACGGGTGGGGACGGTTGGGCGGCAGGGTAGGATTGGGGGTGGTGGTGGATATTTTAACTCCCTGAATGGTAAAATGGCCTAGCAAGCGACCAACCTTTCCAGGGGAGTCAGTGGGAGCCCCTGATGATTTTAACAGCTGGGCCTCATTAACATTTCACTGTCCGACTTCCTTGCCATTTCAGCGGGAAGGATGTCAAGACCATGGAGAAGATGCAGAAGACATTTACTCGAATGGTATCAGGGATGAGGGACTTCAGATATGTAGACAGACTTGAGAAGCTGGACTTGATCTCTTTAGAGTAGAGAATGCTAAAGTAAGATTTAGTATTCCACAGCATTTACACTACAAACACAGGCCATTCATCCCAACAGCTCCATGCCAGTATTTATGCTCTACACCAGCCTCCTCCCACCCTTCCTTAGCTATCCCCAGTCACATATCCTTCTATTCCATAAGAGCAATGATGAAAGGTCACAGTCCTGAAACATTAACTCTGTTCCTCTCGCCACAGATTCTGCCAGACCTGCTGAGTATTTCTGGCATTTTCTATTCTCCTTCTATTCCATTCTCCCTCGTGTGTTTATCTAGCTTCCATTTAAATTCATCTATGCTATTCCCTCAAATATTCCTTGTGATAGCCACTTCCACATTCTAACAACTCTCTGGGTAAAGAAGTTTCTCCTGAATTCCCCCATTGGATTTATTAGTGACCATCTTACATTTATTGCCCCAAGTTCTGGTCCTGCGCATGAGTGGGAACATAATGTGTCCACATTGTTTATGTAAATGGTGAACAACAGTGGTCCCAACAACAATCCTGTATCAGAATAAGCGGTTGACCATTTAGGACTGAGGTGAAGAGAAATTTTTCACTCAAAGAGTTGGGAATCTTTGGAATTCTCTACCCTAGAGAGCTGTGGATGCTCAGTCATTGAATATATTCAAGACAGAGGTCAATAGATTTTTGGGTACTAATGTGGAATTAAAGGATATAGGGATAGTGTGGGAATGTAGTGTTCAGGTAGAAGATCAACCTTGATCTTGTTGAATGGTGGAACAGCCTGGAAAGGCCTAATGGCCTACTCCAGCTCCTATTTCTTATATTCTTAGGTGCTTAAAGTATGTGAAGCTCCATTGCTGGGTTTTTCCCTTTCTGTCAGCCAACAGAGAGGCACTGGGCTCTTACCTGCTGTTTTTCGGGAGCTTGCTCCATGGTTATCTGTAGGTGCAATTCCTCTGTTCTGTGGCATGTTGCATCGCTGCTTCAATGGAACTGAATGGAAATCGTTTAGGCAAGGATATTGAGGGTTATGGAAACAAGGAGTCAAGATACAGATGAGTCATTATTTAATTGAATGGTGATGGAACATGCTCGAGGGCTGAATGGCCTCTTCCCATTCCTATGTGGGTAGCTTCAGCCCTTTCAAATCGTGGTAATGCAGCAGGAACAGGAGAGGTTGACCTCAAGAAACATTGAGGGCATTTGAAGCACTCCTATTGAAGGAGCGAAGAACAGCAAACTCACTATGCATCAGGAATGCTACTGGCCTCTGTGACTCAGTACCACACCATGCAGCTCATTAAACAATCAAATCATTCAGGGATATCTGCATTGTTCTTCTGATTGAGGGACATCAGCCCTCATTTTATCCGAGAAGCCGAACAGGGCCTTGGTTTAATGTCTCACCTTGAAAGATGGGACCTCGGACAGGGCAGCACTCCCTCAGTGCTGATTATGTGTTCAAGTCTCTGGAATGACTTTGGGGTGCGAGTTAGTCTGGTTAGTGTTTGGCCACTACAGTGACCAGAGAGTCAAGGCTGCTGAGCTACCAGGATGCTGGTATATTGAAGTTGCATTTGATGCAACTGTCTAAACCTTTTGTCAGCAAAGCTGTTTTTTCTGTTTATTTGTACTGACATCATATCCTATTATTCATAATAGAACAATATAGTGTCTTACATTCAGATTTATGAGCATAATTACTCAACTGCAGCTGTAAGTGATGGATTGAAGGTTTCAAAAGTGGATCCATTCATAGCACTGACATTTCACATTTGCAAATTAATGCAGCATAAACTATTTAAATGCTGACAGGCTGGTGCTGAATTGGCTGTTCCAGGTACTGTTCAGCAGGATATTTCTCTGGGTTCATGACTTCACTTTGTATAGATTGTGACATTAGTCTTCAAATATTGCTTGTCTCTGAAGAAAAAAGTATTTAGGTTTATCTTACACAGACGGGAATCACTGAGTGGAGTTAGAGCAAAGAACTCGACTCCATTCTCCTGGTTTATTTCTACGTCTCTTGCCCCCGTCCCATTTATATGTATTTTGTTATGACCTGCATCATTCCTTGGCTTAGGTGGGTGAAGAAGTGTCATTCTTCAGTTGGTTCAGTGATAGCACTCTCTCCTCTGAGTCAGAAAATCCCACTCCAGAGAATTGAGCACAAAATCTGAGCTGACTCACTCTGTGCGATACTGAGGGAACGCTACACAGTCGGTGGTGCTGTCTTTCTGATGAGCTGTTAACCAGAACCCTGTCTGCCCTCTCAGGTAGACATAAACAATCCCGTGGCATTATTTTAAAGAAGAGCAGGGGATTTTTCCCTGGTGTCCTGGCCAATATTTATCCTTCAACCAACATCATTTAAAAAACAGATTATCTGATTTATCTCATTGCTGTTTGTGGGAACTTGCTGCGCGGAAATTGGCTGCCAGGTTGCCTGAGCGCACTTCAAATGTACTTCATTCACTTGGGACATCCAGAGGTCATGAAAGGTGTTATATAAATGCAATTGCTCTTTATTTATTTCTTTCACACAGTGCTGTTACACCATCTGAAGGGGAAAATTTGCAGGTTTGATCCCTTGTTCATTCTGAGACTTCGTCTGAGCTGTAGCAATTTGCCTGACTGTGCCCCATCAGACTCACTTAGGCTCACCAATGAGGAATGAGCAACTGGGCAATGCACAATATCATTTTTACAATTTCATTCCAGAATGACCCACCATAAATACCCCTGTGCTGGAGAGTGAATGTTATCACAACCTACAGTTTTGAGTTTGAGTTGATCAGCTTTTACAAGCGTTTGAGATCATTTAGTGAATTCAAACTCTTTCGGCTGCTGCACCATAAAATAGTTTTGCTCCAGATCTTTGGACAATCTCACCATTTTCTCCTTTCTATTTTTATTGCTATTCAGCATTAGCATTTTTATAGACTACAGTCAATAATACCCCTGTGATTCTCAGCATTGCCTGTGCTTCACTGATGTATTATTATTTTGCTGACATCCTTTTTTATTTGTAATGCACGGTAACACCATTATATGAAACACAGAGACTGGTCCAACAGGAGAGAATTTTATGGAGAGATGGGGTGGGGGGAGGGGCGGTGTGTGGGAGAAGCCTTGTTGGTGAAATGTTATTGTCAGCTGGGCACATTCTGCTCTTGGCTTTTAAGGCAATTTGTTTTGTTGAAAGGAGTATAGCTCAGAGTTAAAGGCAGGTTACAAATCAGGTAACAACTCAGTCTTTCGACAGTGATGAAGCATTATGGCGGTTTTTCTCCAAATTGATTGCAAAAGGGAGATGTATGCTTTGTGAAAAACGTGGCTATTAGACTGATCTACAGCTTCCAGCAATTAAAGGGCTGACAGACAAAAGCGGACACAGTCATAGCCTGACACTGCAGGTACAGGCATTCTCCGTGTTAACTATTACAGGGACACCCCATCCCCCCGCCAGTACCAAACCCCCCCCCCCCACCCCACAACCCCAAAGGCAAAAGTTGTATCAAGATCACAGCACTGAGGCATCCATTTGAAATGAGCTGAGTATAATGGCTTTGATTTTATCACGTCATCCTGACATGCTGGACAAAGCAGTTCTACTGGGTTGACATCACTTAAAATACTCCACAGATTTTATAGTGCTGCACTTTTCCCATTATCAGCCACATTGTATATATCTTCAAAAATGTATTTTTAATGACGATAGCTGAGATATGTTTTTGGCACTCGAGTTTTGGAAGAATCATCTTACATTAGAAATTGATTCAGAATTGATGGATGGGTTTGAAAATAAACAACAGCAATTTGCATTTATAAAGCACCTTTCACATAGTAAAACCTTGCAAAGCACTTCACAGGAGGGTTACCAGACAAAATTGTGATACATAGCCACAGAGGGAAATATTAGGGCAAGTGACCAAAAAGTTGGTCAAAGAGGTAGGCTTTGAGAAGTAGAGAGACAGAGGTAGAGAGGCTTAGGGAGGGAATTCCAGAGTTTGGTGCCCAGGCAGCTGAAGGCACAGCCACCAATGGTGGAGCGATGGAAATCGGGGATTCTCAAGTGTTCAGAGTCCTTCTGCTTATTACTACTTCATTTGTTCCATAGTTGCACTTTCATTTCTGTATCAGAAGGTTGTGGGTTCAGGCCCTGACCTAGGACTTGAGCACAAAATCTAGGCAGAAACTTCAGTCCTGTACTGAGGGAGTGCTGTATTGTTGGAGGTGAGATCTTAACCAAGGCCTGCCTGCCCAGATGATATAAATGATCCAATGGCATAATTCAATGACACGCAGGAGAATTCTCCCCTGGTGTCCAGGCCAACATTTATCCCTCAACCAACACTAGCATAACAGATTAACTGTTCATCATATCATTGCTGTTTGTGGGATCTTACTATGCACATGTTGGGAGCTGTGTTTCCCTCATTACTTCAAGTGTTAAAGAAAATTAAAAAAAAACACAGTCCTTGTAATGCCCCTTATTATTTTTCTGCTGGATATGGCTTTAATTCCTGCAGACTCCAGGGCAATCCTGAAGGGTTGGCAACACTATCTCTAGCCTTCTAGTTAAATCATGAATGAGCAACTGCTCACCCTCCATTGTCCCCTTTCATGATATTACTGGGAGTGGGAAGGCTCCACACGAGACGTCTGCTTCTATAATAAAAGTAAAATACTGCGGATGCTGGAACTCTGATATAAAAACAGAAAGTGCTGGAAATACTCAGCGGGTCTGGCAACATCTGTGGAGATCAGAAAGACCAGAGGCCCAAAATGTTAATTTTGTTTCTCTCTCCACAGATGCTGCCAGACCAGCAGAATATTTCCAGCACTTCCTGTTTTTATGTCTGTTCCTGCACTGTTTGTAATCAGCAGGTGAACACGAGGTGACTAGAGATGCCGGTGAGTGCACAGTTGATTACAAAACAGCTCAGTAGGTTATACTTCCCCTTTAAAAATACCCAGCATAACAGCAAACTTTCAAAATACAGGTGAGCAATTGATCTCTTTAAAGAATTATTTTTGCTATGTGTTTCTTCTCTCCCTATATTTTTCTTCATGGACTGCTCCGTAGATGATATCAGGCAGGCTCTTTGTACTATCTGTTTAGTCTATGACATCGTCTACAGGAATAATTCATTTAAAGAGGGGAATAGTATAATTTTAGTAATAATTGGGCGAATTTTCCAATTGCATTTTCCTGGTTCAGAGTCTCACTGCTGGGAATGCACATCAGGAAATCACATACACACAATCTATTATTTTCCATCTATAAGGTATGGGAAACCATGGGTTGTGTTAATGATTTGTTGGCAGATGCTCTTGACTATTGAGACTCTGAACAGCGAGGGGCAATGGGTAAATTAATTTAATTTTCAAACCTTTAGCCTGCTAGTATATCCCGTGAAATGACCATCTCCACAAGCTAACCACTTTGATCACACCCTGTGATAATGAGTGTGTAATATTACAGTGGTCTCTTTCTGTGCCATAAACTTTCTATGATTCTATGCTTGTAGTACCTAAATCAGCCGTGGCTCGGTGGGTAGCACTGTTACCTCTGAATCAGAGGGTTGTGGGTTCAATTCCCACTCTATAAGTTGAACACAAAATCTAGGATGATGCTCTCAGTGCCGTGTTCAGGGAGTGCTGTACTTCTGGAGGTGCTGCCTTTCAGGTGAGTTGTTAAACCAGGGCCGTGTCTGCCCTCTCAGATGGATGTAAAAGATTCCATGATGCTATTTTGAAGAAGGTCAGGTGACTTCATCCCAATGTCCTGGACAATATTTATCCCTCAATCAACATCACAAAAACACAAATTATATGGTCATTATCACATCGCTGTTTGTGGGAGCTTGCTGTGCACAACTTGGCTGCTGCTCTTCCTACATTGTGACAGTGACCACACTTCAAAAAGTACTTCATTGGCTGTAAAGCGCTTTGGGGTGACCTGTGGTTGTGAAAGGCGCCATATAAATGCAAGTCATTTTTTTTTTTCTTTTCATTGAATCATACAGCACAGAAGGAGGCTATTCAGGCCATGAAATAGCTATCCAATTAGTCACTCGAGCCTGTCATTTTCCCCCACAGCCCTGCAATTCTTTTTCTTTTCAAGTATTTATCCACTTCCCTTTTGAAAGTTATTGTTGAATCTGCTTTTTCAGGCAGCATGTTCCAGACCATAATAGCTCATTGTTAAAAACTATTCTCATCTACCCTCTTATTCCTTTGCCAATCACCTTAATCTGTGTCCTCTGGTTACTGACCCTCCTCCCACGGGAAACAGTTTCTCTTATTTACCCTCTTAAAAAGGTTCATATTTTTGAACGTTTCTGTTAAATCTCCCCTTAACCTTCTTTGCTCTAAGGAGGACAATCCTGCATTTTCTGAGTCTGTGTACATAACTGAAGTCTTTCATTCCTGGACTGTTCATTGAGCTAATGTAAAGCTAGAAAATGGTGGAAATACTCGGCAGGTCTGGCAGCATCTGCATCCAGCATTTTCAGTCTGTTTCAGATTTCCAGCATCCGCAGTATTTTGCTCTTGTTCATTGATCTGTTCAAAGATTATGAGCAGTATTATTACAATACTATTAACCATAAATTATTGAGATAAATATTAAATACAACCATTTTTCCTTCCTTCATTCTCTTTTGCCCTCCCCAGGCTTTCCCGATTCCCTCCTCTCTGTCTCATATATGTGTTTTAAATGTACTTTTCTTCTACTGGTTCCAAACTTTATTCCTGACCAATATTTTCCCCCTGCTGAATGGTTGGTGACAGCAACTTCCAAACAACTGGTTTCAATATGGCTAAAAATGAACTCCAAAGACTGTCTGTTTTTTTTCAGCAGGCTGAATGTCAAAATTGTGGAAATTGATAGTAAACATAAAAACGTATTGCACCAGGAAGGACTGTGCCCACAACAGTCAGTTTATCAGTTGCTCGCAAAACCTTGTCACACTCACACATGGATGAGTTAGATAAGGTGCAGCGTTGCAAGGGTTAAATCTGTAAAAATAGGATTTTGAATAATTCTTTTTACAAATTTTCTCCCTCGTCTCATGAAGCCTGTGTCTCCTCCTGGTTCCAGGAAATGTCGATCAGCTTTTAGCTCATTCTTCATGTGTGAGTCCAGACTTTGTAGGCAGGACATTTGACTGCAGAGAGCATCACAGCTGAGGCGACTTCTGAACGCATTCTAACATCCACACATGTATGCTTATAGCAGGACTTATTGGATAGTGAATATCCTGAATGTTTCTCCTGTCCACCCGAGGGTTTTAGAGGCCTATTGTAATAACATTAATGTCACCCTGTCAGGATCAGTTAACTCAGCACAGATGAAAGATCAATAAAAGACATGAGAAGAAAAAGAAAAAAAACTTGCATTTATAGAGCGCCTTTTACAACCTCAGAATGTCCCAAAGCGCTTCACAGCTAATTAAGTATTTTTGAAGTGTAGTCACTATTCTAATGTAGGAAAGGTGGCAGCTAATTTGCACATAGCAAACTCCCACAAACAGCAATGAGATAATGGCTAGTTAATCTGTTTTAGTGAATTTGGTTGGGGGATAAATATTGGGCAGGACACAGAGAAGAGCTCTCACAATCTTCTTCAAAACAGTGCCGTGCAATCTTTTATGTCCACCATAGAGGAAAGACAAGGCTTTGGTTTCAAATCTCATCCAAAAGACAGCACCTCCAACAGTAGCACTCCCTCACTCCTGCACTGGAGAGTCAGCCTACATTATGTTCAAGGCTCTAAATGACTTGAGCCCACAGCCTTCTGCTTCAGAGGCAAGAGCACTGAGACACAGCTGGCAACTTAATGCAGTAACACACTGGTTTTACCAACTAAACTATCGGTGTAACTGAACAGTGGGCTTACATTAAGAGGAAATTTTAAGCTGCTGTCAGTTTAGGGATTTTCCTTAAGATCAAATGTATTCCAAGTATGGATTTATCCTTGATAAATTTCCATAACTTTAATTGTTAAAAGCAAAACCTTTTTGTCAACTGCAGTGTTTTCTTCACTGGTCTAATGTGACTTTGTACCTTTGTCCTGCGTACAGTCTGTAAATTTCAGCTGTCCAATAAAGTCTGCTCTGAGTTAGGTAAAATTCACTGCTTGGCACTATGCTGCATTTTACAGCTTTTACAAGTCTCTGGTCTTAAAGCGGTATTGCTGCTGCAATGAGGAGATTTGGGGCATTTTGTGAAAGAGCTTACAATACACTATGGTCCAAAGGCTTCTCAGAGTAGATTCACATCAGAAATGCATAGAAGTATTTTTAATCTTACAATAAAAGATTAAACTTGCATTTATACAGCACTTTTCATGACCACAGGACATCCCAAAGTGTTTCACATTGAAGTGTAGTCACTGTTATAATGTAGGAAATGCAGCAGCCTATTTGCACACAGCAAGCTCCCATAAACAGCAATGAAATAACCAGATCATCTGTTTTGGTGATGTTTGTTGTGGGGTAATATTGGCCAGGACACTGGGTACAATTTCACTGCTCTTCATTGAAATAGCACAATGGGATATTTTACATTCACCACCTTATTTCATTTGAAAGATTGCTCCTCTAACAGTGAAGCACTGTGAGTGTCAGCCTGGATTATGTGTTTAAGTCTCTGGAGGGGCACTTGAACCCATAACCCTTCTGAGGTAGGATTGTTACTTACTGAGCCACGGCTGACCTTATATCAGACTTGATGGTAAAAGCTGTTACCATGATGACAGTAGATGGTGCTACCTGTGACTGGTCAATGCCCAGTGCTGGTCAGAGGTGAAGTAACCTCACCAGAAAGTGCCAATGGCTTTGTATGGATGAGTGGAGGAGGTGAGTGGGAACTTGGATCAAAAAAGTACCATCAAAAGGAATTTGAGTTATTCCATGAATGAACCAATCTGCAAGGGATAAAACAGCTACCATACTGAGCAAGTCGATTAAGGAGCAACATGAGTAGTCCCACACACAACACTGGGGTCCAGGTCCCAGCCTTAAAGTGGAGGACAGTTAGGGGAGCTCTAGCGATGACAATCTACCTACCTCTCTCAAAGGATCCCATCCAAAACTCTGCTCCCTGTATTGTAACTTACACCAAGTCCCATTCACCCATCACCTACATTGTTTCCCAGTCGACCAACTCAAATTTAAAATATATTCTTGTGTTCAAACTCCTCCGTGGCCTTGTCCCTTCGTATCACCTTCACCTCCTCCAGCCCTATAACCCTTCAAGAACTCTGTGTTCCTCCAACTTTGGCCTCTTGCGCATTGCTCACTCACTTTGCTCCACCATTGGCAACTGTGCCTTCAGCTGCCTGGGCCCTAAGCTCTGAAATTCCCTTCCTAAGCATCTCCACCTCTCTCTCCTCCTTTAAGTTGCTCCTTAAAACCTACCTCTTTGACCAAGCTTTTGGTCACCTCTCCTAACATTTCCTTATTTTATTTGATAATGCTGCTGTGAATCACCTTGGGAAGTTTTACTACATTAAAGGTGCTATCTAAATGCAAGTTGTTGTTGCTGTTGAAGGCTCTGATTCATAGGATATGGTTCCTAGATCCCAGCAGCTCTCTAGCACCAAGTAGCCATTCCTCAGGGGTAACTCCCCCACCCTCCCAACTGTATAAGACTATGAGTGCTTGCAGGCTATTTGACTATGGAGGTTGTCACAGCCACGCCCAATCCTGCCCTGACCTGATAACCACATATACATACTTTTCACTGGAGAGTGTTCAGGAATGGAAGCTTTGTTTGATTTCTGCATCCACCTCCCAACCCCACACTCCCTTCCCTCACTGACCTAGGGAACTGAGGCCAATTACAGTATTCCTACCGTCATCCTGAAACTGGCCTTTTCCTTGTCTGTATGATTCCACACACACTTACCATTGAGGAAGCTCCATGGTGTGTATTGAAAAATTAGTACAACCCGTTGAGACAGCTGAATAAACTGAGCCTGTTGAATCTGAACCTTTGGCTCCTGTGTGTTTTGGCAGAAGAACTGTGGAGAACGTCTTGACAAAAGCCTTGTGACTGCACCAAGACTGCAGCAGCAGAAATGAGCACTGGCTGCCAAATATTCCCATCGACGCCAAATATTCCCATGGACAACCAGCTAAGAAGCCACAATAAAAACTCCATTCATTCCAGTTGGAACTTTGGAATGGAATTTTCCAGGCTCAGCCTGCAAATTTTAAGCTTGCGCAATGTCATCACCATCCCATCTCATCGACAAAGGAAGTGAGTTGCCACGTCAGATCTCTGTCCTGTGGCAAGCTAGCTCATGACAGCAGTAGGAGGGGGTCCCACAGAGGGTCCGGGCCTTAAGTAGAGGAAAATTCAGACAGCAGTTCCAGTCTTAATCAATATCCAGTGACTCCTGTTAGAACTACTCACGTGTCCGTGTTTCTTCAGTAGTTATGCAATACTAGTTTGTATAACTGCGACTTGATCAGTTTCAGCGGACAGGCTGGTGTTTAGGCTATTAAGTTAACCACATTGCTGTGAGTCTGGAATCATATGTAGGCCAGCAGATTTCCTTCCCTAAAGGACAGAAGTGACCAGATGGGTTTTTAACAACAATCAATGATAGTTTCATGGCACCGTTACTGAGACTAGCTCTGAATTCCAGATTTTAAAAAAATGAATTAATTGAATTTATTAATTAATTCAATTTAAATTCCACCAGCTGCCACAGTGGCTTTTGAACCCATGTCCCCAGGGCATTAGCCTGGGCCTCCAGATTACTAGCTCAGTGACATTACCACAACATCACCATCTCCCTCGACAAAAAGCTACAAAGTTCCTCAGGTTTTTAACTTTATGCCAGAGTATAAAATGGATTCTTTACTTACCAAATGGATTCCACATTCATGCAGCAATAGCAGCCTGAAGTCCAAACTTCTTCCCCTCCACTGCTGTAAGTAAATACATTAGAAGCACCGATTGACCCTGGCAAATGAGGTACTCTCCCGATGACCCTGCTAACTCCAGCAGGCATTACAATCTGCTCATTTCCAGAGCCTTTGTCCTGTTCTATCCATTTCAATTGACTATTTTTTTCCTCTAGAGCATGACTTACTGTTGGAGCATGATTCCATTGACGCTGCCGCCCATCCTATGCCTCGTGCCCAAGTGGTCATTCTGGTTAAGCTCTGATAGTGAGAGTGGCAAGGCAATGCAACCATGGAAGGCATCACAGCCACACTAACCCTCTCACTTGATACCCAAACCTATGTACTTTTCAACAGGCCTCACTAGTTAGTGAATCAGGAGTGAAAACCCTGTCTGAATTTATTTTCTGTTATGCCCAGACCCTGCCGTTTCCCACCATGTAGCACTGCCCACTGTCACCAGCCTGTGATCAAACCCAACACATTGTAGATCTGTATGGCATTTTTTAAAAGATAAATTTTGGGTGCCTTTAAGAAATTCCATTTTAAATATTGTCAACAGTACATTGACAAAACATGTGGAACATTTATTAGTTTATTTTAGGGAGTGTAATAAAACAGGGCCATAAATTAAAAAACTAAAATTGTAATGAAAAGTATGGCGTGCACTATAAAAAGTGTTGTTTTCCACTGTTAATTACGTTTTCTGTTCATTTCTATTATGGCTGATTTCTAAAAGATGCTGTAGATATATGTGCTCAGCAATAAGAAATACATTCGAGCTCTCAGAGGACAGTGTGGGTCTGAGACCTATTGTTCAAAGCTCCCTGTCTGCTCCTTTCAAAATTTATCCCTGAACCAAGATCACTAAAACAGATTATTTGCTCATTATCACTTTGCTGTTCATGAGAGCTTGCTGTGCAGAAATTGACTGCTGTGTTTCCCAATAAAGCATTTTGGGATGCCTTGAGGTTGTTAAATGCACTATATAAATGCAATCTCTTTCTTTCTAAAATGAACTGCTTTACTTATTTTCTGAGTGAGCCTTTTACCTTCCTGCTGTGTGTCAGCAGTGCAGTGCTGAGGGACGACTAGATTGTCAGAGGTGAGGCTTTTCAGAGAAATGTTGAACTGAAGTCCTTTCTGCCTGCTCAATATGACAGAATACCTGTCAACAACATTACAACAGTGACTACACTTCCAAAGTGCTTCATTGGCTGTGATGTGCTTTGGCACGTCCCAAGGTTGTAAAAGGCACTATATAAATGCAAGCCATTTATCTCTTTGACCTGGGATCCCATTTCAAAACTGCCGCCATCACCTCCCCACCAATCAAAACACCCGATCCTCGCTTTCCTCTCCAAGGCCTTTAAACTTCAGGGGAAGGTGGTGGTGCAGTGGTATTGTCACTGGACTAGTAACCCAGAGACCCAGGGTATTGCTCTGGGGGACATGGGTTCAAATCCCACCACAGCAGAAGGTGGAATTTGAATTCAATTAATAAATCTGGAATTAAAAAGCTAGTCAAATGATGGCCATGAAACCATTGGCGATTGTTGTAAAAACCCATCTGGTTCACTAATGTTCTTTAGGGAAGGAAATCTGCTGTCCTTACCTGGTCTGCCCTACATGTGACTCCAGACCCACAGCAATGTGGTGAACTCTTACATGCCCTCTGAAGTGGCCTAGCCAGCCACTCAGTTGTATCTAACCACTACAAAGTCTATAAAAAGGAATGAAACCAGACGGACCACCCATTGACCTAGGCACCGGAAACGACAACGGCAAACCCAGCCCTGTCGACCCTGCAAAGTCCTCCTTACTAACATCTGGGGGCTTGTGCCAAAGTTGGGAGAGCTGTCCCACAGACTAGTCAAGCAACAGCCTGACATAGTCATACACACGGAATCATACCTTACAGACAATGTCCCAGACACTGCCATCACCATCCCTGGGTATGTCCTGTCCCACTGGCAGGCCAGACCAGAGGTAGTGGCACAGTGGTATACAGTAGGGAGGGAGTTGCCCTAGGAGTCCTCAACATCGACTCTGGACCCCTTGAAGGCATCAGATCAAACATGGACAAGGAAACGTCCTGCTGATTACCACCTACCGCCCTCCCTCAGCTGATGAGTCAGTACTCCTCCATGTTGAATAGTACTTGGAGGAAGCACTGAGGGTGGTGAGGGCACAAAATGTACTCTGGGTGGGGGACTTCAATGTCCTTCACCAAGAGTGACTCGGTAGCACCACTACTGACCGAGCTGGCCGAATCCTAAAGGACATATCTGCTAGACCGGGTATGCGGCAGGTGGTGAGGGAACCAACAAGAGGGGAAAACATACTTGACCTCGTCCTCACCAATCTGCCTGCCGCAGATGCATCTGTCCATGACAGTATTGGTAGGAGTGACCGCCGCACAGTCCTTGTGGAGATGAAGTCCCACCTGCACATTGAGGATACCGTCCATCATGTTGTGTGGCACGACCACCGTGCGAAATGGGATAGATTTCGAGCAGATCTAGCAATGCAAAACTGGGCATCCATGAGGCGCTGTGGGCCATCAGCAGCAGCAGAATTGTACTCAACCACAATCTGTAACCTCATGGCCCGGCATATCCCCCACTCTACCATTACCATCAAGCCAGGAGACCAACCCTGGTTCAATGAAGAGTGCAGGCGGGCATGCCAGGAGCAGCACCAGGCATACCTCAAAATGAGGTGTCAACCTGGTGAAGCTACAACACAGGACTATCTGCGTGCCAAACTGCGTAAGCAGCATGCGATAGACAGAGCTAAGCGATCCCATAACCAAAGGATCAGATCTAAGCTCTGCAGTCCTGCCACATCCAGTCGTGAATGGTGGTGGACAATTAAACAACTAACTGAAGGAGGTGGCTCCACAAATATCCCCATCCTCAATGATGGGGGAGTCCAGCATTTCAGTGCGAAAGATAAGGCTGAAGCATTTGCAACAATCTTCAGCCAGAAGTGCCAAGTTGATGATCCATCTCGGCCTCCTCCTGAAGTCCCCAGCATCACAGATCCCAGATTTCAGCCAATAAGATTCACTCCACGTGATATCAAAAAACGACTGAAGGCACTGGATACTGCAAAAGCTATGGACTCTGACAATATTCTGGCAATAGTACTGAAGACCTGTGCTCCAGAACTTGCTGCGCCCCCAGCCAAGCTGTTCCAGTATAGCTACAACACTGGCATCGACCCTGCAATGTGGAAAATTGCCCAGGTATGTCCTGTACACAAAAAGCAGGACAAATCCAACCCGGCCAATTACGGCCCCATCAGCCTACTCTCAATCATCAGTAAAGTGATGGAAGGTGTCATCAACAGAGCCATCAAGCAGCACTTGCTTAGCAGTAACCTGCTCAGTGATACTCAGTTTGGGTTCCGCCAGGGCCACTCAGCTCCTGACCTCATTACAGCCTTGGTTCAAACATGGACAAAAGAGCTGAACCCAAGAGGTGAGGTGAGAGTGACTGCCCTTGACATCAAGGCAGCATTTGACTGAGTATGGCATCAAGGAGCCCTAGCAAAACTGAGGTTAATGGGAATCAGGGGGAAAACCCTCCGCTGTCTGGAGTCATACCTAGTACAACGGAAGATGGTTGTGGTTGTTGGAGGTCAATCATCTGAGCTCCAGGACATCACTGCAGGAATTCCTCAGGATAGTGTCCTCGGCCCAACCATCTTCAGCTGCTTCATCAATGACCTTCCTTCAATCATAAGGTCAGAAGTGGGGATGTTCGCTGATGATTGCACAATATTCAGCACCATTTGTGACTCCTCAGATACTGAAGCAGTCTGTGTAGAAATGCAGCAAGACCTGGACAATATCCAGGCTTGGGCTGATAAGTGGCAAGTAACATTCGCGCCACACAAGTGCCAGGCAATTACCACTTCCAACAAGAGAGAATCTAACCATCTCCCCTTGACATTCAACGGCATTACCATTGCTGAATCCCCCACTATCAACATCCTAGGGGCTACCATTGACCAGAAACTGAACTGGAGTAGCCATACAAACACCGTGGCTACAGGAGCAGGTCAGAGGCTAGGAATCCTGAGGCAAGTAACTCACTTCCTGACTCCCCAAAGCCTGTCCACCATCTACAAGGCACAAGTCAGGAGTGTGATGGAATACTCTCCACTTGCCTGGATGGGTGCAGCTCCAATGACACTCAAGAAGCTCGACACCATCCAGGACAAAGTAGCCCGCTTGATTGGCACCCCATCTACAAACATTCACTCTCCCCACCACCGACGCACAGTGGCAGCAGTGTGTACCATCTACAAGAAGCACTGCAGCAATGCACCAAGGCTCCTTAGACAGCACCTTCCAAACCCGCGACCTCTACCAACTGGAAGGACAAGGGCAGCAAATACATGGGAACACCACCACCTGCAAGTTCCCCTCCAAGTCACACACCATCCTGACTTGGAACTATATCACTGTTCCTTCACTGTCGCTAGGTCAAAATCCTGGAACTTCCTTCCTAACAGCACTGTGGGTATACCTACCCCAAATGAACTGCAGCGGTTCAAGAAGGCAGCTCACCACCACCTTCTCAAGGGCATCTAGGGATGGGCAATAAATTCTGGCTGCCAGCGATGCTCACATCCCATGAATGAATAAAAAAAAACTGATTGGCACAGATCAGCAAGGTAACAATCTCCTCTGCAACTTCTAGTTTGAATTCCTTCATTTGGGTTTCCACTAACCTACAGCACCAAAATGGCCCTAATCAAGGTCATGAATGATATCCTCTGTGACCATGGTACACTATCCCTCCTTGACCTCTCTGCAACTTTTGGCATTGTTAATCGCGCTATCCAGTTCCAATGACTCTCCTCTGTTTCCCAGTTTGGTGGAACTGTCCTCACTTAGTTCCACCTTTATGTGTCTGCCATGGCCAGAACATTTATAACAATGGCATCTCCTCTCGCCCCCTCCCACCACAACCCCCCACAGCATCACCCCAGAGGCAGAGGGTATGTGCTAGCCTAGTAGCATGGTTCTGGCTTAGCAATCCAGAAGCTGTGAGTTTAAATCCCACTATGGCAAGCTATAATAAAAAATCCGGTCATTTGTGGGTTGGTGCCAGGAAAAGTGTCCCCGAAAGCTGGAGGATTGTCTTAAACACCCATCCGTGATGAGTTAGTTGATTTTGTTCGCGGTGATAAAAGGTGCAACTTGCAGTTGACTTCAGTGACCTCGGACTAGGAAGATGAAAATGCAGCCAGCATCCTCCCTCGTAATCACCATACAGTCCTCCTCTTAGAACGTGTGTGAGTGTGAACATCAAGATAAAAACATGATTAGGCTGAGCTAAGATATCCTCCTGTCAACTAATCCATTATAGGAACAGAGGAATAGGAATAACCTGTTCCACCATTCAATGAGATCATGGCTGATTTGCAACGTAACTCCATATACCTGCCTTTGCCCACTATCCCTTAATACCTTTGGCTAACATAAAACTATCAATCTTGATTTTAAAATTAACATGTGATCTAGCATCAATTGCCAATTGTGGAAGAGAGTTCCAAACTTCTAACGCCCTTTGCTTGAAGAAGTGTTTCCTAATTTCACTGCTGAAAAGTCTGGTTCTAACATTTTGACTATTCTCCCTAGTCATAGTCTCTCCAGCTAGTGTAAATAATTCCTCCCAATCTACCCTCTGTTCCCCTTAATATCAACACTTACTGTCAGGGCTCAGACAGGAGAAAGGCTGCTTTGGCAAGGCATTGGAATGTGATCAGAGGAGATGTTCCCTGAGTTGAGTCACGTCTTTAGTAGAGAGCGGGATGGGGGGTGGGGGGGTGGGGAGGGGGTCAATTTTTCAAAAAAAGAAGAGACATTAGAAGGGCTGCTTCAGACCTTCCACTTCACCATCAGTTGGAATGTGATTTTCTCGTGCCATAATCATTATACGCATACCTGGGCAACATTGAATTTCATCTGCATTTTGTTGGATGTATGCACATGTCAATCCCGTTTACTGATTTACTATACTGGTGTTTCTCAGATCAAATAGATCAAGTTACACAGCGAATTGTAGACCTTTTGAAAATCTTCAATTTCATGATTGCAAAATCAACTTCTTTTAATTTATTAACAAACCACATGAAAAGCCAGGGTCACAGAAAAAGGACATTGTCAAAAGAGATGGAGAGAAGATATTGTAAGTTAAGATGTAGTAATGCTAAGCTTGTTTTTTGAAGACTGTCAATTGTAGGAAAAGTGAGGTAAGACTAAGGGAGACCTTAAGTTCCAAGTGTCATCTCACAGTGGAGGAATTTCTCTTGTGAGGGCTTGTATGTTGCTGTTTACATCCACTGCTGTGTTGTCCCTGGTTTGTTTGATATCATCCGACTGTGACATCATAAAGTTCTGCTCCAGTGACATCAGGAATGGAGGTATGAGCTACATTCACTTGTATTACAGGGATTTTCCTTTCATCATAATCTTGGACAACCTAGAGAGTTCTTCACAAGTTGGACAAAGCAAGAGTGAAGGTGCTTGCATCAGGAGGCAGGTAGCTCATTCCAGGTGTTGATACTATGTGCTAGATTGTTCTTGGAGTTTGAGGGTTGGGTGGGATGACTGTAGTTTAACTGTTTCTTTAGTGTGCTTATTTGCATCTCGTCAGGTATCATTCCCAAATCTGTCCGTGCTATGACATGAAAGCCAAACGGGGAGCAAAATGGAGTTACACACCAAATAGTGGTAGAAAACTGGGTTCTGGTCACTTGCTCACTCCCTTGGTCAGAGTGACTGAAGAACGCCACAGCCTTTTAAGATAATGATATTTGCAAACTTTCTTTCAAAGACAATTTTTCCCCTCCCACTATTGCTGTCAATTCATAACGTGTAACTCAAGAGAGTGGGTTTTGTTCTAATGCCAACCTAACTGAACCAGTTGGCAAGAAACAAACAAGTGTGACCTGGGGATAACTGTCCCTTCACACTGCAGTCTAAGAAGATGTCTGACCTTGACTCATTGCCTCCTTGTAGGATTGTGACTGAGACACAGAGCTCTCCTAAGTAGGGACTGAACCTGTGTCCAACCACACTGCCTTGTGTGAAGCATAAATGTCAGCATAGACCAGTTGGGCTGAATGGCCTGTTTCTGTGCTTCATACTCAATGTAACTATAGGGTGCTTTTAAGCTGTTTTTTTGAGGATAGTTAATCCAAAATTAATCTAAGTTTTTGAATTAGGTTCTTGGGGAGGAATTCTGCATTCATGAACATAAGAAATAATAGAACAAAATATGCTTCTTTGGCTGTACTTTCATGAACCATGTGCAATCTACATTATCATAGACAATGCCACACCCAAACATGACAACCATAAGCTTTTAAACTAACAGTCAGCATTTCCACTATGTGTCAGCTTGTTAGCATCAAACAAGAAACATCTTTTTATCTCAGTGGGATTGGAGGTTGTGTCAGTAGCAACCAATCAGAGCATTTTGAAGACAGACTAGAGGGTGGTAGAACCAATCAAGCTTGTTAAGGAGAAAGATTTCCGAGAATTAATTCTCAAGATGTGTGTGTCACAGACAAGACCAGCATTTATTGTTCGTCCCTAGTTGGCCCCAATGTATACAACTGAGTCGTTTGCTCGGCAACGTCAGAGGGCAGTTAAGAGTCAACGCAATTGTTGTTTGACTAAAACATCCGAACATGGGAACAGGAGGAGGCTGTGCAAGCCCTCAAGCCTGTTCCCCCATTCAAGTAGTTCATGGATGACCTGTATCTTATTTCCATTTACCTGCCTTGGTTCTGTAATCCTTAATCTTAATACCTTTACCTAACAAAAATCTATCAATCTCAGTTTGTAATTTTCAATTGACCCCCAGCATCGAAAGCTTTTTCGGAGAGGAAGTTCCAGATTTCCACTACCCATTGTGTGAAGAACTGCTTCCTGACATCACCGCTGAATGGCCTAGGTCTACTTTTAAGGTAATGTTCTGTTCACCTCAATTGGTTTGACCCTTAACCTTCGAAACCGAGGGAATACAAAACCTCGTCTAAGCAACGTATCCTAATAAATTATCCCTTTTAGCCCAGGTGGAGTCACACATAGGCCATACTTGGCATTGTTAAAAGTGTCTAATGAGATAGTTGATGCGTTAGTTTTAATTTTCCAAAATTCCCTAGATTCAGGGAAGGTTCCGTTAGATTGGAAAATAGCGAATGTAACTCCTTTATTCAACAAGGGAGGGAGACAGAAAGCAGGAAACTACGGCCAGTTAGCTTAACATCTGTCTTAGGGAAACTGTTAGAAGCTATTATTAAAGACGTTATAGCAGGGCACTTAGAAAAATTCAAGGTAATCAGGCAGAGTCAACATGGTTTTGTGAAAGGGAAATCATGATTAACCAATTTATTGGAGTTCTTTGAGGGAGTTACATGTGCTGTGGATAAAGGGGAACCGGTGGATGTATTGTACTTAGATTTCCAGAAGGCATTTGATAAGGTGCCGCATTACAGGTTATTGCAGAAAATAAAAGCTCATGGTGTAGGGGCAACATATTGGCATGGATAGAAGATTGGCTAGCTAACACGAAACAGGGCGTTGGTATAAATGGGTCATTTTCTGTTTGGCAAGATGTAATGAGTGGTGTGCCACAGGGATCTGTGCTGGGGCCTCAACTTTTTACAATTTATATAAATGACTTAGATGAAGGGACCGAAGGTATGGTTGCTAAATTTGCTGATGACACAAAGATAGGTAAGAAAGTAAGTTGTGACGAGGACATAAGGAGGCTACAAAGGGATATAGATAGGTCAATTGAGTGGGCAAAGACCTGGCAAATGGAATATAATGTGGGAAAGTGGGAAATTGTCCATTTGGCAGGAAGAATAAAAAAGAAGCATATTATATAAATGGTGAGAGATTGCAGAGTTCTGAGATGCAGAGGGATCTGGAAGTCCTAGTGCATGAATCGCAAAAGGTTAGTATGCAGGTTCAGCAAGTAATTAGCAAGTAATAGAATGTAATTGTTTATCGCGAGGGCAATTGAATATAAAAGTAAGGTTATACTTCAGTTATACAGGGCATTGGTGAGACCATATCTAGAGTACTGTGTGCAGTATTTGTCTCCTTATTTAAGGAAGGATGTAAATGCGTTGCAGGCAGTACAGAGAAGGTTTACTGGACTAGTACCTGGAATGTACGGGCTGTCTTACGAGGAAAGATTGGACAGGCTAGGCTTGTATCCACTGGAATTTAGAAGAGTAAGAGGTGACTTGATTGAAACATATAAGATCCTGAGGGGTCTTGACAGGGTTGATGTGGAAAAGATGTTTCCTCTTGTGAGACGATCGAGAACTAGGGGTCACTGTTTAAAAATAAGGGGTCGCCCATTTAAGACAGAGATGAGGAGAAATTATTTCTCAGAGGTTCGTGAGTCTTTGGAACTCTCTTCCTCAAAAGGCGGTGGAAGCAGAGTTTGAATAATTTTAAGGCTGAGGTAGATAGATTCTTGATAAGCAAGGGGGTGGAAGGTTATCGGGGGTAGATAGAAATGTGGAGTAATCAGTTCAGCCATGAACTTATTGAATGGTGGAGCCGGCTCGAGGGGCTGAGTGGCCTCCTCTTGCTCCCAATTCGTATGTTCGTATGACAGCAGGTTTCCTTCCTTAAAGGACAGTAGTGAACCAGTTGGCATTTTATGGTCACTTTTACTGATACTGGCCTTTTATTTCAAGGTTTAAAAAAAAACTCTAAATTTAAATTCTCCAACTGCCATGCTGTGATTTGAAGCTGTCAGACCCAATCAGACTGACGCTAAGGGTAGAATTTCCATTCTGGGGTCGGGACCCCGGCATCACAGTCCAGGACCCAACCATGCGCCTTGTTGACAACATGTTATGTAAATGAGCTAAATGGCCTAGAGTCGCCTTTGCCGCCCAATTAGAGGCGGAGGATGTGGGCAGGAGGTGGGACGTAGGCAGAGGCGGGCCCAATTGAAAGGGATGGAGGAAGGAGAAGAGCAAAGGGCAAAGAGAAGGGAAGCCCTCATGCCTAGGCAGGCCCCCCACCCACTGTTTTTCTGGTGCCTTACTGGAAGTGCTGCTGGTGGCAGCGACTGAATGCAAAAACATCTTGTTCCCCGCCAGTGGCAACAGAAAACCTGCAAGGCTCACCAAGAGGGCATGGTTGGAGGTGACTAACGAGGTCAGCAGCAGAAGAGTCGTGAGGAGGAACTGGGTCCAGTGCCAGAATCTTTTCAATTACCTTGTTAGGTCTGGAAAGGGGAGTCCAAAGATAGACTCAGAAGGTATGACTCCTTGTCAGAGTGCAAAAGAGGACATCCTGAGGGCACATCGAGTTCACCTGACCATGGAAGAGATGTGTGCTTAGCAGTCTTGATGACCCTGAAGCATAGGTCAGAACGTTAGTGCTGTTGGTCAGGAGGCTGGAGTGCCGACTGCAGCAGCATATGTGAATGAAAAGCTGCGAGTGGTGAAGGAGAGAGACATTGTCCAAACTGCATCTTTATTCATCTTGCAGGCCAAGTGGGAGGTGTATGTCAGGGAGAACAAGAGGACATGCCTGGATGGCAGGGTGCCACAGCTTGGCCGCTGACACACTTTGAGGAGTTGTCCCTTGATTTGAACAATGTCAAGCCACAGGGACGCAGGGGGGGGGGAGAGATGGGGGTCCGTCGTAGAGAGGGTAAAACTATCTCAACATCTCCATGTTCAGGGGATACATAGTAATGTGCCCCGTGCAAGGAGCTGTCAAAGCATGAGCTGTCATTTCATTATTCTTTGCAGCGTGAGCATCTGTTGCCTGTCCTAATCTCTCATCACCATCTTCTCTTATGTCTCCCACAGGGCCAGCTGCAGAGGGGCAGGAGCCCACACTGCAACAACAAGCTCCCCAAGAGTCGGAAGAGGAAGAAATCTTGGAATCTGCATGATCCCATTGTTACGACCAGGTGAGAAAGGTGTCTAGAGGTCTTTCTCAGCCTTCACCTGGTTTTATTGTAACAGGGTTTAATTTTAAACACTGTGTTTTGAGCTCCCCCTTTGGTGAATCCTTGTTCACAGCTTTCCAATTATAAGGCAAAGAAATGAGCACAAACAGGCCTTCTTAGTTTTCAAGAAGAAAAGTGAAATTTATTAAAACTTAAACTCTAATTCGGTTAACGCCTACGGATACATGCCGCACCCCATGCTACCATGCATACACAATACGCACATGCAAATGGAAACAGAAAAGAGCAGAAGAAAAAATAAAGTAGAGAGGTTTGAGGCAATCTCAGAAGAGTTTCTTGTTACTGTGCTTTGAGCTCACTGTAGTCCTTTTGCAGGTAGTTCTTGCTTTTTGTTGGGACCCAGTATTCTTCTTAAACCTTGTTTGCTGTAGGAGACTTTTCTCTCTTGGGGTTCATGTGTCTTCAATGGGTCTTCAGTTCCATGAGAAAGAGATGAGAGCAGACAGGGGAGAGGCCTTTTCATTGCAGGAGCAAACAGCTTTCTGAGTTTTAAAACTCTGTGGCAAGTTCAAATTCAAAAAACTCCAACAGTTAGTCAGTCATGTGACTAAACTGGTCTGACCACGTCTCTTTGTGTATTCGGCCATCTTAGCAGTTAACCTGGAATGCTAGCCTCTCCACCTTCAATGTCTGGTAATCAAAAGTCCATTGTGGATTAAATTGGAGCAGGGAGTGGCCCCTTTGTCCGTTCCAATTACTGTCTGCTACTATGCAAATGTTTTTCCAGTCAGGGGCTTGGCAACCCCTTGTAACAGGCCTTCCTTTTTTCCCCAGCAGCAATTTTAAGTTTTAATGTTTATTTGGCAAAATAATGTGTGCCTCATTCTTGGCAGGTGGGGGTCTGAATGACAACAACTTTCCTGAGTACCCTCCATTAGTGCTGATACCCGCACCTCGGTGGGTCCTCACATGTACTTCAAGAGGATGGCACAGGGTGAAGTGCACATTACATCAGAGCAGGAGGATATGGGGACGCAGAGTCAGCTGTGGCCACTCCCCCTCAGAGGATGGAGGACAGGTGCAGCCTTACTCAGCAGGACAGAGATGCAGAGCCAAGGAAGTCATGGAACAGGTGGCTCTACTTGGAAAACCAGTGTGAGATGTGTGCCCACATGTCGGAGTTACATGAGGCATTGTGGAGTCATAGAATGAGAAAGGAGGAGTCCATTCATCTCGTGCTCCACAATGTCTCAGTGCTTTGAGCACAAGAGCTTCTCCATTGAGAGAGTGGTCAAGCTCACGGAGAGCCATAAGCAGCATCACTCAGAGGGATGAACAGTGCACTGACATGCCGTGGTCTGCAGCATTGACCCATCAGTGGTGCAAATAGCACAACGAAACATGAAATAGATGCCAGCTGTGCCCCAGGGCGTCATGAACGAGCTGAGGAGGAGACAGATGATGAGGGGGTTCAGACCTCATGGGGCCCCATCATCCTCATGTACCTCCATGGCCCCTCTGATGGATGAAGTATCTGTACAGGCGTGATTTGTTTCAGTGATGCCGATGCCGATGCCGCAGCCTTTGGAGATGCCCCTCCCGGCACCTTCACGCCAAGGCCAACTGTCACGGACATCTCAGGCCCAGACAGGCACTAGCGAGCAGTCAGCCTCCATCTCGTAGGAGTGGCCATGAGCGTAGGCCACCACGTTGGTAATGTCAGTTTGTGGGCCACTTTGGTGGCTCTGATATAAATGATTTTACACTGTACTTCGATAAAGCACTGGGCATGTTATTGCACTAAGGCAGACTTGTGTGTCTTCATTTTATCATGGCAATGGCTACCTCAAACCCTCAGGAAGACCCACAATGGAAGCACACATGTCAGTGACCATCTGCCTGGATAGGTGTAGCCTTCTGTGGGACTGAGTCTCCGGCATGTCCAGATAGTTTCCCTGTTGACAGTAGACCCTCTGCTGAGGATCTCATCTTCGTTGCCTTCCTACCTCTCATTCCAGACTCCTGCACCCCTGTTGCCCAAGGGTCTGCCTTTGCTCCTGCAGATGCTGCTCCTTATCGTTAGTCAACCTTATTTTGCAATAGTTTAATCCCATGTCCTTTTATATCCTTCTTTGCATTCCACTGAGTCAAGGGAAGTAAAAGTGACATGAGGAAAAACATTTTCACGCAGCAAATGGTTAAGGTCTGGAATGCGCTGCCTGAGAACGTGGTGGAGGCAGCATCAATTGAAGCATTCAAAAGGGAATTAGACAGTTATATGAAAAGGGAGAATGTGCAGGGTTACGGGGAGAAGGTGGGGGAATGGAGCTGAAGGAATTACTCTTTCAGAGAGACAGTGTGTACACGATGGGCCGAATGCACTGTAACGATTCTGTGAGTTTATGATTCACTGGAATGTGCAGTCTTCCTCCCATGATGCGCATAAGCAGAGGGACCCGTCAACCCCTCCCCCCAAAGAGGACCCCCCCACCAAAATGCCGTTGCCAATAGTGAGGTGAGATGGCAGATAATTCTCTAGACAATGCAACTGCTTGTCTTTGATTGAGGGCCTTTTCTAAGCTTTCCCTTTTTGATGGAGCCTTCTACTGTTGCCCAGCTGTTCTGAGTGGATTCCCATTTTGTTTGTGCCTCCTCTTGCCTGTCATGGATCCCGTGTGTGGATCCCGTGCCTCTGAACGAAAATTGAAATCTGGCCCTTAGCGAGCTAACAATCTCGTTAACTAGCCATTTAGCAACATCGGCAGGTTGGCTCCTCCGGCTCTGAGTCTTTTAAACTTGGACCGTGCCAGTTCCATGCCGGGAAACCAACATGCCGACGTGAGGGGTGGGTTTAAGTACCCGCCCACCTCAGAACCCGCCCTCTCAAGCAATTAAAAATCCCATCCACTCTTTCAATTTGGCTGCTTGTGCATTTAAGAAAGGAAAGTGTTAAGATGAGTTGATGGCTTCAGAGAATTCCAGTTATGGGTGTGTTTATTTGGCGTTAGTCCCCAAAGGAAGTACACATGACAAGCTGCTAAAATAAACCTTCCAATTACATATTTTGCTTGGAGAAGGGTCCCGAGACTTGCCAAATGGTAATCTTCTGCGCAGATTTATTTACTTCATGACTGGTTGTAGCCATCTCTTTGTGGTAATGAGGATATTCCTTGGTGTGAATTCTATAATTGGCTTCATTTGAGCATTGCACTTAGAGAATTGAGAGGGTGTTGGAAACACAATAGGGAGTGGGATATGAATGGTGTTGGGCTGTGCTTCATCTAAAAAATGTCACCCGGTTTCCCTTTTTAGGATTTCACAGTACTGCGATGTAGTCCTGTGATGTGTGATGAGAATTATTGGCTGGTTGGTATGTGAATACAGTGCCAGGATATGCTCTGTAACTTTCAAAGCTGTTTGCAGTTTGTTATCCTGGTGGCACCTTTGTTACTGCGCAGTAACTTGGAAAAGCCAATACCATCACATGGATGCATTATGACATTTCCTTGTTGCTGTTTTAGTGGAGGCATTAACCATTTGTATGAAAAAATGTCAGCTGTGGCTTAGTGGTAGTACTTTCCCCTCTGTCAGAAGCTCGTTGGTTCAAGTCCACTCTGCAGAGACTTGCGCACAAAATCCAGACTGATGCTCCAGTGCAGTACTGAGGAAGTGCTGCACTGTCAGAGGTGCTGTCTTTGGAATGAGCTGTTAAACTGAGGCCCTGTTTGCTCTTCTCTCGGGTGGTTGCAAAAGATTCCATAGCACATTTCAAAAGAAGAGCAGGGAAGCTCTCTATGGGTTCCTGGCCAATATTTGCCCTCAACCCACATCACTAAAATTGATTATCTGGTCATCAAGTTGCTGTTTGTGGGAGCTTGCTGTGCACAAATTGGCTGTTGTGTTTCCTATATTACAACAGTGAATACACTTCAAAAGTACTTCATTTTGGGATGCTCAGGAAAGGTGCGACATACAATGGATGACAGAGGATGAATGTGGTACATTTTGGCTGCCATTATTGGCAACAGTAATTTCTAGCATCATGTGTTTTTAAAAACAGCGAGGCTCGAAATGCACAGAACATTGATCAACTTCTCATCACTCTCATTGCAGCCAGTGTCGTAGAAAATAAACCGTCACATAAGATGGTGCCCAAACATGTCCCAATTTCCTGAGGGAAGTACAATTTCAAAAGCTGCATGTTAGCAGTTTATTTCCTATGTATAATTTCCTTTGGGGCCAAACAATAAATTAACACACCTGTGGGAGGGTATTTTAATCGAAACCGCCAGGCAGGAAACTGATGGTATCCGATTGGCTGCATGTTTTATACCCCGTCTGATTTTAATTTCAGTTAAAGTCAGTAGAGAATAAAATCAGATGGATGTAAAACTGTTTCCTACTGGGCGGGTTTAGTTAAAATTACCCTCTGTGACACGCAAGCTCATACGAACATACGAATATACAAACACACGAATTAGGAGCAGGAGTAGGCCATTCGATCCCTCGAGCCTGCTCCGCCATTCAATAAGTTCATGGCTGAACTGATTGCTCCAAATTTGCACCTACTCCCGATAACCTTCCACCCCCTTGCTTATCAAGAATCTGACACCTCATCAGAATTCAGCTCTAAGACAATGGGCAGGATTTTCCTTCCAGGTGTGGGAAATGGATACTGGGAATATTTCCAGGTACCGATCCCACCCAGAGGGAAACAGTTACGATTTCATAGGGGCAGACTGTTAATTGGCTGGCAGGCTGGTTGGGTGGCCAATTATTGGCTGCGTGGGTGGGAATAGAGGTGGGTCTGACAGAGAGCAGGCCCAATTTAAACCCATCATGGCAGTCATGATGGTGGCTGCCATCTCATGAAACAATTGCTGTGATACTGTGACTGATAAAGCAGGAAAGGCAGAGGGCTGGAACCCCTCACTTCGTGGAAGCCAACCTGGAGGTCCTCCTCAAGGCAGTGAGGGAGAGGAAGGAGGAACCCTTCCCAGAGGGTAGCAGAAGGTCCACCCTCCCACACCAAGCAGGCCTGGATTGAGGTGGCTGAGACAGTGAGCAGACTGAATGTGGTCTGCAGGGACTGGGTCTAGTACAGGAAGAGGTTCAATGGCCTTATTCACTCTGGCAAAATGAGAGAAATGCCAAACCCTCAGGATAGGCCATTGGGTATTCAACCTCCAGTTGGTACCCCAGCTGAGGAGCCTGAGGGCACATGCTGCTCCTGAACATGGGGGAAATGTGTGCCCAGGGTACTTACTGACCCCTCAGCAAGGCTCAGAGCCATGGTGCTACTGAGGACCTGCCAGCACTGAGACACGCAGCTTCTTACGTATATGAGTTGTTGGCATCGGCCATAGAGACTTTATCTCTCACTTTTTCATCCTTGAAGGGGAAACTAGCACATAATACCCACGAGAGGGCTCAGACAGGAGGAGTTACCTTCCTACACATCATCACCACAATGGAAGAGGGGGCCATGGAGATATCACCTTCCCCATCTTGCTGGTGGTCAGCCGATCTCCATAGTGGAGAGGCTGAATAGAAACTGGAATGCATACAGTAATTGGGTGCATTGAACTCCAGCTAACCTGACAGCATGCTAAAGACTGAGCTGCATTGGGAAGCCTCAGCACTGCAGAGGCTTCTGCTCTTCAATGCTAGTTCTCATGATCTTTTTTGTGTCTCCCACAGGTTCAGACGTCGAGACACAAAGTCTGATTCCTGCACCATCACTGGGCCAAGTGCTGCCAGAGCAGACCTCAGAGCAAGCACATCAAACTTTACAAGTGCACCCTCCACCAGTGCAGATACAGTCATTTTGTTGGGTCCTTGCGCACAATTAGATAGGCACTGGGTGATGAGCACCTCTCGAGTGTACACGAGGAGGTGAGAGAGGCAGAGGGAGTTGTGGGAAGTTCCCCTTGGAGGATGGAGGACAGCCACAGCCCTGCTCAGCTGCAGATGCAGGGCCTCGGGATTCACAGGAAATGAGGCTCTACTTAGAGCAGCAGTGAGCGATGCATTCCCACATGTCAGAGTTTCCTGAGCAGTGCACAGTCATGGGCTGAGAATAGAGGACTTCATCCAGCTCATGAGTGCCACCATAGTTCAGGGCTTTGAGCACATGATCTCCTCCATTGAGAAAGTGGACAACCTCAGAGAGGCACATGGGGCAGCACTAGAGTGCATGCAGGAACTGCGCACTGACATTCACAGGATGAGGCTGCCCACGCAATGATGCTGGTGCAGCAGCCTCTGGAGGTGTCCCCATTGGTACCTCCACCATAAGGATGACTGCCATGTATAACTCAGGTGGAAGCCAAGACAAGTGAGCAGGCTGCCTCCACCTCATCCAATACTACAATGGGAGCATCACGTAGAAGTGGCCGAGATCGAAGGCCACCATATTGGGCAGAGCACTGAGTGCATCACTGGGGTGTCTATCACATGCAACTGTGCTTTCAGCACCATGATGTGAAGCCAGACATGTCAGTGTCCTTTTATTAATGGCAGGACAAGAAAAGTGGGATGAAGTGGTGAAGGGGAGCAAAGTTCTGTGAACGATGACAGTGAAACCGCTCGGCAGATGTGCATCCTTCATTAGTGGGAAGAGTTAAGCTCTTCCAAGCTGCTTCATTAATGGAAGTGTTCTCACAGGCACCTCAGAGTGAGTTCCTGACCATGCTGTTCCTCCTGGATTACAGCGGCTCAGCTGAAACGAGACTGAATCAGATGATCCCTGACGATAATGGCATCCTGGCAAGACCCTCAAGCCTGCACCGGGCCTGGCCACCTCCTTGTGCAGCCAGAGCACCTCTGTGTTCTGCATCTTCCTCCTCCTCCTCATCCTGCACCTCTTTTTCCTGCAATGAGCTGTGTCCATCTAGTGCTTCACCCTCTTCAAGGTCCATCTCTCTGGAAGGCCATGTCATGGAAAGCGCAGCAGAGCACCACCATGCGTGAGACTCTTGCAGGAGTGTACTGCAGGGTGCCACCTGACCAGTTCAGGCACCTGAACTGCATCTTCAGAAGCCTGAGAGCCTGCTCAATGTTTATCCTTGAGAGCAGATGGCTTTGGTTGTAGCACCCCTGTGCCTCTGCTTCGGATTCTCATGGAGGTGTGAGAAGCCATCTCTTCAAGACATCTTGTCCCCTAGAATCCATCCACGAATTTGGGAGGTGGAATGAAGAGCTGCAGTAGCCTGGACTGCCGGAGGATGAAGAAGTCCTGGTAGCTGCCAGGAAAGTGGGTGCACATATGCAGGAAGCTCTTGTTGTGGTTGCAGACTAGTTAAATGTTGAGGGAGTGGAAACCCTGCCTGTTGATGAATCTTACTGGGCAGTCGATGGGTACCTTGATGGCCACAATGGTGCAATCAATGATGCCCTGCACTTGGGGGAATCCAGTGCTGGTGGTGAAACCCACTGCCCTCTGTGCCTGCGAGGGCCCATCTTTCTGAAATTGTATGTACTGCCCAGATTTCACAAAAAGGGCACCAGTGATCTGTGAGAGACAGTAGTGTGCAGCCATTTGCCACCAAGGTCTACAACTGATCTTTGGAAGGAGTCAGAAGCAAAGAAGTTCAAGGCCATGGTGACATTGACAGCTACTGCAGGGCCTGGCGCCCAGTACTGTGAGGTCTGAGGTCTTCCGCGACGAGGGCGCAAATCTCTGAGACCATCTGCCTGGAAAGTCGCTGTCTCCTCCGGCACTGGTTCTCGATAATCTCAAGGTAGCGTCTTTGGTGGTAGATCCTATGGTGAGGGAATGGCCTCAGTGTCGTTTCTGCCCCTCATCCTTTTCCTCTACCCTCCTGATACCCGAGGCTCTGCCCTTCCTGCAGAGGATGTTGCCTCTCATCACCTTGGGAGTCGTGCTCTCATTGCAGTTGATGCCTTCCTTGTGCTCGCTTAGGTTGCCTCCCAATTGTGTTTGAAAGCCCCTCCTCTTATGCTGCCGCGATGCCGGCAGGGTGACGATCCCCTGCACTGCCCGAGTGCTTACTCACCACCTTCCCTGCAACCTCTGCTGTCCCGATGGTA
Source organism: Heterodontus francisci (assembly GCF_036365525.1). Classification (NCBI taxonomy): domain Eukaryota; kingdom Metazoa; phylum Chordata; class Chondrichthyes; order Heterodontiformes; family Heterodontidae; genus Heterodontus; species Heterodontus francisci. Next base: position 54,153,555 of record NC_090403.1, read on the forward strand.
TCTATGTGCAAATGGCTGAGTCCTATTTGATGTCATTTTTATATGCCCACCTAATTGGCTCCCTGCTGTGTAGCTGCCTCCATGCACCTGATCTGCCCCAGACCCAGTGTGCAGCCCGTGCGCCCCCACCAAAACCTCATCATACCCCTCAATGAGCTCTCAAAGAGCTCTTTAACTATCTTAATTACAGTTATTAACAGATTGAGCAGGTTCTTGAGCCCTCCCTGACCCTACGCTGGTGCTGGGAACCGTGATGGGACACAAACACAGCAGATGTTGCCAGTATTTTCATCCCCCACCCGCCTCTGTTCCTGCCCTTGGCATGACCTCTTACGCTTGATAAGAACTTTTTAATATGTTCTTTTAAAGTAGTCATTACTTTAGCAAGTCCTCAAATGGAGTAATCCTCTGCCTGAATCTGGATTGATTTGATGTCTGGGACAGGCATTGATTGTGATTGTGAACCAGTCTTTCTTTGAGGGTAGGACGCACAGCGAGTTGGGAATGTTGTAGCTGTGGGTTGTAAGCCGTTTCAGCTAACATGATATATGAGTTGGTTTCCCAATAAAAGGAACTGGACCCTGTAAAGTTGTACTGAAGTTGAACTAAAGTTGTCTCTACATCGACTTTTATTTTCATATTAAAAATATCTGCAATCCTTGCAGGAGGTTATTTTTGGATCGCAAGGGTAGGATTACAGCAGGCTCCAAAAGGCAGTAAATAAAGTGTGATGGTGAGGGAAGGGGTGGAGTAAGGGGTGCAGAATATGTCCCCAGACCTCATGAGGAAATAAATCTTATGACTTCAGTTAATTTCTAAATCTCCCACTGCTGCAAACTGCACTCTTGTGTAACGCTGATCCACTGCTCTGCCACGACAAAGCAATTCTTGTAACCCCTGTTCCACTGAAAATTTCTTGAGCGAAAATCAGTGGGATACTTTTGGTGGGGGGTGATGCAGGTGTGAAGGCTGCCTAAGGAGCAACGTAACCGAGCCAGACTCCTCTTCAGTGTCAGTTTCTGTTTGATTACACTCCTGTGAAACACCTTGTGTCTCAATGGGTGGCACTTTTGTTTGAGTTGGAAGGTTGTGGATTCAAGTATCATTCCAGAGACTTAGGGCAGGATTTTCCCGCAGGCTTTGGGACCCTAACGTGAGGACCAAATGGGGGTCTGGAGCCCACACTTGCCAGAAGCCAGACCGGAGGAGCTGTTTTCCTGGAGGCGGCCTCCTAATTAGCTGACTCAGAGCCGGCCATCCAATTCAGGATGGCGAGCTGGCTCCCGATGCTGCCGGAACAATCACAGGGCAGGCAGCTCCAGAGCCTCGGCAGCCCCGCCAAGAGAGATGGGCGGTCGTTGCTGAGGCAGGCCTGAAAACACAAGGACACCTCAAAATGGAGGCACCCTCAGAGGGCTCAAAAGGATTACATATTTTTAGAGAGGCCAAGTTGGGAAACCCCTCTGGTGGCAACATTTGGGCCACGAGTGTGGCCTTTTCTGCCACTGGCCCCACCTTTGGGGGATGGAGTCTCTGGCTCCAATGGCCCCCGTACTGCTGCAGGACGGCCGCCTTCCACAGGTCACTCCGCCGCTGGCAAAATGCCAGTGAGTGCTCTAAGTGGCCCCTAAATATGCAGATTGGCTGCCTGCCGCCTTGTAACAGGTATCTCATTCGCATTCCTGCCAGCCCCATGGCAACACAGCAGCAGAAATGCGTCGGGGGAAGCTGTCCCAATGTAGCTCCCCGCTATTTTACCGGTTCCTGTGTCTCCACTCCTGCCACCCTGGGGCCAGGAAAATTCTATCCTTAAGCACGTAATCTAAACAGACACTCCCAGTGCAGCAATGAGGGAGGGATACATTGTTGGAGGTGTCTTTTGGATGAGATTTAAAACCAAGGCCCTCTGCTGTCTCAGGTAGGTGCGACCCTGTACCAACATCATTTAAAAAATGATGATCTGGCCATTATTTCCTAAGTGTTTTTGGGATCTTGCTGTGCGTACAATTGGTTGCTGCTTTTTCTACTTTACAACAGTGACTATACTTCATTGGCTGCAAAGAGCTTGCAAGTCCTGAGGTTGTGAGAAATGCAAGTCTTTCTTCCTTTGAACGTTTTTCTATATTAAAGACACTATATAAATGCACATTGTTGTTCTCACCTGATGGATTAGTGATCAGACGTTTGGGAACGCGGACTGTTTCCTTTCTGTCCCAAGCCAAGAGCTTGATATATTGCGGAGTCCAGCTAAATCACTATGACCATGCAATCAAATCTCAATCTGCTGGCGTTTGTGCTTGAAACATCACCTATTTATATATTAGCAACAAGGGCCAAGCTGAGCTCTTTAGCTTTTTAAAAGGCAGTGGTTCCTGTTTGGGTCCTAGTGCTGACAAGCTAATCAATCAATAGCCAATTACAGCCGTCACCTCCTCTCAGGATTCTGCCTGCTGCATTGTGATTGGGTGCCATCTTCAGCATGTTCCAATCCTTTGAGGATGGAATCCTGAGCTCAACATCGCTTGGTGACTAAAAGTGTAAGAAACACTTGTTTTCTTTTTCAAACCTAACATTCTAGTTGACTCAACTGTCAATTTTCTCCTGACCTGATTGTGTGGAAATTTTGTCGACCTTTCAATTCCCAGTAATTGCTGAATTTAAGGAAGTTCCAGTGCCTCTTGGTTTGCATCTGTTTCTTTAACTTTTTTTTTAACACGTCTACCTATTATTTTGTTCCTCTCTGCCCGATCTTTTCCATTTCCTACCCATTTACCTTTGTGTCTTTTTCTTCTCTCATTTTCCCCTGAAAGCACTGGGGAAGGTTCCAGGGGTGTAGCCTGTCCTCTGGTATCTCAATCAGTGACAATGTACTTCAGTGAGCCAGGGTTAGTGTGTGTTGGCAGCCTGAGTGTCCCTGATAATGGCCTTTGAGTACGGCATTGATTGGCATTGTGGCTCTTGACAGCAATTTAGTGAATAACTCTCACCTGAACCCCAGGAGAGAGAATGCAGCAGGCAATTCAGAAGAAATGAGCGTCACTGGACTTTTTTTTTATGTTTTAGCAGAATGAAAGATCCACTGAGGGGATTGCCCCAGGGGTCTTCAAAAGAGGGCCTGCAAAAGGGGAGCCCAGGAACAGTGACTATTAGCGATATACAGGATGACAGGGAGAAGGATTGTGAGACACAGCAAGAGACTCCCACAACTGGCGATCGGCGTAACACAAGTACTGACGATCTCCATAAAGCACGAGTTAAGATTATGAAGAAAAAGAGGTAACTACCAAATTAAAAGTAAACTTGATTTGATTTTCTTTTTCCGGAGGGAAATCATCGAATTAAAATAACATGATGTTATTCCAGTTAGTGGGTGAGTGCATCATCACCAGGTGTGGCAGGCAGGTCAGGGAGATCCCAGTCTATGTTGAGTTGGCTGCCCTTGGTTAGGCATTTCAGTTGGCCTCACTGGCCCTGTACTAAACCATATGTGGGGGTGGGGGGCGGGGGGCAGTGGCGAGCAGTAGGGAGGGGGAGGGTGTGGTTAAATCAGATTTCTGCTCCTGATTGCTGATCATTGTCTCCTTCTGGAGACAGCATGTGACTGTGGACTTTGACGAAGGAACAGGACTTTGCTCAGCTGTGAAGCTGTCCACATTGAATAGCCTGTCGACAATCACCCATATAAAGAATGGCCAGGAACTGTGGGCTGGAAGCTTCCTATGGTGTTGTGTGTCACTTTGTTCAGTAGAGGGTGGGGCAAGGGGAACATTAGGGGAAAGAATAATTTCAGTCTTTATGGATTAACAAAATATGCAATTAAGGCCAGTGAAATCTCTGCTCATAAACTACCAAATATTTCCCGAGCTATGTGAACAAATTTCTCACCATATAATTTTGAATACCTCTATTAGGACTCCCCTAACCTTTTCTGCTCTAAGGAGGACATAGAAACATTGAAAATAGGAGCACGAGTAGGCCATTTTGCCCTTCGAGCCTGCTCTGCCATTCATTATGATCATGGCTGATCATCCAACTCAGTAACCTGTTCCGGCTTTTGCCCCATACCCTTTGATCCCTTTAGACCAAAGAGCTATATCTAACTCCTTCTTGAAAACATACAATGTTTTGGCCTCAACTGCTTTCTGTGGTAGCGAATTCCACAGGCTCACCACTCTCTGGGTGAAGAAATTTCTCCTCATCTCAGTCCTGAAAGGTTTACCCGGTATCCTTAGACTATGACCCCTGGTTCTAGACTCCCCCAAGGAAGGAAACATCCTTCCTGCATCTACCCTGTCAAGTCCTGTTAGAATTTTATAGGATTCTATGAGATCCCCTCTCACTCTTCTGAACTCCAGTGAATATAATCCTAACCGACTTAATTTCTCCTCATACGTCAGTCCCGCCATCCCAGGAATCAATCTGGTAAACCTTCGCTGCACTCCCTCTATAGCAAGAACATCCTTCCTCAGATAAGGAGACCAAAATTGCACACAATATTCCAGGTGTGGCCTCACCAAAGCCCTGTATAATTGCAGTAAGACATCCCTGCTTCTGTACTCGAATCCTCTCACTATGAAGGCCAACATACCATTTGCCTTTTTTACTGCCTTTTGCAACTGCATGCTTACCTTGCGATTGGTGTATGAGAACACCCAGGTCTCGCTGCATATTCCAGCTTCTCCAACATCTCCACATAGTTCAACTCCCTCATCCCTGGCATCATCCTGGTTTACCTCTACTGTATCCTCTTCAGGGCCTTGACATCCTTTATAAAGCGTGGTGCCCAGGATTGATATGGGAAGGCAGTGCGCCGTGAGGATAGACATGTTGGCAACCAATGGCAGGTGGGGGAGAGGTGGTGCATTTGTTTTACATAAGGATATATGACACAGAAACAGCCATTTGGTCCAACCAGTCCATGCTTCACTCAAGCCTCCCTCCATCTTTCTTCATCTAAATCTATCATCGTAACCCTCTTTTCCCTTCTCCCTCATAGGCTTGTCTAGCTTCTGCTTAAACACTTCTATGCTATTTGCTTCTACGCCTCACTGTGGTAGGGAGTCCCACATTCTCACCACTCTGTGTGAGTAAAGAAGTCTCTTCTGAATTCCCTATTGGATTTCTTGGTGACTATCTTGTACTGATGGCCCCTCGTTATGCTCCTCCCCACAACAGGTTATGTGATGAAATCTCTTGGAATATGTCCAATCAGAGTTGCTGACTCTGGCTTCCATGAGTTTCCAGCCTTTATGGCATGCACAGGAGACACTCCTTACTGACAGCACAGACTCCTGGAATTAACCCCATGGAGAAAGTGTTCTGAGCTGAACCATGCCCTCCTTCACCAGGAGATGTGTGAATTAGGCCATTATGAACACTTTTAGGACAGGAGATAGTGGTGGTTTGAGACCTTGGTGTTCAGTAGAGTGAGGGGCTTGTTTTTGCCTGGAGGAGCAGTACTTTTTGTTAATATAGTGTAAACTTTGTATCAGTTGTGAGTTTAGCAACACCTTGATTATTCAGTTAACTGAGAAGTGTGGGAGTAAAAGAAAAATCAAGTGCATTCCACATTTCCTTCATCCCCCAACTCCCCCAAAAATTGTTTTACAGAATAAAATGGCTTAGAAAATATTCAGGAATGCTGCTGTCAACCTGAGACAGCAGGGCAGGATTAAAATGGACCTGCAAAATCAGACATCTGGATTCAATCAGGAAGGATAAGAGGTATCCAGAGACATATGAGCACTGGCGGAAGAGTACCCTAGTGTGAGTCAGTGCCTTCAGGGGAGGAGGGGAGCGAGTTGGAAGAGCAAAGGTAACCTTGGCGTGTTTTAATCTTGAGCATTCAGTTAATAATGAAAAAAATAATCTCAAGACCAAAGAAAAAGAAGGAACTTTCATTTAAAGGACATTGATTGTTGTTATGTGGGGAAAGATGTCAGCCAATAAGTGATATATTGGATGCTACATTTCCTGACATAACAACAGTCAATGTACTTCAAAAATACATCAATGGCTGTGAGGTGCTTTCGGACCTGAAGTCATGAAAGGTGCTATTTATGGATCAGCCAGATTTTATTGAATGGTGGAGCACGCTTGAGGAGCCGAACATACGAATGGCCTACTCTGCTCCTAATTCATATGTTCAGATGCAAGTTCCTTATTTTTCTTCTTTTTTTTTCTTTATTCATTCTCTGTCTCAGTTTATATTATCATTTGAGCTCCTGAATATGGTTACTGCTTTGTAATTGCTCCCGTGCATCTATTAAATTAAACTGATCATCCAAAGCCAATACTGCCACCATAATTAGAAAAGAAATGACATTAGTCAAGTGGTGGTGGTTGGGTAATGGTCAACACAGGGTTTAAAAGCCTGTAGATTGTGGGAGGACGGAGAGGGCAGAAAGAGGTAAGGAACTGAACAGCAATGAATTGGAGGGAGAGATTGGACAATAAGTCTTGGTTTCAACAGGGAAAAAGTATTGGGAGTAGAAGGACATGTGAGCTTCGATTGAGGAACTGAAAAGCTGGGATGGTCTTGTGAAGAAAAGAGTGACTGTTAAACATGAGACAGAAAGAGTAGGAGGGGAAAGAGAGTGAAGACAGAGTGAAGAGGAGAAAAGAGAAGGACAGAGGAACAGAGGGGGAGAGAGAGAAAAGACACAAGACAAAGTGGATGAGTGAGCAGAGACATGCACCATAATTCAGTCTTATCTCTGTAGCAGTCCATGTGGTGTTTCCATGATGCATCAATGTTAAGTATCATGGACTGCTGGATTACAACTTCAGGGTATTTGAAATGATATATTTAAATGAAGATAAGATCAAAAACTTCCCTGCTGTTTTAACAGTAGAACTGTCGGGTGTCAGAACAGAACCCAATCTCCCACCCTCTAGTGTCCCTTGGAGGAAAGAAGCTTTAAATTACTCTCCTATCACCCCATTGCCATCCTGGCAGAGGTTAACTATTTCTGCACATGTTGGGTATTTAAGCTACCATCCTGTTTTCCTGTCTAACTCCGTTCCAGTGCTCATGCAATTATATCCCAGTAAAATACTTGAGGACAGGAGAGAGATAATTATTCTTTTTTAAAAAAAGGTTGAAAAGGATACTTGAACCAAACCTTCTTGTGCACATGTCTGTCTCTGTATCTTTCCTGTTTCAGATGAATATGGATCAATCTTACAAACTGCAAGCAGTCCAGTGGTGAGTATCTGGAACTCTAGTTAGTCTCTGCTGTGACACCTCCAGTTTTTTCCTTATGAGAAATGTTCCAGCCCTGCAACTTCCAATTTTGACCCCACCCTAAAAATTGGAGATGGCTTGTAGCTCTCTTGGTGGTTCAATAGGTAAATATCTTTTCCAAGGCCGAGCAATGCAGACCTGGGAACTCCTCGGTTCGAGCTCAGCCGGTGCTGAATGGGCTGGACATTTAGATTATCATATTGCAATCAGGCAGAGTCAACATAGTTTTATGAAAGGGAAATCGTGTTTGACAAATTTATTAGTTCTTTGAGGATGTAACAGGCAGGGTGAATAAAGGGGAACCAGTAGATATAGTGTATTTGGATTTCCAAAAGGCATTCGATAAGGTGACACATAAAGGTTAATATGCAAGATAGGAGCTCATGGTGTTGGGGATAATATAATATTAGCATGGATAGAGGATTGGCTAACTAATAGGAAACAGAGAGTCAGGATAAATGGATTATTTTCAGGTTGGCAAATTGTAACTAGTGGAGTGCCACAGGGATCAGTGCTGGGGCTACAACTATTTGAGATCTATATTAATGACTTGGATGAAGGGACCAATTGTATTGTAGCCAAATTTGCGGATGATACAAAGATAGGTAGGAAAGCAAGTTGTGAGGAAAACACAAAGAGGGGAATTTTACGCAATCCGCCATGGCTGATTTGGTGGTGTGTGGGGGGATATAGTTAGACAGGAGTTGCTTTTTTGGATTCCCGATGGCGGGATATTTTAGAGGAATTAACTCGTTGGCTGGTTTGCGGCATTCCAGGGATCCCCCTGTGCAATGATGGATTGGAGCTTTGCATTCATTTGCATACCATGAATAGTCATTACCCTACACATAGTTAGGATTTAGTCCTACCTGCCAGATTAACTGAATGGCGAGTGATATTCCTGTGCCACCTGATTCAACATGACTTGCAACAGTCAGATTTGTGCAGTTGAGTCTCAGCACTGCGCTCTTCTCTCTTTCACTCAGCCGCTAAACTCATGTCGGTGTTGGAATGGATATTTGCCTCCAGGTTCAGCACCAGCACGGGTGAATCATCTTCGGGGATGGTGGTGATGGCATGGGTGGGTGCTACATGGAGGAGCAGAGGAAGGAGGAGGGGAAGACAGTGTGGGGTCTCGAGTGCATGGAGGAGAAGGGGAGAGAGGAGGGGAGGACAGGGTGAAGTTTCGGGTGCATGGAGGAGTAGAGGAAGGACGAGGGGAGGAGAGGGTGGGGTCTCATGTGCATGGAGGAGCAGGGCAGGGAGGAGGGCAGCATCCAGGGTGTGTAGTTGCTGATTTTGATGATGAGGCTGGCTTTGTGAAGTTGCGGGGGTGATGGGTTGATATCTTCCTGTCAGAAAATTGATAGGCTTGAGAGGCCTAAAAGGAGGGAGGATCACTGTCGTCGGAGTCCTGTGTGTCCACATCAGGGTACTGGCTGGCAGAAGGTACAGTCACAGTCACATGGAGCAATTGTGTATGGTAGGGGGGAAGGTCAAGACTTTAGGGTAGGGTATTCGAGGTCTTCATAGGGAGGGGATTGGGAATCTGTAACTATATCAAGGTGGATTCTTGGAGGTTCAAGGGTGAGAGTCGGCAGTTGGATGGTGAAGGGGGGAGGGATGGCATGTATAAATTGATGGTGAGCTGGTCCATGGTAATGGGGGGAAGCTCTATGGTAACGGGAGAAGGGTGAAAGTTAAGTTGGATGGGTCAAGGGTGATGTGTGCAGGGTGGAAGGTGTCAGGAGGATCTTGGAAAGTGAGCAAACTTGCCTGGTACCGCAGACACAACATTTTCTGGAAGAAGAATGCAACCTACGTGTCCAGTCAAGGAATGCAAGTTGATTGGGAGGAGATGAATGATGGTGGGTGGGATCTCCTTCTACATGCAAATGTAAGGCACATAACAACGATCTGCTTATGACTTTCATGGTTCTGCTGAATGGCCTAAGAAGGACGATTTTACAACACTCTTCTTATCCCAACAATTGAAAAACTGCAAAGATATGTGTCTCATACATGCAATTTGTCCTCTAACACACGAACAATTGCAAAGGGAGAGACTGAGGAGGGATCTTGGCGATTACGGATGATACCTCAACAGGAGCAGATGGCAGCACAAGAGGGTGAGGCTGCTCAGAATGAAGCCATCCAGGAAAGGCATTTTCGAAGATGGGCACTGGCATGTCATCGCATCCTCAGGACAAGGACACATGACCTTCAGATGTCTGACAGGCAGTGCCAGAGAAGCATGAGGATGTGACTTGCAATGGCAACAGAAATGTGTGCAATCCTTTAGCATTACCTGCTACCAGGGATCAACAGGTGATATATGTAGTATCTCACAGTCTGCAACCCACAGTTGCATCAGAGGTAGCCAATGCCCTTTTTCGACGTGCCAATGACTTCATCTACTTGCCTGTAGATGAGGACAGCCAGGCAGCAAGGTCTGCGGCCTTCGGCACCATCGCTGGTTTCCCTAGAGTGCAAGGGGTGATCGATTGTACTCATGTGACCATTAGAGCTCCCTGGGACCAGTCTGCTGTCTTTGATAATCGCAAAGGCTTCCACTCTTTAACCGTGCAACCGGTTTGTGCACAGGAGAAGAGTCATACCTATTTGTGCACATTTCCCAGGGAGCTGCCTTGATTCCTACATTTTGAGGAACTCCCAGCTGCCAGCAATTTTCAAGGAACCAGCTGAAGTGGACAGATGGATCCTGGGTGACGAGGGTTATCCCCTTTGTACGTGGTTGATGATACCAGTATGTCACCTACAAAGCGCTGCTGAAGAGAGGAAGATGTCGCTCGCGCATTCACCAGAGCCATCATTGAACACACCATTGGCATGCAGAAAATGCCATTCCGTTGCCTTGACTGGTCTGGAAGGGCTCTTCAGTAGGCACCACCGAGGGTGTCACGAATAACTATGATCTGTTGTGCCTTGCAGAAGCTTGCAATTAGACGTGACAACATTCTACAGGCAGAGGAACATGAGGAACACCGGTCCTCCTCAGATGAGGATGCCTATGAAGAGGGTGAGGAGGACAACAATGACAACGATGCCATCATTGATATGACGGCCATGGAGAGACATGCAAGGGACATCAGGGCGAGCCTCATTTATGTATGTTTCAGCCAACAATAAGCCACATCATCAAAGAATGTTGGGAGGAGAAAGATAACAATTCCCCACAGATATTCCCTTTTGCATGAGGTCTTATTCATCGCTGTAATCTTAACAAAGTGTGGCTGCACTTTCATGTGATTGGCATTTGAAATCATCCATGGGCTACATTGAACGTGACTATACCCCACTACAAGCAGCGTTAGGTTATGAGCGTAGTAAACAAAAGTACGGCATGACAGTATTGGAAAAAGTTATTAATCATCACTAGGAAAGCAGCCATCATTGTAGATTGAAGACTAAAATTCCAATGTGATACGGACACTTGACATTTCCTTAGATGCTTTGCAAGTATCATTGTGTTCATGCCATAGGCCTCCAAAAAACTTCTTTGTATCCATGCAAAACATTACTGAGAGTGGATCAAATTTTTATTTTTTATTCGTACATGGGATGTGAGCGTTGCTGGCTAGGCTAGCGTTTATTGCTCATCCCTAATTGCCCTTGAGAAGGTGGTGGTGAGTTGCTTTCTTGAACTGCTGCAGTTCTTGGGGTACATCCACAGTGCTGTTAGGAAGGGAGTTCCAGGATTTTGACTCAGCGACAGTGAGGAATGGCGATATAGTTCCAAGTTAGGATGGTGTGTGACTTGGAGGGGAACTTGCAGGTGGTGGTGTTCCCATGTGCCTGCTGCCCTTGTCCTTCTAGGTGGTAGAGGTCATGGGTTTCGAAGATGCTGTCAAAGGTGCCTTGGTGAGATGCTGCAGTGCATCTTGTAGATGGTACACACTGCTACCACTGTGCATTAATGGTGAAGGGAGTGAATGTTGAAGGTGGTGGATGGGATGCTAATCAAGCAGGCTGCATTGTCCTGGATAGTGTCCAGCTTCTTATTTATTTTTTTATTTAGAGATACAGCACTGGAACAGTCCCTTCGGCCCATCGAGTCTGTACCGACCATCAACCACCCATTTATACTAATCCTACATTAATCCCATATTCCTACCACATCCCTATACTAGGGGCAATTTATAATGGCCAATTTACCTATCAAGCTGCAAGTCTTTGGCTGTGGGAGGGAACCAGAGCACCCGGCGAAAACCCACACGGTCACAGGGAGAACTTGCAAACTCCGCACAGGCAGTACCCAGAATCGAACCCGGGTCGCTGGAGCTGTGAGGCTGCAGTGCTAACCACTGCACCACTGTGCCGCCCAGTGTTCAGTTTCTGGTCAATGGTAACCCAGGACATTGATAGTGGAGGATTCAGTGAAGGTAATGCCATTGGACGTCAGGGGAAATGGTTAGATTCTCTCTTGTTTGAGATGGTCAATGCCTGGCATTTGTGTGGTGCGAATGTTACTGGCCACTTATCAGCCCAAGCCTGGATGTTGTCCAGGTCTTGCTGCATCTGGACACAGGCTACTTCAGTATTTGAGGAGTCGCAAATGGTGCTGAACATTGTGCAATCATCAGTGAACATTCCCACTTCTGACCTTATGATGGAGGGAAGGTCATTGATGAAGCAGCTAAAGATGGTTGGACCTAGGACACTACCCTGAGGAACTCCTGCAGTGATGTCCTAGGACTGAGATGATTGACCTCCAACAACCACAACCATCTTCCTCTGTGCTAGGTTTGACTCCAACCAGTGGAGAGTTTTCCCCCTGATTCCCATTGACTCCAGTTTTGCTAGGCCTCCTTGATACCTTACTCGGTCAAATGCTGCCTTGATGTCAAGAGCAATCACTCTCAGCTCACCTTTGGAGGTCAGTTCTTTTGTCCATGTTTGGACAAAGACTGTAATGAGGTTAGGAGCTGAGTGGCCCTGGCAGAACCCAAACTAAGTGTCATTGAGCAGGTTATTGCTGAGCAAATGCCGCTTGATAGCACTGTCGATGACCCCTTCCATCACTTTGCTGATGATCGAGAGTAGACTGATGGGACGGTAATTGGCTGGGTTGGATTTGTCCTGCTTTTTGTGTACAGGTGTTATGACCGAGGTGGGATGAATGCACTATCTTTTCTAGTTCCACTTCTCCACAGGTCACAACATATATTTAAATGTTTACCCAGTTACGATACGGTCAATCATAGACTCTACTCTTTATTCCAGAATAAAATACAGCAACCAGGTTTCTTTAATAAACAACAAAATTATCAGTTTATTATAAAACAAGACATAATCAGTAACAAAGCAAAGCATTAACACACAGATTGAAAGTTCCTTTTTACCTTAGCCCCCCTCTCTCTCTCTCACACACACACACACACGTTTACTGAAAAAAATAGAGATTTTCTTCTTTGAGCTCCAAAAAAAAAAGACAAACAAGAATACTTTGGCCAAATACTAGCGAATTCTTGAAGACAAAAAGAGAAGATATGGAAAGATATCAGTCGTCCCTTTTTTGGTCTGGTGTCCCAAATATACATAGATGGCTGTCACTGGGATCTTTCTAGAACAATTCTTTTCAGGCGATGTTGAAGATCAGTTTGGGCAGGTTTTCCAGGTGAAATGCAGCAACAGGGGTTTCTGGCAGGCCTTTCAGGAGGATGCAGCATCAATTTCTCTATTTATTACACTCACTTCTAAGAGCTTCTCAAAGAGATGGAAAAGCTGGCAGGCTTTCCAAAGAGATGGAAAAGGCTGCAGTGGGGTGACTGCTCTCTTGGTTGGTTTTTAAAAACTCCTTTCAAAACACTCCACACTCCAACACACTGTCGAAAGCGAAACCAAAAACAATTTCTCAAGAGTCAAGCCTCCTGACCCCTATAAATCTTGACCTGTCACTTCTCTGTACACATCTTGCCTGGGTCAAAAAAGCCCCATGCTGGGTATTTATCTGAAGACAGGTGACTTCCAGCAAATGTTGCTTTCAAACAAGACCTCTCAATGTCCCTTAAATGCCCCCAGTGAAAAAAAAATCCATGGAATCCTTTTCAGTTTTCCCAACTAAAACAACGTCCATAATTCTAAAATACATGAGTCCTTAAAAAAAACTTTAAAAAATAGAAGTACTGTCATAACATAGGACATACTTTGGCAATTTTCCACATTGTCGAGTAGATGCGAGTGTTGTAGCTGTACTGGAACTGCTTGGCTAGGGGCACGACTAGTTCTGGAGCACAAGTCTTCAGTACTATTGCCAGAATGTTGTCAGGGCCCATAGCCTTTGCAGTATCCAGTGCCTTCAGCTATTTCTTGATATCACGTGGAGTGAATCGGGTTGACTGAAGACTGGCATCTATGATGCTGGGGACCTCAGGAGGAGGCTGAGATGGATCATCCACTCGGCACTTCTAGCTGAAGATGGATGCAAATGCTTCAGCCTTGTTTTGCAAGGAATAAAAATGTTTTGATACATATTTGCATTCATCAACATTTCTACATCACCCGTGCCACCTTTGGGCTCAAAACAGTTTCAATGTTCTTTTCCTGCCACCACATCTAGGTGCTACCCCGATATGAACAGCTGAGGTGGAAGCAGACTCTGCTGCATGGAGTGCAGGTCAGATCGCATATGTCTCGAGTGGTCAACCAGACTCACCACAGAGCTTGCCAGACTAAACTGAGGAAACCATGTGCTAAATGCCTGGCACATGGCCGATGTCATGGCTTGCAGGGCACGCTCTAAGCCATGCATGACCTCAGGCATCTCCGACATATTTTCCACATGGCTTTGCTGCAAATCTCGTAGCAACAAACAGAGGATCATTGTCAGCGTGGGACTGAGCAGGAGCCTGGTCCCCAGCAGTCCTCTGATTGTCAGGGGACCTGGCTGGGGCACATGCTCCCTCAGCCGCTGGGACGTGTCTGTGTTGTGCACACCAGCTTGTGACCTAGATTCTAATCTTAAACCCCCCCCTCCCCCCGCCCCCCGACCCCCGCAGACCGTGTGGATAAAACTGCGCTGGTGGAGGTGGAAGAAGAGGCAGGTGACGCTGCACCCTCTGGGGCATTGGCTTCTTCTTGCTCCCCAGAGGAGGATTCTTGGGCCACGCGGTGTTCTGCTACTCGAGTTCGGGCACCTGCAGTGGAGACAGAAACAGAGGCACTTTAAGCATGTGCTTCACATAAATTCACACAATTTCCTTCAGTTTCCACATATGGCTGCAAGAGTGAAGATGACACTTCATCCTTACACATTGTGGCTCCTGCCTCGCCATCTCCGCTCACCCTGCCTCCCTCTTTTCTCGTGATCTCAGAAGCCTCCTCCTCAGCCATGGTCAGCAGCCTGATGTCAGGGACCCTTCCTCCCGTCATAGCACGCTTGCGCTGGTTGTGGCTTTGTTTCTCCTGCAACAGACAGTGCAGGTTTAATGCCCTGGCAAATGATGCAACACTACCATTGTATACATGCATCAACATTACTCATTCTGCATTGGCTTTCACACGACTCATCCAATCACATAAACAAAGCCAATTTTCATCATTTAGTAAATGGCACCAAGGCTGCTCATGTATTCAACTGCATTCCTTGTATACCCTCTGCCTTAAAGAGGTGGAGCCATGGAAGAAATCAATGGAGCAACCTTGCCAGGACCACATACCTTCACTGATCTGAGCAAGTCATTGATGCACTTGCAGCACTGCACCCATGTTCTAAGAGTTACTCCATGGTTCAAGATCTCCTCTGCTCCCACCATCCAGGCTGCCTTGCTGAGTTGGGAGGGTCTTCTGACTCCATCTACAGGGAAGAGGACCTCCCACCTTTCCATGACAGCCTGGAGGAGAATCTGCAGGGAGGCATCGCTGAACCATGGGGCAGGACACTGCCTGCTGGCTGCCATTTGATTTACTTTGGCTGTAGGGAAAATAAATGCTATGAAGTTGGTGGTGAGTTTCGCAAATAAGGGCGGCAGAAATATTTTGATTTAAGTGAAAGTGTCAACTAAGTTATTCTGAAGATACTTACATGAAAGGAAGGCTGCTGATCCTGGAGGCCGCAAGCACAGAATGTTTTATATCTGCGGCGATCATGGTGTTAGGGGTAGTGGCGGCAGGTTCCACCAATGAAAGGCTGCCCCCTCTGCCTGATCCCATGTGTTCCCTGTGCCGCAAATACAGATTGCGTGGGAAACGGGATTTGCGGCGGAATTGGAAATTACGACAACTTCCAGTCCTGCCGTCGGGAATGCCGCAGCACTCGTAAGACTCCACCCAAAGTGTCTGCAAATAGATAAAGATGGGTTAAGTGAGTGTGCACAAACTTGGCAGATGGAGTATAATGTGGGAAAATGTGAGATTGTCCACTTTCGTGGGAAGAATAGAAAAGCTGAATAGTATTTACATGGGGAGGGACTGTAGAATGCTATGGTTCAGAGGGACCTGGTGTCCTTGTACATGAATCACGAAATGTTAGCATACAGGTACAGCAAGTAATTAGGAAGGCAAATGAAATGTTGGCATTTATTGCAAGGGGGATGCAGTATAAAAGTAGGGAAGTCTTGCTACAACTGTACAGGGCATTGGTGAGACTGCACCTAGAGTACTGCGTACAGTTTTGGTCTCCTTACTTGAGGTGGGATATACTTGCATTGGAAGCAGTTCAGAGAAGGTTCACCAGGCAGATTCCTGGCAAGAAGGGATTGTCTTATGAGGAAAGGCTGAGCAGGTTCACATAAGAACTTAAGAAATAGGAGCAGGAGTAGGCCATTCAGCCCATCAAGCCTGCCCCACCATTCAATAAGATCATGGCTGATCGGTCCCAGGCCTCAACTCCTCTTTTGGGCCTGCTCGGCCTAACCCTCGACTCCCCGAGATTTCAAAAATCTATCTACCTCCTCCGTAAATACATTTACTGACCTAGCCTCCACAACTCTCTGAAGCAGAGAATTCCAGAGATTCACCACCCTCTGAGAGAAGAAATTCCCTCGCATCTTAGTTTTAAATGTGTGACCCCCTTATTCTGTAACTATGTCCCCTAGTTCGAGATTCCCCCACTAGCGGAAACATCTTCTCAACATCTACCCTGTCAAGCCCCCTTAAAATCTTATATGTTTCTATAAGATCACCTCTCATTCTTCTAAACTCCAATGAATAAAGGCCTAACCTGTTTATCCGTTCTTGATAAGACAACCCCTTCATCTCAGGAATCAGCCAAGTGAACTTTTTCTGAACTGCCTCCAATGCTAGTATATCCTTCTTTAAATACGGAGACCAAAACTGTACACAGTACTCCAGGTGTGGCCTCACCAACACCCTGTACAGTTGTAACAAGGCTTCCCTATTTTTAAACTCTAACCCCCTAGCAATAAAGGCCAAAATTCCATTTGCCTTCCTAATTATTTGCTGCACCTGCATGCTAACCTTTTGTGTTTCATGTACAAGAACACCCAGATCCCTCTGTACTGCAGTATTTTGTAGTCTTTCTCCATCTAAATAATAATCTGCCTTTCTATTCTTCCTACCAAAGTGGTTGACCTCACACTTTCCCACATTGAACACCATTTGCCAAGTTTTTGCCCACTCACTTAACCTATCTGTATCCCTTTGCAGATTCTTTGTGTCCACATCACACCATGCCTTCCCACCTATTTTTGTATCATCAGCAAATCTGGATACTCTACACTCTGTCCCTTCCTCCAAGTCATTAATATAGATAGTAAATAGTTGAGGCCCTAGGACCGATCCTTTTTTTTTCCAGGTAATATATATTTATTCCAATTTAATTTACAATAAAAGTGGTTTCTCCAAGCGTCAGTTGAACTTCTGCCGAGATGCCCACAGAAGAAACACATTGCAGGAAAACAAGTCCTTGTGGCACCCCACAAGTTACGGCTTTCCAACCTGAAAAAGACCCATTGATCCCGACTCTCTGCCTTCTGTGTGTTAGCCAATCCTCAATCCATGCCAACACATTACTCCCAATACCCTGAGCTCTTATTTTGTGCAATAACCTTTTATGTGGCACCTTATCAAACGCCTTCTGAAAATCCAAATACACTACATCTACCGGTTCCCCTTTATCAACTCTGCTTGTTATATCCTCAAAGAACTCTAACAAATTTGTCAAACATGATTTCCCTTTCATAAAACCATCACTCTTTTTAATTGCATTATGTTTTTCTAAATGTCCTGCTATTTCTTCCTTAATAATGGACTCTAGCATTTTCCCAATGACTGATGTTAAGTTAACTTTTCTGTAGTTTCCTGCTTTCTGTCTCCCTCCTTTCTTGAATAGGGGTGTCACATTAGTGGTTTTCCAATCCGCTGGTACCCTACTGGAATCCAGTGAGTTTTGGTATATTATGACCAATGCCTCCACTATCTCTGCAGCCACTTCTTTTAAAACCCTTGGATGCAGGTCATCAGGTGCTGGGCCTATACTCATTGGAGTTTAGAAGAATGAGAAGTGATCTTATTGAAACATATAATATTCTGAGGGGGCTTGACAGGGTAGATGCTGAGAGGATGTTTCCACTTATGGGGAAATCTAGAACTGGCAAACACAGTTTCAAAATAAGGGGTCTCCCATTTAAGATGGAGATGAGGCGGAAGTTCTTCTCTCAGAGGGTCATTAATCTTTGGAATTCCCCTCCCCAGAGAGCAGTGGAGGCTGGGTGATTGAATATATTCAAGGCTGAGTTAGTCAGATCTTTGATCTACATGAGAATCAAGGGTTATTGGGGGACAGGCGGGAAAGTGGAGTTAAGGCCACAATCAGATCAACCATGATCTTATTGAATGGCGGAGCAGGCTCAAGGGGACGAATGTCTTACTGCTGCTCCTATTTCTTATAATCTTATGATTTGATCTATTAGGGGAAGTGATGGAGGTTGGGTTGGTTGTTTGGAGACTCTAAGTGGGAGTGAAAGTTGGAGGTAGGGAGTGGAGCTTTGCAACAATTAGCTCTTAAATAAAAAATAAATAAGTGCCAGGCTCTTGCTTCATTCAACGACACTCTCACCGCCTCTCTGGAAACAGCTGACTTGTTCCGGGCCACAATTCCACACTTTAAGGAGGATGTCAATGCCTTCCCTGGAACTGAGGAGGGTGAGGGGGTGACTTGATTGAGGGGCCTAGATAGAGTGGACAGGAAGGACCTGTTTCCCCTGGTGGGAGGTCAGTTACCAGGGGTCACAGATTTAAGGTGATTGGCAGAAGGATTAGAGCGGACATGAGGGGAAACTTTTCACCCAGAGGGTGGTGGGTGTCTGGAATTCACTGCCAGGAATGGTGGTGGAGGCAGAAACCCTCAATTCTTTTAAAAGATACCTGGACATGTACGTGAGGTGCTGTAACCTGCAGGGCTATGGACTGGATGCTGGAAGGTGGGATTAGTTTGGGCGGATAGTTTATTCGGCCAGCGCAGACACGATCTATTCTGAGAGACAGGATAAACTGTCACATAGAAAGGCACAAGTTAATCAAGGATAGTCAGCATGGATTTGTTAAGGGAAGATCTTGTTTGACTAACTTGATCGAATTTTTTGAAGAAGTAACAAGGAAGATAGATGAGGGTAGTGCAGTTGGTGTTGTCTACATGGATTTTAGCAAGGCTTTTGACAAGGTCCCACATGGCAGACTGGTTAAAATAATAAAATCCCATGGGACCCAGGGAAATGCAGCAAGGTGGATACAAAATTGGCTCAGTGGCAGGAAACAAAGGATAATTGTTGATGGCTATTTCCAGTGGCGTTCCGCAGGGCTCAGTATTGGGTCCCTTGCTTTTTGTGGTGTATATTAGGGGGCATGATCAAGAAGTTTGCGGACAACACAAAGATTGGCCATGTGGTAGATAGCGAGGAGGATAGCTGTAGGCTGCAGGAAGATATTGATGGTCTGGTCAGATGGGCAGAAAAGTGGCAAATGGAATTCAACGAGTGGGGAGGTCAAACAAGGCAAAGGAATACACGATTAATGGGAAAATACTGAGACGTGTAGAGGAAGTAAGAGACCTTGGAGTGAATGTCCACAGATCCCTGAAGGTCGATAAGGTGGTTAAGAAGGCATATGGAATCCTTTCCTTTATTAGCCGAGGTATAGAATATAAGAGCAGGGAGGTTATGCTGGAACTGTATAACTCATTGGTTAGGCCACAACTTGAGTACTGTGTGCAGTACGGGTCACCTCATTACAGAAAGGATGTGACAGAGAGGTACAGAGGAGATTTACGAGGATGTTGCCAGGACTGGAAAAATGCAGCCATTAGGAAAGATTGGATAGGCGGGGGTTGTTCTCCTTGGAACAGAGAAGGCTGAGGGGAGATTGATTGAAATGTACAAAATTGTGAGGGGCCTGGATAGAGTGGAGCTGAAGGGTCTATTCGCCTTAGCGGAGAGATCAGTGACAAGGGGGCATAGATTTAAAGTGATTGGTAGAAAAATTAGAGGGGAGATGAGGAAAAGCAGTTTCACCCAGAGGGTGGTGATGGTCTGGAACTCACTGCCTGAAAGGGCAGTTGAGGCAGACACCCTCAACTCATTCAAAAGGAGTCTGGATATGCACCTCAAGTGCCGTAAGCTGTAGGGCTATGCACCAAATGCTGGAAGGTGGGATTAGAATAGGTGGATTGTTTTTTGGCCGGGACAGACACGATGGGCCAAGTGGCCTCTTTCTGTGCTTTAAATGTTCTATGATTCTATGATGGGCTGAATGGCCTCCTTCTGTGCTGTACCTTTCCTATGGTTCTATGGTTCTAAGAGGGTACAGACGCGATTAACTAGAATGGTACCAGGCATGAGGGATGTTGAGAAACTGCAGAAGTTGGGATTGTTCTCCTTTGAACAGGGAAGGTTAAGAGGAGAAAAGAGCAAAATACTGCAGATGTTGGAACTCTGAAATTAGAACAGAAAGCGCTGGAAATACTCAGCAAGTCTGGCAGCATCTGTGTAGAGAGAAAGAGAGTTAATGTTTCAGATTAAGAGGAGATTTGATAGAGGTGTTTAAAATCATAAAGTGTTTTAATAGAGAAAACAAGTAGAAACTGTTTCCAGTGACAGGAGGGCCGCTAACCAGCGGACGGAGATTTAAGGTAATTGGCAAAAGAAACAGAAATGAGATGAGAATTTTTTTTTACACAGCCATTTGTTTTGGACTGGAATGCGCTGCCTAAAAGGGCAGTGGAAGTAGATTCAAAAGAAACTTTCACAAGGGAATTGGATAAATACTTGAAGGGAAAAAATTATTAGGTTATGGGGAAAAGAGCAGAGGGAGTGAGACTAAATGGAAAGCTCTTTCAAAGAGCTGACACAGGCACAATGGACCGAATGACCACCTTCTGTACTGTACTATTCCATATTCTAGGATTCTGTAAGTGCCAGTCATTTCCCCATCAATGAGTCTAGATCAGGGGTGTCCAACTTTTTTGCATGGGGGGCCATATTACAATTTTTGTCCTACATCGGGGGCTGGTGAGCAAATTTCAGAAAGATAAAGGCATTAAAAATTTATCTTACTATTAATCAAAACAACAACTAATGCACATTTTTGTGGAGGCTTTAAATGAGAAGACTTATTTATTGACTTACTTTCTCATCATTATGTTGAACACTGACTTAGTTGACATACCTAGCATAGTTTTTGCTTGCATTAGTCGTCAATCTCTGCCTGCACACTTCATGTAGAGATGCAGAGTATTCTGGATAGATGTCTATCTGCCAGGAATGATCTTAATCTCTATCTCTCCCCTCTCTCTCTCTCTCCCCCTCTCTCTGTGTCTCTCCCCCTCTTTGTGTCTCTCCCCCACCCTCGGTCTCTTTCTCTTGATTGTCTGTTTTCTTTTATCTTGCTGATGCAAAACAATATTATGTTAGTAACAAGTATGTATTGAGAATAGAGGGTATTGTTAACCTCAGTAACAGATGTACTGCATGTTATCACTTGGTTGAAAGTTAAATTGTACCGCACTGATTGGTTAAACAAGGGGGTGTAGCATGAATCTTAATGTATAAATAGTAGTATCTGTATCACGAACAACACTTACTCTGGTGTACCTGACAGACTCTGTTGGAGTCAGTGCCGCTGTATTAGAGTAAGTCAGCCGGCTAATGCGCAAATAAAGTTAAATTGATTTTACCTGCACATCCGACTCGGTATATTTACTAAACCAGACTGAAGGCAAAAAGAACTCAGATTAACACCAGGAATGATCTTAATCTCTATCTCTCCCCTCTCTCTCTCTCTCCCCCTCTCTCTGTGTCTCTCTCCCTCTTTGTGTCTCTCCCCCACCCTCGGTCTGTTTCTCCTCCTCCCTCTTTGTTTCTCTGTGCCCCCTCCCTCTCTCTCTCTGCCTCTCTCGCTTCCCACTCGTGGCTCGCCACTCCCTGTTCCTGATTCACCACTCCCTGCTCCTTGCTGATGGTTCGCTGCGCCTCACTCCCATTCCCGCCCACTCCCTGAACCGCATGAAAACTGCAGGGGTGGCTGATCCCAGAGCGCCTGTGCCGTGAACCGCCAATCACAGTGACCAATCACCAACAGGCATCCACCATCCCTCAGACGCAGGTCCTGTCTACCCCTCTGCCTGACGTACATGTACAGGAGAGTCACGGGCAGCCTGCTATCAATCACAGTGGACTGGCGGGCCAGATGGAAACATTCAGCGGCCCGGTTTCTTGCCCATGGCTCATACATTAGACAATTTTGGTCTAAATGGTGAATGTCAGTGGGCTGATTTTATCATGGGGAAGGCCTCAGAGCTGAGTCTGATGCTGCCCTCAACTGATAACCAGCCTGAGACTGACTGGTGATCAAGAATGACAACTGTGTTTGATTCACCTCTCTGACCCTGCCAAACCCCTCCCCCTCCCCTCGGCCCTCCCCCACCCCTCCCCCCCATCTCCCAATTCAAGGGCAGTACAACTAATTCGAGTCGAAGAGACTTAGCTGTTGGCAGGGAAAAAGTCAGAAGTGCAAGGAGAGAGCCAACTGTGTAACAGCCCCGACAACCAATTTTATCTGCAGTACCTGTGGAAGAGTCTGTCACTCTAGAATTGGCCTTTATAGCCACTCCAGGCGCTCTTTCACAAACCACTGACCACCTCCAGGTGCTTACCCATTGTCTCTCAAGACAAGGAGGCCAAAGAAAGACAACTAATTCCTCTCCCCACTTGTCTCTCAGCATGAGATCAATTAACTCAACACAGGCCATGGATTGAACAATGGACCTTGCAGGTCCATATGAGTCAGTATCACACTGGATGTCTCTGCGTCAGTATCCCATGGAGCATAACATTTATCCATTGAGAGTAATGTTATGACCTCGGTATTGTTCAGGCCTGCTTGCCAGATGAATATTGTATTGGGATACATTAGCATAGTAGTTACGTTTGTGAGCTAGTAAGTCAGGGGTCTGGGCTAATGATCCAGAGATGTGAGTTTAAATCCACCATGGCAGCTGGGGAATTTAAATTCAATTAAATAAATATGGAATAAAAAGCTAGTATCAGTAATGGTGGCCATGAAATTAATGAATTGTTGTAACAACACATCTGGTTCACTAATGTCCTTTAGGGAAGGAAATCTAACGTCCTTACCTGGCTGGCCTATATGTGACTCCAGACCTACAGAAGTGTGATTGACTCTTGACTGCTCTCTGAAGTGGCCTAGCAATGCATTCAGTCGTTTTCAAGAAGGTGGCTCACCACCATCTTCTCAAGGGCAATTAAGCAGGTGCCGTTGATGCACACATCCCATGATTGAATTTAAAAATAGCTGGACTGTGTCCTCTAGTTATCATTACTTACTGGCTCCTCCCACTTCACAAAGATTCTCCCTCATCTTGGGCTGACTGTTTTAACAAATATAGTTTCACTATGGTGACACAGACACTGTAATCACAGTAATAAAGTTATGGTTTTTATTTATTCCCGGGATGTGCGTGTCGCTGGCAAGGCCAGCATTTATTCTCCATTCTTTAGTTGTCCTTGAGAAGGGAGTCGTGAGCCTTCTTGAACCACTACAGTCAGTGTACTGAAGGTGCTCCACAGTGCTGTTAGGAAGGCGTTCCAGGATTTTGACCCCGACACGATGAGAAAAGAGCTGATGTATTTCCAGGTCGGCGTGGTGTGTGACTTGGAGGGAACTTGAAGGTGCTGGTGTTCCCATGTGCCTGCTGCCCTTGTTCTTCCAGGTGCTGGAGGTTGTGTGCTTGGGAGGTGCTGTTGAAGAAATATCACAAATAGCTTTGTTTCTGTGTTGTCCGCTCACATCGATAAAAACAGTCATCTTACAAAACTAATTTACTTAAAAATAAAAACCATGAACATGCTAACTTTGTTTTCTCTGTTGTTCTGTTTTCCCATTCCCTCTTTGTACAATTTGTTACTTTTTAAATTACATTTCTTTGCCAAATCTCCTAACCTATCATTTAAATTCTTTAAATCCCCTCACTTGACTCCTTTCTCTTTCTCCCTGGCTCTTACTGTCCATCTTGCATCTTTAAATGAATGGTGTTCAAACATTTCTGTGTTGCAAACCCAATTGAATATTAACAAACTTCCATGGCAACGTGCAAACGTTAAAACACTCCCAGGGACCACCTGCAAATATTGAAGTACTCTCAGGGACTCTCTTTAAATTTTGAAAACCCCCTGGAGACATCCTATAAATATGGACACAATCCTACGGACCCTCACACTGTTAGGGAAATCCAGCAAACATTTGCCAATTGGAAGATGGGATTATAAAGACTGACCAGGTCAATCTCTTTTCCCTATCTGAAAACAAGAACAAGTAAACTCATTAGAGATGCATAAATGGTTATAAAAGTTTAAAACTATACTTAGGAAGCTATTATGTAGGTGTTTTAGCTTTGGAAATTCTCCAGGTTCACTTGGAGGTGACCAATTCTCAATATTGAGCTCATGTTTTAGGAACAGGAAAAGGCCATTTAGACCCACAAGCTTGTTCTGCCATTCATTGAGATCATGGCAGATCTGTATCTTAACTCCATCCACCTGCCTTGGCTCTATATCCCTTATAACCCATGGCTAACAATAATCTCATTGATTTCAGATTTAAAATGATTAATTGAGATAGCATCTACTGCTTTTTGTTTTTGTAGTTCGTCGCGCAGCCACTCAGTTTGGCTTGAAAGAGGTGGGTGATGACGAGGATTGGACTCTGTTCTGGACTGACTACTCAGTCTCATTGGACAAAGCCATGGAACTGAAACGCTACCAGGTAATTAGCCAACTGTTGACACAATAAGAAGACGTTCCCATTTCCCCAGGTTCTGTACCAGAGCCAGGAGAACCTCACACAACATTTAAATTTCAGTAACTGGATGGCTCAATTGATAAATGCAGCAACAGTGTGACATTGGGTTTTAGTTGTCAGTTGTGACTCTGTTGGTCGCACTTTTCGCCTCTTGAGCCCGAATGTTATGGTTTGAATTCCCACTCCAGAAACTTGAGTACATAATCCAGGCTGACACTCCAGCACAGTACTGAGGGAGTGCTGCACTGTTGGAGGTGCTGTCTTTCAGATGAGACATTAAACCAAAGCCTCAGTCAGTGGATGTAAAAATCCTATGCACTATTTGGAAAAGAGCAGGGGCGTTCTTCCTAGCATCTTGCTGAATATTTAATCCTCAACCAACATCATAAAATAAACAGATTATCCAGTCATTATCTCATTGTTGTTTGTGGGATCTTGCTGTACACAAATTGGCTGCTGCATTTCCTACATTACAACAGCGACTACACTTCAAAAGTACTTAATTGATTGCAAAGCACCTTGGGATGTCCTGAGGTTGTGAAAGGCACAATAGAAATGCAAGCTCTTTCGATGGAGTCATGAAAATCAGCAAGATCCCAATCAGCTGATTTCAGCTGTAATATTAGTGGCACTACATTGGCCACAGTGCCTCTTGCTTCAGGTGGACAACAGGAGTTCCTGCTCTTGATTGCAATGAAATATAAGAAGGTTAAGTTAAGTACAGGATTGTGAAACCTCCTATGGTAAATTAGTTGTTTGTAAGAGCCATAGTTGAAGAATAGACTCACTGATAAGGTACTAGAGGGTGGCCAGCAGCTGTGCGGCCAGACACCTGCATTAGTCTGTGCCTTCAGGAAAGAAAAGGGAAAACTAGAAAACAATAAATGACGTGTTACTACACAACTTGTGTACAAGGAGGACTGATGACTTTTTTTCTTATACAGAAAATTAATCATTTTCCTGGGATGAATGAGATCTGCAGGAAGGACTTGCTAGCCCGGAACTTAAATAGGATGTTAAAGCTATACCCAAAGGATTACAACATTTTCCCAAAAACGTGGTGTCTGCCATCTGAGTAAGTTCAATGAAAGGCCAGGGAGTGAAACAACTTCATGGCACAGTAATAATAGACTAAAGCCATACTTACAGGAGAGAACATGAAACATGGAAACAGGCACTGGGTAGAGCAGGGGGTTAGAAGCTGGACTTTTATCTCTGGAACTTGGGTTCAAGTTCAGATATAATGATTATCTTCTCTGCCCGCTGCCCGTAAAGATCCAGTGTGTTTGGGCAGTCTGATTCGAGTTCCTTTTAGACAGGTGTCTAAAAATTCACAGTCTTACTCAGAGAGACCATCAGCTCACTATTGTGAGAAATGGAAAAAAAATTAAATAGGTGCAGTAGGATGCACTTCTGACATCATGGCTCAGGAACATTGTTGGGGCAGACTAGGGGAGTTTTACTCTATACCTGACTGTTATATCTAATCTGGGAGTACTTGATGCTAGCATTGGCTGCCTGCAATGGGAAAACTTGCATTCCCCAGGGCTAACATCCCTCATCTTAGAGTCATAGAGGGATACAGCACTGAAACAGGCCCTTTGGCCCACTGAGTCTGTGCCAACCAACAACCACCCATTTATACTAATCCTACATTAATCCCATATTCCCTACCACATCCCCACCATTCTCCTACCACCTACCTACACTAGGGGCAATTTACAATGGCCAATTTACCTATCAACCTGCAAGTCTTTGGCTGTGGGAGGAAACCGTAGCACCCGGCGGAAACCCACGCAGTCACAGGGAGAACTTGCAAACTTCGCACAGGCAGTACCTAGAACCGAATGCGGGTCACTGGAGCTGTGAGGCTGCAGTGCTAACCACTGCGCCACTGTGCCGCCCTTGAAGGGGATAGAGAAAGAAAATAAAAATGAAGTCACTTAAATCTACTTCACTTTCATCTGGGCTCTTCTTACTTAGAGGCCTGAGTTTTTCAACCTGTGTAAAGCACTACAATACCCAAGGTTTGAAAAATATTCCCAGATCAGGATCTGTTCCAGTATCACTCTTACACTGTTCTTTGGTCCCCACCTTCTAATCATCATAAATTTTCGTGTCCTTATTTCATTGATTCTACCAGACAGCATGTTAATTGTATATTAATGTGTTTAATTGTACACAGGTGGTGGCCATTAACTGGGGATTCACTTGTGTCCCTATAGACACAGACTGAAAATGGGTTAGTAGGTGTCTGCTTGTAATATGTAACTCTGTCTATAAATGCTTATAAAATTGTGCAAAGATTGGCTCCAGTTCTATCCTTCACCATCTCATTTTCTGACATATTACACATCCCTCCTTTAATTCCTCTTCAGCTTCAAGTGAACTGTTCCAAAAACTCTTCCCGGATTTCCATTCTTACTGCGTTGAACTCAAAACAGCTTGTCACTCTAATTCACACTTTACCAATACCTCAAAACTGTTGTACTCCTTACTTTATTATTCTTTTGTCTACAATCTGCAGGGTTTCTAATTCCCTCCCTTAACCTCGCCACCTCTCTTTCTTCTTTTAATGTGCTTTTTAAAACCTACCTCTTTGACCAAGCTTTTGGCCATCTGCTCTAATATTGCCGTTTGTGACTTAGTGTCCCATTTTGCTCAATAACGCTCCTGTAGAGTGCCTTGGGACATTTTATTATGTTAAAGGCACTATATAAATGGAAGTTGTTGTTGTTGTTTTAAAACCTAAGCTTGGAATCATCTAACTATTCCATCTTGATTTATCGCAGCTTTTGTCCTCCCATCAGGTTGGATTGAACTCATATCCACATCCCAGAGGTCAATGGGGGTCATTTTAAATTTCAGCAAAGGTGTAAAATGGGATGATATTAGATCAGGTCATTAAACACCCGATCTGAAGTCCATGGGAAATTAATTTTAAGGGATGTTTTCAGTGTGGCTAACCTGAAATTACCTGTTTCACATCCACACCAAAAGGCAAAATTCCCCTGATGATTTTTAAAACTACTGCACCTCCCAGTTGCCAAAATGTAAGGTTAAAGAGTCCTGTAGTATCTACTGAGACCACTGTGCTAGTCAATAAGTTGGGGGTGTGATGGGACTTACAGCAAGCAGTCTATTTTACAGCAGGGTCTATTTACTCAGCTAATAGCAAAGCAAACAAAGTCTATTTACAGAGTCTATTTATAAAGTGTGTCTACAAACTACAGCATCCAGAACCCAGCAACTTCTCCTGGTAAAAGCAGGGTGATTACTCGAGCAGAATGCAGTGAGTGGAGGATAGTTCCTCTAAATTACATGTGTAAAATCAGTCCCAGTCACAGCAGTGTGGTCTCCAGGTGTGATTTACAGGGGAATTACTCCAATCATCTCCATGCTGGTCGGGAATAGTGTTGTCACACTATACCAGCCATAAATGCCATGCAGGGCTTAACGCCAGAAAGTATGGAGTTGTTGGTGCTGGCAAACAGGTTGTATTGCCATGCATGTATCTTTTCTGTTACATAGCAACATAGAAAATCAGCAGCATAGAAGGAGGCCATTCAGCTAATCTGTAGTCTTGTAGGTTATGGCACTTCAAGTGCCTGTCTAAGTAATTTTAAGTGCGATGAAGATTTCTGCCTCTATCGACCTTTCAGACAGTGAATTCCAGACCCCCACCACCCTCTGGGAAAACATTTCTCCTCAAATCCCCTCTAATCCTTCTTTAAATCTATGCTCTCTGGCTATTAACCTCTAAGAAAGCTGTGGGGTCAAAACCCACTCCACAAAATCCAGGCTGATATGCCCAGTGCAGAACTGAGAGAGTGCTGCACTGTCAGAGCTTCCATCTCTCAGATAAGACATTAAATTGAAGCCCCATCTACCCTCTCAAGTGGATGTAAAATATCCCATGGCACTATTTTGAAGACAAGCAAGGGAGTTCTCTCCGGGGTCCTGCACGATATTTATCCCTCAACCAACATTACTAAAAACAGGTTATCTGATCATTATCACATTGTTGTTTATGGGAGCTTGCTGTGCGCACATTTCCTACATGATAGTGACTAGACTCCAGAAGTACTTCATTGGCTGTAAAGTGCTTTTGGATATCCTGAGGTTTAGTTTAGTTTAGTTTAGAGATACAGCACTGAAACAGGCCCTTCGGCCCACCGAGTCTGTGCCGACCATCAACCACCCATTTATATTAATCCTACACTAATTCCATATTCCTACCACATCCCCACCTGTCCCTATATTTCCCTACCACCTATCTATACTAGGGGCAATTTATAATAGCCAATTTACCTATCAACCTGCAAGTCTTTGGCTGTGGGAGGAAACCGGAGCACCTGGCGAAAACCCACGCAGACACAGGGAGAACTTGCAAACTCTACACAGGCAGTACCCAGAATTGAACCCGGGTCACTGGAGCTGTGAGGCTGCAGTGCTAACCACTGCGCCACTGTGCCGCCCAGGTTGTGAAAGGCACTGTAGAGATGCAAGTCTTTTTTTAATGTTATTATCTCTTAGTATTGAAAAATGCTTTTTTCCACAGTTATCATGAGTTTATGGCCTACAGCAGAGCAAGGAAATCCAAGACATTCATCTGCAAACCTGATTCTGAATGTCAGGGACGTGGCATCTTTTTGACTAGGAATACCAGCGAAGTTAAACCAGGGGAAGACATGGTTTGCCAAGTGTACATTCCAAAGGTATTTTATCCTGTGCCACACTGTCTCCTGCTTAGTCTTAATATGTGGACATTCAGAAAGGAGAATTCTTAACTGAATGACATTGGTTTGTATAAAGAACTCCACAATAAAATTATGAAAAGAGGGGTGAGAAAAGTCATTGGTGGGACCTTGTACACCACTAACCCACAGGCACCACACCATCTCCTGTGAGGGGCAAAAAACAAAGACAAAACCTGCAGCCATTTCAGGATACACTCCAGGAAATTATTTCCCGACTCCCTTCGGCAATCTGGCATGGCTCCAAGCCTGGGTTGCCCATGACTCATCAAAACACAACTAACTGGCAACTTGTCCCTCTAACTGGATGTGTCCTGTACTCTTTTAATGGACTGCAATGACTCCATGCTCACCACATGTCTCAGAGTGATGGTTTTCTGTGAAAAGAAATTCTTCCCTGGCATCTTTGTTTATGGATTTTACATGCATGCCCTCTAGTCTCCCCAACCCTACGCATTTCAAATAATTTATCTACCTGTGACAAATCCCTTCATCATTTAAAGAACTCTGCCAGGTTATGTCTTGACTTGGTGTGATGATGTACAATGAACCCGTTTTACATATCTCCCCATTTTTATGCTCCTTGAAGTCAGGCCCCAGGAAACACACACCATATATTCCTCCTTATAAGTATGAAAATTAAAGTTTCGAGCCATTAAGCATCATTCATGCACATTGAAGAACCTTCAATCCATGAAGCTTTCTAATTTTTCAGTGACTCACACTGATGTCATGAAAATATATTCAAATACCCATTGTCTCTCGAGATAAGGAGGCCAAAGAAAAAGATGTAGATATTCAAATAAATAGAGAATACAGTGCAGATCTCATTGAAAATACTGTTTTTTTTTAAAAAGTCACGATAAAACAACAAAAAAATTCTGGGTGCAGTTTTACCCACATTTTGAACCAGGGTAAGTGCTAGAAACACGCGTGTGTTGGGAGTGGAGACGTTATAATGAGCCCAGCTGCGTCGGGTGCAGGAATCAACAGACAGGCGTAAAAGATTGAGGAAATTCGGGCGCAGTGTAATTATATGGGTAACGCACTTGCACCTGAGTTTCCTTGATCTTTCATGGTGGGTATTTGCCTTCTTCCCTGACTGCTCATGCCTCTGGGCGCAAGAAAAGGGGAAACTCCACCCCATTATTTGACTATTCATTAAAAGCAATCACGTTAACAAAATAGGGAGTCAGGAGCATCAGGCCAAAGCTAGAATTTGGCTGGGCTGGGCTGCCCTTTGTGGTACAACCAGCCGCTGTTTGCTGCCCAGACCTCATGCATGAAAGAATGGCGGCACTTGGCTGGTGTACCCCAGCAGGACTCAGTACCTCGAGGAGAGAAGTGGAGAAAATTAGTGTGGGGACAAGAGTAGGAAGGGAACTAATTGACACAATGCAGATACTGTAACCAATGTTCGCTCTAGACTGTGCAGGTGCACAGCTGTGCAGCAATCCAGATGTTTGTGCAGTGCAACAAATAGGCCACGCACAACAAACAAAAATTAGAGGGAACATTGACCGTAAGCCTCCTCCTTTTAAAGATACACCAGTAATGATTTAGCTCTTCCCATGCATGCAATCACCCTCTACTTCCTGTGCAGCCATTCATCTTGGATGGGTTCAAGTTTGACCTCAGACTCTACGTCTTGATTACTTCCTGTGACCCTCTACGAATATATTTCTACGACGAGGGCCTGATCCGTTTTGCCACAACAAAGTATTCTGAACCCACTGACAGGAATCTAGTAAGTAGCACTGCTGGTTTATTGGTTAAAGCCATTGAAATATAGTTAGCTTGCTTTAAAAGTAATATAATTGGTCATTTTTGTGAGGGTTAATTTTAACCAAACTCGTTGGGCAGGAAACCCAAGGGCTTGGGTATAATGTTAACTTTACAGCTGCACTAAGTGTTGCCAATCCTCCAGGATTACACTGGTGTCTCCAGGAATTACAGGTGAAACTCCTGAGGAAAATTATAGAAGCATTAAAACAGAATTGTGTGTTTTATTAATTTTCTTTGAACATATTTGTTTATTGGTAGTGGAAATCTCGGAGAAGGGGTGAATAGGCAGTTTGACAGGGCAGTGCAGTTGGAGGCAGGAGGCCATGTGATGAAACCTCCAGGATTATTTCCAGCCAAAGTTAAAGCTTCAAGGCCTACTCCAGAAACGTAGACACACAATCCAGGTGGACACTCCCAGTGTAGTATTGAGGGAGTGCTGCACTGTTGGAGGTTTTATCCTTTCGGATGAAACATTAAACCAAGGCCCAGCTTGCCCCTCAGGTGGATGTAAAAGATCCCCTGGCACTATTCAACGAAGAGCAGGGGAGTTCTCCCTGGTTTTTTGGCCAATATTTACTCCTTAATCAACATCATTAAATCAGATTACCTGGTTGTTATCTCATTGCTGTTTGTGGGAGCTTGCTGTGCACAAATTGGCTGCTGTATATCCCCGCTTTAAAACAGTGACCACACTTCAATAATGTACTTAATTGGCTGTAAAGTGCTTTGGAAAGTCCTGAGGTTGTGGAAGGAGCTATAAAAACACAAGCCTTTCTTATTTTCCAACTGCTGCTTATTCCCCAGCTGTACGTGCCTAGGTACCTGTTACTCTACTTCTTCTCTCTGCTCATAGCAAAACTGTTGTGACCATGTTGTTACAACTGAGACGGGAGCAGTGTACTGTTTATTTTAGTTCCGCTTCTCCACGGGTCACAGCATATATTAAATTTTTTCCTACTTACTGTTACGGTCAATCATAGATTCTACTTTCTCCCAGAATAAAACACACCAATCAGGGGTTTCTTTAATAAACAACAACATTATCAGTTTATTATAAAACAAGTCTTAACCAGTAATGAAGCGAAGCATAAACACACGGATCAAAATATAAAAGTTCCCTTTTTACCTTAGCCACACACACACACACCCACACACACTGGTTAACCGAGAACGTAAAGAAATTTACTCTTTAGAGCGCCAGTACAAACAAAATGTTGGCCAAAATACTTGCTAATTCTTGAGGAAAAAAGAGAAGATATGAAAAGATGTCAGATGTCCTTTTTGGTTCGGTGTCCCAAATATGTATGGACGGATGTCACTGGGATAGAACAGGTCTTGTCAGGTAAAGTTGAAGATCAGTTTGGGCAGGCTTTCCAGGGAAAATGCAGTAACAGGGATTTCAGGCAGTTTCTGACACTTGCTTCTCAGCTTCTCAAGAGATGGGAAACTGGCAGGCTTTTTCAAAGAGCTGGAACAGACTGAGCTGGGTGTTGCTCTCTTGGCAAGTTTTCTCCAACTGTCTTTTCAAACCATTATCCAGTTCCCAACTCATTGTCTAAAGCAAAACCATAAACAATATCACATGAGTCAAGCCTCCTGACCCCTATAAATGTTGACCTGTCACTTCTCCATAAACATCTTTCCCAAGTCAAAAACAACCCCTGTTGGGTAATTATTTGAAGACAGGTACCTTCCATTACAGTCCAGACCTCTCAGTGATCCTTGTGAAACAAACATCCATGGACTCCTTTTCAGTTTTAAACCACAAATCTTCAAAATTTAACAAATAAATGGAAGCACTCATAACAATGTTGGTAGCAATTGCAGGCCATGCTCCAGTTAGTTACTTGTTGCAGTGGCAGCAATTCAACATAATTAGTGACGGTGATGTCCCAGAAAGAGAGACCAACCCCTTTTGCCTTCTGTTGCTCACAGGAGGATGTCTGCATGCACCTCACCAACTACTCCATCAACAGGCACAGCAAGAACTTCGTCCGAGATGAGAACAAAGGCAGTAAAAGGTGAGACTGTACAGCAGCAGAGTTACTGTTTGTGGCTTTCTCATAGTGCAGAATGGGTGTGCCCTTTGTAAAAGTGCAGTACATGTGGAAGGTGGTCAGTGAGGCAGGAGAGATAATACAGCCCTTATTCCATTGCCACAATAGCTCATTACCTCCTCCTGTTCCCCCTCTTTTTTAAGACATTTTATTTTTTTCCCCTCTTTAGGTCTCTCTTTGCCACTAGCCATCCCCCAAGCCAAGATGGCTATCAGGCAACTTGCTTCCAGGCCTCTGTTCAGCTGTCTGTGAGGAGGTCTATAACAATCTGAGGTGAGTTGCCCATCTAATTTCTAATTTTTCTGCCACCTGCCCTGCCTGTGGGAGGTGCTCGGCCTCTACTCAGCCCTTACTACCATGGCTGGGACCGTGACCATGAGTTTTTGGTGTGGGGGAAATTACTGGTGTTTGAACCGAATACGTTGTACCATCACCACCTCCCAACAGCTACCATTGAACCCTCTGATACCTCAGCAGACATAAAGGTTTCTCATGACCCACGTCTTCTCCATGTTCGTTACCTGTTTAGATCGCTAATGCTGTTGCCCATCAATTTTTCTCCTCCTTCAACTCAGTGTGAGACCATGTTGCGATCTCTCCATGGAACTGAAGCTACTCCATGAACAGCTCGCATGATAAAAAGGCTTCATGTGGAGAAGGGGCTAGTCTTTCAAAGCTTCTGTGATGTGCCCCATCCTGCTGTGTTGCAGCAAATCAGTGGACCAAGAATTCAAGAGAAGGAAGCCTAAATAACAGTCAATCTTAGTCCCATGGGAGTGGGAGTCCAGTGCTAAAACTTATTGGATTGTCTCATTCTGATCTTCCAGGAAAGATTCAAGATTCTGAGCCACGTGCTGAAGCTGAGACATGGAGCAAAATTTGATGGGGCTCAGGGGTTTAGGCTTTCGGCTCCAGATGTTTTGATTGTCACAAACCCTTCCTTTATTTTACTTAAATCAAAATAACCCATCAATTCAAATAGTGAGTTAAATGTATGACTATTAAAAATGTGGTTGATTGTTGGAAATGAAGGTGTCCACCTTGGAAGGAAACGTTCTGCTGTATTAACCGTTAATGATCAAATAACTTACTGATGTTCATGGGTTTATTACAAGTCCCAGGCGGGAGCTCGAACTAGCGAGCATCCTGCCCATCTGGGAGTGGAGGCAGGGCAGCCTTGTCAATTCTAATGGCAGGGCCTGCCTCGTTAACGTGCCACTGCCCAACTGCCTGATCAAAACGGCCAGGAGGTAGTCAGTAAGCGGCTGTCTAGCATTAAAGTCAGGCTGCAGGAGTCTGCCACCTAGGGATCAGAGGGAATGGTTCTTGGCACTATAGGGTTGCCAAATGTCCAGGATTGCTCTGCAGTCTCCAGGAGCTGAAGACTAATCTCCAGGTTGCTGCTGGAAGCAAACCTAGGGAGAAAAATCATATGGGGTATTTTAAAAAATTGTGTTTTTTTCATTTTTTTGGAACATTCCCACATATTAGTTATAAAAATATTGGCGATGGTAAAGACGGCTGTTTGACTGACAAGTCACGAATCATCCAATTGGGTAATGAAGAATCTGGTGTTTTCCGAATTGGCTGTAGGAATTTGGTGCATTGCGAGGATGGATGCGTTGGGCGACCAAAGGCAGGAGCTTTTGGGGGGTGCGGGGCAGTTGAAGGCAGTAGACCATGTGATGAAAGCTCCGGGGATATGCCCAATCAGAGTTGGCAACCCTATAGTCTTCAAGAGGGAGGTTGGACGGGGATTCCAGCTGGGAGGAGACCCGACGCAAGGGAGGCCCAAGCTGTCTTATGGGACCCAGAGGAGCACTCCTGGCCTACGAGGGAACTTCAAAAAGAAAAACATTTAAAAATGTACCTTTCTGGGTTCCTTCTGACTCCAAAAACACTTCCCAATTGCTTTGACCACAGTTCCCTGCTCAGGCCTCAGGTTAATATTGCAGGCAGGCCCCGATGATAGCATATCTGCATATTTAAAGAAGGATGCCGCTGACTTCAGTTTAAAACTACCCCCTCTGGGCTCACACACAGCTTAGGGCCAGGGCTCAGATGGTTACTGGTGCCCATGGAACCAACACTTCTGGGCAGGGATTCGGAAGGGAGAAGAAAAATTATTACTATCGATTACTGCTCTAATAAAGGGGAAAACGTGATAGGCTCTTTCACCAATTCGCACTCTGCTATTGTGAACCCTTTATTGACTTTGTGCATTCTCCCTGTTGGCACAAATGATGCTGCATGATAACTTATCAGATAAGGCAATCTGACGGACAAATGATGATTTACAAAAATTTGGAGCTGATGGGTCTGTAAAATATATTTCTTCCAGAAAGCTATCTTTCTTTAACAAGTATATGGAGAACAATGCCTACGACTTGGAGAGGTTGTGGAGCAGCATTGAAGACGTGATTATCAAAACGATCCTGGCAGCGTATCCAGTCCTGAAACACAATTATCTCACGTGCTTTCCAAACCATATTTCTGGCAGCGCTTGCTTCGAGATCCTTGGCTTTGATATCATCCTGGACCAAACGTTGAAACCCTGGCTGCTGGAGGTACAGAGATCTTTGAGATAAGTGTACACATGCTAAATGAATGTTTCCGCCAACTACACAGAAGGTAGAATCAATAGAATCGTACAGCATAGAAGGAGGCCATTCAGCCCATTGTACCTGTGCCAGCTCTTTGAAAGGGCTGTCTAATTTGTCCCACCCCTTCCCCTTTCCCCATAGCCCTGCAAATTTTCTCTTTTTCAAGTATTCATCCAAAGTTATTATTGAATCTGCACAGTGGTGCAGTGGTTAGCACTGCAGTCTCACAGCTCCAGCGACCCGGGTTCAATTCTGGGTACTGCCTGTGTGGAGTTTGCAAGTTCTCCCTGTGTCTGCGTGGGTTTCCTCCGGGTGCTCCGGTTTCCTCCCACATGCCAAAGACTTGCAGGTTGATAGGTTAATTGGCCATTATAAATTGCCCCTAGTATAGGTAGGTGGTAGGGAAATATAGGGACAGGTGGGGATGTGGTAGGAATATGGGATTAGTGTAGGATTAGTATAAATGGGTGGTTGATGGTTGGCACAGACTCGGTGGGCCGAAGGGCCTGTTTCAGTGCTGTATCTCTAAAAAAAAAAATCTGCTTCCACCACCCTTTCAGGTGAAGCATTCAGATCACAACAACTCACTATATACAAAAAAAATTCCTTCATCTCCTTCTGGCTGTTTTGGCAATTATCTTAAATATGTGCCCTCTGGTTACCAACCCTCCTGCCAGTGGCTACAGTTTCTCCTTATTTAATCTATCAAAATCCTTCATGATTTTGAATGCCTCTATTAAATCTCCTCTTAATCTTTGTTGCTCTATGGAGAACAATCCTAGCTTCTCCAGGCTCTCCATGTATCCGAAGTCCTTCATCCCTGGTACCATTCTAGGAAATGTTCACTCCACCCTTTCCAAGGCCTTGACACCCTTCTTATAGTGTGGTGCCCAGAATTAAACACAATGTTCCAGCCGAGGCCTTAGCAGAGACTTATAAAGGTTTAGTATATCTTCCTTCCTTATATACTCTATATGCCTCTATTAATAGAGATTTTTTATTCATTCATGGTATTCAATGCCAACATCCCTAATTACTCTTAAGAAGGTGGTGGTGAGCCGCCTTCTTGAACTGCTGAAGTCCATGTGGTGTAGGTACACCCACAGTGCTGTTAGGGAGGGAGTTCCAGGATTTTGACCCAGAAACAGTGAAAGAACGACCTTTACAGTTTGAAGTCAGAATGGTGTGTGACTTTGACGGGAACTTGCAAGCGGCACACAGGCCCATGCGTCTGCTGCCCTTGTCCTTCTAAGTAGTAGAGGTCATGGGTTTGGAAGGTGCTGTCGAAGGTCCTTTCTTTGTTTGCACCCATTCCTTTCATTCCTGTTAACCACATCTAGTGAAACGATCTCTGTACGCTTTTCGTGGGAATTGAATCACAAGGGCTGAACATTTTTTCAGCGGTGGGTTCCCAGCAACAGGCTGGAAGGTGGGGTGGGATGGGGCGACCCTGTATCAGCCCTCAGTCAGACCCCCGGCTGTATTTAACAGCGGGTAGGTAATTAACTGCTCACCTTTGGCGATGCCGTCCCCTTTAAGGGACAAGATACCACCCCAAGCTGCTGTTCAATTAGAAGGCTGACAGCTCAGCAGTACCAACAGTGCCACTGGGAGCAGTGGCTACTGCTGGTACTGTAGGAGGCCCAGAGCAGCGAAGATGGAGGAGGCCCGGGTATCGAGGTAAGTGGGGACGGGGGGTGAGGGCAGGACAGGGAATCTTGACATGGGGGCAGCCATTGCCCTGGGGAACCCTCTGTGGGCAATGGATTGCCTCTAGAGGAGGGACCCTGTCCACTGAGCTCGCTAGGAGGCCACCAGGTCTCACCTGGTGGTGTCTCCACAAGGCAGCGAGCTTTAATGGGCCACTTAAGTGGCTTAATTGGCCTCCCAGCAGCCTTCCCGCCTGCCGTGGCGCCCACTGCAAACAAAATGGCATGTGGGTAGGACAACATTGGGAACGCCACCCGACGGCACTCCATGCCATTTTGTCTGCTCCCTCGCCTCCCAGCCTATCTCTAAAGGCTGGATATAATCCAGCCCATAATATCCAAAAGATACCCACTCTGTGCTGAGTTAGCGGCATTCAGAGTCTTACAACTGGTTTCAGCACTCTTTGGACTGAGGAGAGAAAAAATAAATCAGCTTCTCAATCACTATATAGTGATCCCTATCCAGCAATTCCTACTGGAAAAGACACGAATGCCAGATGAAGACAGTATGCTTCAGCTGTGATGGCATCCATAGTTGAAGAGCCTCTAGTCACCCACAGTCAATCCTTGTATGTAAAGAGTGGATACTTTGACCGAGGTATCAGAGGATGACTTCCTCTGATTCATTGATGCCAAGATACAAAGGTGTTCCTGAGATGATGATGATTAAATATGCAGATAGCTGCCTTTTAAGCTTTTAGATGTAAGTGACAGCTCATTATAGAGCCCAGTGCCCCTTTGACAGTAATTTACTTTGACCTGAGTGTACTCTTTACTTAAACTGATGCTAAGACTTTCTTTCTAAGAAAGTGGATTCCAGTAGCTGCATTTCTCTACCATTTACTCTTGAACATATTTTGCTGTGAATATTTTAGGTTAATCATTCTCCGAGTTTTACCACTGACTCCAAACTTGACCAAGAAGTGAAAGATAACCTTCTTTATGATACATTTTGCATGATAAATCTTGGTGCTTGTGACCGGCGGAAAGTTATAGAAGAGGAGAGGCGTAGAACAAATGAGCGACTTCTTCACATCTACAAATCCCGTGAGGACAGGTATCTGCATGACAGAGTGAGAATGTGAAATATTCAGTATTTCAATGAACTGGTAGAACATAGGAACAGGAAGAGGCCCTATAGCTTTTCGAGCCTGTTCGGCCTTTCATTGAGATTATGGCTCATCTGCAACCCAACTCCATATACCTGCCTTTGCCCCATATCCCTTAATACCTTTGGATAACAAAAATGTATCAATTTTAGATTTAAAATGGACAATTATTCTAGTATCAATTGCCTTTTGCAGTAGAGATTCCAAACTTCTACCACCCTTTGCATAGAGAAGTGTTTCCAAATCTTACTCCTGAAAGGTCTGTCTCTAACTTTTGGGCTAGGTCCCAAACAAACAGCAGAAATAGTTTCTCTTGATCTCCCCTATATGTTCCTCTTGATATCTTGAGAACTTTGATCAAGTCACCCTTTAACCTTTAAATTCTAGATATTACAACCCTAGTTTGTGTAATCTCTCCTTGTAATTTAATCTTTGGAGTCCAGGTATCATTCTGGTAAATCTACACTGCACTCCTTCCCAGGCAAATATATCCTTCCTATGGGCAGTACGCAGAACTGCCCATAGTACTCCAGCTGTGGTCTGGCCAAGGCTTTGTATGCAGGGTGACCAATGGTGGGAGTGTGAGGGACAGCCAGTCAGAAGTATAAGGCCATGTGATGACACCTCCCGGAATATGTCCAATCAAACTTGGTGACCCTAACCCAATGTTGTCCAACCTTTTCTCAGCCTTGTCTTACATGGGGCGGGGTGGGGGGGAGGTGGTGGGGGTGGTTGGGGGTGAGACAATTTCGGAAAGATAAAGGCATTAAAAATTTATCTTACTATTAATCAAAACAACAACAAATGTACATTTTTGTGAAGAAGCTTTAAATGTGAAGACTAATTTATTGATTATGTTGGACACTGATTTTGTGAGAAACCTGGCATTATTTTGCTTGCACAAGAGTCCATAGTTTGCCCGCACTCTTCTTGTAGTGATGTGGAGTATTCCCGATAGATGGCAAAGGGATCAAAGGATATGGGGAGAAAGCGGGAACAGGTTACTGAGTTGGATGATTAGCCATAATCATAATGAATTGCGGAGCAGACTCAAAGGGCTGAATGGCCTACTCCTGCTCCTATTTTCTATGTTTCTATGTTTTCTATGTTTCTATGAAATTCTGTCAGGAGTGATCTTGGTCACTCTCTCTCCCTCTCTCTCTGCCCTCCCTCTCTCTCTCTCCCTCTCTGCCCTCCCTCTCTCTCTGTGCCCCTCTCTCTCTCTGCCCCCTCTCTCTGCCCCCTCTCTCTGCCCCTCTCTCTCTGCCCCTCTCTCTCGGCCCCCTCTCTCATTCTCTGCCCCTCTTTCTCTCTCTCTGTCCCCCTCTTTCTCTCTCTCTCTGACAGTTGCAGAGAGTGGGAATGCTCAGCAAATGGTTGATCAGTTTTTTTATAAAAACATCACGCTGTCAGTTTCACAGCTGACAGCTGCTGACATCGGGAATAGCCGTTTCCCAACTTCAGACAGATTTGGGGTGGGTTTCCATCAGTCTTTTAAAAATCCCTGAATCTGTCCGAAGTTGGGAAATGGCTGTTCCTGTTTTCAAAAGCCGGTCTGACAATGGAAAATTTCTCATCTTCAGTCATGGAGCCAGGGTGAGGATATGGAATGGCTCGGGTACAGTTTACATCCACGGGCCAGATTGAAACCTTTGGTGGGCCGGATCCTGGCCCTCGGGCCATATGTTGGACAACCCTGTTCTCACCGATTATTATCCATCTGTTAGTTTGAAAGGATTGAAAGTTTTGTGCTTTTGCCCCGGTGCTCTCTGTGAATGCTGCTTCACACCAGGAGAGAGAATTAAAAACCAGGGAACAACCTTAAAATCAGAGCTAGGCCAATCTTAAATGAACAGGAAGCACTTTTTCCATGCATTGTAGAAATGTGGAATTCTCTCCTTCAAAAGCCTGTGGAAGCTGGATCCTTCAAAACCGAGATTTTTTGTTAGGCGAGGATATCAG
This sequence comes from Heterodontus francisci, assembly GCF_036365525.1. Classification (NCBI taxonomy): domain Eukaryota; kingdom Metazoa; phylum Chordata; class Chondrichthyes; order Heterodontiformes; family Heterodontidae; genus Heterodontus; species Heterodontus francisci. Next base: position 54,194,075 of record NC_090403.1, read on the forward strand.
GGGGTATAGGGCAAAGGTAGGCAAATGGTGTTGAGATCCAGATCAGCCACAATCTAACTGAATGATGGAGCAGGCTCAAAGGGCTGTATAGGCCAATCCTGTTCCTAATGTTGCTATTGGTGGCTAATTGCAGAATCAACCCTAATGCTTCAGTATTACATGGATTAATAGCACAGAAATAGGCCTCTCAGCTCAACTGGTTCATGCTGGTGTTTATGCTCCACACGAGCCTTCTCCCACCTACTACATCTAACCCGATTAACATATCCTTCTATTCCTTTCTCGCTCATGTGTTTATCTAACCTCCCCTTAATTGAATCTATACTATTCACCACAACCACTCCACACATAGCAATAAATGCAGGCCTAGCCAGCGACGCCTACATCCCATGAACAAAAAAATATATAGTAGCGATTTCCACATTCTCACCACTCCCTGGTGCTACGACTGAATCTGGAGGAGTGCATTGTTTTCCTCCAGTCCCACTGCTCGACTGGTCACAACATAGATTTTAAAATATTTTAACCAGTTATGGATATAGCCAATTATATACTTTTATCTATCCATTTCAGCATACAAATCCACCAACCAGGTTTCTTTAATAAACAACAACATTATTAATTTATTATAAAACAAGACTTATTCAACAACGATATAAAGCTTATTAACACACAGGTTGAAATATGAAAGTATAAATATATTCCCTTCCAAATAACCCAACGTACATGCACACACACACACCAGTTAAAGAAAAAATAAAGAAGCTTTCTCTGCAGAGATCAGTTTTACAAAAGCAAAAATACTTTGGCCACATACTTGTTAATTCTTGAAGAAAAAAAGGGATAACATATGAAATGTTCCAGGTGACGTTTGGTCTGGCACCCTAGTATACGTAGATGGATGTCACTAGACACATGCGGTTGTACCGGGATCTTTTCAGAAGCAGTTCTATCAGGAGATATCGAGAGGGAGTTTTGCAGATTTTTCGGGAGAATGACTGCATCAATGGGTTCAACTATCACACTGGATTCTCAGAAGATTTATCAACACAGGTGGCAAAGAATGAGTTGGTTGGCTTCTCTCTTAGCAGGATACACACCAACTGTACTCCAAAAATGAAACCAAAACTTCGGAGCCATAAATCAAGACATGTGACTTCTCTGTAAACAACACCAAATAGTTCAATAGCCCATAAGGCTCCGGCTGTTTACTTAGTTTAAGACATGTGACTTCCATTAGGTGTTTGTTTTTAGACAAAATCCCAAGGGTCCTTCCAGTGATCCTTTTATAAAAAAAAAATCTCCTCAGGTATTTTCTACAGTCTTTTAAACACAAGTCCTCAAAAAATAATAATAATTGAAGCGTGTTCATGACACTGGTAAAGAGGTTTCTCTTGAATTCCCTATTGTAGAGGAGGAAGGAGAAAAGAGCAGAGATTGAATGATAAAAAGCAGTGGATTTAAGAACAAAAAAGGCAAAGACTGCCCCAAGAATAAAGCACAAAAGGAATAATTGCTGCCTTTCTTTTCAAATTAGAGTTGATGAAATAAAAAGCAACCAGGCTGCCTGGGTGGAACAGATGGAAAAGTATGAAGATGAAAACATGGGGAACTTCAGAAGAATTTATCCTATTACTGGCTCGGAAAAATATGAGAAATTCTTGAAATACAAGCATTCCCTTTTCCAGGAAACTGTTGCCTCCAAGGCCCGGGAAGAATGTGCCAGGTAGATTTTATTTGGATTTGTGGCAGTCTCCTTTGTTTCTGGCATAAACTGGGTATTTCACTGCCCCTCCAGTGCCCCTTTACTGTCCCTGCACTGCCCCTCCTGTGCCCCTCCACTGTCCCTCAAGTACCCTTCCACTGTCCCTGCACTGCCCCTCCATTATCCCTCCAGTGCCCTTCTGTTGCCTCTCCACTGTTCCTCCAGTACCTCTCCATTGCCCCTCCCCCAAAAATTATTTAGTCTCCAGGAGTGGAATTGTTTGGATTGAAAGAAAATACTGGGTTCCTTGAATAGCTTGGTTGCTAACAGTGTTGCCTGACCTGGAGCTGATCTGTACAGGCTAGGCAGGTTCTCAGATGAATCCATATTCTGCACTGAGTTAGCCGAACTTGGCTAGGACAGAGGTAGTGACACTCCCATTGGCCAAAGTTCTCTCATACTGGCAGAAAGGGAAAAACTTAACCGTGGGTTTGTGTCCCCAATCACTATCCACAACCCCAGTGAAAAGAGTATGTGTGTGGATAGCGGATGAGTGCAAGGTTGGGATCTGTTCAGATGCTCTGTTCCCCTGCTCCCACCACTGTTCCCCCCACCCTCGCCATTGTCAAATAGCCCACCAGCGAATGGGCTCACACTTGATTATTGGGTGAGCTACCAACCCTGCTGCCCATTCCCAGGAGAAGATGGGCCACTTCTTTCAGGACAAAAGGGTAAAAAATTGGAAGGGTGGGTTTGGAAACAAGAAAGCATATTCTTATCAAGCAGTATTGCATCGAAATTCTCACCTCTTGACTTTCTAGGCAGATGCGGCAAGAGATCCGGCAGAAACAGGAGCAGAAGGAATTACTGTTGAAAGGGCGTAAGTGCCCAGAGAGGAACCTGCGGGGAGAGTCCCAGAGCCAGAAGAATCTCTCATCAGGAGTCTTCACGAAGCAGAAGCCGCCAATGCCTCCAACCTCACTTCCTGTAACTACTTCAGTTTGGTTGATGGGCTATTTCATTTTAGGACAGAAAGCAATTTACTAATAAGACACACTGGGTCTCAGCAGCCGTTCAGTGGATAGCGCCGTCATCTCTGAGTCAGGAGGTCATGGGTTCAAGTCCCACTCCAGAGACTTGAGCACAAAAATCTAGGCTGACACTCTCAGTGTAATACTGAAGTACTACACTGTCAGAAGTGCCATCTTTCAGATGAGATGTTAAAGAGATGTCTGCCCTTTCAGGTGGATATAAAGGTCCCACGGCACAATTGAAGAAGAGTAGGGGAGTTGTCCTAGTTTCCTGCCCAATATTTATCCCTTAACCAACATTCCTAAAAAAATGCTTTAATAATGATCATTATCACATTGCTGTTTGTGAGATCTTGCTGTGTGCAAACTGGCTGCTGCGGCTTCTACATTTGATAAGATCCCGCATGGGAGATTGATTAAGAAGGTAAGAGCCCATGGGATTCAAGGCAATTTGACAAATTGGATCCAAAATTGGCTTAGTGGCAGGAGGCAGAGGGTGATGGTTGACGGTTGTTTTTGCGAGTGGAAGCCTGTGACCAGTGGTGTACCGCTGGGATCAGCGCTGGGACCCTTGCTGTTTGTAGTGTACATTAATGATTTAGACATGAATATAGGAGGTATGATAAGTAAGGTCGCAGATGACATGAAAATTGGTGGTGTCGTAAATAGTGAGGAGGATAACCTTAGATTACAGGACGATATAGATGGGCTGGTAAGATGGGCACAGCATTGGTAAATGGAATTTAATCCTGAGAAGGGTAAGGTGATGCACTTTGGGAGGACTAACAAGGCAAGGGAATATACAATGGGTGGTAGGACCCTAGGAAGTTCAGAGGGACCTTGGTGTATTTGTCCATAGATCACTGAAGGCAGCAGCACAGGTAGATGAGGTGGTTAGGAAGGCATATGGGATACTTGCCTTCATTAGCCGAGGCATAGAATATAAGTGCAGGGAGGTTATGATGGAGCTGTATAAAACGCTAGTTAAGCCACAGCTGGAGTACTGTATACAGTTCTGGTCGCCACACTATAGATGTGATTGCACTGGAGAGGGTACAGAGGAGATTCACCAGGATGTTGCCTGGGCTAGAGCATTTCAGCTATGAAGAGAGACTGGATAGGCTAGGGTTGTTTTCCTTGGAGCAGAGAAGGCTGAGGGGGGACATGATTGAGGTATACAAAATTATGAGGGGCATAGATATGGTAGATAGAAAGAAACTTTTTCCCTTAGCGGAGGGGTCAATAACCAGTGGGCATAGATTTAAGGTAAGGGACAGAAGGTTTAGAGGGGATTTGAGGAAAAGAATTTTCACCCAGAGGCTGGTTGTAATCTGGAACGTACTGCCTGAAGCGGTGGTAGAGGCAGGAACCCTCACAACATTTTAAGAAGTATTTAGATGAGCACTTGAAATGCCATAACATACAAGGCTACGGACCAAGTGCTGGAAAATGGGATTAGAATAGATAGGCTTGATGGCCAGCATGGACACGGTGGGCCGAAGGGCCTGTTTCAGTGCTGTATAACTCTATAACAACAGTGGCGACACTACAAAAAGTACTTAATTGGCTGTAAAATGCTTTGGTATGTCATGAGGTCATGAAAGGGGCTAAATAAATGCAAGTTCTTCCTTTAACTCTCCAGGGTGCACCAAGATTAATCAACGTCCAATACTGAATTTGTTGAAGTAAAGTGCTAGATGGTGCCATCCATTAGAGATGAACATTTCCCTGGCTATGGGTGAAGAGCACAAAATTGTTGCTACAGGTGATGCCCCTCAGAGAGGTTAATGAGTTGTTGGGGTGGTGAACAGGAATATGTCCCAATATTGCAGCCGGGAGTGCTCTTCATGAGCTTGAGAGGAACCTGTCTGGGACTTGCAGAGGGAACTTTCCTCTGCATTTAACCTGTGAGAGATTGATACTAACCCTGGGTTCCAAAAATGGGAAGTGTTTCTTAAGTTTTGATTTTAACTCCCTCCTGCCTGGCAGGGGCCAGTTATAATGGAATGAGGGACTTACCCAGCTCTTCCCCACCCTGATCTGGAGAACTATACTGCACAGTGGCGCAGTGGTTAGCACCGCTGTCTCACAGCTCCAGGGACCCGGGTTCGATTCCGGGTACTGCCTGTGTGGAGTTTGCAAGTTCTCCCTGTGTCTGCGTGGGTTTTCTCCGGGTGCTCCGGTTTCCTCCCACAAGCCAAAAAGACTTGCAGGTTGATAGGTAAATTGGCCGTTATAAATTGTCACTAGTATAGGTAGGTGGTAGGGAAATATAGGGACAGGTGGGGATGTTTGGTAGGAACATGGGATTAGTGTAGGATTAGTATAAATGGGTGGTTGATGTTCGGCACAGACTCGGTGGGCCGAAGGGCCTGTTTCAGTGCTGTATCTCTAATCTAAATTGCAGGCAGCAAGGACACCTGCCTAAAACCAGCTGACACCTCATTAAATAAACAATGATGATGTCACTGGGGCTCAAATCTGCCAGGAACAGGAGTTGGGGTAAGTTTTCAAAATATTCTTTTTCTTATGCATTCATGGGATGTGAGCATTGCTGGCTAGGCCAGCATTTCTTTCCCATCTCTAATTGCCCTCGAGAAAGTGGTGGTGAGCTGCCTTCTTGAACAGCTGCAGTCCGTGTGCTGAATGTACACCCACAGTGCTGTTAGGGAGGGAGTTCCAGCATTTTGACCCAGTGACAGTGAAGGAACGGGGCGATATAGTTCCAAGTCAGGATGGTGTGTGACTTCGATGGTGGTGTTCCCATATGTCTGCTGCCCTTGTCCTTCTAGGTGGTAGATATTGCAGGTTTGGAAGATGCTGTCGAAGAAGCCTTGGTGAGTTGCTGCAGTGCATCTTGTAGATGGTACAAAGTGTACAGTTTTAATTGCAATGTTGGCCAAAGGATGAAGGAGTGGTATCTTTGGGCCTCCCCGACCCCCAGGCTTTTCCCACTTCCTTCCTCCTCCTAACACCTTCCCCCTTCCTGGAACCACATGCCAGGGAACATACACCTGGATTCCCTACCAGCTGTCACCTGATTCCAACAACTGGGCAACCTCCTCCTGGAGGAGGAGAATATTTATTGCGGCAAAAAAACACAGCAGCTAATTTGCGCACAGCAAGATCCCACAAACAGCAACGAGGTAATGAGCAGGTAACCTGTATTTTTTTTTACTAATATTGGTTGAGGGGTAAATATTCTGCTGGAAGGACTGGCCACTTCTAGGCCATGTTTCCTGCCCGGGAGTTAAAATCGGGCCCAAATTTAGTATCTTTCACTTGGCTCAACTCAAAGGAAAACAAACACAAAATTTGACAATAAACTGATGTGACCCAGTGTTGCAGGCAAATATTTGAATCACGGTGTAAGTTCTATTTTAATTCGCTAATTGGCGAATGTTTCGACTTTGATTTTGGAAGGCTCGAAAGCCATTCGCCTAAAGATGGTCTAAATTTCAATGGAGAGTCATACTGCCTGTCGTCTGGGCTAGATGAGGGAAAAAGTCAGCCCTCTATCTCCTCATGGCTAGTCAATGACTTCTGTTGGAACGTGTCTGTGCCTTTGCATTTATGTGTGTGTGGTGGGGGCAAGATGAGGAGTGTGACTGTCAAACAGCCAGCTGACACTCATTTACCATGTGCACTTGTGAAGAGAGGCCAATTCAATGAGGCACTTGAGGGGCCAATAGTGTCCTTTGCACTATATCCCAGCAGGAATCAGCTCCTTCAACAGAAATAGGGAGAAATTTGTGCATTTGATTGGGCCGAGTTGAAGATAGGGAAGAGGAAGAATGATACACAATAAATCCTTTAAATGTGATCATAGAATCATCGAATAATGCAGCACTGAAGGATGCCATTTGGCCCATCATGCCTATGCTGGCTCTTTGTAAGAGATATCCAATTAGAGCTGTTCCAGGGCCATTAACACTGTAATATTAACCTTAAATTATTGAGCTAAATATAATTGTTTTCCCTTTCCCTCCCCGATATCATTCTAGTACAGGGTTGTCCAACCTTTTCGCATGGAGGGGGCCACATTACAATTTTTGTCATACATGGGAGAGCCAGTGAGTCAATTTTGGAAAGATAAAGGCATTAAAATTTATCTTACTATTAATCAAAACAGCAACAAATGTATATTTTTGTGAAGAAGCTTTAAATGAGGAGACTAATTTATTGACTTACTTTCTCTTCACTATGTTAGACACTGATTTAGTGAGATACCTGGCATTTTTTTGCTTGCACAAGTAGCCAATGTTTGCCCGTATACTTTTAGCGAGGCGGTGTATTCCGGATAGATGTCATTCTGTCAGGAGTGATCATGATCCCTGTCTGTCTCTCTCTATCCCTCTGTCCCCCGACTCTCTCTTTGGCCCCGCCTCTATCTGAGTGGTCAAGAAGGCATACGGCATGCTTTCCTTCATCGGACGGGGTATTGAGTACAAGGGTTGGCAGGTCATGTTACAGTTGTATAAGACTTTGGTTCGGCCACATTTGGAATACTGCGTGCAGTTCTGGTCGCCACATTACCAAAAGGATGTAGATGCTTTGGAGAGGGTGCAGAGGAGGTTCACCAGCATGTTGCCTGGTATGGAGGGCACTAGCTATGAAGAGAGGTTGAGCAGATTAGGATTATTTTCATTAGAAAGACGGAGATTGAGGGGGGACCTGATTGAGGTGTACAAAATCATGGGAGGTATAGACAGGGTGGATAGCAAGAAGCTTTTTCCCAGAGTGGGGGATTCAATTACTAGGGGTCACGAGTTCAAAGTGAGAGGGGAAAGGTTTAGGGGGGATAAGCGTGGAAAGTTCTTTACGCAGAGGGTGCCTGGAACGCGTTGCCAGCGGAGGTGGTAGACGCGGGCACGATAGCGTCTTTTAAGATGTATCTAGACAGATACATGAATGGGCAGGAAGCAAAGAGATACAGACCCTTAGAAAATAGGCGACATGTTTAGATAGAGGATCTGGATCGGCGCAGGCTTGGAGGGCCGAAGGGCCTGTTCCTGTGCTGTAATTTTCTTTGTTCTTTGTTCTTTGTTCTATCTCTCTCTCTCTCTCTGTCCCCCCTCTATCTCTCTCTTTTTATTTGTTTGTGGGATGTGGGCATCGCTGGCTAGGCAGGCATTTAGTACCCATCCCTAATTGCCCTTGAATGGCTTGCTAGATGATTCCAGAGGGTATTTTAAGAGTCAACTACATTGCTGTTGGTCTGGAGTCACATGTAGGCCAGACCAGGTAAGGATCATGAGAGAACCAGATGGGTTTTTACAATGATCGACAATGGTTTCATGGTTGTCATTAAACTAGCTTTTTCAATTCCAGATTTATTAATTGAATTCAAATTTCGCCATGTGCCATAGTGGCATTCGGACCCATGTTCCCAGCACATTAGCCTGGGCTCTGGATCACTAGCCCAGTGACATTACCACTACACCACTGCCTCCTCCCTCTCTCTCTGACCCCCCTGCCCTCCTCTTTCTCTAACCCCCCTTTCTCTCCCTCTGACCCCTTCTCTCCCCCTTTCTATCTCTCTCCATCCCCCCGTCTCTCTGCCCCCCTCTTTCCCTGCCCCCTTTCTCTCTCTCTGTCTCCCTCTCTCTTCCCCCTTTCTATTTCTCTCCCTCTGCCCCCCTTTCTCTCCCCCTTTTAGTTTAGTTTAGTTTAGAGATACAGCACTGAAACAGGCCCTTCGGCCCACCGAGTCTGTGCCGACCATCAACCACCCATTTATACTAATGCTACACTAATCCCATATTCCTACCACATCCCCACCTGTCCCTATATTTCCCTGCCACCTACCTACACTCGGGGCAATTGCTAATGGCCAATTTACCTATCAACCTGCAAGTCTTTGGCATGTAGGAGGAAACCGGAGCACCCGAGGAAACCCACGCAAACACAGGGAGAACTTGCAAACTCCACACAGGCAGTACCCAGAATTGAACCCGGGTCACTGAAGCTGTGAGGCTGCGGTGCTAACCACTGCGCCGCCCACCACTGCGCCACTGTGCCACCCAACCACTGCGCCTCTCTCTCTCTGCCCCCCTCTCTCTCTCTGCCCCCCTCTCTCTCTCTTCCCCCTCCTCTCTCTCTCTGCCCCCATCTCTCTCTGTCCCCCTTTCTCTCTCTCTGTCTCTGACAGTTGCAGAGGGTGAGAATGCTCAACAGATAGTTGGTCAGTTTTTTAAAAAATCGTAAGTCAGTTTCACTGCTGACAGGTGCTCGGAGCGGGAACAGCAGTTTCTGAACTTTGGACAGAATTGGGTTTTTCCGATGGGCTTTTAAAAAACCCCAAATCTGTCCGAAGTTGGGAAAGGGCCTGCTATCAGCTGTGAAACTCACTTTCGATTTTTTAAAAAACTGACCAACTATCTGGAAGAAGACAATGGGAAATCTCTCATCTGCAGTCACAGACCCCTGGGGAGGATGTGTAACGGTCCTGGGTACAGTTTACATCCACGGGCCGGATGGAAAGCTTTGGCGGCCGAAGCCGAGCCTGCGGGCCATATTTTGACAACCCTGTTCTAGTAAATCTCCTCTGTTCCCTCTCCTTGACATCCTTTCTTGATGCAAGACCCAATGACAGATGACATTTGGCATGCATAAAGTTTTACAGAGTTCACCTGGAAGTGAACTGCAGAGTTGTATTTATTTATTTTTGAAAAATGAAATTCACCTTTAAAGCTAAGTTTTTCTCTTCTTAGACCAACCTAGTTCCAGAAACAGAGACCAGTCCAATACAGGGGACCGAGAACGTGGAGAAAAGCGGTGAAATACCTCCAAGCAGTACGGATGTTGATCCGGGACTGGATGTCGTGGAGCAAGTTGATGAACTCTGTGTGCCAACCACGGCCTGCACTGACAGAGCCTCAGAAAACCACAGCCACACTCAAACAGATGCAAAGGAACTGGACCAACACCAGGACCAGTTAGAAGCCCCAGTCAAATGTCAAACAGAGGCAATTTCAGAACCTCAGCCAGTGCCCCAGCCAGAGGCCCATGCCCAAGAGGTTGAACTGGAGTCCAGAGCTCAGCCAGAATCTCAGCCTGAGGCCCATGCACAAACAATGGTTCTGGAAGAGACTCAGGGTGAGGCTCCATCAGAGGTCATGGACCAGATGCAGCCAGCCATTCAAGAGCAAGCCCAGCAGGAAGATCAGGACCAGGCTGAAATAGGACCTCTGGACCAGGGTCAAACAGAGGATGTGGACCTGGTCCAAACAGGACCTGTGGACCAGGCTCATCAGAAAGCCCAGAATCAGGTTCAAGCAGAGGCCTGTGACAAGGTACCACCAGAGGCCTGCAATCAGGCTCAAACAGAGGCCCAGGATCAGGCTCAGCCACAAGCCCAAGACCAGGCACATAAGGAGGCCCGGGACCATGTTCAGCCAGAGGCCTGGGACGAGGCTCAGCTACAAGTCCATCAGGAGGCCCAGGACCACATTCAGCCAGAGGCCTGGGATCAGGTTCAGACAGATGCCTGGGACCAGGCTCAGCTAGAGGTCCATCAGGAGGCACAGGACCAGGCTCAACCAGAGGCCTGGGACCAGACTCAGCTACAGGCCCGAGAACAGGCTCAGCAAGAGACCCAGGACCAGGTTCAGCCAGTGTCCTGGAACCAGGCCCGAGATCAGGCTCAGCAGGAGGCACGGGACCAGGTTCAGTCAGAGGCCCGAGACCAGGACCAGGCTCAGCAGGAGGACTGGGACCAGGTTCAGTCAGAGGCCCGAGACCAGGACCAGGCTCAGCAGGAGGACTGGGACCAGGTTCAGTCAGAGGCCCGAGACCAGGTTCATTCAGAGGCCCGGGACCAGGTTCAGTCAGAGGCCCGGGACCAGGTTCAGTCAAAGGCATGGGACCAGGACCAGGACCAGGCACAACAGGGGGCCTGGGACCAGGTTCAGTCAGAGGCCCAGGACCAGGTTCAGTCAGAGGCCCGGGACCAGGTTCCACCATGTGGCATGGTCCAGGATCAACCACAGATCTGGGTCCAGGCTCAGACAGAGGCACAGATAGAGACCCAGTCAGAAGCCCAGACACTGAGCAGTGAGCCACTAGATATACAGCCAGAGGTCAAGTCTGATGCTCAAGCCCAACCAGAAGCCAAGGCAGAAAGCCAGTTCCAGGAAGTGGACAAAATCCATGCAGAGATCAATGAAGAGGCCGGGGAATGGATCCAGTTTGTGCCCAATTCATCTCTGGAGAATGCATATTGTGTAAGTGTAGAGGATATTTCACCGTCTATATGATGTATTTTCCTTTTCCACGTGATTTGACCATTCACCATTGAAACAAGTCTGTAGGGCAAGTGATGAATGATAAAATAATGAATGAAAACAGAAAAGGCTGGGAAACTTTCAGTGGAGAGAGAGAGAAAAACTGAGTTAATGCTTTCATTAGAAATTCTGATGAAACTCTACCTCTGTTTCTCTCTCCACAGGTGCTGGCAGACCAGCTGAGAGTTTTCAGCATTTTTTTGGTTTTATTTCAGGTTTCGAGCATCCGCAGTATTTTGCTTTTGTTCAAATAGAGCAAGTCACCTGACCAACTTCAATATTGGGCAACTTATTCCTTCCCCTGCAATCACAGGAGGTGTAATACCTGCCCATTTACCTCCTCTCTCCTCACTATCCCAGGCCCCAAACACTCCTTTCACGTGAAGCAGCGATTTACTTGTACTTCTTTCAATGTAGTATACTGTATTTGCTGCCCACAATGTGGTCTCCCCTACATTGGGGAGACCAAGTGCAGACTGGGTGACCGCTTTGCGGAACACCTCCGCTCAGTCCGCAAGCAGGACCCTGAGCTTCCGGTTGCTTGCCATTTCAACACTCTCCCCTGCTCTCATGCTCACATCTCTGCCCTGGGATTGCTGCAGTGTTCCAGTGAACATCAACGCAAGCTCGAGGAACAGCATCTCATCTACCGATTAGGCACACTACAGCCTGCCGGACTGAACATTGAGTTCAATAATTTCAGAGCATGACAGCCCCCCATTTTACTTTCATTTTTAATTGTTTTTTCTTTTTTTCTTTTTTGCATTTTTTACAACCTTTTTTTTGCATTTATTTCATTTCATCTTAGTTTGTTCAGTTTGCTTACCCACTGTTTTTTTTTTCAGGTTTGCACTTGCTGCTGTTCAATATTCAGTCAGTTAACACCTTTTCTGTACTAATGCTTTGTCTTTCAACTCACCATTAACATATTGTTTGCCTTTGCTCCATGACCTTTTGGTCAGCTTTGTGGCCTTGTCCAATCTACACCTTCTCCTTTGTTATCTCTTGCCCCACCCCCACCTCACTTGCTTATAACCTGTGACATTTTAAATATTTGTCAGTTCCGAAGAAGGGTCACTGACCCGAAACGTTAACTCTGCTTCTCTTTCCACAGATGCTGCCAGACCTGCTGAGTTGTTCCAGCATTTCTTGTTTTTATTTCAGATTTCCAGCATCCGCAGTATTTTGCTTTTATTTGGGCAACTTATTGCTTCCTAATCCACCAAATAGTCTGTTTTAAGTTGCTGTAGTTCTGGATTGCACTTCCTGGCAAAACCAAATTAATTTAATCCAATAGTTTGGCGGAATCCATCTTTTTGTCATCAGTAGATGATCCTTCGCCCATTATCAGTGTTGTGGGGGGCAGGGTGGGGGGGGGGGCATGTGTGAAGGGCGAGGAGTTGACACTTGTCCAGAAAAAGTCAACAGGCTGGGGCTCTTTTCTCTGGAAAAGAGAAGACTAAAGGATAACCTGATATATTATGAAAGGGTTTGGTAAGGTCGATATAAAGTGTTTTCACTGTGAGTAAGACCAAATTTAGAGGACACAAGTATAAGATAGTCACTAATAAAATTTCAGGGTTACAGGTGGGGCAGTGTGACTAAGTGAGTTGCTCTTGCAGAGAGCTGGCATGGACATGATGGGCTGAATGGCCTTCTTCTGTGCTGTAACTATTCTGTGATTCTATTCTATGATTCAATAGGGAATTCGGGAGAAACATCTTGACCCAGAGAGTGGTGAGAATGTGGAACTTGTTACAATATGGAGTGGCTGAGATGAACAGCATTTCAGGGGAAGCTGGAGAAACACAAGGGAGATGGTTATTACCAGATACAGCTATTCGGCCCAGCTGGTCCATGCCAGTGTTTATGTCCCACACAAGCCTCCTCTCACCCCTCTATTCTTGCCAAGGGAGAGACCACTCCCTTTTAGCTTGAAGTAGTAGCTGCATTTCATGGTTTGCTGTTGCTATTCTTTGCAATAAACAGGCCAATAAATTAGCTACAGGACATAAGTTGTGAGCTTCGCTGTCTGAAACCATGAGTTAAGTAACCACAGAAACAGAAAGCCCTGTGAAATGCAATTTGGTTTCCATCTCTGGTATACACGCCACGGAATGGTACATGTGGGAGGCATTCAAGAGCTAAAACTTCAATATTAATTGTGGCAGAAACTTGGGCAAAAGATGATCTGCTACACAGTCCCAACATGCACATGGTTAGACACCAAAATGTCCAGAACACACACCCTTCCAAAACCTGGCTGAATGTATGGCAGTAACATGGTTATTTTTTATTATTGGGGTTGAAAGAAAATGAAAGGATTTAACACTAGTTTGTGGAGCTAGGCTCAGATCCCAGGCAGGAACAAGAATTTTTTGGAGCCGTTTGGTATACCAGCGCCCCTTCTGTGAATCCCTCTGCATTGCATCACCTTCAGAAATAACTCCAACCCTGATGAGCTGCATTTTCTAACCTGGTTTCAACTGACTAAGGAAAGAATGCCGCATATCATCTGTTTTTGTGAACAAATGATGAGTTCTTTCCTCTTGCTGTTACCCAGAACTTTGATGGGAACGTTTCTGTACTTTTGTACAGCTTGTTGTTATCCACGAAACCCTGGCCTCTCTTTCTGCCTGATCTGCAAAATGCGCAAAATTCCTCCCCATTAAGGAAAATCGAAAGCTGCGTGGCCAGATAAATGGTTCTTCACACAGCTTCTGTTAGTTATTGTAAAGTCGTTCCAAAAGAGGGTTCAATCCAGGAAGAGTATTTCCTAGCAAAATACTGACAATTAATTTTAAAGGAGCTTAGTAGGATATACTCCTTACAAAAACACACACTTTATGCTGAAACGGTTAGAGGAAATAGGGTGGGAGGAGACACATGTAGAGTATAAGCTCTGGCATAGACTAGTTGGGCCGTATGTCCTGCTTCTGTGCTGTACACTTGATGTAACTTGATTAACATCTACCAAGAAGGAGTCAGTATTTAATGTGGTGATTCAGTATAAGTGTAACTTAATTTTGTGGGGTTGGAGCAGGGCAAGGCGAAGATATAGGGCGGCACAGTGGCGTAGTGGTTAGCACTGCAGCCTCACAGCTCCAGGGACCCGGGTTCGATTCTGGGTACTGCCTGTGTGGAGTTTGCAAGTTCTCCCTGTGTCTGCGTGGGTTTTCTCCGGGTGCTCCGGTTTCCTCCCACAAGCCAAAAGACTTGCAGGTTGGTAGGTAAATTGACCATTCTAAATTGTCACTACTATAGGTAGGTGATAGGGAAATATAGGGACAGGTGGGGATGTTTGGTAGGAATATGGGATTAGTGTAGGATTAGTATAAATGGGTGGTTGATGGTCGGCACAGACTCGGTGGGCCGAAGGGCCTGTTTCAGTGCTGTATCTCTAATCTAATCTAAAAATATTCAACAGTTTCCCATCTCACATTGTGATGAAGAATTCTTGCCAAAACTAAATGGAAATTTTACAAAAGTATAATGAATAGACTGGAGAAGTCAGGGTTGTTCTCCTTTGAGCAGAGAAGAGTAAGAAGAGATTTGATAGAGGTGTTTAAAACCATGAATGATTTAGATAAGGTAAATAAAGAGAAGTTATTTCTGGTGGCTGAAGGATCGATAACCAGAGGGCACAGATTTAAGGTGATGAGCAAAAGAACTGGAGGTGACACGAGGGAAAACCTTTTTACACAATGAAAGGTTAGGATTTGGAATGCACTGCCTGATAGGGTGGTGGATACAGATTCAATAGTAGCTTTCAAAAGGGAATTGGATCAATGCTTGAGCAGAAAATATTACAGGAATCTGGGGAAAGAGCGGGGAGTTGGATTAACTGGATTGTTCTTTGAAAGAGCCGGTGCAGACTCGATGAGCCGAATGGCCTCCTTCGTGCTGTACTATTGTATGATTCTATGATAAGGGAGCCTGCCCAGTGGTCACTGAGCAGCATGTCACTCTCCTAAACAGACCAAGCACTGTCAAAAGGGCTCCCATGTTTCATCTGCACTCTGCGCTGACTTGACTGATCTCAGCCAGGGCTGATACAAGTGACTATGGATAAGCAGGGGTTAAATTCAACCAGGGTTCCTAGTCTTAATCCAGTTAGGTTGATTCAACTGCTTGATGTGCAATATTCTATTTAAATGTTGCACATGAACATGCTTGAGCAGTGTGGACAAATATTAAACCTAATTGTATGTGTTTGTAAGTACCATGGGATATGCTGTATCTCTACATATTATGGGTACTGTAGTATAGTGTAGTGGTCATGTTACTAGTAATCCAGGTAGCGCTGGATACTGGGTGAGCTGTGTAGTGGCAATGCTTTTGTTATAATACTGCTCACATTGCTGCACCCTTCGACGCAGTTATGGCAAGGAGGTTTCCATGGTTACAGCTAGTAGTAATGGATGCTGTGCAGTAGGTTTGATGTCATTGTTAAACTACTCTAACTCCTTCATACCTTAGTCCTGATGATAACAAGAAATGTTTACTTTTCCATCAGACTCCTCAGTTGGAGATCCCTGAAGAGCTGAACACCCAGAGCATGACATCACACTTTAGTGGGGAGGAGCCCAAACCCGAGGACACATGCAGCATCACGTCAGTCAAAAGCACGGAGCAAATTGGGAGTTCAAGCCAGTTCCAACCTGAGCCCCAGGTCCGTCCGAAGACCCAGTGCCCGCCCAGCTTCCAGTTACGTTTCCAGGCCCAAACACAACCTGAAATGCAGATCCTTCTAAAAGGGGGTCAAAAAGTCACTGTAGGTTATCAGTACTCTCCGTCACAAATGATCAAGAGGGTGTCTATGGCTCTGAAACGCAATCGCAATCAGGTGTGCCCCCCAAATGATGTAAATTACTTTGCGCAGACTGATGCCACAGAGGCCTTAAACTTTAGCTCCAGTATGATGCAGGAGGTTTCTAACCCAGCTGGAGATCAACACAATCCAAAATGCATCTGTTGGAAACGGAGCGCAAGTAAGTGTGAAAAAATTTTGAAAGCTTTCCTGAGCTGAAAATAAATGGGGCTTCAGTTTTTAAAACACTCATTAGAAAATGGTCAAAAATATTGGATTAAAGAGTCTGTTGGCACCTGCATTGCCCAGTTAGGACTGAGTGTAACACGAAGATCCCAGGCTTTGCTCTCAAGGTGGGTTAACTGGCCCCAGTTCACGGACATGTGGGATTTTAACACTCAGGCGGAAATGCGTGGGAGGGGAGTATATCTGTTAATGCAAGTTATTATTGTTATGAGTGTGCATTATTTCTGGTCACATACAGTGGACTATCTGCTATGGTCCTTTGCTGTTGTAGAATGAAGGGTAGGTAGTTAGTTTGATCTTAGAGTAGATTAAAGGTTCGGCACAACATTGTGGGCCAAAGGGCCTGTACTGTGCTGTACTGTTCTATGTTCTATGTTCTTAAAACTCTTTACCCCTGGTAGGTATGAGAACTTCCCTGCCCCCACATTCCTGCCACTGGTCGCCCAGTATGCCCATCTGCAGCAATTTCCTACACCGGTCGGAATGTGCATAAAATCTTCATTATCCAAATGGATGACTCTTTGCTGTCAGTCAAATGCCCTTTATTTCCATGTCTGATATTTTCTTTACCCAGAGAGTGGTGAGACTGTGGAGTAGTTGAGTCGATTAACATAGATGTATTCAAGGGAAACTAGAAAAGCACAAGAGGGAGAAAGGAATAAAAGGATATGCTGATAGGGTGAGATGAAGAGGGATGGAAGGAAGCTTGTGCAGAGTATAAATATTGACATGAACCAGTTGGACTAAATGGCCTGTTTCTGTGCTGTATATTCTATGTAATAAACAAAATTGTTCAAAGAAAATTTTTAAAAAACTTTTTATTGTTCCTATGATTTTTCTCCTGGGTTGCTTGCAGCAGTGTCCAGGAGATTAGTCCTTAATTCCTGGAGACTCCAGGGCAATCCTGAAGTGGCAGCCACGTTTTTTTGGCTACCATGACTCTTCTAGCACTGCTGCCCCGTGCCATAGTTTACACTGGCAGGAAACCGAGTCAAAGGTTTGGTTTTGGAAATTCACCAAAAGGTTGGATTTTGTTTCAACTAGGCTTTTTTGGAGTCTTGGAGGAGGGTTGCAGGGGAGGTACCATTTTATGTTTTGGGTGATGGTGTAACACAGACAATATTGGATCAGCTGCCCATTGTGCGTCTCACCAGATTTTCATTGTGTACTTCATTGGTAATGAAAATTATGGGAAGTGTTTATTGCCCATTTTACACTAACTCCAGAGGTCAAAATGACCGACCCCCCCCCCCCCCCCCCACTCCCCCCACCCCACCCACTACAGTGGGATATGATGATGTATTGATTAGGCTTTTGGCCAAAGTTTGTGAGTTCAAATTGTAGCATGGTGTTTCATGTGGTGCACAAAATGGCTACTGCCAAAAGACTTCATTTACATATCACGACATCAGAGGTCACATGTTTAGCAAGCCAAACTGTACGAAAGTATTTATTCATCCATCCCTCTTTTCATAAAAGAAAATTTGCATTTACGTTGCAACTAAAAAAACATAGGAACCAGTACATTTACATATCGCTAAAACAGCATACTTAACAAAGTTAACAAAACGCACAAAGGTGTACCAACAATTTTTGCCTTTACTCAATTGTAAGTCCATTCAGAACCTTAGGGAGCCCCTAACAGGCTCCAAACTGCATAGCCATACAGTCCATGCAGAACTCCGGAATGTCCAACTCTGAGGCAAATCAACAAACGCTCTGTCCAAACACAAAAAGGCAAAGCAGTCTTATTAGCCTTTTTAATCAAATTTGATTTTCTTTCTTTGAGGAGTCGTCTTTCCACCTCTGAATCCTCCAAATCCACCCAGTCCTCTTCTAGTGCTTCCAAAGCCTCGCCCACCTCGCTGGTTTTCGCCCTTCAGTTGAGCAAAGGCAAGTGTAATTTTGCATCCATCAATTTCTCCATCTTCCATCATTTCCTTAGCTGATTTCGCATCTTATTCCGATGAGAAGTTCACAAAGTTAAAACCTTTTGATCTTCCAGATTCTCTTTCTGCAATCTCAACTCCTTCAAAGGCTTCTTCATTTGTGTCATCAGAAAGGCCACGAACAAACAATGTCTTGCTGGGACCATCACCAGTTCTGTGCCCATGGTTGCTGAAATCCAACCTCACAGTTCTCCATTCAATTTCTGTATTGCTGTAATTCTCAAGAGCTTCTTTAGCATCCTCAATAGATCTAAATTTAACAAATGCAACTCCTTTTGGTCTGCCATTCTTTTCTGGTATTTTGATCGATGATGTTTTTTCAAAAATACCCTGAAGGGTTTCTTCTGTTGCAGAATATACCAGGTTATTTACAATGAATGTAGCAAAATCTAGTTGGATTTGTCTATTCTTTACATGTAACATACTCTTATCACCAGTGAAAGCAGCATCCTCATAAATCTCTTTGAGGCCATCCTGAGTTATATTGATTGGAGATTTCTGACAAACAGTGTCCTGCAGTCCCTTTCTCTTTTGCTGTTTGCATTGCTTTCCTTGCTTTGCCAGGTTTGATGCAAGTCCCAGCACTTTGTTTCCATTGAATTCCAGTACCTTTCCGAGTTGTTCTTCGATTTCAAAGTAATCGAATTTCCTGATAGATCTAATTCGGACATCTGTGACTGAAAATTTCTTTTTGGTGAAGAAGCCATTCAGGGTTTTCTTTAGTTCCTCAAAGTACTTTTCAGAGTTCAAATTTCTAACAAATAGCAAAAAGGATGCATCATTTTCAACCTTATGCTTCTGCTCTTCTTTCGTTCTCTTTCCCGCTTTCTTTGGACCAACTAACTCAAACTCTTCCTTTGCTTTTTTAGTCACAGCAGCTGCATACTTGGGAATAGATTTCTTTTCTCATACATGGAGGGTTACCAGTCCAAGCTTTTGACTTGTTTCAGCTGAAATGAGGGAAGTCTACCTTGAGACTTGACGGCACCAACAGAATGTTTTGTCAGAATCATTATCAGACATCTCTCCAGAAACTATCTTTAAAGGCTTACTTTTCCTCTTTCTAGCAAAACATTTACATGCAATTTTTTTTTTATTCATTCAGGATTGGGGGCATCACTGGCTAGGCCAGCATTTATTGGCTAGTCCAAATTGCCCTTGAGAAGGTGGTGGTGAGCTGCCTTCTTGAACCGCTGCAGTCCTTGGCGTGTAGGTACACCCACAGTACTGTGAGGAAGGGAGTTCCAGGATTTTGACACAGTGACATTGAAGAAATGGCGATATAATTCCAAGTCAGGATTTTATGTGGCTTGGAGGGGAACTTCCAGGTGGTGGTGTTCCTATGCAACTGCTGCTCTTGTCCTTCTAGTTGGTAGGGTCGCGGGTTTGGGAGGTGCTGTCGAAGGAGCCTTGGTGAGTTCAGCTTCTTGCAGTTAGAGCACCATTTTCCCCACACTGGACGTGCTTCCTTTTCCTCCTTATGGTGTCCACCACAGTATTTACATCTAATACTCTGGCCTTGCTCTTTCTGCTGGCCCTTCTGAAAGTTGTCCTTCCTTTCCATCATTGACTTGTGCTTGGAAGACTTGGACTGCCTCTCAGTATAGTGCACAGCCTTGTCAGTTTCCCATCAATACTCTTCAGCTGTTGATTAGCCACTTCAGAGCTTCTGTACATGCCAATAGCTTTCTTGAGAGTCTCTCAGCAGACTTGCTGTCACAGAGGGATCTCTTGTTCCTAAGACAATCCTATCTCTGATGAGATCATCCTTCAGTTGCCCAAACTCACAAGACTCAGCTAGACATCTCAGTACAGTCACATACTGATGAATATTCTCCCTCTCTTCCTGAATTCTAGTGCTAAACACATAGGGCTGAATTTTATGAGCCTCCTAATGTGAGTTTGGAAGCGAGGGGCCCCATAGAATTGTGACAGTAGGCAGGGGGTCGCACATGGGCCTGCACAAAGCAATTTTGGCATAGGCGGGATTGGCCAAAGACAGCTTTCCCAACCAGAGGCCAATTGAGGCCCATAAGTGGCCTTTCAATGGCCACTTGAGGGCTTCTTCCTGCCACCGCTAGGATTTAACCTGTTATGGGGGCAGGTCCTCAGCCATACGGGGAGGTTGCCTTGTAAAATGAAGCAATCACCCTGCAGGCTTGGGGGGGCCTTCCTTAGTGGGCAATCTGTGGCCCACGGAGGGCCCCAGCAAGGAACACCTGCACCTCCCTGAACCTCCCACTGCGCTACATGCCCACGCTCCCCCCTCCACCTTGCCAGAGCCTGCCAGTCTGGCTCCAGTGACCCTGCCTCACTCACCTTGGATCCAGGATCCAGCGGTGGGCTGGGGACCAAGGCCTCTTGCAGTACCCGCATTGACCACTGCTCCCAGTGGCACTGCCGATTCTGCTGAGCTGCTGGCCCTGTGATTGGCCAGCAGCTCTTGGAAGCAGGATCCTTATCTTTAAAGTGACGGGGATCCTGGTGGCAGGCTGTTAATTGGCCTGCGCCGTAGAATCGCTCCGGAAGGGCTCCAGCTGGCCAGCTGGCCGAAGCAGGAACCCCCCCCCCCCCCATCTTTTTGGATCAGTGCCTGGAACTCCACTACAGGCAAAATTTCAGCCCATAGTGTTCACAAATGACATCAGTTGACAGTTCAAAGTGAGTCTTCAAGGTCTCAAATTTCCCAAGCCTGCTTGTCTTCTCCTCAGTGCAATCTAGGGTGCAATGCAGCTTGTAACATTCCTCTCCCCTCAATGATAACAGAGATGCTACTCTTACCTATTTGGGTTCCTTGTCTAACTCTGGGGAAATCTCATAATTCTGCCATTTCTGCCATTGCCTATTCCCTCTAAAATCTCCCTTCATATCCATAGGAGCAGGTACTGAAAAATTCGAAGCCATAATGACTCACCCAGCTGTAGATGTCCTGTGCAAAGTTGAAGACAGGTGTTGTTTTAAACTATGATGTTTTGCACATCTGCTGTCTGTCTTACAACTATCAAAATTCTCTCAAATTCTAGCTGTTCACTTCTGATACCACATTCCATGTGGTGCATAAAACGTCTAGTATCCAGTAAACTAATCATTGGGGCAAGAAAATTGGGAGTAGGTGTTGGATTTTTGGTATCTGGGCTCAAAAACAGTCCACCCAATTGGTTGAAAGTCTCCTCGCTGGTTCTAAGGTTCTGGCATGGAATGATTCTCGATGACTCAAAACTATTCCAAACAGCCATAGTCCAGCAGCACAGAATCTGGCTCTAATTCTCAGCCAGAATAGGCAAACAAATGGTTAATGTAGGAAATTGAATTGCCACTCTAGCATAGCTGGGGTTGCTTTTCTGAAGTATAAATAAAGGCACGTTGTTGGGCATGCAGCATGGCGACCTTTGCCCTGCATCTAGCCTGTGCTATATTTTAATAAAGCTTTGTAGACCAAGGAGAATTAGTTTCTCAACTCCTTTAAGCAACTTAAACCTTTTTTGCTTGTACCACAGATAGGATCTTCTGCATGGGCCGATTACGTAATGGTGACACGAACAGTCCCAAGTTGCAGAGAAACCAAGTTACTGAAATGTTTCATAGCACATTTGCCAATCCAGAGAAGGTCATCGAGGACAGGAGCAGACAGAATCTGTGTGTGGTGTCCTCGAAGGCCCCCACAGTCCAGCGCCTTGGCTGTACCCATTTCACCAAACCCAAGATAAGACGAAAGGATCTAAACAGCATTAGCAGGTACATGTGCAGCTGAACTCATGCATTTTATTTTGGTTTTTGTAATCTCTTAACGACAATGCCCTCAGTGCCACATTGTGGAGAGCCCTTCTGGAACATGCACCTGTGTAGACACTGGGTGAGGACTAGAATGGACTCAGCTATGATGCCTGTAAAGTACTATAGGCTATGGATACTATCTAGCCTCACACATGAACAGTGAGTATCAGGTGAATTACAGTGAGACTGCCAGTGCCAATGGAATTTAACCTAGCCTGAGTTACTGGCTTCAGAACAAGATGTGAAATATTGTGAGAGTGTGAATGTGCATGTGTGTGAATGTCTTTGTGAGTGTGTATGTGTGTGAATGTGAGAGAGTGTGTGTGTGTAACTCTGTAAGTGAGAGAGTGTGTGATTGTGCTGAGTGTGTGAGTATGTTTGTGTGTGTGAGTGTGAGAGAGTCTGTGAGTGTAAGAGTGTGTGTGTGTGTTTCTTTGTGTCAGTGTCAGAGTGTGTGTGTCTGTGTGGGTATGAGTGTGTGTGAGAGGATGAGAGGAATATCTTTCCTTGTGCTGCTCGAATCACTTGGCAAAAAACAGGCAATTTTGGGACAGGTGTAAAAAGTTAAAATGACAGTACTCCTTGTTTTAAAGGTGGCAGAATAGGTCTCCCTGTTCTCTGTAACAATGGAAGCTTCCTTTTCTTTTAGACCATTTTGACATTGAGCTGCAGGAGACGAACTTCAGCGGACTATCCATCATCTCTGCAATACTCAGATGCTTCTGCCCTGTAATGCTCCAACCTCCAGAGTGAGGCTCCACAACCTTAATCCCCACTACAACCTTGCTTTAATTTGAAGATAATGCACTGTATAACATATTAATTTAGTAAGTGGAACTTTTTAGTCATCTACCCAGCGCTTTTGGAAATGTATCTGTTTACAAAACTTATTAAATTTATTTAAAGATTATAAAATAACACATTGTTGCAGCAATTTGTTTGTTGGCAAAATATTTAGTGTTAATCATTTCTGTTCACATCTTCAGCTGAGGGAGGTGGGAACAAACTCAAATCAATTTATGTCTCTCAGATGTTCCACTTTACCTCCCCCCTCACATCTGTTTTCTTCTCTCTTCACCTGAAGGCACTTGCTTATTTTGCGCACCATACCTTTGAGACCTCTTTTTCATGTGTGAGAAAAGACAGTGAGTGTCAGTACGTTCTTCTACTTATATTAAGCTTCTTCTGCCTACACTTTAAAAATTACTCATAAGTAATTTTTACTCATAAGCAGTATAAGTGCCAGTTATCTTGGAACTGCCTCAGTACTGGGAGTATCAGCCTGTAATATATGCTCAAGTCTCTGGAGTGGGACTTCAGCCCATGACCTATTGAGTCAGAGGTGAGAGTGCTGTCCACTGAGCCACAGCTGACTCCTTCAGTGGCATTCTTATACTGGTGCTCAGGTTCTGGGATAGCAGCATTGACGGGTAGACCTGCAACAGCAATGTGGCACTTTCCTCATTTTAAGTTGGATTTAGTCCTGCCCTTGTGCCACCAGTTCCTGGTTTCCAGATCCCAAGCAACTACAGCCTGCTCACCCCTTGTCCCTCATCCAGTGTACTGGGATTTTAACATCTGTCCGATGCCTACCCACCTGTTGTTGGGTGTTAAAATTCATCCCTTTGTTACCCAGTTGGATAACTGTTGGTCAAAGGTCTTCAAAGAAAATGAAACACCATTTCATTTGAATGCCCGTATGTCATGCAGATTAATTTTTAATTCCTGGAGACTCTGAGGCAATCCTGTAGGGTTGCCAACCCTATCCTATGTTGATGTCTTCGCCTAGTTGAGTTACATGTGGAGACGTGAGCAAGAATGTCGATGAGGCTTGAGGACCAATTTCCATCCCTCCCAAAGCTGAGCCCAGCCTAATTTGTCAGCCATTTTGTGGCTCTGCCTACCTTCAGAAGGCCAACAAAAACTTTCAACCTCTGCTCGCCAGACCAACTAAAAGTTGGGTGGTGAGTTCACTTGCTTTAGGTGTTAAACTGCATTCCTGAAAAGCCCTCTTACTGTAACAAAAGCTATCAACTCAGCATTGCAATATAAGAAATGCCACAGTCCAGCAGTGTGCTCGTTATGCTGGGGATTTCTCTTTCCTTCATCTTCTTTCACTCCCACAGGCCTGGGCTTCCCCCAGCTCCCACTAACTACACCATTTCCCCAGTTATCATGGAAGATCCATGGATAAGAGAGTAATAGATCTGGCTTGAAATGGTTAAGGGTCGATTATCAAGCAATGCTGTCCAATACATTAACCACTAGCCATATTTGGCCTTCAAAATCCAGATATGGCAAGTTGCATTTCTGATTAGTAAGTAAGAAATGAGTGATAGACTGGGTTGCTGGGCTGTGATCTCAATACTCGGATTCACACTGCATTATGCATGTGAACTTTAACATTTTTTGTGTGTTTGCTGGCAAACTGGTGGGATGCAAAGCAGAGTGCAAGTGTCTATTGATCATTGTGAGTGCCTTACTTCCTTGGTTACTGAATAATGACAGATGTTTGTTGAATAAATACACATTTGAAGTACATTTACCTGAATTGTGTGAGAGTTTGTAAGATGGTTTCTACTAAAATTAGGGCATGTAGCTAAAATCATGTTGCTGTAGCCACATCAGTACTAGTTAACTATTTCCATTGGAGTACACTTATATAGTGTACTGCAGAGCTACCTCATGGGCACCTGGGGAAATTTATTGAAATTTTGCTTTCATCAGATATAGGTCATGCTTGTTGCTGTCCTGTCACTGTGACACAGCAATGCACAGTGTAACTGGCATCTGGCCAAGTGGTGTGGTACTGACCAGGAAGGCACCAAGTTTGATCCCTAGTCTGTGCTGTTAGAACATTTCAGGCAGTAGAGTAGTACAATTAACCGTCAGGAGGAAAAACTGGAATTTTACCTGTTCAAAATGGACATCGATAGAGGTGGGGAGGGGTGTAAAATAACGCAAGTTGACCACATCGTCATGATGCTGGAACATGATTTCACCAAGGGCGGACAGTGAGTTAAGTGTGGACTCCGTTCGCCATCTGACAACAAGTAATTTAAGACCAATTAAGATAGTTAATGAGGCAATTGACACCGATTTTACATGCCCCTCGTAATTTTCCGAGCTGTGCACGGGCCACATGGAGAGTTGGACCCTTGGCAGCATTAAAGGGCAACAACTGGATGGCAGCTGTAGGGGCCTGCTGCACTCGGTAGACATTTACTGAGGCCTTTTGATTTGTTTACACAAAAGGAGAGGGGAAAGCATTTGTGTTGGCTTGATGCCCCCTTTAGAAGTTAATCCTCCTGGCACGGAGCTCATTTGAGAGGGGCCTAATTGGGGGAAGGACTGGGTGGCCTTTGTGCAACAATGGGAAGAGTCACCCTCTTAAATTGGCATTGCCAAGCGGCATGGAGATCCGCAAACAGACATCAGGTGTCAATGACCCTTTAAACATGCTGCCAGCACCTTCTTCCAGGTAATGGGACAACTCAACCGCTGCCTTACCTCCCGCCTCCAATTGTAGATTCGTTGGTGAGCCTGTGTGCCAACGCGTGATCATAATGCAAGCGGAGGTCGGAGCAGGAGGGCCCTTGCCATCTGCTTTCGCTTCCACCTCCTCGGCCTGCCGCTAATGGTTAAATTCTGTCAGAATTCCGAGTTCTGATCATTAGCCAATGAAACCTACTGGAAATTTATGTGTGTTTTTTTTATACATTCATGGGATGTGGGCGTCACTGGCCAGGCCAGCATTTATTTCCCATCCCTAATTGCCCTTGAGAAGGTGGTGGTGAGCTGCCTTCTTGAACCGCTGCAGTCCATGTGAGGTAGGTGCTGTTAGGGAGTTCCAGGATTTTGACCCAGCGACAGTGAAGGAACGGCGATATAGTTCCAAGTCAGGATGGTGTGTGACTTGGAGGGGAACTTGCAGATGGTGGTGTTCCCATGCATTTGCTGCCCTTGTCCTTCTAGTTGGTAGAGGTCGCGGGTTTGGAAGGTGCTGTCTAAGGAGCCTTGGTGCGTTGCTGCAGTGCATCTTGTAGATGGTACACACTGCTGCCACTGTGCGTCGGTGGTGGAGGGAGTGAATGTTTGTGGATGGTGTGCCAATCAAGCGGGCTGTTTTGTTCTGGATGGTGTTGAGCTTCTTGAGTGTTGTTGGAGCTGCACCCATCCAGGCAAGTGGAGAGTATTCCATCACACTCCTGACTTGTGCCTTGTAGATGGTGGACAGACTTTGGGGAGTCAGGAGGTGAGTTACTCGCCTCAGGATTCCTAGCCCCTGACCTGCTCTTGTAGCCACGGTATTTATATGGCTACTCCAGTTCAGTTTCGGGTCAATGGTAGCCCCTAGGATGTTGATAGGGGGGATTCAGCAATGATAATGCCATTGACTGTCGAGGGGAGATGGTTAGATTCTCTCTTGTTGGAGATGGTCATTGCCTGGCACTTGTGTGGCGTGAATGTTACTTGCCACTTATCAGCCCAAGCCTGGATATTGTCCAGGTTTTGCTGCATTTCTACACGGACTGCTGCAGTATTTGAGGAGTCACGAATGGTGCTGAACATTGTGCAATCATCAGCGAACATCCCCACTTCTGACCTTATGATTGAAGGAAGGTCATTGATGAAGCAGCTGAAGATGGTTGGGCCTAGGACAACTGTGCGTGTTTGTGTATGTGTAAGCATGAATGCATGCATATGTGTATACATGCTTGCATGTGTATGTGTGTGTGCACGTGCATATCAGCATGTGTGTGGATTTGTTTGTACTAGTGTGTGAATGTGAGCATGTGCATGTGTGTTGGATAAGGAGACCTGCCCCTTGTCCAGGTTCACTACTGGGAAGTGAGCAGTGCCCATGGCACAGTACCACATTATACCAATTTGAGGGAAAACAGTCTTCCCATAGCAGTCGGGACTGTGGCTGGAATTTTTCCATGTTCCAGGTTATCCTGCCAGCAGGACCAAAAGCGGGTCCCGAGCCCTTGCAGACGGACAGCAGGACCTTGGGCAGGATATTACCGGATATTAAGAGCCCACTGCTGGGGCCACTGGCCAAATGAGGATGGTGGCCCATCTCTCAGATCGTCTGGCCCAATCAGAGGGCCAGCTGCTTGGCAGCCTCGGCAGTGCCACCGATAGAGGTGGCTACTGCTAATGCTGCAGGAAGAAAAAGTGGGAGCCCCCATGTTGAGGCACCCTCGAAGGCCAGGTAAGTTTTTTTTATTTCATGTGCCGAGGACAGGCGATCGGAGAGATGAATCCCCCACACCGCCAGGGGTCGGGGGTGGGGGACGGTGATGACTCGCCCTCCATGGATCTTGGAGTGGCTGCTAAGGAAAGCACCCCTCGGGAAGCCACTGGGAGGCTGCCATGGTTTACCATGTAGCGGGGGCCTGTCCCGATGCTGGTAAGATGACATTGGGGGCAGGAAGTGGCTGTTAATTGGTTTAATCAGCTGCCTGCTTGTAGTCAGTGGACAGCCATGCCGCTGCCGTTCCTGCCATTCAGAACATTCTGTGGTGGCAGGAAGACATCAGGCTCCCATGCTGACACCTCCCGCCTCCCAGCCCGTCTCAAGAGAGCTGGTAAAATCCAGCCCTATGTTTTATTTTAGAATAATCTCACAGGCTGCAAATTTAACATTGATTTGCACAGGCTTGCATTTTAAAAATGCCACAAATATATTTGTTTTCACTGTTGTTTAAACTCTCAGTCACAATCATTTTTTCACCACCAAGGCAGTGAAGGTTGATTCTGGTCAACATTTGTTAATAAAATTATCTGCAGCCAAAAATTCAACACAAGCAAGTCCAGCAAGGTCTGCACATAAAATAAGGGAGTTGTCAGTATGAATGGACTGGCATACATGTTAACAGGCTTAGAGCATCAATTCCCATCTGTCTCTTTAGTTTAAGAGATCGAGAAGTGGAATATTCCTGACAACCAGATTATCAGGGTCTGCACTCAGTAATTATCCTCACATATCTCTTGGATTATCAAAGTGCTTTTAAATCACTTCCTCAGTTACAAACTCAACCAGCAGTTCTAGTATTTTATAAATGGAAAATTATGATTGTCTATAAATGCCAAAATCTTTCTTTGTCTGTTGTTGCTCTAGTACTGGGGAGGTTTTTAAACAATCTTGTTTGTGCTGTGCTCTCATTAAAGGTGATAGGATGTTTCAGAGTTTTTAAGTGCTTTTGGTTAGTGAGTAAGCTGTTTTCATGCTGATCGCAGGTTCTGTTTAAGCGACTATAAATTATTATATAAGCCAGTTATACTACCTCCTGGGTTAGAATCATAGAAAGTCTATGGCACAGAAAGAGACCATTTGGCCTATTGTGTCTGCGCTGGCCAATCTCACTTTCCAGCATTTGGTCCGTAGCCCTGCGGGTTACGGCACGTTATAGAGTCATAGAGTTATTCAGCAAAGAAACAGGCCCTTCGGCCCATCGTGTCTGTGCTGGCCATACAGCACCCAACTATTCTAATCCCATATTCCTGCACTTGGCCTGTAGCCCTGTATGCTATGGCGTTTCAAGTGCTCATCTAAATGCTTCTTAAATGATGTGAGGGTTCCTGCCTCCACCACCTCTTCAGGCAGTGTATTCCAGATTCGAACCACCCTCTGGGTGAAAAAATGTTTCCTCAAATCTCCCTGAAACCTCCTGCCCCTTACCCTAAATCTATGACCCTGGTTCTTGACCCCTCCGCTAGGTCAGGTGCATATCCAGGCAACTTTTAAATGAGATGAGGTTTTTTGCCTCTACTGCCCTTTCTGGCATTGAGTTCCAGACTCCCACCACCTTCGGGGAAAGAATTTTCCTCATCTCCCCTCTAATCCTTCTACCAATCACTTTAAATCTATGCCCTCTAGTCACTGACCAATCTGCTAAGTTAAATAGGCCATTCCTGTCCTCTCTATCCAGACCCCTCACAATTTTGTACATCTCCATCAAATCTCTCCTCAGCATCCTCTGTCCCAAGGGGAACAACCCCAGCCTATCCAATCTTTCCTCATAGCTGCAATTTCCCAGTCCTGGCAACATCCTCGTAAATCCCCTCTGTACTATCTCTAATACAATTGCATTCTTTCTGTAATGAGGTAACCAGAACTGCACTGTGTACTCAATTTGTGGTCTAATTAATGTTTTATATAGCTCCAGCATAACCTCCCTATCTTATATTCTATGCCTTGGCTAATAAAGGAAAGGTTTCCATATGCCTTCTTAATCACTTTATCAACCTGTCCTGCTTTCTTCAGGGATCTGTGGACATTCACTCCAAGGTCCCTCACTTTCTCTACAACTCTCTGTATCCTCCCATTTATTGTGTATTCCTTTGCCTTGTTTGACCTCCCCAAATGCCATCACCTCACATTTCTCTGGGTTAAATTCCATTTGCCACTTTTGTGCCCACCTGGCCAGTCCATTGATATCTTTCTGCAGTCTACAGCTATCCTCCTCGCTATCAACCGTGCGGCCAATTTTAGTTTCATCTGCAAACTTTTTGATCATTCCCCACACATTTATGTCCAAATTGTTAATATACACCACAAAAAGCAAGGGATCCAGTACTGAGACCTGCGGAACCCCACTGGAAGTACTTTCCAGTTGCACAAACACTCGTCAAGAATTAAAAGCAAAATACTGCAGATGCTGGAAATCTGAAATAAAAACAAGAAATGCTGGAAAGTACTCAGCAGGTCTGGCAGCATCTGTATAGAGAGAAGCAGAGTCAACGTTTCAGGTCAGAGACCTTTCTTTAGAACTGGCAAATATTAGAAATGTAAAAGGTTTTAAGCAAGTAAAGTGGGGGTGGGGCAAGAGATAACAAAGGAGAAGGTGTAGATAGGACAAGGTCACAGAGAATAACTGTGGTCATGGAACAAAGGTGAACGGTATGTTAATGGGGTGCTGAAAGACAAAGCGTTAGTGAAGAGAGGGTGTGAATGACTGTAAAGCATAGAGCACTCCAAGCACAAACATTAAAACACATTAAAAAAACCAAAACAATGGGTAAGCACAGTGGAACCAAACTAAACAAACTGAAAAACCTAAAATAAAATAACCAAATAAAAAAGGGAAAAGAAAAAAAAAACTAAGCATAACAAGGGGGCCTGTTATGCTCTGAAATTATTGAACTCAATGTTCAGTCCAGCAGGCTGTAGTGTGCCTAATCGGTAAATGAGATGCTGTTCCTTGAGCTTGCGTTGATGTTCACTGGAACACTGCAGCAATCCCAGGACAGAGATGTGAGCATGAGAGCAGTGGGGAGTGTTGAAATGGCCAGCAACCGGAAGCTCGGGGTCCTGCTTACGGACTGAGCGGAGGTGTTCCGCAAAGCGGTCACCCAATCTGCGTTTGGTCTCCCCAATGTAGAGGAGACCACATTGTGAGCAGCGAATACAGTATACTAAATTGAAAGAAGTACAAGTAAATCGCTGCTTCACCTGAAAGGAGTGTTTGGGGCCTTGGATAGTGAGGAGAGAGGAGGTAAACGGGCAGGTATTACACCTCCTGCGATTGCAGGGGAAGGTTCTGTGGGAAGGGGATGAGGTAGTGGGGGTAATGGAGGAATGGACAAGGGTGTCGCATTGGGAATGATCCCTTCAGAATGCTGACAGGGGAAGGGAGGGGAAGATGCCTTTGGTAGTGGCAGAATTACCGTCAAGAATTACCTTGTATTTCCTCCCATTGAACCAATTTTGTATCCAGCTTGCTACATTCCCCTGGATCCCATGGGCTATTTTTTTAACCAGTCTGCCATGCTGCATCATATTGCATTGATGCACAAATTCTAGATTGAATTTTGTCAAATGTTGCAAGGTCATCTTGAGACCTCACACCTCACCTTCAAACATTGGCAAGCCAGCTTTCTGTTAACAATTTTTCTCCCCTGCCTTCCTGAAGATGTTGTCTCCTTGCTGGTGTACAGTTCAAAGTGATACCCTGCTGAAGTAACATATATGTGGGCCTTGATAACAAGTACCGACAGGCTATTTGATCATTGAGAAAATCAGCCAATCTCAATTCTATTCTTAAATGACTTCCAGCAGGGTTGACTGTGTAACAATCAGGTGCAGCGTTCCTGCTCGACCTTCTGTCTAATATGGGCAACTTTAGACCAGTTGTCATCGCCTAGCTTTGTTCGGCAGAGATCAACTAACTGAAGTGCGGTCCCTGTTGTATTGTCAATAACGTGCAGCCAATTTGTATGCAGCAAGATCCCACAAACAGCTTTATGATAAGATACAGGTAATCAGTTTGAGGGATAAATATTGGCCAGGACACCATGGCCAATCTTCTTCCTCTTCTTCAAAATAGTGTCATGGGACCTTTTCTGTCTACCTGAGAGGGTGGACAGAGACTCAGTTTAACATTTTGTCCAAAAGGCAACACCTTCGGCAGTGCAGCATTCCCTCAGTACTGCTGGTGTGGAACTTGAACTTTTGACTACTTGGCCCCCCGATAAGTGTGCTACCACCTAAGCTACAGCTTTCACAGTGAGGGCTTAAAGTTTATCACCTTAATAACTGATGCCTTTATGTCATTTGACACAGAAGTGGAAAAAACAGGAAATGATTTTAAAAACCAGTGTCCAGTTTGCACAAGAAATTTTCAGAACACGTATGCAAAATATAGACTACCTGCCTTAAATGTGGACAGTGGCAATCCAGCTTGGCATCATTGCAAGCTACAAGGTTACTCAAGAAGAAAATGGAGACATTTTCTAGGCACTGTTGTATTGGAGAGGCGGTACAAACTCACTCCCATGTCAAACTAACTTCAAGCTTAATTTCAGTCTGAGAAGATCAAACAATAATTGAAAGCCCCAGTAGTTCCAGACAGTAGGACAGTTTGAAAGGAGGCCGACCACTGAAGTGAATCTCTGTTTTACCTGTGAAGCATTATCTTTATTATACATCTTTATGTAGCCATTAATGCAAACAGTTAGAGAGAACTTCTGAAAGGATCATATAACAGAACACAGGAACCCGCAACAGTTAAAGAAATCTTTGTAGGTAACCTAGAATCTGATTTAGTGAGCATTTGGGGCTCTTGACAGTATAATGAGTAGTGACCAATTTCCAGAGTCACCTCTTTCGTTATTTGTCTTTTTAGTTTTACCTAGTTTTCTTCTCTCTCTCTCTCTCTCCTGAAGATGCTTTTCTAATAGGGGTGCTGACTGCCCTCTGGAACCTTGCTCAATGTGACTTTCCTAACATGTGACCAATGACAGCAAGTGCCAGCAGCTGTTTGACTCTGTTAGCCATGGGTCAGCAGTAGTACTCTTGTTGAGTCTGCAGGTCATGGCTTCAATTCCTACTCTAGGGACTTGAGTGCATAATGTTGTCTGACACTCCCAGGGCAGTACTGGGATGAGTGCTGCCCTGTTGGAGGTGCTGTCCTTTAGCTGAGACATTAAACCGAGGTCTCACCTGCCCTCTCAGATGGATGTAAAAGATCCCATAGCACTATTTCAAGGAAGAGCAGGGGCATTCTTTCTGGTGTGCTTGCCAATATTTATCCCTCAACTAACAAATGGATGATCTGGTCATTATATCATTGCTGTTTGTGGGAGCTTGCTGTGCACAAATTGACTGTGCCATTTCCTACCTTACAACAGTGACTACACTTCAAAAAGTACTTAATTAGCTGTAGAACACTTCAGAACATCCTGAAGTTGATAAAGGTGCTATATAAATTTATTTCTTTTTCTAGTGCAGGGCAGGGGGAGACCCAACCAAGCCCAAACAGTTATAGTGACTCTGCCACCATTCAGGTTAATATCAGCCTGTCAGCTGCTCAGACATCTGATATTTGCTTTGCTGTGGATGAAAATTCTTAATAATTAACACTATGAGGAACAAAGTTGGTAGCGTAGGCAGGAATTGTTTCATCAGTGTATTTGGATTTGAGCTTGCCAGAACAAATAAAACTGTTTCAAAAGATTCACTTTCCAATAGGTATTTCACAATAAGGTTCAAATATAAACATTATTACTTCCATTAATCCAACAATTCAAAAATAAAGCAAATGAAAGGAAAAAAATAATCTTGTCAGTCAAAGCAAGACTTGCATTTATGTAATGCCTATCACAACTTCATGACATCCCAAGGCACTTTACAACCAATTAAGTATTTTTGAAGTGTAGTCACTGTTCTAATGTGGGAAAAATGGCTCCAATTCGTGCATAGAAAGCTCCCACAAACAGGAATGAGGTAAGTGAAAAACAAAAGCAAAATACTGCAGATGCTGGAAATCTGAAATAAAAATATAAAATGCTGGAAATACTCAGCAGGTCTGGCAGCATATGAGTTAATGTTTCTGGTTGATGACCTTTCACGAGAACTCAGAACATTCTAATGAAAGGTCATTGACCTGGAATGATCACACTGTTTCCCTCTCCACAGATGTACTGTATGTTTCTAATCCATTTTATGCTGCTAATCCTTTTTCTTATCAAAAACACGCCCATTTGCCTTTTATTTACATGGCAGGCTTCAATGCTGTTCCCTGGTTCTGACCAAATTTATACATCCTGAAGGATTAATCTGTCATTTGCCTCATCAAATGTCGACTAACCTGCTGTCTTCTGATTTCATTCCTCATTTCCAGAAATTGCAGACATTTTCCCCAATTTTTATTTATTACTTTCTACGTGGCATTCCACAACTCCATTACTCTTTGAGGGAAAATATATCTTCTTTTTCAATCCTAACTTTCTCATTTGTAACTTGTGTCTCTAGGATTTGAACGGCAGTGGACAATTTGCCTGGATCAATTTTGTTGACCCCATTCTCAATTTTAAAAGCCTTCCAAACAAAGGACTTTCTTAATCTTTCCGAAGATCTTAAATTCCTAGGATCACCTTTGTTGCTTGCCTTTGTGCTTTTGATTTTAAATATCAATTTCTGGTATCTGGCTCCTAGTTTAGAAATTTCCAGTTGCTGGCAGTCAAAAGATGGACTGTCCATTCCACAGCCGGATAGTAGCCCACGAGGGAACAGCCCTCTTCCGCATTTTAATCTAATATAATTGTGGTCTGCATTTGTCTCAGTCAGTTTCTTTTATTGCCTCATGCAATATTTATATATTATTTCTCTCCACCCCCACCAACTCTCTTTCTATGACCTTAACCGTGGAACCTTTAACTGCCTTATTCATGCTTTATACCATATGTCGAGACTCATGCTGTATTTGCCTCTGACACCACTGCTGGTGGCAGTCCTGGTTTTGGCAACGGCATCGTATGGAAAACACTCCTTGAGATGCTGTGACAAGTGCCCTCATCCAACTCTCAGGTCACAACCAGAGTGCTCTCACCAAGCTGCCTCAGAGTGCAATAAAACTCAGAAACTAACTGATGAACATTGCAATTTTATTGTATAATAATGCATTATTTAAGGTATTTATAATCCCTCTGCTCATCTTACTATGTGCTGATTAAAGAAGCCTTTCTTTCTAAAATCATGACCTGCCAAGTCACTCTACCTCTGCAGTGGATTGATAAGGAACCATGAAGGGTGAGGTGCATTTGAATAACATAGAATTACATAGAATTTACAGCACAGAAACAGGCCATTCGGCCCAATAGGTCCATGCCTGTATTTATGCTCCACATGACCCTCCATCCATATACTTCATCCCACCCTATCACCATGTCCTTCTATTTCTTTTTCCCTCATGTACTGACCTAGCTTCCCCTTAAATGCATCCACGCTATTCGCCTCAAACCACTCCCTGTGGTAGCAAGTTCCACATCCTCACAACTCTCTGGGTAAATAAATTTCTCCTGAGCTCCTTATCAGATTTATGAGTGACAATTTCATACCTTTGGCCCCTAGTTTTGGGCTCCCCCACAAGTGAAAACATTTTTTCAAGTTTTGCTCTAGTGAAACTCTTTATAAAACCAACCACTTTGACCAATTTGGTCATCTGTCCTAATATGTGTCTTGGTGGTAAATTTTGATTGATAACACTCCTTTTGAAGTGCTTTGGGACATTTTACAATTCTAAAGCCACTATAGAAATGAAATATAGATTGTTTTTGTTTTTCCAGCTAGGTGGTAATGACAGATGAATCAACTCTTGCAATGAAACTGAATCATTGACAGGGTGTTGCATTTCCACTCAGGAATGGCCTTGCTCAATCTCAGTTTTGCAGGCTGACTCGTCAATTAATGTAGTGGGGAGAAATGTATATATATCAACAGAAAACTTGATTGAGATGAATAACAGTGTTAACCCTTGGTGACAAAGGCTGTTGTTGACATTGATGGTCATCTCAATGCATAATGTTGTTTTATCAGTGTATTAAATTGTTTAGAGTCATAGAAACATATTATCTTACTGAACAGAAGGAGGCCATTGGGCCCATCATACCTGTCCCAGCTTTTTGAAAGAACTATCCAATTAGTACCACGTCCCGGCTTTCTCCCTATAGTTATTAGTTCTATTCAAGTACATGTTCAAATGCCATTTGAAAGTTTCGAAGAAGGGTCACTGACCCGAAACGTTAACTCTGCTTCTCTTTCCACAGATGCTGCCAGACCTGCTGAGTGATTCCAGCATTTCTTGTTTTTGTTTCAGATTTCCAGCATCCGCAGTATTTTGCTTTTATTTTAGTGTTTCTATGCAATATGTCTTCACCCTCCTTTTCAGGTTATAAATTCCAGATTTTAACAATCTTCTGGGTGAAGACATTTCTCCTCCTTTCCCCTATATTTCAAATCTATGACCTCTGGTTACCTACTCACTTGCCAGAGGAAATTGTTTCTCCCTACTTGCTTTATTAAAACGGCTCACAATTTTTAATAGTTCACATTGAGGATACCCTCCAACGTGTTGTGTGGCGTTACCACCATGCTAAATGGGATAGATTTCACACAGATCCAGCAATACAAAACTGGGCATCCATGAGGCGCTGTGGGCCATCTGCAGCAGCAGCAGAATTGTACTCAACCACAATCTGTAAACTCAATGGCCCAGCATATTCCCCACTCTACCATCACCATCAAGCCGGGGGGACCAACCCTGGTTCAATGAAGAGTGCAGGAGGGCATGCCAGGAGCAGCACCAGGCATATCTCAAAATGAGGTGTCAACCTGGTGAAGCTACAACCCAGGACTACTTGTGTGCCAAAAAGTGTAAGCAGCACGCGAAAGACAGAGCTAAGCGATCACATAACCAACAGATCAGATCTAAGGAGGAGGTGGCTCCACAAATGTTCCCATCCTCAATGCTGGGACAGCCCACCACATCAGTGCAAAAGATCAGGCTGAATCATTTGCAACAATCTTCAGCTAGAAGTGCCAAGTTGATGATCCATCTTGGCCTCCTCCTGAAGTCCCCAACATCACAGATGCCAGTCTTCAGCAAATTTGATTCACTCCACGTGATATCAAGAAATGACTGAAGGCACTGGATAGTGCAAAAACTATGGGCCCTGACAAGATTCCGGCAATAGTACTGAAGACCTGTGCTCCAGAACTTGCCACGCCCCTAGCCAAGCTGTTCCAGTACAGCTACAACACTGGCATCTATCTGGCAATGTGGAAAATTGCCCTGGCATGTCCTGTACACAAAAAGCAGTTCAAGTCCAACCCGGCCAATTACTGCCCCATCTGTCTACTCTCAATCATCAGTAAAGTGATGGAAGCTGTTGTCGACAGTGCCATCAAACGGCACTTGCTTAGCAATAACCTGCTCTCTGACGCTCAATTTGGGTTCCACCAGGGCCACTCAGCTCCTGACCTCATTACCGCCTTGGTTCAAACAAGATCAAAAGAGCTGGACTCAAGAGATGAGGTGAAAGTGACTGCCCTTGACATCAAGGCAGCATTTGACCAAGTATGGCATCAAGGGGCCCTAGCAAAACTGGAGTCAATGGGAATCAGGGGGAAAACTCTCCGCTGGTTGGAGTTGTACTTAGTGCAAAGGAAGATGGTTGTGGTTGTTGGAGGTCTCAGCTCCAGGACATCACTGCAGGAGTTCCTCAGGTTAGTGTCTGAGGCCCAACCATCTTCAGCTACTTCATGAATGACCTTCCTTCAAATCATAAGGTCAGAAGTGGGGATGTTCACTGATGATTGCACAATGTTCAGCACCATTCACAGCTCCTCAGATACTGAAGCAGTCCATGTAGAAATGCAGCAAGACCGGACATTATCCCAAGCTTGGGCTGAAAAGTAACAAGTAACATTCGTGCCAAAGAAGTGCCAGGCAATGACCATCTCCAACAAGAGAGAATCTAACCATCTCCCCTTGACATTCAATGGCCTTACAATTGCTGAATCCCCCACGATCAACATCTTGGGGGTTACCATTGACCAGAAACTGAACTGGAGTAGCCATATAAATACCGTGGCTACAAGAACAGGTCAGAGGCTAGGAATCCTGCGGCGAGTAACTCACCTCCTGACTCCCCAAAGCCTGTCCACCATCTACAAGGCACAAGTCAGGAGTGTGATGGAATACTCTCCACTTGCCTGGATGGGTGCAGATCCAACAACGCTCAAGAAGCTCAACACAATCCAGAACAAATCAGCCCACTTGATTGGCACCCCATCCACAAACATTCACTCCCTCCACCACCGACGCACAGTGGCAGCAGTGTGCACCATCTACAAGATGCACTGCAGCAATGCACCAAGGCTCCTTCGATAGCATCTTCCAAACCTGCGACCTCTACCACCTACAAGGACAAGGGCAGCAGATGCATGGGAACACCACCATCTGCAAGTTCCCCTCCAAGCCACACACCATCCTGACTTGGAACTATATTGCCGTTCCTCCACTGTTGCTGGCTCAAAATCCTGGAACTCCCTTCCTAACAGCACTGTGGGTGTACCCACCCCAAATGGACTGCAGCGGTTCAAGAAGGCAGCTCACCACCACTTTCTCTAGGGCAATTAGGGATGGGCAATAAATGTTGGCCTAGCCAGCGACACCCACATACCAGGAACGAAGAAAAAACCTCTCCTTGGTCTCCCCTTAATCTTTTCTGCTCTGAGAACACACCCAGCTTCTGCAATCTTTTCACATTACTAAATTCTCTTATAAGAACATAAGAACTAGGAGCAGGAGTTGGCCATACTGCCCTGGAGCCTGGTCTGCCATTCAACTGATAAAGCTCCTCTGTACCCTCTCCAGGACCTCTTGCTGTATGTTGGGGATTGGGGTTTTATATTATGTTCACTACAGATTAAAATAAAAAGTACTTGTCTGTAACAGCGGGGGAGGCTGGATTCTTTTCTCTGATGCGGATGTTTAAAGGGCACCTTAAACTAGTTACTGCAACTAAACTATAATTTTCATATTTTTAATAAAGGGAAAATTAAACCAATTTTTTTAAAGAATTGTAAAATTCTCCTGTGGAAAAGAATAACAACACACATTTATGAGGCTCATGATTAATTAATCTTTCACTAATTGAATTTGGACATCATTCCAATTTACTGTTCACACTGCTGTTTAGTTTGTTCACATGATGAATCCGAAATGAGTTGTTGCTTTATGCCTACTTGAGTGGTGTAAGATTTTAAGTGGGTTTGTGTGTGATTTTGCACACACTTAATTCTCTTTTTGCATTCAAAGTTGAAGGAAAATCACTACAGCTGAAATCATGCAGTGAAATGTTAATATAGGACATATTAACATATTAACGTATGTTATATGAATATAACATATTCATATAAAATTGCTCTCTCATCTACCTTCACCCTTTTGTTAAAGTAGTGAACGGAGGAATTTTTGGAGTAACCAAAACAAGGGGTTATATATATAAGATATTCACTAATCAATTCAATAAGGAATTCAAGTGAAACTTCTTTACTCAGTGTGGTTAGAATGTGGAACTTGCTATCTTATGGAACGATTGAGGCAAATGGCATAGATGTTTTTAAGGGGCAGCTAGGTAAACACAAGAGGTGAAAGGGATAGAAGGATACGCTGATAGGGTTAGATGAATTAGGGTGGAAGGAGGTTCATGTGGAGCATAATTGCCAGCATAGACCAGTTGGGCGCAATGGCCTGTTTCTGTGCTGTAAAGTCTTTTTAAGAGATCAGCAGATCGCAAATATCAACAATTTTACAGATCAGATATCATTCTGAAAATCCATCTCAAAGAAATAGATCAATATCCTGAGTTTGACATTACTGAAAACTAAGGGCCAGGGAATGAGTTGAGATACAAAGGTTGAATTGGACCTTTGGTAATGTTTCATATCAATTGCAAGATATGTAAAACACACAGCTGTGGTTTCTCTTCAAATGTGAGCATTGATGATAATAATTAATCATGAAATGTGATCAGCTTATGTCTTATGAAATATGTATAAACGGAGGAGCCATATATTTGTCCTGTGCTACCCTCCATATTAATATGAATGATAAAAATAAATACATAAAATGTAATTAACTGTATGCAATTGCATTCATATTGCATAATAAGCACTGGTTTAATAATTGATACTAAATGATTAATAATATGCCTGTTTTGCTGGTACATAAATATGTTGCTGTTATATGAGTAAATAAATTGATCTCAACTGGGAGCAATGCTCCAAAGGAGCTTGGACCAGAGATACAGCTACAATGCTGTAGTAACCATTTTTTGACTTGTGCTCCCCTTGAATCTTGGTTCCAATTGGGAGCATGGGGTCAGTGAATTTACTCTATGTTATCTTTCAATTCAAATTCATAACAAAAATTCTGCTATTGGAGAGGGGGGAGTTGCTGTATATGTGCAGTGGGAGTCTGTTTTGAGTATGTTTATGAGTGACTAATGTGAACGAGCATTAATCAGGCTCACCTGTCAGAGTATGCACGTGAGCATTTATAAAGAATCTCATTCATGTACCTCACCTGGCCCCGCACTCCCATGTTTCCTGCAAGAACAATTTGCTTTTATATAGTGATTTAGCATAGGAAAATGTCCCAAGGAGCTTAATAGGAGCTTTATCAAACACAATTTGATACCGAGCCACATAAGGATATATCAGATGATCAAAGCTTATTCAAAGAGTTAGGTTTTAAGGAGGAATTAAAGGAGGAGAGAGTGAGGTAGAGAGGCTGAAACGTTTAGGGAGGGAATTCCAGAGCTTAGGCCTCGGCACCAATGGTGGAGTGATTAAAATCATGAATGCGTAAGGGGATAGAATTGGTTGATCGATAGGTCTCGGAGGTTGTAGGGTTGGAGGAAGTTACAGAGATAGGCTGTAGAGGCTATGGAGAAATTTGAAAACAAATTTGAGAATTTTTAAATTGAAGCTTTGCTAATCCGGTAGCCAATATAAGTCAGCAAGCACAGGAGTGATGAGTGCACAGGACATGGTGCATTGCATTACATAGAATTTTACAGCTCAGAAACAGGCCTAACTGCTCTCTGTTAGTGATTATGCTCAATGCAAGCCTCCTCTTGCCCTACTTCATTTAACTCTTTGATTCCTTTCTACCTCATGTACCTATCTAGCTTCCTTTTAAATGCATCTATATTACTCACCTTAACTCATCAGACCCCTTTCCTATCCTGAGTGGTGTGAAACAGGGCTGTGTTCTCGCACCTACACTGTTTGGGATCTTCTTCTCCCTGCTGCTCTCACATGCGTTCAAGTCTTCAGAAGAAGGAATTTTCCTCCACACAAGATCAGGTGGCAGATTGTTCAACCTTACCTGTCTAAGAGCGAAGACCAAAGTATGGAAAGTCCTCATCAGGGAATTCCTCTTTGCTGACGATGCTGCATTAACATCTCACACTGAAGAGTGTCTGCAGAGACTCATCGACAGGATTGCGGCTGCCTGCAACGAATTTGGCCTAACCATCAGCCTCAAGAGAACGAACATCATGGGACAGGATGTCAGAAATGCTCCATCCATCAATATCGGCGACCACGCTCTGGAAGTGGTTCAAGAGTTCACCTACCTAGGCTCAACTATCACCTGTAACTTGTCTCTCGATGCTGAAATCAACAAGCGCATGGGAAAGGCTTCCATTGCTATGTCCAGACTGGCCAAGAGAGTATGAGAAAATGGCGCACTGACACAGAACACAAAAGTCCGAGTGTATCAAGTCTGTGTCCTCAGTACCTTGCTCTACGGCAGCGAGGCCTGGACAATGTATGTCAGCCAAGAGTGACGTCTCAATTCATTCCATCTTCGCTGCCTCTGGAGAATCCTTGGCATCAGGTGGCAGGACCGTATCTCCAACACAGAAGTCCTCGAGGCAGCCAATATCCCCAGCTTATACACCCTACTGAGCCAGCGGCGCTTGAGATGGCTTGGCCATGTGAGCCACATGGAAGATGGCAGGATCCCCAAGGACACATTGTACAGTGAGCTCGTCACTGGTATCAGACCCACCGGCCGTCCATGTGTCCGCTTCAAAGACGTCTGCAAACGCAACATGAAGTCCTGTGACATTGATCACAAGTCGTGGGAGTCAGTTGCTGGTGATCGCCAGAGCTGGCGGGCAGCCATAAAGGCGGGGCTAAAATGTGGCGAGTCGAAGAGACTTAGCAGTTGGCAGGAAAAAAGGCAGAAGCGCAAGGGGAGAGCCAACTGTGTAACAGCCCCAACAACCAATTTTATCTGCAACGCCTGTGGAAGAGTCTGTTACTCTAGAATTGGCCTTTATAGCCACTCCAGGCACTGCTTCACAAACCACTGACCACCTCCAGGTGCTTACCCATTGTCTCTCAAGACAAGGAGGCCAAAGAAGAAGAAGAACTACCCCATGTAATGTTGATCTTTGTCTTACCATAGGTCATTGATTTTGTTTTCAGATTTTTGGACTGGAAGATGGGGAGGCAGAATCATCTTACACATGGGTTACCTTATAAGTAATCACATAGTTTCCATTTTAAAAATTGTCACTAACTCAATTCAGGATGCATTTACACTATAACTAGAGTATCTGCGTAAAACAGTGCCGCACTTACGTGTAGTTTCAGGTGACAATGCCCATTCTGGTGCTGGAACAAAGTCATGTGAGGCAAACTGGAGGAGACGTCTTACGTTGCTTTGCTTCCCAGTTAAATCAGACCTTCACACCTGATTTACATCAAATTAGTGCAGCAGCACTAGGGTGGCACAGTGGCACAGTGGTTAGCACCGTAGCCTCATAGCTCTAGCAACTCGGGTTTGGTTTTGGGTACCGCCTGTGTGGAGTTTGCAAGTTCTCCCTGTGACCATGTGGGTTTCCACTGGGTGCTCCAGTTTCCTCCTACAGCCAAAAACTTGCAGGTTGATAGGTAAAGTGGACATTGTAAATTGCCCGTAGTGTAGGTAGGAGAATGGTGGGGATGTGGTAGGGAATATGGGATTAATGTAGGGTTAGTATAAATGGGTGGTTGTTGGTCAGCACTGACTCGTTGGGCCAAAGGGTCTGTTTCAGTGCTGTATCTCTGTATGACTCTAAAAAGTTAGGCTTCACGCCAACATTAAACTTGTGGAGTTGAAATACAAATTATAAAAAAACTGGAGCAAAGCTGATAAACAACTTACTAAGTGTTGCAGACAAGCCATTTTTCTACAATTAGAATGTAAAGTGTTCGCAGCTATAAAATTATTTAAAGGGCTTCTCTTGTTATTTACAATATAAATAACATTGGCCATTTCCTGTGCAGCTGAGAGGAGATCCAGGACCATTTTTTATTGCTGTAGACATATTAACCATTGTAATCTGCTATAGTGTTGACACTAGGCTCATTAAACATGTTGATGCCAATGTGCAACAGAAAAAAAACTTCAAGTCAATATGTTTTAGTGTTGTGCCAATGCATTTTTTCAGTGATACGTTGAATTCAGCATCTCAGATTACTTGCACAATATTTTATCCAAGTGTTATAAAACTCAAAATGGTCTATCCAAATGCAACCCAAGTTTGTGAGGGCAAAATCTACAATTATACTGTTTGGCACTTGTCATCTAGGCACTGTACTAAAAATGTCATATGCCCACCATTAAATGTTACTGAAGGCCTAGTGACACCTCTATAAAAGTGCTTTACTATTTTAAATGTACTGGTTAGGCCCTCCTTCCGCAGTCAGTCCTTTCATATTGGCGATAAGCCATGTTATTGGTGGTTAAAGTCCAACTGAACATTCTTTAGAAGCAAACATTGGAATGCAAGTATTTTTCCAACTTCACCCTTACAAAATAAAACCATCCCTGCTTTCAATTATTTCCACCTTCCTCAGCCCTCTGCTACCTCATCCACTCAGCCATCATTTTTATGAGAGACTGGATAATTGGTGTTGAAATTACAACCCATGATTTTAACATGTAAAGATGTCATCTGTATTAAGTGCATTCCTCTGCTATTTTAATGGAAATATTTAATTTATGTATCTTAATGCTACTGTTGAAACATCAAAGAGACGATTTTCACATGCAAGTTGTAAGGATCTTTATATCAATATCACACAGTGTAATTTCAAGGTCTAAGTATCTTTAGACTTTTTGAGTTTCAAGACTGAGCCCAATCCCATACTATTGTCATCCTTGTGTTATGCTTTCCATTGAGACAGATGGTTCTCTAAATAATCCCCAAGATTTGCAGAACAGAACATGCGAATGCTGTATTTGATATTAATTTTACCTGCTAAATTATTGAAAGAGATAGAAATGTCAATTTTCATCATTGATTCAGAAATTTGTATTGGCATAGGATAGATGAACCCATGGATCTTATTTTTTTAAATTTCAAACCAAAGGATGAAATTCTTCCTGCTGTATGAATTGATTTGTACATATCAACTATTCCATTATCTAGCTATCAAATCTCTCCTCTTGTCAGAATGGTAGGTAATTTGGTTGGCCTCTTGAACATATTACCTTGGCATTTAGTACTGGAGGGAAGTATGTAGTTGAAAGTATCCTTCTTACAGTAGCAAAAACTTGTAATTTGCATGACTGACATGTGTATATTAATATTTTGACCATCTTATCATTTACTATTTTCCATCATTACTGAGTTTACTTTCACTCTGAATTGGAATTTCAAACATGAATCTGCAGACAAGTGACAGTACAAATACAGCACTCATCCTCCTCTTTGGCTGTTGGTGCCTCAGGATTACCTGATGGTACAAGGACTAGGGGATACAGCTTAAAGATTTTGGACAAGAGATGCATGGGGAATGTGAGGAAGAACTTTTTTAATGCAATGAGTGGCAATGACGTGTCGCTGCTCATGGTAGTAATGCAAGCGGAGATGATCAATGATTTCAAAAGGAAATTGGATGCGCACTTGAAGGAAATAAACTTGCAGATCTTTGGGGATTGAGCAGGGGTGTGGGATTGACTGGATTGCTCTGTGGAGAGCTGACATGGACTTGATGGGCTGAATGCCCTCCTTCTGTGCCATAAATGACTCTGTGACTCTATACTCCATCCCAAAAACCTTTCACCTGTTCATGAGGAGTTTATTCTGAAT
Organism: Heterodontus francisci; assembly: GCF_036365525.1. Taxonomy (NCBI): domain Eukaryota; kingdom Metazoa; phylum Chordata; class Chondrichthyes; order Heterodontiformes; family Heterodontidae; genus Heterodontus; species Heterodontus francisci. The sequence goes on from NC_090403.1 coordinate 54,238,324, forward strand.
GTCTATCTGAGCTGACTTGGATCTAAAATGGCCGTTAATTATTACTTTTGGAGTAGGAATTCTTCTCTTTATTCCAGAGAAACACCTGTGGGTTTTGGCAACAAAAAAGAAAGCAACAAGTTGAGGCTTATGTAAATCTGAGAACAATGCCACTTTGACTGGCTGAGTTAATCTAGCACAAGGGACAAGAGCAAAAGGTGTGATGAGATGCATGAGACTGTGGGTGTCTGGAAGGGAGTCCATAATTGCACAGTAGATCTTGGTGATGATATGGCTAGAAAGGAACATCCAAAGTGTCCTCGAACCTAAGAGGTCTTAAGATAAAGCTGTGTTCATTCCTAGATGTGAGTAGAAATGAAAGGGAAGGTGAGATGACAAGGAGTTGGCAGGGTTTGCTGCAATGTGGTGTGGAGGATGTGAATCCCTGAGGAAGACCAGTTCAATCATGAGGTGCCTTTTGACCTTCATTCATAGATTCTGGGACCATACCGGTTAAATAGAACAAAACCTGTCAAACCTGAAGTCTTAAATCACATTTGATAAAATCATATCATTGTTATGATTAACCTACTGATCCACAGCAATAAACACACCTCGCAAGAAAGGTTTCAGATTGGGTGGTACTGAGCGGATTTTAATAACACAGGTCCTGCCCATTTCACATATTTCTGATATCTGACACTGCTTTCCGTTGTGAACATACATCACTCTGTTGCTCCATTCCTTAGAACTGTAGCCTATGCTTTTCGCTGCAGTTCCTCTCCCACAGTCACGACAATACTGATTCATATAAATGCATCTGTCCGCAGGTGCCTGCTAACCTGCACACAAGTGACAGTTCTTCATACCTGAGCCGACGCGATGAGCATGGGCAGACTAAGTGATGGCAAAAGCTATCACAGCCAAGGCGCATCCTGTCCTGACTGAACTCAATATGGGGGTTTACCTTCTCTTTTGGTTCCACACAGGCGCTTTAGTCACTCACTAAGCCATTGGAAGCACTGTTTCACCTATTATCGCTGGACTAGTAACCCAGGTTGGCCCAAGAGCTCTCTTCATGCCATCATACATTCCTCTGATGTTTCCGGTGTCTGAGGCCAGCTGAATATGGCTGCACAGGTGTTGCCAGTAGTCGTTTGCGCAACGCCTAGCTGTTCTTTGTGCAGTACTTCTGGCTGCTTTAAGTGCTGCGGATGTTAAATCGCTGGGGGCTTTCTTGTAGTTCAAAAGTGCAATGCGCTTAGCGGCTATGACAGGTTCCAGCTCTTCATTATGAGATTGAAACCAGTCTGCATTTCTCTTCGCACTTTTGCCGTAGGTGGTCAAAGCTGACTCATAGATGGCGTCTCTGATGTGGGCCCACTTGGTCTCAGCATCCCCTGTGGGAGTGTTTTGAAGGGCTGTTACAAGTGAATTTAGAAATTTTTGTAACAGCTGTGGGTGAGAAATTCTGCTCGTGTTGATGCGCGGGTGGCCCTTCTGCTTGGAATGATGCAACTTCTTTGGTCTGAGTCTAACCTTGCTGCACACCAGGGAGTGGTCGGTGTCGCAGTCCGCACTGTGGAAGCTGCGTGTGATTTGAACACTGTTTAAGGCGGCTCGCCTTGTGACAATGAGGTCTAGCTGGTGCCAACGACGTGATCTTGGGTGCCTCCATGAAACCTGGTGACAGGGTTTAGTGTGAAAGAACGAGTTGGTGATGCAGAGGTTATGATAGGTACACAACTCAAGCAGTCTCTGCCCGTTCTCATTCATCCTTCCAACGCCATAGCGCCCAAGGCAGGAGGGCCATGAGTCATGGTCGGCCCCAACCCTGGCATTAAAGTCCCCCAGCAGGAATAGGTGTTCGGTGTTGGGGATGCTGCTAATGATGTTATGGAGTTGTTCATAGAACTGGTCTTTAGCTTCAGGTGCGGAACAGAGTGTTGGAGCATAGATGCTGAGTAGGTGTACTGGACCAGAGGTGGTGAGCAGTCGGATGGACAGTATGCGTTCCGAGCCATTTGAGGGAGGCTCTATCATGCTGAGCAAGGAGTTTCTGATGGCGAAGCCCACTCCATGCTGTCTTGGTTCTTCAGGATCCCTGCCCTGCCAGAAGAAGGTGTAGTCTTGCTCTGCTAGAGAGCCACTCGCGGGGAGGCGAGTCTCCTGAAGTGCTGCAATGTCCACATTGAGTCTACTGAGCTCGTTGTTAATGATGGCGGTCTTCCGAGAATCGTTGATTTGTGTAAGGTCTTCCGACAGGCCAGGACACATAGTTCTGACGTTCCAGCTTGCAAAGCGAAGGGCTGGTACCTTCTTTCCTTTTTTCATGTTGTTTGGTGCGGTGTATCAGTCCACCTTTCGGGCAATGACCCTGAGCTCCAAGCACCCATTGAAGCAGGCAGACTGTGGCGGGACAGAACCTTATTGACCGGGGGCTGCCCGGTTTGAGGCGGGCGGTAGCTGTCCAGTGAGGTGCAATGACCTCTCCCACCGACAAAGGCAACCCGTGGCGCCCAGTTTCTACACCAATTTATCTGGACTTATAACCCGTAACTGCTGCCTTCCGTGTTGTTTCAGTCGCTGTGAGGCAACTATGGAGTGACCTCTCCATGGCGCATGCCTGGGCAAATTTATGGAGGTTGAGAGTTGCCCAGTCGTCAAAACCCCCCTCTCGGCCTTTCTGGTGGGGTCCAAAGGAGTGCAGGACACGACGTTTGGCACCAGTATGGCTGCAGGAACTGCCGGAAACATGCCAAAGGTGACACATGACCGCCTACGGGGTTCCGCTCCGGATTTTCTGTTAGGGTTTACTCCCTTAGCCTTGGTCTCTCCCGAGACACCCACAAGGCAGTGGGGTTGTTGGGGCCCCTACACAGGTGTAGGATGGTGCCGGTGGGAGGAGGGGATGCAAGGGGGAGGGGTAGAGGGAGGGGGTGGGGGGGGGTGCAGGGGAAGGGGGTGCGGGGTGAAGATGGTGCGGGGGGGGGCGGGCTGGGACGGGGTTGTGAGGGGGTGAGCTGAGAGGGTGGAGCAGGGAAGGGGACGGGGGTGGGGGGGGGGTGGAAGGGGGGTAAAGGGGGGGGGGAGGGGGGGTGGAATCTGGTGCAGGTAATAAGCCATTTCCTCAGTGCCCACCATCGACGTCCGGAAAGCTCATCTACGTCCTTCGGGAGGTGAAGCATCATTTGGCAGACTTAGAGGTGGTTACATTTGCTAAGGGTTTTTTTTTTTTGCAGTGGTTTAAATAAAGGCATGCAGCATTGCCGACAGTGCGCTGCAGATGCTCTCCGAGCCATCTCCCGCGGGCGCTTTGAAGTTGCAGATTTCAGATTTCAAGATGGCTCCGACACCGGAAACATCAGAGGAATGTATGATGGCATGAAGAGAGCTCTTGGGCCAACCATCAAGAAGATCACCCCCCTCAAATCTAAATCGGGGGACATAATCACTGACCAACGCAAACAGATGGACCGCTGGGTTGAGCACTACCTAGAACTGTACTCCAGGGAGAATGCTGTCACTGAGACTGCCCTCAATGCAGCCCAGCCTCTACCAGTCATGGATGAGCTGGACATACAGCCAACCAAATCGGAACTCAGTGATGCCATTGATTCTCTAGCCAGCGGAAAAGCCCCTGGGAAGGACAGCATTACCCCTGAAATAATCAAGAGTGCCAAGCCTGCTATACTCTCAGCACTACATGAACTGCTATGCCTGTGCTGGGACGAGGGAGCAGTACCCCAGGACATGCGCGATGCCAACATCATCACCCTCTATAAAAACAAAGGTGACCGCGGTGACTGCAACAATTACCGTGGAATCTCCCTGCTCAGCATAGTGGGGAAAGTCTTTGCTCGAGTCGCTCTGAACAGGCTCCAGAAGCTGGCCGAGCGCGTCTACCCTGAGGCACAGTGTGGCTTTCGTGCAGAGAGATCGACTATTGACATGCTGTTCTCCCTTCGTCAGATACAGGAGAAATGCCGTGAACAACAGATGCCCCTCTACATTGCTTTCATTGATCTCACCAAAGCCTTTGACCTCGTCAGCAGACGTGGTCTCTTCAGACTACTAGAAAAGATCGGATGTCCACCAAAGCTACTAAGTATCATCACCTCATTCCATGACAATATGAAAGGCACAATTCAACATGGTGGCTCCTCATCAGAGCCCTTTCCTATCCTGAGTGGTGTGAAACAGGGCTGTGTTCTCGCACCCACACTTTTTGGGATTTTCTTCTCCCTGCTGCTTTCACATGCGTTCAAATCCTCTGAAGAAGGAATTTTCCTCCACACAAGATCAGGGGGCAGGTTGTTCAACCTTGCCCGTCTAAGAGCGAAGTCCAAAGTACGGAAAGTCCTCATCAGAGAACTCCTCTTTGCTGACGATGCTGCTTTAACATCTCACACTGAAGAATGCCTGCAGAGTCTCATCGACAGGTTTGCGTCTGCCTGCAATGAATTTGGCCTAACCATCAGCCTCAAGAAAACGAACATCATGGGGCAGGATGTCAGAAATGCTCCATCCATCAATATTGGCGACCACGCTCTGGAAGTGGTTCAAGAGTTCACCTACCTAGGCTCAACTATCACCAGTAACCTGTCTCTAGATGCAGAAATCAACAAGCGCATGGGTAAGGCTTCCACTGCTATGTTCAGACTGGCCAAGAGAGTGTGGGAAAATGGCGCACTGACACGGAACACAAAAGTCCGAGTGTATCAGGCCTGTGTCCTCAGTACCTTGCTCTATGGCAGCGAGGCCTGGACAACGTATGCCAGCCAAGAGCGACGTCTCAATTCATTCCATCTTCGCTGCCTTCGGAGAATACTTGGCATCAGGTGGCAGGACTATATCTCCAACACAGAAGTCCTTGAAGCGGCCAACATCCCCAGCTTATACACACTACTGAGTCAGCGGCGCTTGAGATGGCTTGGCCATGTGAGCCGCATGGAAGATGGCAGGATCCCCAAAGACACATTGTACAGCGAGCTCGCCACTGGTATCAGACCCACCGGCCGTCCATGTCTCCGTTATAAAGACGTCTGCAAACGCGACATGAAATCGTGTGACATTGATCACAAGTCGTGGGAGTCAGTTGCCAGCATTCGCCAGAGCTGGCGGGCAGCCATAAAGACAGGGCTAAATTGTGGCGAGTCGAAGAGACTTAGTAGTTGGCAGGAAAAAAGACAGAGGCGCAAGGGGAGAGCCAACTGTGCAACAGCCCCAACAAACAAATTTCTCTGCAGCACCTGTGGAAGAGCCTGTCACTCCAGAATTGGCCTTTATAGCCACTCCAGGCGCTGCTTCACAAACCACTGACCACCTCCAGGCGCGTATCCATTGTCTCTCGAGATAAGGAGGCCCAAAAGAAAAAAGAAGTAACCCAGGGTATTTCTCTGGGGACATGGGTTCGAATCCCACCACAGCAGAAGTTGGAATTTGAATTTAATTAATAAATCTGGAATTAAAAAGCTAGTCTAATGATGGCCAGAAAACCATTGTCGATTGTTGTAAAAACCCATTTTGTTCACTAATGTCCTGTAGGGAAGTAGATAGGCGGTTCTGTGGTCGAAAACGAGACTCCCGAATGGTATGTTGCCTCCCAGGTGCACGGGTCAGGGATGTCTCAGATCGGCTGCAGAACATTCTGAAGGGGGAGGGTGAACAGCCAGTTGTCGTTGTGCACATAGGCACCAATGATATAGGTAAAAAACGGGATGAGGTCCTACAAGCAGAATTTAGGGAGTTAGGAGCCAAGTTAAAAAGTAGGACCTCAGAGGTAGTAATCTCAGGATTGCTACCAGTGCCATGTGATAGTCAGAGTAGAAATGAAAGAATAGTCAGGATGAATGCGTGGCTTGAAAGATGGTGCAGGAGGGAGGGGTTCAGATTTTTGGGACATTGGGACCGGTTCTGGGGGAGGTGGGACTATTACAAATTGGACGGTCTACACCTGGGCCGGACTGGAACCAATGTCCTTGGGGATGCTTTTGCTAACGCTGTTGGGGAGGGTTTAAACTAATGTGGCAGGGGGATGGGAACCAAATGAGAAGGTCAGTGGACAGTAAGGAGGTAGTAACTAAAGCCTGTAAGGAACTAGATAATGAAGTCAGCGTGACTAAGGGAAAGAGTAGGCAGGGAGCAGATGATGTACGCAAAGGGACTGGTGGTCTGAGGTGCATTTGTTTTAATGCAAGAAGTGTATGATGTTATTGCTATTACTGAGACTTGGTTGAGGGAAGGGCACGATTGGCAACTAAATATACCAGGATATCGATGCTTCAGGCGGGATAGAGAGGGAGGTAAAAGGGGTGGAGGAGTTGCATTACTGGTCAAAGAGGATATCACAGCTGTGCTGAAGGAGCGCACTATGGAGGACTCGAGCAGTGAGGCAATATGGGCAGAACTCAGAAATAGGAAGGGTGCGGTAACAATGTTGGGGCTGTACTACAGGCCTCCCAACAGCGAGCGTGAGATAGAGGTACAAATATGTCAACAGATTATGGAAAGATGTAGGAGCAACAGGGTGGTGGTGATAGGAGATTTTAATTTTCCCAACATTGACTGGGATTCACTTAGTGTTAGAGGTCTAGATGGAGCAGAATTTGTAAGGAGCATCCAGGAGGGTTTTCTAGAGCAGTATGTAAATAGTCCAACTCGGGAAGGGGCCATACTGGACCTGGTGTTGGGGAATGAGCCTGGCCAGGTGGTTGAAGTTTCAGTAGGGGACTACTTTGGGAATAATGATCACAATTCCGTAAGTTTTAGAATACTCATGGACAAAGACGAGAGTGGTCCTAAAGGAAGAGTGCTAAATTGGGGGAAGGCCAACTATACCAAAATTCGGCAGGAGCTGGGGAATGTAGATTGGGAGCAGCTGTTTGAAGGTAAATCCACATTTGATATGTGGGAGGCTTTTAAAGAGAGGTTGATTAGCATGCAGGAGAGACATGTTCCTGTGAAAATGAGGGATAGAAATGGCAAGATTAGGGAACCATGGATGACAGGTGAAATTGTGAGACTAGCTAAGAGGAAAAAGGAAGCATACATAAGGTCTTGGAGGCTGAAGAAAGACGAAGCTTTGAAAAAATATCGGGAATGTAGGACCAATCTGAAACGAGGAATTAAGAGGGCTAAAAGGGGTCATGAAATATCTTTAGCAAACAGGGTTAAGGAAAATCCCAAAGCCTTTTATTCATATATAAGGAGCAAGAGGGTAACGTGAGAAAGGATTGGCCCACTCAAGGACAAAGGAGGAAAGTTATGCGTGGAGTCAGAGAAAATGGGTGAGATTTTAAACGAGTACTTTGCATCAGTATTCACCGAGGAGATGGACATGACGGATGTTGAGGTTAGGGACAGATGTTTGATTACTCTAGGTCAAGTTGGCATAAGGAGGGAGGAAGTGTTGGGTATTCTAAAAGGCATTAAGGTGGACAAGTCCCCAGGTCCGGATGGGATCTATCCCAGGTCGACCCTGCAAAGTCCTCGTTACTAACATCTGGGGGCTTGTGCCAAAGTTGGGAGAGCTGTCCCACAGACACTAGTCTGACATAGCCTGACATAGTCATACTCACGCAAACATACCTTACAGACAATGTCCCAGACACTGCCATCACCATCCCCAGGTATGTCCTGTCCCACCGGAAGGACAGACCCACCAGAGATGGTGGCACAGTGGTATACAGTAGGGAGGGAGTTGCCCTGGGAGTCCTCAACATCGACTCCGGACCCCATGAAGTCTCATGGCATCAGGTCAAACATGGGCAAGGTAACCTCCTACTGATTACCACCTACCGCCCTCCCTCAGCTGATCAGTCAGTACTCCTCCATGCTGAACACCACTTGGAGGAAGCACTGAGGGTGGCAAGGGCATAAAATGTACTCTGGGTGGAGGACTTCAATGTCCATCACCAAGAGTGGCTCGGTAGCACCACTACTGACCGAGCTGGCCGAATCCTAAAGGACATAGCTGCGGCAGGTGGTGGGGGAACCAACACGAGGGAAAATCATACTTGACCTCGTCCTCACCAATCTGCCTGCTGCAGATGCTTCTGTCCATGACAGTATGGGTAGGAGTGACCACCACACAGTCCTTGTGGAGACAAAGTCCCGCCTTCACATTGAGGATACCGCTCATCGTGTTGTGTGGCACTATCACCGTGCTAAATGGGATAGATTTTGAACAGCTCTAGCAATGCAAAACTGGGCATCCATGAGGCGCTGTGGGCCATCAGCAGCAGCAGAATTGTACTCATCCACAATCTGTAACCTCATGGCCCGGCATATCCCCCACTCTACCATTACCATCAGGCCAGGAGACCAACCCTGGGTCAATGAAGAGTGCAGGCGGGCATGCCAGGAGCAGCACCAGGCATACCTCAAAATGAGGTGTCAACCTGGTGAAGCTACAACACAGGACTACTTGCATGCCAAGCTGCGTAAGCAGCATGCGATAGACAGAGTTAAGCGATCCCATAACCAACGGATCAGATCTAAGCTCTGCAGTCCTGCCACATCCAGCCATGAATGGTGGTGGACAATTAAACAACTAACTGGAGGAGGTGGCTCCATAAATATCCCCATCCTCAATGATGGGGGAGCCCAGCACATCAGTGCGAAAGATAAGGCTGAAGTATTTGCAACAATCTTCAGCAAGAAGTGCCGAGTTGATGATCCATCTCGGCCTCCTCCTGAAGTCCCCAGCATCACAGATGCCAGACTTCAGCCAATTCGATTCACTCCGCGTGATATCAAGAAACGAGTGAAGGCACTGGATACTGCAAAAGCTATGGGCCCTGACAATATTCCGGCAATTGTACTGAAGACCTGTGCTCCAGAACTTGCCGCACCCCGAGCCAAGCTGTTCCAGTATACCTGCAACACTGGCATCTGGCCTGCAATGTGGAAAATTGCCCAGGTATGTCCTGTACACAAAAAGCAGGACAAGTCCAACCCGGCCAATTACCGCCCCATCAGTCTACTCTCAATCATCAGTAAAGTGATGGAAGGTGTCATCAACAGTGCCATCAAGCGGCACTTGCTTAGCAATAACCTGCTCAGTGACACTCAGTTTGGGTTCCGCCAGGGTCACTCAGCTCCTGACCTCATCACAGCCTTGGATCAAACATGGACAAAAGAGCTGAACTCAAGAGGTGAGGTGAGAGTGACTGCCCTTGACATCAAGCAGCATTTGACCGAGTATGGCATCAAGGAGCCCTAGCAAAACTGAGGTCAATGGGAATCAGGGAAAAACCCTCCGCTGGCTGGAGTCATACCTAGCGCAAAGGAAGATGGTTGTGGTTGTTGGAGGTCAATCATCTGAGCTCCAGGACATCACTGCAGGAGTTCCTCAGAGTAGTGTCCTCGGCCCAACCATCTTCAGCTGCTTCATCAATGACCTTCCTTCAATCATAAGGTCAGAAGTGGGGATGTTCGCTGATGATTGCACAATGTTCAGCACAATGGGGCGGCGCAGTGGTTAGCACTGCAGCCTCACAGCTCCAGCGACCCGGGTTCAATTCTGGGTACTGCCTGTGTGGAGTTTGCAAGTTCTCCCTGTGTCTGCGTGGGTTTCCTCCGGGTGCTCCGGTTTCCTCCCACATGCCAAAAACTTGCAGGTTGATAGGTTAATTGGCCATTATAAATTGCCCCTAGTGTAAGTAGGTGGTAGGGAAATATAGGGACAGGTGGGGATGTGATAGGAATATGGAATTCGTGTAAGATTAGTATAAATGGGTGGTTGATGGTCGGCACGGACTCGGTGGGCCGAAGGGCCTGTTTCAGTGCTGTATCTCTAAACTAAACTAAACATTCGTGACTCCTCAGATACTGAAGCAGTCCGTGTAGAAATGCAGCAAGACCTGGACAATATCCAGGCTTGGGCTGATAAGTGGTAAGTAACTTTCGCACCACAGAAGTGCCAGGCAATGACCATCTCCAACAAGAGAGAATCTGACCATCTCCCCTTGACATTCAACGGCATTACCATCGCTGAATCCCCCACGATCAACATCCTAGGGGCTACCGTTGACCAGAAACTGAACTGGAGTAGCCATATAAATACCGTGGCTACAAGAGCGGTCAGAGGCTAGGAATCCTGAGGCGAGTAACTCACCTCCTGACTCCCCAAAGCCTGTCCACCATCTACAAGGTGCAAGTCAGGAGTGTGATGGAATACTCTCCACTTGCCTGGATGGGTGCAGCTCCAACAACACTCAAGAAGCTCGACATCATCCAGAACAAAGCAGCCCGCTTGATTGGCACCCTATCTACAGACATTCACTCCCTCCACCACCGACACACAGTAGCAGTAGTGTGTACCATCTACAAAATGCACTGCAGCAATGCACCAAAGCTCCTTAGACAGCACCTTCCAAACCCGCGACCTCTACCAACTACCAGGACATGGGCAGCAAATACATGGGAACACCACCACCTGCAAGTTCCCCTCCAAGTCACACACCATCCTGACTTGGAACTATATCGCCATTCCTTCACTGTCGCTGGGTCAAAATCCTGGAACTCCCTTCCTAACAGCACTGTGGGTCTACCTACCCCAAATGGACTGCAGCGGTTCAAGAAGGCAGTTCACCACCACCTTCTCAAGGGCAATTAGGGATGGGCAATAAATGCTGGCCTGGCCAGCGACGCCCACATCCCATGAATGAATTTTAAAAAATGGAAGAACCCACATTCTTGCTGTGACTGCTTTATGCAGTTCAACTTATCACATTTTTTTGTTATTCGTTTAGGGGATGTGGGCATCGCTGGCTAGGTCAGTATTTATTGCCCATCCCTAATTGCCCTTCAGAGGATGGTGGTGAACTGCCTTCTTGAACCACTGCAATCCGTGGGGTTTAGGTACACCAACAGTGCTGTTAGGAAGGGAGTTCCAGGATTTTGACCCAGCGACAGTGAAGGGACGGCGATATAGTTCCAAGTCAGGATGGTGTGTGACTTGGAGGGGAACTTGCAGGTGGTGGTGTTCCCATGCATCTGCTGCCCTTGTCCTTGTAGTTGGTAGAGGTCATGGGTTTGGAAGGTGCTGTCGAAGGAGCCTTGGTGAGTTGCTGCAGTGCATCTTGTAGATGGTACACACTGCTGCCATTGTGCGTTGGTGGTGGAGGGAGTGAATGTTGAAGGTGGTGGATTTGGTGCAAATCAAGTGGGCTGCTTTGTTCTGGATGGTGTTGAGCTTCTTGAGTGTTGTTGGAGCTGCATCCATCCAGGCAAGTGGAGAGCATTCTATCACACTCCTGACTTGTGCCTTGTAGATGGTGGACAGGCTTTGGGGAGTCAGAAGGTGAGTTACTCGCCACAGAAGACCTTGCCTCTGACCTGCTCTTGTAGCCACAGTATTAATGTGGCTGGTCCAGTTCAGTTTCTGGATGACCCCCAGGATGTTGATAGTCCGGCAATCAGTGATGGTAATGCCATTGAACATCAAGAGGAAATGGTTAGATTCTCTCTTGTTTGAGATGGTCATTGCCTGGTGCTTGTGAGGCATGAATGTTACTTGCCACTTATCAGCCCAAGCCTGCATTTTGTCCAGGTCTTGCTGCATCTGGACACGGTCTGCTTCAGGAGCTGAGGAGTCGCGAATGGTGCAGAACATTTTGCAATCATCAGCGAACATCCACACTTCTGACCTTTATGATGGAGGGAAGTTTCATTGATGAACCAGCTGAAGATGGTTGGGCCTAGGACACAATCCTGAGGAACTCCTGCAGTGTTGTCCTAGGACTGAGATGATTGACCTCCAACAACCACAACCATCTTCATTTGTGCTAGGTATGACCATTGGTGAATTTTCCCTGTGATTCCCACTGACTCCAGTTTTGCTAGGGCTCCTTAATGCCATACTTGGTCAAGTGCTGCCTTGATGTCAAGGGCAGTTACTCTCACCTCACCTCTGGAGTTCAGCTCTTTTGTCCGTGTTTGGGCTAAGGCTGTATTGAGGTCAGGAGCTGAGTGGCCCTGGTGGAACCCAAACTGAGCATCAGTGAGCAGATTATTGCTAAGCAAGTGCTGCTTTGATAGTGCTGTCGACGACCCCTTCCATCACTTTACTGATGATCAGGAGTAGACTGATAGGGCGGTAATTGGCTGGGTTGGATTTGTCCTGCATTTTGTGCACAGGACATACCTGGGTAATTTTCTACATTGCCAGGTAAATGCCAGTGTTGTAGCTGTACTGGAACAGCTTGGCTAGGGGCGCAGCTTGTTCTGGAGCACATCTTCAGTACTATTGCTGGAATGTTGTCAAGGCCCATAGCCTTTGCAGTATCCAGTGCCTTCAGCCGTTTCTTTATATCACTTGGATTGAATTGGATTGGCTGAAGAATGGCATCTGTGATGCTGGGGACCTCAGGAGGAGGCCGAGATGGATCATCCACTTAGCGCTTCTGGCTGAAGGTTGTTGCAAATACTTCAGCCTTGTCTTTTGCAATGTGCTGAGCTCCCCCATCATTGAGGATGGGGTATTTGTGGAGTCTCCTCCTCCTGTCAGTTTAATTGTCCACCACCATTGCGGGATGTGGTGGGACTGTCATTGGTTGTGGGATTGCTTAGCCCTGTCTCGTGCATGTTGCTTCCGCTGTTTGGAACGCAAATAGTCCTGTGTTGTAGTTTCACCAGGTTGATACCTCATTTTTAGGTATGCCTGGTGCTGCTCCTGGCATGCCCTCCTGCACTCTTCATTGAACCTGGGTTGGTCCCCCGGCTTTATGGTAATGGTAAAGTGGGGGATATGCCAGGCCATAGCGTTATAGATTGTGGTTGAATACAATTCTACTGCTGCTAATGGCCCACAGTACCTCACGGATGCCCAGTTTTGAGTTGCTGGATCTGTTTGAAATCTTTCTTATTTAGCATGGTGGTAGTGCCACACAACACGATGGTGGATACCCTCAATGTGAAGACGAGATTTCATCTTCATAAGGACTGTGTGGTGGTCACTCCTACCAATAATGTCATGCAATAGGTAGATTGGTGAGAACGAGGTCAAGTAGGTTTTTCCCTCTTGTTGGTTCCCTCACAACCTGCCACAGACCCAGTCTAGCAGCTATGTCCTTTAGTACTTGGCCAGCTCGGTCAGTAGGGATGCTACCGAGCCATTCTTGGCGATGGACATTGACGTCCTCTAGATCACATTTTGTGTTCTTGCTACCCTCAGTGCTTCTTCCAATTGATGTTCAACATGGAGAAGCACTGATTCATCAGCCAAGGGGGTGGGGGTGGGGGGGCTGGTGTTAGGTGGTAATCAGCAAGAGGTATCCTTTCCCATATTTGACCTGATGCCTTGAGACTTCATAGTGTCCAGAGTCAATGTTGAGGGCTCCCAGGGCAACTCTCTCCTGACCATATACCAATTCTGGTGGGTCTGTCCTGTTGGTGGGACAGGACATACCCAGGGATGGTATGGTGGTGTCTGGGACGTTGTCCGCAAGGTATGATTCCGTGAGTATGACTATGTCAGGCTGTTGCTTGACTAGTCTGTTGGACAGCTCTCCCAATTTTGGCATAAGCCCCTAGATGTTACTCATGAGGACTTTGCAGAGTCGACAGGGCTGGGTTTGCTGTTGTCATTTCCGGTGCCTAGGTCAATGCCGGGTGGTCTGTCTGGTTTCATTTATTTTCAAAAATACCTTTCAGAATGCATCACAAAACAATGTGACTAACACTTTAAATACTGCTGACTTGTATAGTCTGATCCCAATAATCATACCTATTATGAATGTAACTGATTTCATGTAATTGTCTTGCAGTTTGGCTAATGCATTGCTATGCTGCTTTTCCATGGAAACTGGCATTTTTGCATGTCTATTTTGTATCAATAACAATCAGAAACTTGCGATGAGGCGCGGAGTCTGCCACTGGAAAATATTTGATGTATAAGTTTTTCAGAGCCACTGACTTGGAAAGTGAGCAAAAGCTGGCCAACAGATCCAGAAGAACCTGACAAGTCAAAGACAACCCTGAATTTAGGCCCAAGACATATAGTCCCTCTGTAAATATAATGGGAAACAGGCTATGGGTGTGTGCAACACTTGTATAGTGAAAGAATGCAGAAGAATTATAATTAACAGTTCTACAGTACTTGTTAATTGTATTAATAATATTTAATTGGCTAATTTAAAACCTGGGCAATGGCTTTATTCTTTGAGCCTTTTATAGGACCATGCATAATAGAAATATGAGTAGGCCATTTAGCTCTTGGTGCCATTAAACTAGTTCATGGCTGACCTCTACTTCAACTCTAGTTGCCGTCCTTTGCTTCATATCCCTTGATCTCCTTATCTAACAAAAGTCTATCGATCTCAGTCTTGAAATTTCAATTGACTCAGACATTTGGGGAGAGAGCTCCTGATTTCCACTACCCTTTGTCTGAAGAAAGTGCTTCCTAATTTCATTCTTAAATGATCTAGCTTTAATTTTAAGATCATAAGATGATGCCGAGTTCTTCTGAATTGACCCACCAGAGGAAATAGTTTCTCTGTATTTATCTTATAGAATCCCTTATCATTTTAAAGACCTCAATTATATCACCCCTCAACCTTCTAAATTCAATGGAATACAAGCCAGGTTTATGCAACCTCTCCTAATAATTTAACCCTTTAAATCCTGGTATCATTCAGGTGAACCTGTAGAAAAATTAATAATGGGTGTCATTACGTGCCTGGAATCTGTTACCTGTATCTTTTCTCTTCACATTGCACTACAACAAAGCTATTTAGTCACAATCCAGTTTTAACTTAGCGGTAATACTGTGTGATACCTGTAGCTCATTGATTGAAACTGATATAAAACCTACTGAAATCACCATCACAAGATGGACTTAGATGCACAAGTCTCTTTGGTTTATTTGATCACATCTTTCCAGAATACCAACCTTACGGTCTCTCCATTATACAATCTAACTGTTTCTTAAGTGAGCCCAGTATCTTGGTCTCAACACTCTACCCTTCCTAGCAACATATGAACAAGAAGATGATAAAAAAAAAATTTCAGATGGGTTGTAGTACTTATGGTTCAATGTCTGAATGCATCCTCAGACTGGTTAATTTTGGACTGGAAGGATACAACGTGTCATTTACAATAGAAGCATAGGAATTGCTAAACCAAAAAAGACCACAGTCCCTCTAGTCCATCATTGTCTTCAGTCTCTGCCACAAACTCTGGTCCCTAGCTATCAACTCCATCCCTATCCCTGGACACTGTCTCAGGCTGAACCAGACTGTTCACAACCTTGGCATCCTATTTGACTCTTGAGATGCTTGCAACCATATATTCACTCCATCACCAAAACCGCCTACTTCCACCTTTGTAACATTGCCCATCTCCGACCATGCCTCAGCTCATCTGCTGCTGAAACCCTGATCTATATCTTTGTTGCATCAAGACTTGACTATTCCAATGCTCGCCTGACCGGCCTCCCATTTTCCACTCTCCATAAACTTGAACTAATCCAAAATTCTGCTGCCCAAATCCTAACTCGCATCAAGTTCTCTTCACTTATCAACCCCCTCTGCCCGCTGACCAACACCGGCTCCCAGTCCAACACATCTTGATTTTAAAATTCTTGCCTCGTTTTCCAATCTCTCCATAGCCTCACCCTTCCCTATCGCTGTAACCTCCTCCGGCCCTACAACCTGCCCAGATCTCTGTGCTCCACGAATTATGGCCTCTTATGCGCCCCAATATTAACCACTCCACGACTGCACCTTCAACTGCCTAGTCCTAAACTCTATAATTCCCTCATTAAACCTCTCCAGTTCTTTTGCCTCCTTTAAAACACGTTAATACCTACCTATCATCTGTCCTTGTATCTCCTTTATGTGGCTTGGTGTCAAATTTTGTTTCATATCATCCTTGTAAAGTGCCTTGGTTTTTACTACGTTAAAGGCACTATATAAACGCAAGTCGTTGCCTTCCACCAGCCTAGTAGTCCCATGATAATGGAATTTTTGACTAAGCATCGCAATCATTCTCTATCAATTGGCCTACAAAAGACTCAGAATGGACTGTAATTATACTTCATGCATATCCAAGTATCTCTGCCACAACAAATAATTTGTCCTGGCTCAGGGACAAGAGTTAGTCTGGTCGTTATGTATAGGAACAGAGTAAATACCTTCATGAAATTCACTGCAGTAGGTATAAGCATGAACTCAAAAAGATATCGGTGTACATAGAGACTTCAGTAACCAGCTTCAGCAGGTTATGGAAACCTCTTTCCCACCGAAATACTTCTTAGAGAAAAGACAATATGTTTATTGTCTATTTCGGAAGATCCATGATGTGTGTCAATTCACATCTTCGATACCTGGAGACATAATGCTCTCTGCAGTATTTCTCCTCCACGCGGGCAACTTGCTCCCGGAGTAAAGGTTGTGCGGTACCAGCATCTGCACTGGCAATAGTCATCCTCTGCGGCCACTCTCTGATCGCTGTTCGTTTCAACCACCTCTCTAATGTTGGATTCAGGGTCCTTAGCCGGATCATAGGATTTAAATTTTGCATAAGAAGGGTTCTTTAAACCGTAGACATTTGATTATTTTCACTTACGATTCCTGCTTACGATTTGTCGAAGGGGGAAAAAACAACCTTTAAACCAATCTCATCAAGAGAATCTTAATAGGGAACAGCTTAAAAATAATTGAATCTGAATGCTATCTTGGGAAATGTAGGCTACGCGCTTCAGTTCCACAGACACCCAGAAACTGTTTTGCAGACATGAGGAAGAGTGAAAAACAAGCACAGCTTTCTGGAACGGAGGGGTCGTATGTCCTTTTTAAATTCACCGAGGTCTGGGATTCTCTAAACCTTATAAAGTGCAGGGGCGCCAGGGAGAGCTCTACTGCTTTTATTGTGAATAACCACTCCTTGTTTTTCTGCGGAAAACGCTTAATTTGCAAAGGAGTCTCTAAACAGCCTTGGAGCTTATTGCAAAGAGAGGCTACGAGTGCAATTGGCTTTGGGTTGCGTCATTATATAGTCTAAGTTAGACACAATAATATAATCGTGGTTAATAATGTGATTTAGAATATTTTATTTTACAATGGCGCAGTAGTTAGCACCGTAGCCTCACAGCTCCAGCGACATGGGTTCGGTTCTCGGTTCTGGGTCCTGCCTGTGTGGAGTTTGCGCGTTCTCCCCATGACTGCGTGGGTTCCCCTCCCCCCCCGTGCTCTGGTTTCCTCCCACAGCCAAAGACTTGCAGGTTGACAGGTAAATTGGCCATTGTAAATTGCCCCTAGTGTAGGTAGGTGGTAGGAGAATGGTGGGGATGTGGTAGGGAATATGGGATTAATGTAGGATTAGTATAACTAAATTGTGGCGAGTCGAAGAGACTTAGTAGTTGGCAGGAAAAAAGACAGAGGCGCAAGGGGAGAGCCAACTGTGCAACAGCCCCAACAAACACATTTCTCTGCAGCACCTGTGGAAGAGCCTGTCACTCCAGAATTGGCCTTTATAGCCACTCCAGGCGCTGCTTCACAAACCATTGACCACCTCCAGGCGCGTATCCATTGTCTCTCGAGATAAGGAGGCCCAAAAGAAGTATAAATGGGTGGTTGTTGGTTGGCACAGACTCAGTGGGCCGAAGGGCCTGTTTCAGTGCTGGATCTTTCTATGACTCAATGTGTTAGAGTTGAAGACAGAAATCGGAAAGGAAATTGAGATTTCATATAAATTGAAATACTTTACTCCCCGTTGAATCATTTGTTACGAAAGTTAAAGGTAATGACCGATGACGAAAGCTGTTGAACTCATTTTCTTTTATTCATCCAGTTATGTCCCACAGTTCCCCCTCTCTTCCCCCAACTATTGCTGCATCCAAAACAGAAGCAAAATATTGTGGATACTGGAAATCTGAAATTAAAACAAAAAATGCTGGAAATTCTCAGCAGGTCAGGCAGCATCTGTGGAGAGAGAAACAGTTAAAATTTCAGGTCGATGCATTTTCTGTTTTTATTGCTGCATCCAACTTCTTCTCAAATGATTCCAGGAGTTTAGCCTGTACTTTTTAATCCGCAGTAAAAGGGCTTTCTTTAATTAATTGGCTGTGGGGATCACTGGCAGCATTATTCATCCATCATTAATTGCCCTTAAGAAGGCAGTGGTGAGCCACCTTTATGATAACTGTGAGGGTGGGGGCGGGGGGTTGCAGTTAAGAGTCAACATTACTGTGGGTCTGCAGTCAGAAAGGCTAGACTGAGTAAGGACGACATACTTCCTTCACCTTCGAGAGTCACATTGATTTTAACATGCAGTAGTAAAATCCAGTAGCTTCACAGCCAGCATTACTGACAGTACTTCCTTATTTCAGATTTATTTAATTAGCTGAATGTAAATTCCCCAGCTGTCATGGTGGGATTTGAACTCACATCTCCAGATCATTAGTCTGGGCCTCTTGCTTACTAGCCCAGGAGTATAACCAACATGACATCAAGCATAACCATCATGAATGAAAAGTTAACTCTGCTTCTCTCTCCACAGATGCTGCCAGACCTGCTGAGTAGTTCCAGCATTTCTTGTTTTTATTTCAGATTTCCAGCATCTGCAGTATTTTGCTTTTAGTGTTTAATTCACTGCCACTTCCCTTCCAGGAATGCCTCCCTTGAAGAAGTTCTGCTCTTCTCTCCGACAGGATTTTCATTTATCCCTTTTACCTTGTTCACCTTCATTGCTTTCTGTTTCCCTCCTGGTGTTTGATAAAGTGCCTACCAAAACTTGTTTTCACAGCCACATCTCCTTCCTCAGTGACTGTCTCCGGTTCTGACTAATTCCACGTGGATTCCAACTGAAGTTTCATCCTTCGTGTTTTGAATCCACCCAGGATGTATCTCTGAGAAATACAACGTTCCTTGGACTGCTGTTCTCGCCGCATCCTGAGATCCACACTCAGTGCTATGCGCCGCCACATGTACACACTGGACCTCTCTCTCCAGAAGCACTGCCTCACCTTATCTCAAAGCTGTTCTACTCTGCAGTTTCATTTCATCCTTCGTCTTATCTGATGCATTAACAAAAAACTTTTTTTCTTCCTTTTAGGTGTTAAGGAACGCAAGCTCTAGTAGCTGATGGGGATTAATGCCCCTCCAGATCCTTCTTCCCATTCACTTCCTTCTGACCTTACCCCTTCTGATCTGATGCCTTGCTGTGTATTCACTATACCCTCTGACCACCCCCTCTGACCTCCCCCTCTCTGATGTTGAATGTTCTGTACTCAGCAAAGGTCTCAGTTTTATCCCCTTACACCCCCACCTCAATGAATTTCATGCTCGGCATGACGTTGAGCTCTTCTTCCATTGCCTTTGCCTCCAGACTCACTTTTTTCACCAGGAGTCCTCGTCCCGACAAGCAGACCCATTCACCTGCCTCCAGCATTCTCCCTCTACCTGGACCCCTCCCTCTGGCTTCTTACCCACTCTTGATCTTTTCATTGAAAACTGTCGGCGAGACATCGGCCATCTCAATTTCTATGCCCCCATCACTCACTCTAACCTGCCCCCCTCTGAACTTGCCACACTCCGTTCTCTCAGGTCTAACCCCGACATTGTCATCACACCTGCAGATAAGGGTGCTGCTGTTGTTATCTGGTGTACCGACCTCTACCTTGCAGAGGCTCAGCGCCAACTCTCAGACACTTCTTCCTACCTCCCCCTGGACCATGATCCCTCCACCGAACATCAAGCTACTGTCCACAGAACTGTCACTGACATCATCTCCTCTGGCGATCTTCCCTCTACAGTTTCTAACCTCATAGTCCCGCAATCCCAGACAGCCCGCTTCTATATCCTTCCCAAAATCCGCAAACAGGACTGTCCCAGCAGCCCCATTGTTTCAGCCTGTTCCTGCACCACTGAACTTATTTCTTCCTATCTTGACTCTATCTTTTCTCCCCTGGTCCAGTCTCTTCCCACCTACATCCGTGACTCTTCTGACGCCCTACGTCATTTTGACAATTTCTAGTTTCCTGGCCCTAACCGCCTCCTCTTCATTATGGACGTCCAATCTCTCTACACCTCCATCCCCCACCAGGACAGTTTGAGGGCTCTCCGCTTCCTCTTTGAACAGAGGCCCAACCAGTCCCCATCCACCACCACCCTCCTCCGCCTGGCTGAACTTGTTCTCACATTGAACAACTTCTCCTTCAACTCCACTCACTTCCTTCAAGTAAAAGGTGTTGCTATGGGTACCCGCATGGGTCCCAGTTATGCCTGTCTTTTTGTGGGATATGTCGAACATTTCTTGTTCAAGTCCTATTCGGGCCCCCTCCCCCAACTCTTTTTCCGGTACATTGATGACTGTATCAGTGCTGTTTCTTGCTCCCGCCCTGAACTGGAAAACTCTATCAACTTTGCTTCTAATTTCCACCCTTCTCTCACCTTTACATGGTCCATCTCCGACACTTCCCTTCCCTTCCTTGACTTCTCTGTCTCTATCTCCGGGGATAGGCTGTCTTCTAATATCCATTATAAGCCTACCGACTCCCACAGCTACCTCGACTACACTTCTTCACACCCTGCCTCCTGTAAGGACTCCATTCCATTCTCCCAGTTTCTCCGTCTCCGACGCATCTGCTCTGATGATGCTACCTTGCATGACAGCGCTTCTGATATGTCTTCCATTTCCTCAAGTGAGGGATCCCCCCCCCACTGTGGTTGACAGGGCCCTCAACCATGTCTGGCCCATTTCCCGCACCTCTCCCCTCACCCCTTCCCCTCCCTCTCAGAACCGCGGCAGTGTTCCCCTTGTCCTCACTTTCCACCCCACCAGCCTCCAGATCCAAAGGATCATCCACTGCCACTTCTGCCACATCCAGCATCATGCCACTACCAAATGCATCTTCCCCTCCCTTCCACTGTCAGCATTCCGAAGGGATTGTTCCCTCTGCGACACCCTCGTCCACTCCTCCATTTCCCCCACCACCTTGTCCCCTTCCCACGACAACTTCCCCTGCAATCGCAGGAGGTGTAATACCTGCCCATTTACCTCCTCTCTCCTCACTATCCCAGGCCCAAAACACTCCTTTCAGGTGAAGCAGCGATTTACTTGTACTTCTTTCAATGTAGTATACTGTATTCACTGCTCACAATGTGGTCTCCTCTACATTGGGGAGACCAAGCGCAGATTGGGTGACTGCTTTGCGGAACACCTCAGCTCAGTCCGTAAGCATGACCTGGAGCTTCTGGTTGCTGGCCATTTCAACACCCTCCCCTTCCCCCCACCCCCCCCCCCCCCCCCCCACCCACCCACCCCCTGCCTGCTCTCATGCTCACATCTCTGTCCTGGGCTTGCTGCAGTGTTCCAGTGAACATCAGCACAAGCTCGAGGAACAGCATCTCATTTAGTGATTAGGCACACTACAGCCTGCCAGACTGAACACTGAATTCAATAATTTCAGAGCATGACAGGCTCCCCCCCACCCCCCACCTTTTTATGTTTAGTTTTTTTCTTTTTTCCTTTTTATGTGGTTATTTTATTTTAGGTTTTTTAGTGTGTTTAGTTTGTTTCTACCGTGTCTACCACTGTTTCTGTTTTTAAAATTTTGTTTTAATGTTTGTGCTTGGAGTGCTTTGTGCTTTACAGTCTATTCACACCTCCTCTGTACTAATGCTTTGTCTTTCAGCACACTATTAACATACTGTTTGCCTTTGTTCCATAACCTTCTGGTCAGTTATTCTCTGTGACCTTGTCCCATTGTCCTATCTCTTTTGTTATCTCTTGCCCCACCCCCCCGCTTTATTTGCTTAAAATCTTTTACATTTCGAAATCTTGTCAGTTCTGAAGAAGGGTCACTGAACTGAAACGTTAACTCTGCTTCTCTCTGCACAGATGCTGCCAGACCTGCTGAGTATTTCCAGCATTTCTTGTTTTTATTTCAGATTTCTAGCGTCTGCAGTATTTTGCTTTTATTTTATGACATCATTCCTGATGTCAGGTACCCTCCTTTCACACAAAGAGTGACCAACCTATGGAACATAGTTCTTTTCCATCCTCTGTCTACAACAGTAACACATTGTTAAATAAATTATTCTAAATCTCATTATTAACCCCGATTATATTGCTGTATTTAACTTAGATTATATAAAAGGACAACCCAAAGGCAATGGATACAATCACATCGGAGCCTCCCTTTGCAATAAGTTCCAGGGCTGTTTAGAACAAAGAACAAAGAACAGCACAGGAACAGGCCATTCGGCCCTTCAAGCCTGCGCCGATCTTGATGCCTGCCTAAACTAAAACCTCTGCACTTCCGGGGTCCGTATCCCTCTATTCCCATCCTATTCATGTATTTGTCAAGATGCCTCTTAAACGTCGCAATCGTACCTGCTTCCACCACCTCCCCTGGCAGCAAGTTCCAGGCACTCACCACCCTCTGTGTAAAAAAAACTTGCCTCGCACATCCCCTCTAAACTTTGCCCCTCTCACCTTAAACCTATGTCCCCTAGTAACTGACTCTTCCACCCTGGGAAAAAGCTTCTGACTATCCACTCTGTCCATGCCGCTCATAACTTTGTAAACCTCCATCATGTCGCCCCTCCACCTCCGTCGTTCCAGTGAAAACAATCCGAGTTTATCCAAACTCTCCTCATAGCTAATGCCCTCCAGACCAGGCAACATCCTGGTAAACCTCTTCTGTACCCTCTCCAAAGCCTCCACGTCCTTCTGATAGTGTGACGACCAGAATTGCACGTAATATTCTAAGTGTGGCCTAACTAAAGTTCTGTACAGCTGCAGCATGACTTGCCAACTTTTATACTCTATGCCCCAACCGATGAAGGCAAGCATGCCGTATGCCTTCTTGACTACCTTATCCACCTGCGTTGCCACTTTCAGTGACCTGTGGACCTGGACGCCCAGATCTCTCTGCCTGTCAATACTCCTAAGGGTTCTGCCATTTACTGTATACTTCCCACCTGCATTAGACCTTCCAAAATGCATTACCTCACATTTGTCCTGATTAAACTCCATCTGCCATTTCTCTGCCCAAGTCTCCAACTGATCTATATCCTGCTGTATCCTCTGACAATCCTCATCACTATCCGCAACTCCACCAACCTTTGTGTCGTCCGCAAACTTACTAATCAGACCAGCTACATTTCCCTCCAAATCATTTATATATGCTACAAAGAGCAAAGGTCCCAGCACTGATCCCTGCGGAACACCACTAGTCACATCCCTCCATTCAGAAAAGCACCCTTCCACTGCTACCCTCTGTCTTCTATGACAGAGCCAGTTCTGTATCCATCTTGCCAGCTCACCTCTGATCCCGTGTGACTTCACCTTTTGTACCAGTCTGCCATGAGGGACCTTGTCAAAGGCTTTACTGAAGTCCATGTAGATAACATCCACTGCCCTTCCTCCATCTTTGTCACTTCCTCAAAAAACTCAATCAAATTAGTGAGACACGACCTCCCCTTCACAAAACCATGTTGCCTCTCACAAATAAGTTCATTTGTTTCCAAATGGGAGTAAATCCTGTCCCAAAGAATCCTCTCCAATAATTTCCCTACCACTGACGTAAGGCTCACCGGCCTATAATTTCTTGGATTATCCTTGCTACCCTTCTTAAATGAAGGAACAACATTGGCTATTCTCCAGTCCTCTGGGACCTCACCTGTAGCCAATGAGGATGCAAAGATTTCTGTCAAGGCCCCAGCAATTTCTTCCCTTGCCTCCCTCAGTATTCTGGGGTAGATCCCATCAGGCCTTGGGGACTTATCTACCTTAATGCTTTGCAAGACACCCAACACCTCCTCTGCTTCGATAATGAGATGACTGAGACTATCTACACTCCCTTCCCTAGGCTCATCATCCACCAAGTCCTTCTCTTTGGTGAATACTGATGCAAAGTATTCATTTAGTACCTCGCCCATTTCCTCTGGCTCCACACTTGGATTCCCTTCTCTGTTCTTGAGTGGGCCAACCCTTTCCCTAGTTACCCTCTTGCTCTTTATATACGTATAAAACGCCTTGGGATTTTCCTTAATCCTGTTTGCCAATGACTTTTCATGACCCCTTTTAGCCCTCCTGACTCCTTGCTTAAGTTCCTTCCTAGAGACTACTTTGAAAATTAAACATAATAAACATAAACATTAAGAGAAATGAAACCGAACTTTAGCTACAAGGTTGAGTTGGAAAAGCTGGGGTTGTTCTTTTGGAGCAATGGAGATCAATGAGAGATATGATCGAGGGGCACAAGATTATGACAGGTTTCCATATGGTAGACTAAGAAAAGTGTTCCATGAGCTGATGGTACAAGGACTAGGGGGCATAGATTGAAGGTTTTGAAGAGATGCAGCGGGATGTGAGGAAGAACTTGTTTATGCAGTGGGTGGTAATGACCTAGAACTGGCTGCCTCGGAGGGTGGTGGAAGCAGAGACTATCAATTATTTCAAAAGGAAATTGGATGGGCACTTGAGGGAAGTAAACTTGCATGGTTACAGGGATAGAGGGGGAGAATAGAACTGATTAGATCGCTCTCCAAAGAGCCGGCATGGACTTGATGGGCCGATAGGCATTCTTCTGCGCGGTAATGATTCTATGAAAATTCTGGAAATGCACAGCAGGTCAATCAGCATCTCTACAGAGAAAAGCCAGTCAATACTTCGAGGAGAATCTTCTTCAGAACCGAAAACTAAATGATAAATAAATATTTTAAATGGATTAGAGAGATAGACGAGGGGGAAAAGGAACACAAACCAAATACTCCGATCAAAGGGAGGGAGTTAATGGACCGAATGGCCAGCCAACTTCGAATAAGGCAGGAGATGGTTAAATGACAAGCAGGGATCTCTCTTTCACCTTTGCTTCTGTTCCACGTAAGACGGTAGTTCTGATATTTCGCTGTATTTATCCAACAAACGTTAATTTAAACATGGATTTCACGGCAGCGCGAGTATCACGCCATCACCTTCTAGGCCAGTTCGGAACAGGAAATTTTGAGAAATGCAGTTCAGTTAAACACGAGTCTCCGCTTTCTCAGCTGACGTTTGGATTCCTGTGTAAAAGCGAGTAAGGAAAACAAGAGAGTTTAAATATCCTATTAGTACACTAAAAGGCGATCTCACATTATACACTTTCACGTTAAAATTTAAATCGTAACAGGAAATATTTTCTATAAATTCCCCAAAAAGCAATGAAGAATAGTTTTTGTTAAAAAAAAATTCATCGAAATAAAGGAAGCATTTGTAAAAGACTGGTTTAAAAGAGATAATTATTCTACATATCATCAGGACTCCATTGTACTCGTCCAGCCCGGACAGGAAAGCTATGGCTGTTGGTTTTATTTGAAAGCTGGAATTGTGCTTGAGACTAATGGAGATTCTAACAGACAGTGAATTTTTCTTGTCGCTGTACAACTACCGTCTCAGTCAATGGCAATGCCGTGTCTATGGGGAGAAGCCAACATCACTGACATCACTGACAATAAGGTTATATTGTTGAGTATTCTACAAATAAACCTGACAGGCAGACTCCGTCTCAGTTACTCGTTTAACAAATAGCTTGCTCACTTTTAAAGTTACAGCTCACCCCTTAACCATAAATAACTCATTTACTCGTCATGGTTTGTACTGTAAAAACCAGCTAATTTGCAGATTACTCGAACATTATCTGTTTCGTTATTGTGGTAGAGATTTAACACGAACAACTATTAGAAAGCCCTTTGCTGCTAATAACAATGCGATTAGATTTTTGTAAATGAGCGGATAGCTCCAAGCAACATTTGGAGGTGATTTATGTGGAGTTAGGTCGCAGATCAGACATGATCTCATTGAATGGCGGAACAGACTCAAGGGGCTGAATGGGCTCCTCCTGTACCGATGTTCCTACCTTCTTCCTAAGTTCCTATTTTGTAAACCGTGTTTAATATGATAAGCATTATCACAGTCTTCGAGTGTGGAAGCTTTGTTTAGACGTTAAGTTCTGTGCAACAGAGTCTATAATAATGCTTTTCCGTATTGGATTTGTGTCAGTTACCACTGAGTATTTAGATGACTTAATATGGAAATTAACAATTGGATTAAATTATTGGAATTCTGAATTGTCTCCCTGTTGAAGCTGATCATTAATTTTAGAGACGGGTGAAATATCCCTGCGGAGTGATCACCATTGTTTGCCCAGGAACCAGAGCAGAACACGTAATTATCTATTTAGATTGTACCGAGCTCCACCTATGAGCCTCCTTCCAGTGGCATTTCAGAGTTTCTACAGTTAGAAAGCTGCATATCCACCAGAAACTCTTCCAAGGACGGTTGCAGAGCTAACTGAATCGCTGAAAGTTAACTAACATTTACCGTTCCAAAACGAATCTTCGCAATTTTCTTTGTTCCGTTTGCCGCGTTTGAAACCAGTCCGCTGAGCTGCGTGCTGTAAAATAAGACAAACATGATGAAAATTTGAAAGTGTCAGAGATATTTTAAACTGAAATCTTAGTTTCTAGATTACGTTCAATGATTTTCTGAACTCTCAAAAGACTGGTGACAGAAAACAGCCGAGTTTATTTGACGATCAGTTCACGTGATGACGTTATTCAGCTCGAAAAGAGAAAATGACACAAGAAACAGAGAATAGAAATTGTATTTAATTTTAACGGTGTAAAAGGAATTCTTGGCATTGCTGTATAGATTTTAAAGAATTCCAGTTTTGGCTGTTCTTTGCATACGTTGTATTGATCAACATCCACCATCTGAACTGTCAAAATCCACCTCCATCCGGATCCTTTCTCCCCCTAAAGGTCGTTCGTTTTGTATGCGTGACAGTCGAAAACTTGCTTTCACTACCGAATGTGCAACAAGCTTCAATTCGATATTTGATGTATTCAGGATAAAATATTTAATGAGTACTTTGTATTGGTGTTTACCAAGGAAGATGGTGCTGTCAAAATATCGGAAGAAGCACAGATGGTGAAGGTGAAGATTGATGGGAAGGATGTACTGGAAAGGCTGGCTATGCTTAGAGTGGATAAGTCACCTGGTTTGAATGGCTTGTATCCCAGGTTGCTAAAGGAAGTAGGAGTACAAATAGTGAAAGGGCTTGCCATAGTCTTCCAATCTTCCCTTGATATGAGGGGAGATGCCAGAGGATTGAAGATTGGCAAATGTGGCACCTTTATTCAAGAAAGGGTGTAAAGAATCCTATTAACTACAGGCCGGTCAGTTTAGCATCAGTGATGGCTAAGGTTTTGGAAACAATAACCGGGGGAGTTAGGGGGAAACAACAGGCACTTGGAGAGGTTTGAGTTAATTAAGCAGAGCCAGCCCGGATTTGTAAAAGGCAGATTGTGCTTGACTAATTGAATTTTTTAATGAAGTAACAGAGAAGGTTGCTGAAGGGAAAGCAATGGATGTTGTCTATATGGATTTTAAGAAAGCGTTTGACAAAGTATCACATAAAAGGTTGGTTAACAAAATTGAGGCTCATGGGATAGCAGTGTCAGTGGCAGCTTGGATAAAAATTTGGCTTAAGGACAGAAAGCAGCTTGTCCTGTTTTCAGACAGGAGGATGGTAGACAATGGTGTTCCCCAAGTTTCAGTGCTAGGACCACTGCTTTTTCTGATATATGTAAATGACTTGGATATTGGAATACAGGATAAAATTTGCCCGTGATACCAAACGTGGAGGTGTGGCAGACAGTGACGATGATATGAATCGACTACAACAGGACATAGATAGGCTAGCAGAATGGGCAGACAAGTGGCAGATGGAATTTAATACAGAAAAGTGTGAAGTGACGCATTTTGGCAGAATGGATAGGGAGAGGCAATATAGACTAAATGACACAGTTCCAAAGAGTGTACAGGGATAGATGGACCTGAGTGTTAATGTGCATTGGTCATTGATGGTATCAGAATACATTGAGAGTGTAGTTAGCAAAGCCTGTGAGATCTTGGGCTTCATAAATATTGAGTACAAAAGCAGAGAAATTATGCTTAACCTTAATAAAGCTCTGATTAGGTCATAACTCGAGTATTGCATCCAGTTCTGCCCACCACACTTTCTCTGGATGTGAGGGCCCTTAAAAGCATGCAGAGGAGATTTACTGGAATAGTTCCACGGAGGAGGGATTTTAGCTATAAGGTTAGGTAGGAAAAGCTTGTTTTTTTGTCTTTGGAGCAAAAGAAATTGAGGGGAGATTTGAGAGAGGTGTACAAAATTATGACAGGTTTAGATAAGGTGGACAAATAAAAGCTGTTCCCATTAGTTGATGGTACAAGGACTAGCAGACACAGATTGAAGGTTTTGGGCAAGAGATGCAGAGACAATATGAGGAAGCACTTTTTTACACAGCGAGTGGTAAGGACCTGGAATTCGCTGCCTTCAAGGGTGGTGGAAGGGGAGACGATGAATGATTTCAAAAAGAAATTGGATGGGCACTTGAAATAAATAAACTTGGGGCTATGGGGATAGAACGGGGGAATGTGAGTGATGAGATTGCTCTGCAGAAAGCCGGCATGGACTCGATGGGCCGAATGAACTCCATGTTTGCCGTAATGACCCTATGATTCTATGAATCATATCCTGACGGATTAGCATTCTCACCTTCTGTCGCTGGACAGGGATAACGAGTTAACTGACACTAACTTCCACTACTCATAAATTCCACTTAATTTGTGTCTTCCGCTCTGATCTGTTCAGCGATGTCAAGCAAAACGAGTCGACAAACGTTGCATCAAAATTAGCATAAAAGCATTTGGGATCCGTTAGGTTCCTTGGCTGTGATTGTGGACGGAACTGATAAGATCTGGAGTGTGTATGTGTTAGTGCAATAAAGGCATCAGACTATTTACATGAACTTATTATACTTTGAGGACCGGAATGGTTGAACTCTATATATTCATACTCAGAAACAGATTTATTATGTGATTTTGCAGTCTCCCAGGCCCTATCCGTCTATAACTATGTCCGTGAGTTTAAAAGTGAGTGCTGAGACTGATTTTGTGTGAACGATTAGCAGTTGTATTTCAGCCCACTGCAATATTTTTGTTATGATTTAAAAATCCGACTCGATATCATACACTTGAAATTAAAGAATCAGAATACAATAGCGTTGCTTCGCATATGAAGACCAGAAAAAGGGAGAGAGCTGAAGGAAAGACTAGAGAAAGCAAAACTAAAGAGGGGCTAGAGAAATAGAGGCTCGAGGGAAATTAAAAGAGCCCTAACAGAAAGACTAGGAAGAAAACTCTCGAGCGAAATTAGAGAGGTTGGACTCAGGGAGAGTAGAGAGGCCATCAATAGAAATTAAGTCTAGGGAGGCAAAAGAAATTGAGCCGAAAGGGAGATACCAGAGTAACAGAAGAACAAGCAAAGAGAAACAGAGCTTAGAAAATGATGCTCGTAACTCATTTTCGAAAAAATATTACCCACTCTCTTGATTGCCTTTGCGCAAAATAAATTGCTGGTTAGGTTTGTATTCCGGGGTTAGGGTATGTATTGGAATACAATAGTGCAAATGAGGAGGAAGAGGGCCGGCTATTTACTACATTAGTTCATCCTAGAAGAAAACTACAACCCATAACTATGTAACAGAAGTGAAGCGAATTTTTTAGATGCCTCACATCGGGCGGAAAGTTAGAAAAAGTACCGCCCAGGATATTAGTGCGATGCAAACGAGTCACAAATGGTTTCAGTTCGAAACACGAGCGTCAAATTTCCATTGCAGTTCATTCTGCCCAGTATTCCTGAACACTTTGATGTACCGTCTGTTTAAAAACTGTGGTATCTGCTGTTCTCATGCCGTAAAATCTGTCCTCGTTATCTGATCATAGAGTCATCTGGAGTGCATGCTTCCTTCCGAATATTTATCTGTATGATGCGTATACTCTCGGCACTTTAATTCTAAAGACAATTTCTTTTTTTAGGAAGAATTCTGATGTAACCAGATAATTGCTCACAGCGCGTCAATTATATAGCATCGTCCACTGAGGACGAATTTCGCAAGCCCTCTGAAAGACATAATCAAAACAATCCCGTCGTATTACATGGAGAGTATCAACTGTTTAAATCCGTATAACAGGAATCCTTTATTGTTCACTGTCATCTGCTTACTGTAAACGGAGAATTTGCATGCGTGTCTATATAGAGACGGATTCAAAGATAGGACTAAGAGACAGAGAAAGAAACGGTTCCGAATTCAAACAGTTTCCTTTACGATCTAATGATTAATTTCTCTTATTTCAGCAATCATATTTTTTTCTTTGGAAGATTGAACACGTTTCATTTTTTTTAATTCAAAGCCCCACTAACCTCCCCTAATTCATTAAACAAAACAGCGATAGAAGTTAGCATAATGTTAAACAAATTGCACCAGAGATAAGGAGTGAGGATTAGTTCCAGAATATTAACGATTATTTCCGGTATGAAACCCAACATAAAGTTTCAAAACCTATTAATTTTTTATTTCACAAAAATCCTAAGGATTAGATATTTATCCAGTAATGGGATTTCTTCTACTGTTTCCACGGGTTTTTTTTTGTCACAATAATGATTATTTTCTTTTTCCATTCTGTCCAGTCATTCTCTCTTGCAAACAGGTGAAAATTATAAACCCCACTCGCTTTGAAGCGTTTTTTAAGTAAAATATTTTTATTACTTTTATATTTAATGCTAATGATGGTTTGCAGATTCGTGTTTTCTGTTTTCTTTTCCTGGCGTTAATAATTAACTCGGCGTCTTTAGTTTGTTCTATTTTTTTCAAAGCAGATTCTAGATCTGGAGGCAGAAGCTTTGCTGTTTTCATTCACATTTAACACCAATCTAATTATTGACACCATGCATTCTAATTCCTCGAACTTTTCTTAGCCAACGATTTTTAATTTAACTCCACTAGTTATTTTACTTCTTTCTAGGAACTCATGGATAACAACTCTTCTGGTTGCTCGAAATATTTTCTTTCAAAACCGTCCGGCCAGAATTTCCTGCAAAAAATAACAGTGAGTCTAATGGTCCTCGCCGTTATTTATGCCCAAACCGTTAAGGTCAGAAGGGGAACAGGAAATATCTGTTCCCGGTTTTCTCTGGGGGCAGATAGGCCTTGTCTCACTAGGCTGAAGTAGGTGAACTGGCAGAAAAAAATGGACGGGACATACTGAATCCATATAAAACTAAAATGTTGGTCTTATTGCATTTTATTATTGGATTCGGTAAACGGGCGAAGACCTGAATAAAAATAATTCTAGAACTAGTTCTATTTTCAACAGATAAACAGTTGAACTAAACAGAAGTTACCATGCATTGACCCACAGCATGTTGTCAGTACTAAAGCACATTTGCTCTGCTGCTACTGGTCAGAGAGCGGTAGTCATAGCCCGAGTTCCAGGTTGTTTTTGTACTGCACCAGCCTGCCAAAGAAGAAACACCAACCAGTGTGAACGCTGTCTTCGGTAGGTCTGGTCTCAAAGGGGCCAGAGAGGGAAAGTGTTAATTTCTGTAATGTTACCTGTCATGAAAGAACACTATATCTGGAGGAACGGTCATGTACCTGACACATTAACCCAACCTTTCTTCTCAATTGATGCTATCTGATCGGCTGAGTGTTTCCAGCATTTTCTGTTTTTCCTTCATATATCCATCACTTAGCTTTCGGTTAACAATAAATGTTAATGTCTCCAAAAGTTATCGATTTGGTAGTTGGCATCGTGATTTCACGATGTCGCTGCCAAAGGAATCCTCTCTAGTTTACATTGAGATTTTAGAGATGTCTGTGGATATGGGAGCAATAGGCTTTGCGTTCCATTGATTAAGTGTGAATGCGTCCTCAAACCGCCTATCGGACTTTTGGGTTTCCTATAATACTACATGGGAACTGAAATTGAGTAGATGTTAACGTTTATTTTGGAAAGGTAGACAATTTCTCACAGGTTAGTCAGCATTAAAGAGAATTAGCTTGAAAGAGAAGCAAGATGATCAGTAATGTTAATTTTTTTCCAAGACCGTCATTCACATAGATATATTAATATAATTATATGTTTATATATATTTCCTGTCAGTGCAGGAAATTGTTGCCCTGGCAAGGCGTTACCGCTTGTAATCTATACTGTTTTACACTCACAAGTTGGAATCCGAAAGTTATTGTTACATCATATTGCCCCCAATAAATTCAGAAAACCAATCTTTGAGCAGTTGCTAGGTATAGAAACATCGGAGTATTTATTTTTAAAGGTTAATGTCAGTTGAAGTTACAGTGATTTATTTTCTTTCTTTCGCCAATTTTCTCCTCTTCCCTCCTCTCTTGAAACGATGACTGCATCACTGAGGTGCGCCTCAGCAATAAAAGTACACGTTGTTGTTCTAGCAATGTCCTATCCAAGATAATAATTACGTGGGAACCTTAACCTACGACTGCATTCCCAATGTTGGTAGGGATGCGAAGATTGTGATGTAAATATTGTCAGTGTGGATTTGACCATATAGGAAAGGTAATAAGAAGCCTCCGAGAAGATCTGCACTGACCCCTGATCCACATTACAATTGGAGAAATACAGCATTGTCTCAAGAATACCCGTTAATAAATGCAATACAAGATCACAACTTTCTATTTAATTTACAGTAGGTTGATTTCCTCTATGTGCGAAGTACATTGAAATCCAAAACCCATTAGTAAAGAAGGATTAAGCTAATAATGAGTAAAAAGGAAATCTTAGAGTCATGGGCAAACAGCACAGAAACAGGCCCTTCGGCCCATCGTGTCTGTGCCGGCCATCAAGCACCTAACTATTCTAGTCCCATTTCCCAGCACTTGGCCCGTAGCCGTGTATGCTATAATAAAAGCAAAATACTGCGGATGTTGGAAATCTGAAACAAAAACAAGAAATGCTGGATTCACTCAGCAGGTCTGGCAGCATCTGTGGAAAGTGAAGCAGAGTTAACGTTTCGGGTCAGTGACCCTTCTTCGGAACTGACAAATATTAGAAAAGTCACAGATTATAAACAAGTGAGGTGGGGGTTGGGCAAGAGATAACAAAGGAGAAGGTGCAGATTGGACCAGGCCACATTGCTGACCAAATAGCTGGCCTGGTCCAATCTGCACCTTCTCCTTTGTTATCTCTTGCCCAACCCCCACCTCACTTGTTTATAATCTGTGACTTTTCTAATATTTGTCAGTTCCGAAGAAGGGTCACTGACCCGAAACGTTAACTCTGCTTCACTTTCCACAGATGCTGCCAGACCTGCTGAGTGAATCCAGCATTTCTTGTTTTTGTTTCAGATTTCCAGCATCCGCAGTATTTTGCTTTTATTAAAGTAAAATGGGGGGCTGTCATGCTCTGAAATTATTGAACTCAATGTTCAGTCCGGCAGGCTGTAATGTGCTTAATCGGTAGATGAGATGCTGTTCCTCGATTGATGTTCACTGGAACACTGCAGCAATCCCAGGACAGAGATGTGAGCATGAGAGCAGGGGGGAGTGTTGAAATGGCAAGCAACCGGAAGCTCAGGGTCCTGCTTGCGGACTGAGCGGAGATGTTCCGCAAAGCGGTCACCCAGTCTGCGCTTGGTCTCCCCAATGTAGAGGAGACCACACTGTGAGCAGCAAATACAGTATACTACATTGAAAGAAGTACAAGTAAATCGCTGCTTCACCTGAAAGGAGTGTTTGGGGCCTGGGATAGTGAGGAGAGAGGAGGTAAATGGGCAGGTATTATACCTCCTGCGATTACAGGGGAAGGTGCCGTGGAATGGGGATGAGGTGGTGGGGGTAATGGAGGAGTGGACCAGGGTGTCGCGGAGGGAATGATCCCTTCGGAATGCTGACAGGGGAAGGGAGGGGAAGATGCGACTGGTAGTGGCCTCACGCTGGAGGTGGTGGAAATGGCGGAGGATGATCCTTTGGATATGGAGGCTGGTGGGGTGAAAAGTGAGGACAAGAGGAACCCTGTCATGGTTCTGGGAGGGAGGGGAAGGGGTGAGGGTAGAGGTGCAGGGAATGGGCCGGACACGGTTGAGGGCCCTGTCAACCACAGTGGGGGGATATGCTATGGTGTTTCAAGTGCTCATCTAAATACTTCTTAAATGTTGTGAGGGTTCCTGCCTCTACCACCATTTCAGGCAGTGTATTCCAGATTCCAACCACCCTCTGGGTGATTTTTTTCCCCCCTCAAATCCCCCTGCCCCTTACCTTAAATCTATGCCCCCTGGTAATTGACCCCTCCGCTAAGGGAAAAAGTCTCTTTCTATCTAACCTATCAATGCCCCTCATAATTTTGTATACCTCAATCATGTCCCCCCTCATCCTTCTCTGTTCTAAGGAAAACAACCCTAGCCTTTTCAGTCTCTCTTCATAGCTGAAATTCTCCAGCCCAGGCAACATCCTGCTGAATCTCCTCTGCACCCTCTCCAGGGCAATCACATCCTTCCTATAGTGTGGTGCCCAGAACTGTACACAGTACTCCAGCTGTGGTCTAACTAGCGTTTTATAAAGCTCCATGTCTTTGAGTAGAAAGATTTGTCTTGGAGAGACTGTTACCAGGTGATTACCTAGGTTTTAAAATAAATGATGTTAGAAACAAGTAGTATGAAAGTCTCTGATGGGGCGGCACAGTGGCGCAGCGGTTAGCACCGCAGCCTCACAGCTCCAGCGACCCGGGTTCAATTCTGGGTACTGCTTGTGTGGAATTTGCAAGTTCTCCCTGTGTCCGCGTGGGTTTTCTCCGGGTGCGCCGGTTTCCTCCCACATGCCAAAGACTTGCAGGTTGATAGGTTAATTGGCCATTATAAATTGTGGTAGGGAAATATAGGGACAGGTGGGGATGTGGTAGGGATATGGAATTAGTGTAGGATTAGTATAAATGGGTGGTTGATGGTCGGCACAGACTCGGTGGGCTGAACGGCCTGTTTCAGTGCTGTTTCTCTAAACTAAACTAAACCTTGTTTGAACTATTATTTTGTCTTCTTATTTTGTTACGTAGTTGTTTCCAATCAGATTTTTGCTCTACGTCTATTAGTGTCTTTTTGTACAATTAGGTACAGAAGAAAATAATTAGTCGGTTAATTCTCGGTGAACTGGCGTGTTTCTTTAACCCAGAAGAAGGAAAAAGGAAGATTAAATTATTCATGGCAGATCTTGCTATTTAAATTACAATATAATGGCTTCAGTCAGTCGACTGCTGCTGCTCAGCGCTGCCTTCTTAAACGACATCGTCAGCCTATTCCCTTCAAAGCATCTTATGTTCTATTTATGCTGCAGCCACCTGCAGCGTAAGTTCTTGCCAGACAGGAGCTTAATTGTACAGCACTGCTTTGCTGCAATTACAATTATTCTACCCAGGAGAGAGACTTGTGCATGCGTTGATTTTTTTTCTCCAAAAATATACTTCATTCATAAAAATTTGCAAAAATACATTACAAAACAGTTCAAGCTTCACATTTCGGAAAGTACAATAGCGATCAGATTTCTTCGATAAAGAAAAATGAAGTGCCTCACAATTCTTGCCTTACCATTTTATATGCAATGTACATTGGCATTACACAGCAAAAGTGATAGACGCATTGTGGATCTCGCTTCCCAGCACGAGGGAAAATCACTACCGCATCAGAGATTTAGTGTCACTGAAAAAATTGCTTCCCTTTGCAGTACAGATGCACTTTTATAGACCTATTTCTTCCAGAATGCTTTGCATGCCGGTCTTAATCGTTCAGTTAGGCGAGAGGGTAAAAAAGGTAACTTATTGGTTTCGTTTTATATACTAACGAGATGGCATTGCTGATTGTCAGGTAGAATTCAGGTGTAAATATACGAGCTAGATTCGATTTTCAAGTGTTTGCACAAATTTAACAGTACAAACTCTTTTTTATTTCAGGAAGAGATTTGAAACAAAAAAGTCCCCTTATCATTGGGTGGTAGGGAAATACTAAAGGGGAGTCTCATTAGATACGAATTTGAATTGCATTCTAATATTACGTCAAACACAAGCTTAAAATTCATTAATTGTAGATGATGGACATGATATTAAAAATACTGCAACTTTTTAATATATCGGATATAAACGAATGTTTTATATTTTTATAATCTAGCTAATATTCTTCCTCCTACTGGGAATATATATATTATATTTATAAATAAAGCACATGGCTAAAGCATTGAATATCTTATACCATCATTTTTGAAACAACTGTTACACATCTGCCGTTTTGGTCGAGGCCAATTCGAAGTAATCTCAGAATCTAATTCAAATACAGCTCGTTAAACAGACACAGTGAACTACCAACGCTTCTTACAGAGTTGTACACCGGCCATTTCCAAATTATTTAGTAGAATATTCTCGTCGTACCACAGCTTATCTAGCAATTGTTTTTCATTAACTCAGACAAATTGGATAGGTCAGGTTACCAGTGCTTTTCACCTGAGGGACTCCAGCACCATCCGGCAGTTTAATCGCGTAGGTGTTAAATAATAGAATCCCAAAGACAACATCAGTCGACTTCAAAAAAAAGGGTGAAGTTGACATTTCGGTGCGAACTTCAGAACCGGATCTCTGTCAATTTTAGGTTTCCGGCGTTACCTTTTTATTTGAAATTAAAAGAAAACATCTCGTCATTTTATAGAATGTTATCACCTTTGTCAAAAGCACCTTAACTCGTTTCACATAATTAATTACTATCCTGTGCAGCGACTCGCTTGCATGTGCGTTCGTGTTATGTACAAATATAACGTATTTTTTAGTATTTTCAATTCCCACCTGTTTCACTAATGTCCTTTAGGGAAGGAAATCTGCTGCCATTACCTGATCTGACCGACATGAGACTCCAGACTCACAGCAATGTGGTTGACTCTTAACTGCCCTCTGAAATGGCCTAGCAAGCTACTCAGTTGTTAAAGGCAATTAGTTGCCCATATCTACTCCAGTTGCAGTCAATGGGGGTCGAGGTCAAAGAGGACCTCCAAGAGGCAAAGAGCCAGCAGGCCTCGCTCTTTGCCAAGGAGGCCTCCAAGATCATCTTCCGGTCCAGAGTCCGTTCCATTGAGCAGGATGAGACATGCTCGCGTTGCTTCTTCCAAAAGGTACACAGAGAGAGCTCTGTTATCAGTAGCCTGAAGGACGAAGATGGCTTGGTAACGTCTTCGCGGTCTGACATACTAAGGATCAGCAAATCCTTTTATGCTGGGCTGTATGACGCGAAGACCACAGACAGCAGAGCCTCCCAGTCCTTCCTGTCATCTATCACAGAGGTCTTAGATGACAGCAGGAGGGAGAGATTGGACAAGCCGCTAACTCTGGACGAGCTGACAAAGGCTGTCGAGTCCTTCGAGACAAGTAAAACTCCCGGGAGCGACGGCTTACCGGTCGAGTTGTACTTGGTCCTGTGGGACTGGGTCGGCCCGGACCTGCTGGAAGTATACGAGAGTATGCTCCTGGCCGGCAGCATGTCAGAATCCATGAGGAAAGGCATCATCACCCTCATTTACAAGCAGAAGGGGGAGAGGGCAGAAATCAGAAATTGGCGGCCCATCTCACTGCTTAATGTTGACTACAAGATTCTGTCCAAAGTCATAGCCAGTCGAGTCAAATCTGCTCTGGAGTTGGTGATTCACCCCGATCAGACCTGTACTGTACCCGGCAGGAAGATCTCTGATAGTTTCGCGCTACTCAGGGATACGATCGCCTACATACGGGACAGGAGGGTGGACACCTGCCTCATCAGCCTGGACCAGGAGAAGGCTTTTGACAGGATATCGCACACCTACACGATGGACGTGCTTTCCAAAATGGGGTTTGGGGAGGGAATCTGCAATTGGATCCAACTGCTCTACACAAACATCAGTAGCGCAGTCTCAATCAATGGGTGGGAATCGGAAAGTTTCCCGATCAAATCTGGAGTCAGACAGGGCTGCCCTCTGTCCCCGGTCTTGTTCGTTTGCTGTATTGAACCCTTTGCTGAGTCTATTAGGAAGGATGCGAGCATAAGAGGGGTGACAATCCCAGGCAGCGGAGGCACTCAGGTCAAAACCTCCCTGTACATGGATGACGTCGCCGTCTTCTGCTTGGATCCGCTGTCCGTGCGCAGACTGATGAACATCTGCGACCAGTTCGAACTGGCCTCGGGAGCCAAAGTTAAACACGGCAAGAGCGAGGCCATGTTCTTTGGGAACTGGGCTGACCGATCCTTTGTCCCCTTCACCGTCAGGTCAGATTACCTGAAGGTGCTGGGGATATGGTTCGGAAGGGCCAGGGCGTGCACCAAAACATGGGAGGAGCGAGTAGCCAAGGTACGACAAAAGTTGGGCATGTGGGGGCAGCGATCTCTCTCCATTGTGGGTAAGAACCTGGTCATCAGGTGCGAGGCGCTCACGTTGTTGCTGTACGTGGCACAGGTCTGGCCCATACCCCACTCCTGCGCTGTGGCAGTCACCCGAGCCATTTTCCGCTTCGTCTGGGGATCTAAAATGGACTGGGTCCGGAGGGACACGATGTTCAAATCTCTGGACAAGGGTGGGAAAAATGTACCCAACGTGGCCCTCATCCTGATGACCACCTTCGTGTGCGGCTGCATCAAGCTGTGTGTAGATCTCCAGTACGCAAACTCCAAGTGTCACTACGTGCTGAGGTTCTATCTGTCCCCGGTGTTGCGAAGGATGGGCCTGGGCACATTGCCGCGGAACGCTCCATGCAGTTGGGCCGTGCCGTACCACCTATCCTTCGTGGAGCAGTTTCTGCGGGAAAACACCTTTGACCACCGGTCCATCAGGCAGTGGTCTGCACGGAATGTCCTCAAGGCCCTACGGGAAAAGGAGACAGTGGATCCTGTCGGATGGTTCCCCGAGCAGACCATCAAAGTCATTTGGCGGAATGCCTCATCACCAGAACTTTCAAACAAGCACCAAGACGTAGCTTGGCTGGTGGTGAGAAGGGCCCTCCCTGTCAGATCCTTCATGCACTCCCGAAGTCTCGCCCCCTCCGCACAAAGCCCCCGCAGTGGCTGTGGTGGGGAAGAGACGGTCGCCCACCTCCTCCAGGAATGTGTCTTCACAAAGCAGGTGTGGAAAGAGATGCAGTGGTTTTTGTCGAGGTTCATGCCAAGCAGCTCTGTAACACAGGTGTCTGTGCTCTACGGGCTGTTCCCAGGGACGCACACCGAGACAAACATCAACTGCTGCTGGAGGACTATCAAGTCGGTGAAAGACGCCCTTTGGTCTGCCCGAAACTTGCTGGTCTTCCAGCGCAAAGAGTTGTCCACCACCGAATGTTGCAGACTGGCACATTCCAAGGTCCAGAACTACGTGCTGAGAGACGCACTAAAGCTTGGGGCAGCCGCAGCAAAGGCTCAATGGGGAAAGACCACAGTGTAAGGTCCCCCCACCAAGCTGAACTGAGGGGCTGGATCCATGGGAAACTCCTCGAACTGTATCGTTAATATTTTCAATTGCTGTAAATGTAAAACTGTAATTGGCATGACAATTGTGAAACGGAAGGGTTGTGAAGAAACTCATGATAGTATTGAAGGAAACTGATCTCCCTTGCAATGTTTGTATTTTTTGGTGCTGTTTTGAAACTGTTTGGCAATGTAATTTTTACAGATTTTTATGAATAAAGTATATTTTGGAAAAAAAAAAATTATTTGCCCATATTTACCTCCAACAACACTCAAGAAGCTCGACACTATCCAGGGCAAAGCAGCCTGCTTGATTGGCACCCCATCTACAAACATTCACTCCCTCCACCACCGACGCACAGTGGCAGCAGTGTGTACCACCTACAAGGTGCACTGCAGCAATGCACCAAAGCTCCTTAGACAGCACCTTCCAAACCCACGACCTCTACCAACTAGAAGGACAAGGGCAGCAAATACATGGGAACACCACCACCTGCAAGTTCCCCTCCATGTCACACACCATTCTGACTTGGAACTATATCACCATTCCTTCACTGTCGTTGGGTCAAAATCCTGGAACTCCCTAACAGCACTGTGGGTATACCTACCCCAAATGTACTGCAGCGGTTCAAAAAGGCAGCTCACCACCACCTTCTCAAGGGCAATTAGGGATGGGCAATAAATGCTGGCCTGGCCAGCGTCGGCCACATCCCATGAATGAATAAAAAAAAACCTGGCAGGGGAAGAAACCATGATCAGTGGCTTTTGATCCTGTTCCAGGTAGGTTTTGAGTAAAAATGGCTGTAACCAATTCTAGAGCTTCAGGCCGGGAGTGCATAACACCATTCAGGTGGTGGTGAAGGATAACGA
The DNA here is from genome assembly GCF_036365525.1 of Heterodontus francisci. Taxonomy (NCBI): domain Eukaryota; kingdom Metazoa; phylum Chordata; class Chondrichthyes; order Heterodontiformes; family Heterodontidae; genus Heterodontus; species Heterodontus francisci. The sequence goes on from NC_090403.1 coordinate 54,278,498, forward strand.
AGGCAGTGCACCAATTGACCATTCCTTCTTCATGAAGAAAATCCTTATTGATTGCTATGGATTCCAAGCTGCGGACTTCCCCAGCAGTGGATTTTTCGATGTGATGTTCAAGAACGTAGCGGGATACATCAAGTTCCTGAAGGTGTTCAGGGAGAAGGGAAACCAGGCGCCGCTGTCAATCCTCACAGTGGAGCCCCTCTTCACGCTGCCTTCGTAACATGACCGGTGGTGACATTTCACCTGTATAACCCTGTCGTGGATGTACTCACCTTCCTCGCCAGGTACGTCGAGGTGGCCGGCAGCAGCACTGATGCCAAGGCTCCATTTGGAATTTGGACCAGCAAGCGACAGGTCAAGGTGACCTTGAAGGTCGATGCCAATGGAGCCATCATCCATCCTCCCTCCAGCTTCGCTATCGGGGAAGTTGAGGCTTCTTAGTCTATGTGGGGCAGCTCAGAGTTTGTCACAGCTGTGGCAAATCTGGTCACGTGGCAGCTAACTGCAGCACAGTCGTCTGCAAGAATTGCAAGAAGGAAGGCCATCAGACCAAGGACTATAAGCAGAGTAAGGGCTGCAACCTGTGTGGTGAGACAGGCCACCTCTACAAAACCTGCCCCAAACGCTGCCTCAGTTATACTCAGGCAGCAAGGTCTAAGGAAAGGCCAGGAGAAGGAATGGTGAATGCATCTGGTGCTGGGAAGGAGATGAGCAACCCTCTCCACAGCAAGGAAAGTCTACCTGAGAAGGAGAAGAAAGGGGAGGCAGCTGCAACCAGCAACCCAACACCTACCCAGTGCTCGGAAACCCCTCCTCTACAGACAGAATCAATGGAGGAGGAGGCAGCAGCTGGACAAACTGGTCAGTGGCAAGTGGTACAAAGGAAAACCACAAAGAAAAAAGGAACAGGCCACCACCCAAACCGGTGGCCAGAGGAGGCTACCGTCTAAGACAGACTATGGCAGCTCCTCCTCATTGGACGAGGAAGGGCCGGAATGACGGCATTGCAAAAGAAGCAGCAGAACTCAAAGGACTCCGGGCATGCAGGAAGGATCTGATGGGGAGGGCCCTTCTCACCACCAGCCAAGCTACGTCTTGGTGCTTGTTTGAAAGTTCTGGTGATGAGGAATTGTGCCAAATGACTTTGGCATTCTGCGCAGGGAACCATACGACAGGATCCGCCATCTTCTTTTCCAATAGGGCCTTGAGGACATTCCGTGCAGACCACTGCCTGATGGATTGGTGGTGAAAGGTGTTTTCCTGCAGAAACTTTCCCATGAAGGATAAGTGGTGTACCACGGTCCAACTAGATGAAGCATTCTGCGGCAATGTGACCAGACCCATCCTTCGCAACACCGGGGACAGATAGAACCTCAGCACGTAGTGACACTTGGTGTTTGCATACTGGGGCTTTATGCACAACTTGATGCAGCTGCACATGAAGGTGGTCATCAGGCTAAGGGCGACGTTGGGTACATTTATCCTGCCTTTATCCAGAGGTTTGAACATCATGTCCCTCTGGACGCGGTCCATTTTGCATCTCCAGATGAAGTGGAAAATGGCTCAGGTGACGCCACAGCTCAGGAGTGGGGTATGGGCCAGATCTGCACCACATACAGCAACAATGTGAGTGCCTTGCACCTGATGACCAGGTTCTTACCCACAATGGAGAGAGATTGCTGCTCCTACATGCTCAGTTTATGGTGTACCCTGGCTACTCCCTCCTTCTGGAATGTGCCTTTGCAAAGCAGGTGTGGAAAGAATTGCAATGGTTTTTGTCGAGGTTCATGCCAAGCAGCTCTGTAACACAAGAATCTGTGCTCTACGGGCTGTTCCCAGGAACGCACACCAAAATAAATATCAACTGCTGCTGGAAGACCATCAATTCAGTGAAAGACACTCTTAGTCTGCCTGAATCTTGCTGGTCTTCCAGTGCAAAGAGTTGTCCAAGACCGAGTGTTACAGACTGGCACATTCCAAGGTCCAGGACTATGTGCTAAGGCACGCACTAAAGCTTGGGGCAGCCGCTGCAAAGGCTCAATGGGGAAAGACCACTGTGTAATGTCCTCCCGCCATAGTGAACTGAGAGGCTGGACCCATGCGAAACCCCTCGGGCTGCTGTAAAATGTACATGACATGTAAAATGGAATGGAAGGGTTGTGAGGCAACTCACTCCTTTATTGAAGAAAACTGATTGCCTTTGCACTTTTTGGAATGTCAACTCGGTGCTGTTTTGAACTGTTTCATAATGTATTTTGTTACAAATTTTTATGAATAAGGTATATTCTTGGGGAAAAAAAATTAGGGATGGGCAACACCTTTGTTCCTTTCACATCAGGTCAGACTACCTGAAGGTGCTGGGGAAATGGTTCAGATAGACTGGGGCATATGCCAAAAACTGGAAGGAGCGTATAGCCATGGTAAACCATAAACTGCGAATGTGGGAGCAGCGATCTCTCTCCATTGCGGTTAAGAACCTGGTCATCAGGTTCGAGGCACTCACATTGTTATTGTACGTGGCGTAGTTCTGGCCCATACCCCACTCCTGCGCCGTGGCGGTCACCTGAGCCATTTTCCGCTTCATCTGCAGATCAAAAATGGACCGTGTCTGGAGGGACACGATGTTCAAACCTTTGGGTAAAGGGGGAAAAAAAGTATCCAACGTCACCCTCTTCCTCATGGCCACTTTTGTGTGTGGCTACATCAAGATGTGTGTAGAACCCCAGTATGCAAACACCAAGTGTCATTACGTGCTGAGGTTCAATCTATCTCCGGTATTTTGAAGGATGGGTCTGGCCTTTTTGCCGTGGAATGCTCCAGCCAGTTAGATCGTGCTGTACCACCTATCCTTCGTGGAAAAGTTTGTGCAGAAAAACACCTTTCACCACCAATCCATCAGGCAGTGGTCTGCATGGAATGTGTTCAAGGTCCTACGGGAAAAGGAGATGGTGGATCCTGTCGGATGGTTCCCCAAGCAGACTGCCAAAGTCATTTGGTAGAATGCCTCATCACCAGAACTTTCAAACAAGCACCAAGACGTAGCTTAGCTGGTGGTGAGAAGGGCCCTCCCCATCAGATCCTTCCTGCATGCCTGGAGTCTCAGCACCTCCGCACACTGCCCTCAAGGTGGCTGTGGTGGGGAAGAGACTGTTGCCCATCTCCCTCTGGAATGTGTCTTTGCAAAGCAGGTGTGGAAAGAGATGCAGTGGTTTTTGTCGAGGTTCATCCCAAGCATCTCTGTAACACAGGAGTCTGTGCTCTACGGGCTATTCCCAGGGACGCACACCAAGATAAACATCAATTGTTGCTGGAGGATCATCACCTTGGTGATGGGTGTACTTTGGTCTGCCCGAAACTTTCTGGTCTTCCAGAGCAAAGATCTGTCCACAACCGAATCTTGCAGACTGGCACATTCAAGGTCCTGGACTACATGCTGAGGGATGCACTAAAGCTAGGGACAGCCGCTGCAAAGGCTCAATGGGGAGAGGCCAGTTTGTAAGGTCTTCCAGTCATAGTATACTGAGGGTCTGGAACTCGTTTAAAACCCTTCGGGATGTAAGCACCACAGAGTTTTTTGCTATGTAATGCCAATGTACGTTGCATTTAAAATGGAATAGCAAGAATTGTGAGGCACTTCATGTTTTCTGTATTGAAGAAATCTGATTATAATGCACTTCCTGAAATGTGAAATTTGAACTGTTTGGAACTGTTTTGTAATGTATTTTTGCAAAGTTTGATGAATAAGGTGTATTTTTCGGAAAAAAGGGATAGGCAACAAATGCTGGCTTTGCCAGTGATGCCCACATTCCATGAAAGAATTTTTAAAAATCGTTTCGCTTGAATGGTCCGGTTAATTACGTAGAATTACTGTGCAGAAGCAGGCCATTTGGCCCAATTGGTCCATACCTGTCGTTATGCTCCACACAAGGGGTGGTGGTGGCATAGTGGTAATGTGCCTGGACTAGTAATCCAGAGCCCAGGCTAATGTTCTGGGAACATGGGTTCGAATCCCACCATGGTAGATGGTGAAATTTGAATTCAATTAATAAATCTGGAATTAAAAAGCTAATCTAATGATGCCCATAAAACCATTGTCGATTGTTGTAAAAACTCATCTGGTTCACTCATGTCCTATGAGGGAAGGAAATCTACTGTCCTTACCTGGTCTGGCCTACATGTGACTCCAGACCCACAGCAATGTGGTTGACTCTTAAAATGCAATGCCCTAGCAAGCCACTCAGTTCAAGTTCAAGGGCAAATTAGGAATGGGCAATAAATGCTGGCCTAGCCAGCGATGCCCATATCCCACAAAACAAGCCTCCTCCCACCCTACTTCATCGTCCTCTCTCATCTTTTTTTTCTATTCCTTTCTCCTTCATGTACTAATTTATCTGCCCCTTAAATGGATGTATGTTAGTTGCCTCAGTCACTCCTGTGGTAGCCAGTTCTGGGTAAAGAAGTTTCTCCTGAATTTCCAACTGGATTTATTAGCGACTACCTTACATTTATAAGATTTTATGATTAAATGGCCAGTAAGATAGAAATTTGCAAGCTGAACGTTTATTTATCTGCAGTTTATAGGAGTGGTGACTCCTGATTATAATCAATACAGGGTTCATCTGTACAAAATATTAAATGTTTTAGATCCAGTGCTGTGTTTAATTTCTGTTTATTTGCTTAAACTGAATATTCCAATTTACTTTACTGTTGTGGTTCAATAATAAATACCAAACAAATAATCGAATAATTAATGCAGTTACCCAACAATATATATATGACGTGGCTGCCTTGGATTACAATAATTGCTTCACTCACCAAGAAAATGGTAGCTAGGGATGGAGGCCATGGTTCAGAATCTTGTCAAGCTTCAATGGACGTCTCTCAAGGACGTGTAATCCATGCAAGCACACGCCATCACGTGATGTCCATCACATGCTTAGAATCGGGCGACCAGATCGTTAAAAATACAACAGAGCTCATGTTAATTTAGATAGGTCATCTTGGGAAGTGTAACTTGTTGACGGAGATGGTGTGTCTGCAGCTAGCTCCATCAGGGGTTTAAATTATTCATATGATCCCCCCAGATCAAAAAGATTTGGATTTGGGAATAATTAGCTTAAATTGCTATCTGGGGCATCCCACATGGAAAATGTTGCTATGGAGACAGGTGATGCAAAGGGTGTCTGTTGGTTTTTGATCTGTCTGCTTGCTGACACAGTGGTTTGAATTTTATTAGCTCACCGCTTCAAAAAGTGCATGGCACATGCACGAGACGTGCCGCGGAGCCGCTGCAATATTTCATGCAGCGACTCATTAGCATGGAGGGGGAAGACCGCCTGCCCCCGATGACGTAGAGGGGGTGGGTGCTTCAACCCCAGCAATGGGGTCCAGTGCCACCGTGCAGGTGCCAACATCATTTTTAAAGGGCTTAAAGCCCTTACCGGTATTTTTACTTTTTAAAGTGAAATGAATGTGACATGGAAATTTATAAATTTTATAAAAGATCGAAAGCCTTCTCCCACCCCAAAATGAGAATACACTTCATTAATTGTCATTTTATAGAGTCATAGAGTCGTACAGCATAGAAACAGGCCCTTCGGCCCACCGCGTCCATGCCAACCATAATGCCTATCTATACTAATCCCACCTGCCTGCATTAATTCCATATCCCTCCATGCCTTGCTCATTCAAGTACCTGTCCAGATGCCTCTTAAATGTTGCTACTGTTCCTGCCTCCACCACCTCAGGCAGCGCATTCCAGATACTTAGTATTCTTTGTGTGAAAAATGTACCCCTCTGATCCCCTTTAAACCTCCTCCCTCTCACCTTACATCTATGCCCTCTAGTTTTAGTCACCCTTACCATGGGAAACAGACTCTGGCTATCTACCCTATCTATGCCTCTTATAATTTTATATACCTCTATCATGTCCCCTCTCAGCCTCCTTCGCTCTAGAGAAAACAGACCCAGCCTATCCAATCTCTCTTTATAACTCAAGCCCTCCAAACCAGGCAACATCCTTGTGAATCTTTTCTGCACTCTCTCTAGCTTAATCACATCTTTCCTGTAGTGCAGCGACCAGAACTGCACAGTATTCCAAGTGCGGCCTAACCAACGTTATATACAACTGTAACATGACGTCCCAACTCCTGTACTCAATGCCTCGGCCGATGAAGGCAAACATGCCATATGCCTTCTTCACCACCCTGTCTACCTGTGTTGCCACTTTCAGGGAATTATGTACTTGCATCCCAATGTCTCTCTGCTCAACAACACTCCCCAGGGCCCTGCCATTCACTGGATATGTCCTGCCCTGGTTTAACTTCCCAAAATGCATCACTTCGCACTTGCCTGCATTAAATTCCATTTGCCAATCCCTTGCCCACTTTCCCAGTTTATCTATATCCTGTTGTAACCTTAGACAACCTTCTTCACTGTCCACTATACCACCAATTTTGGTGTCATCTGCAAACTTATTAATCATGCCCCCGACATTCACATCCAAGTCATTAATATATATGACAAACAATATAGGGCCCAGCACCGATCCCTGCGGCACACCACTGGTCACCGGCCTCCAATCTGAAAAACAACCCTACCAACCACCCTCTACCTCCTATCACCAAGCCAATTTTGTATCCAATTGATTAGCTCACCCTGGATCCTATGTGTTCGCACCTTCTGGACCAGCCTACCATGCGGGACCTTGTCAAAGGCCTTGCTAAAGTCCATGTAGACAACGTGCACCACCCTGCCCTCATCAATCCTCTCGGTCACCTCCTCAAAAAACTCAGTCAAATTCGTGAGACATGATTTCCCACGCACAAAGCCTTGCTGACTATCCCTAATCAGCCTTTGCCTTTCCAAATGCATATAAATCCTGTCCCTCAGAATCCCTTCCAATAATTTTCCCACCACTGATGTAAGGCTCACCGGCCTGTAGTTCCCTGGCTTATCCCTGCTGCCCTTCTTAAATAAAGGCACAGCATTAGCTATCCTCCAGTCTTCTGGTACCTCACCCGTGGCTAACAATGATGCAAAAATCTCTGCCAGGGCCCCAGCAATCTCCTCTCTTGCTTCCCATAGCATCCTAGGATACACCTGGTCAGGCCCTGGGGATTTATCCACCTTAATGTGCTTCAAAACCTCCAACACTTCCTGCTTTGTAATATTGATATGCTCCAGGATATCGCTGTTCCCTCCCTTGAACTCAGTAGCTTCCATGACCTTCTCCGTGGTAAACGCAGATGAGAAGTATTCATTTAAGACCTTGCCCATTTCCCGTGGCTCCACACATAGATTACCACAATGATCCTTAAGGGGACCTACTCTCTCCCTAGCTACCCTTTTACTCTTAATATATTTTTAGAATCTTTTAGGATTCTCCTTTATCTTATCTGCCAGGGAAATTTCATGGCCCCTTTTCGCCCTCCTAATTTCCTTCTTAAGTGTACTCCTACATCCCCTATACTCCTTGAGGGACTTGCTTGATCCCAGCTGCCTATACCTGACATATGCCTCCTTCTTTATCCTGACCAGACCCTCAATATCCCTCATCAACCAAGGTTCCCTAAACTTGCCAGCCTTGCCCTTCAATCTAACAGGAACATTCCGGCCCTGAGCTCTTCCTATCTCACTTTTAAAAGCCTCCCACTTGCCAGATGTCCCTTTACCTGTAAACAGCCTCTCCCAATCAACTTCTGAGAGTTCCTGGCTGATGCCATCGAAATTAGCCTTCCCCCAATTTAGGACTTCAACTTGAGGACCAGTCCTATCCTATTCCATAACTATCTTGAAGGTAATAGAGTAATGGTCACTGGTCCCAAAGTGCTCCCCCACTGACACATCAACCACCTGCCCATCCTCATTTCCTAAGAGGAGGTCGAGTGTAGCCCCTTCTCTAATAGGGCCATCCATATCTGCTTCAGAAAACTATCCTGGACAGACTTAACAAATTCTTCCCCATCTGATCCCTTAGCACGAAAGCAGTCCCAGTCAATATTAGGGAAGTTAAAATCACCTACTATTACAACCCTATAATTCCTACACCTATCTGTGATTTCCCTACATATATGCTCCTCCAATTCCCTCTGACAATTGGGGGGCCTATAGTATAATCCCATCAAAGTGATCGCTCCTTTCTTATTTCTAAGTTCTACCCATATGGCCTCGCTGGATGTTCTCCCTGGGATATCCTCTCTAAGTACTGCTGTGATGTCCTCCCTAATCAATAGTGCAACTCCTCCTCCTCTCTTACCTCCACCTCTATCATGCCGGAAGCATCGGTACCCGGAACACTGAGCTGCCAGTTCTGCCCATCCCTTAACTACGTTTCCATAATAGCAATAATATCACAATCCCATGTACCAATCCATGCTCTGAGTTCATCTGCCTTACCTGTAAGGCTTCTTGCATTAAAGTAAATGAAGTTTGGCCTACCAGATCTTCCACGCTCCCTGTCCTGCCCGGCCACTAAAATTTTTTGTTGTTTCTTTCCGGTACTATCCCCCCTTGGAACTTCATTGCCTTTGCCCTTCAACCCCTTCCCACCATATCCTCAGCCAATAGAAACTGTTTACTCCGCTTCCGCCTCCCACCCTGAAAATGTCACTCCTGCCCCCTCCCCACACCAGTTTTACACCTCAGATTTCCGAATGGAGATCCGAAGGCACGGGATTTCTGGCAACAGGCCGAAATATCGGTGTGGGATGGCTGTCACTACAAGATAAGTCATTATTCATTAATTTAATGTCATTAACATATTTGAATAAAGTCTCCATCTCCATGTGGCAGGAAGGCCCCCATGCCTTGACCCCGACATTATGGGGCTTATAAAATTCAGCCCAGTCAGTCAGTTGGCTTTTAGACAAGCAGTTGGCTTTTGGAAGTCAGCTGGATTGAAGAGCAAGGAGGCCATCGGGAACCAGGGTTGTTTATGTTTTGAGGCAGGCCCGTGCACAAGCTAGGAAGTCCAGATACGGAAGGTGCTCTCATGCCTCGGAAGGCAGCTTGGAAATTAAAGAATTTGAAGTGATTTGCTAAGAGCTGTGGTGCACTTTTGATTGGACCCAGAAGAAATGAGCAAACCACCAAGATCCTATAAAGTATAGGAACTCGAGGGGTGGATGTAAAAGTCAAACAGATATGTTCTGTAAGATTTTAAGTTTAAAATATAAATGTCTCAAGTCGTAGTGTTAAGTTAGTAGTGTTTTGCTTTGTTTAACTCATGTACAGTAAAGTTTTTGTTTAAAACATGAAATCTTGTGGCAAAATTCTTTCAGTAATAACTGGGAATTTGACTTTCACTTTGAAAAGTTAACCATCTCTAACGGGATTGTAACAATATAATATAATTAGAAGGATTGCAATACATAGGAGGAAAGGATGAGAGGAAAGATTAAAGGTGATAGAAATGAAAAGATACCAATTTATATGCAAAATGTTTAGGACCTACCTTTGTTTAGTTACGCTCAAAATAATTGGATAAGTTGTATTATCATGTAATTTTCACCTTCATGCAGAAAAATAGCACATCTGTTTTTGCCTCTTCCCACCTCTTGCAAACATTGACCTCCCCACCCCTCCCCATTGCTCCCTCCATTGCACTGCAGTGCATTATCCAAGTGCCCATTATTCACAAGATGTTTAGTGTAGGCAGACTATTTTGAGTGATCATATTACTTTCGAATATGACCCGTTCTCCATACAAGGACAAATTTGGAGATTCATCCGTATTCATCATATGAATCAGCCATCACTTCTCCAAAAGCTACCTGAACAATTGATTTCTTGCTCATGCAGGCACTCTTCTCTAACACCCATCTGTTCAACAAAGCCACCCTTCTCTTCTAGTTCTCAGTTCTCCCCTCCATTCCTTTCAGTTCACACGCATTGTCCTCCTGTGACTCACTGCTCAGCCAGCCGGAGGCAGTCTTTCCTATAAACCTCCCCCCACCCCACTCCCCCTCCCCCCCCCCCCCACCCCCCACAATGCACAGAAATACTCTGCCCTATTTCAGTCACTTAGGCACTCTTACCTTGACTACCCCAGTTAACAAGTGCTCTTTCTCTGCATGTAATCCATCTTCCAGTTGACAGAGGCACTCGTTTCCTCTACTATCCTCAGCTCACAGATGTCATTTTCACTCATTAACCCTACCCTTTCAATTTCACCCTCTCTCTTTCTCTCTGTCATACTCTCTCCTTAATAATCTTCTCAATGGTGGGTCTGACCACTGTTCCCATGTGAAACAGTTGCTTCACTCCTCGAATGGACACTCTAATTTGGTGGGGATTGCGAATCTAACAGGAGACTAGGAGTTCCTACTTGAACCCTGCAAGACAGAGTCGTCTCCTGGAGCAAAGCTTGAACATCTCCACAGATGCTCCCTGACCTGCTGAATATTTCCAGTATTTTCGTTTTTTCTTTAAATTTCAGATTTCCAGCATCCACAGTATTTTGTTTTCTCAACAGCATTGAGCTGGCCTAGACTCAGTACTAGCACTACCAGTCCAGATATTCTGTTATTTGGGCAGAAAATTGGCTATTTTAGTGTGATCTTGCTCTACACTTGTTGGTTTGCTCTGCAGGGGATAACACAATACCTGTTTGTGTCGACTGCATATGCCTGGCTAGGCGAATGGGTTGTGGAGGCCAGTACAGCTGAGCATCATTCAGTCTTCACTTGGCATCCACAGAGAGACACTGCCAGTAGAGATCACTGGATTATAATTTTACCTAACTCAGGGGTTCTGTGATACATGTAGTGTTCTGACTGCTGTACCGGCTAAAATGAGCTAAATCATGAGTGGGCAAGCATTTAAATCTGGATTCTTCCTGGTCTATGTGGACCTGAGCTGGAAACTTTACCTTTGTGTCATAGGAGAAGATGGTGCCTATCTAAGAGTTATAAGAAACAGTTTCTCCCGAGAGACAATCGATCTTCTGATGGATCATCCTGGCAGATGCATGGCAGAGTCAGAAAGTGACATCACTTTCCTTAAGTCCCAACAACATAACGTTGGTGTAAAGATGGAAGAGGTTTACAACTTCTCATCTAAAGAGAAATTAGTTTGAGGAGTTAACAGGAGAAGCCATTGAAGCAGACAGCAAAATTGGAGCTAAAGTAGAAATGGGTGTGTTCGTGGATTAAGGACATGGTTAAGAAGATGGTTAAGTGAGTTTAACTACTAATAGGAAACGGGTATATTGAAACCTAATGGAGTTTCTAATAAATATCGTCTGTTCTGGTCTTCGAAAAGTAGGATTGTGGCAATGTTTATTTTAAGATAGGTGAGGTGTCATGGAAGTAAGGAGGACATATATCTGAGTGGAAGGTATAATCGTAAAATCCGGGAGGACTGAGAATCCGTGAATGCTGTCATACAACAATTGGCAGCAATCTAACAGGGCAATAAAGCGAAGTATAATTTTTAAACTATGGTCCGGTTATCTCAAAGCCTTTTGCATGAGACATAATTAAATAGCATCCATTTATATTTATAATGTCAGTTATTTACCCGCTATTTATTTGTGTTAATAAACTGCTTAGGAGATTCACCCTTGAACGCAGGTGAGTTATTGGAAAATGTCTCATTAAATAATGAGTGAATCTCACAGTGACACTAACTGGTCAAGTATGTCATTAACACACGAATAAAGTGAACACTAAAGGTCTGGCTATTTACAAGTATTTAATATCAACATCTCTTTAGAAGACAAGGAGTTTATGAAAATGAAAAACAGGATTATAAGCGTGTACGCAAGGTGGACAATGTCAATGTTGCACTTCAATATGCCCCCTCACTCCTAAATGAAGCTTATCTGAGTGCAAAGGCTCCCTCCGATCTACCTAAACAAGCCTATCAAACTTCCAGTCTCAGAAAAGCACCACTGCAACTGCCATCCTTGCGACCTCACTAAATGCATAATCGTGGGCATTTGGAGGAGTGCGCTCCAACCCAACAGGAAGTGGTTTGAGCCTAACCAAAATAATTTCACCATTCCATTCCATCCGATCGAATCAAATTTAACCCAGGTTTCAGAGGCGAAATTATAATAATGTTATCGTCCACGAGTCACCAAGTGCTCAATAGGACGCCTTTCAGATGTTACTAACCATAATCTCTCATTCTGAAATGTTCATATTAACAGGTTTATCTACACTTTATGGTATATTTCCTTCTGGAAAAAAATAAAGTTGCTAAAGGCATTTTAAAATGAAAGCGATATTACGCCACTTATAGCAAAGTGCCGCAATGTATGTATCTTGCCTTTTTTCCCCACTAATGAACAAAACTCAAATGCAGTTCGCACACAGTCTGCCAAATTCATTTCATGTTAATCACGAAGTGTTTTTGTTGTTCTGCATCTGCGCTTGAATGCGCTAATTCAGAAATCCTTTCAAAGCTAAAACTACGTGAATTCATTTCCAGCAATTAAAAAGAAATGAAAAATACAGCGGAGCATTCAGGACTGCTCATTTTATTATCTTAGGTCAACGTGTCGCTTGGTCGGTGTATAGTTTCTGCAATTTAAACCTGTGCGCCCCTGTTTCATTCAAGTATTCTTTGTGAAATAGCATAGGCGCTTTACGTTTTTTCTAAGAGTAACCATTGCCTTTGCCCAGCCTTGAAAGAGGAGGCTTAATTAATTTACGTTAAAGACGTATTTCTGGTGATAACTCGACTATCGACCGACCTATTGAAATCTGGGAATATCGTTGTAAAGAACTATTTTGTTACGGAAATAGTCAACCCGCCAATTTTATGGCGTTGTACTGCAGCCAGCGATGCGAATGGGGGAAAAGGTGCAGTCATTGGTAACCTGCTCCAAAAAAACATTTTCCCTATCCCAACATTTTGCACTCCTACCAGCCTTCAAATCGATCCTGGCGGTACCGATTACCAGCTTTAATCAGGAAAGGTACCAGCGATTCGCTGATTTATTTCTTCCGTTTAAATTCAAGAGTACAATTACATTGCACTGCGTTGTACTCAAGTTGCTATTTTAAATGCTTGTTTTAGTATAAAGAGATTCCGTAAAAACCTAATTAAATATAGGTGCGACAAAGAAAAATGCTGGGAATGTAAATATTCTTTATTCGGAGAGTACTGGTAATAATCGCACATATGTAGTACGCATCATACACCCCCACCCTCCCTTCCAAAAAATGCGTATATCATGCCGTTTTCTGCCAGATGTATGCTTTAATTTGTTACCTTATTATTACATGTGAAACCATTTTTCGGAATATTTCCTTCGATATGATATGGCGACAGCAAGTCATTTTATTCAACGCATGTATTTATTGTTGTATATTGCTGCAGTGGTTAGTTTCAAATCAGTGAAGGCGTGAATGGGTTCGCCGACTGCTTAAAACAAATGCACAGAAGGAAGCACTGGAACATATTTTGCAAGGCTGTCCTGTATTATGTTCAGCACTATGGTTGCGCTATGTCCATTGGGTAGAAAGTCCATTGGCTGTGCGACGGGTTTATGGCCCGAGTGTATGATTTGACGACGGTTGTTTGGAATCTGCACTTGCCGCCCATCTTTGAACTGCGACATTCCGTTTTGTCTGTACCGGAATCAACCCCATTATGCACAAATTGTGGTTAACCTATAGTATATGAACCGCCGCGTCACTTTGTAGCCACGATATTCCCTATTATTCATCATTGGTTTATATGGATGGTGTGCGTCTATCGAGTGTACACTTTGTGTATAATCAGTAATACACCTATGGAACATACATTATGGGATGATTACTGGGTCGAACTAGTGTTCCGATCACCGTCTAGACTATGTATGGCTATGGTATAGTCTGATCATATATACACGAGCTAGATTACCTTCTATAGGTAAATTTTGCTGAATGTGCTTAACATATGCTGTGACCATTGTCTTTAAACAAGACTTGTCAATTGGGTACAAGCTGTACTGTGCCCATAATTTGCATACTGTGCTTTGCTCAATGTGCATGAGGTGTGCTATGCCCATTCTCTATAAAGTCTCATGCCAACTGTGTATTGGGTATCTTCTTATTCACGTGGTGTAAATGATACCTTGCAATCTCATACGCAGCATATGTTGGAACTACCTTAACAGCTAGTGCTGTCCCAGTTATACAAATTATTTTGTGTGATTGTGTGCACGTGTGTACTGGGCGCCAAATGTTAATCTAGTGTGTATAAATTGTAATTGACAGGATATCGCACACCTACATGATGGACGTGCTTTCCAAAATGGGGTTTGGGGAGGGAATCTGCAATTGGATCCAACTGCTCTACACAAACATCAGTAGCGCAGTCTCAATCAATGGGTGGGAATCGGAAAGTTTCCCAATCCAATCTGGAGTCAGACAGGGCTGTCCTCTCTCCCCGGTCTTGTTTATTTGCTGTATTGAACCCTTTGCTGAGTCTATTAGGAAGGATGCGAGCATAAGAGGGGTGACAATCCCAGGCAGCGGAGGCACTCAGGTCAAAACCTCCCTGTACATGGATGACGTCGCCGTCTTCTGTTCGGATCTGCTGTCCGTGCGCAGACTGATGAGCATCTGCGACCAGTTCGAACTGGCCTCAGGAGCCAAAGTTAACCACGGCAAGTGCGAGGCCATGTTCTTTGGGAACTGGGCTGACCAATCCTTTGTCTCCTTCACCATCAGGTCAGACTACCTGAAGGTGCTGGGGATATGGTTCGGAGGGCCGGGGCGTGCACCTGAACGTGGGAGGAGCGAGTAGCCAAGGTACAACAAAAGTTGAGCATGTGGGGGCAGCGATCTCTCTCCATTGTGGGTAAGAACCTGGTCATCAGGTGCGAGGCGCTCACGTTGTTGCTGTACGTGGCGCAGGTCTGGCCCATACCCCACTCCTGCGCTGTGGCAGTCACCTGAGCCATTTTCCGCTTCATCTGGGTATCTAAAATGGATCGGGTCCGGAGGGACACGATGTTCAAATCTCTGGACAAGGGTGGGAAAAATGTACCCAACGTGGCCCTCATCCTGATGACCACCTTCGTGTGTGGCTGCATCAAGCTGTGTGTAGAACTCCAGTACGCAAACTCCAAGTGTCACTACGTGCTGAGGTTCTATCTGTCCCCAGTGTTGCGAAGGTTGGGCCTCGTCACATTGCCGCGGAAGGCTCCATGCAGTTGGGCCGTGCCGTACCACCTATCCTTCGTGGAGCAGTTTCTGCGGGAAAACACCTTTGACCACCGGTCCATCAGGCAGTGGTCTGCACGGAATGTCCTCAAGGCCCTACGGGAAAAGGAGACGGTGGATCCTGTCGGATGGTTCCCCGAGCAGACCGTCAAGGTCATTTGGCGGAATGCCTCATCACCAGAACTTTCAAACAAGTACCAAGACGTAGCTTGGCTGGTGGTGAGAAGGGCCCTCCCCGTCAGATCCTTCATGCACACCCGAAGTCTCGCCCCCTCCGCACAATGCCCCCACGGTGGCTGTGGTGGGGAAGAGATGGTTGCCCACCTCCTCCTGGAATGTGTCTTTGCAAAGCAGGTGTGGAAAGAGATGCAGTGGTTTTTGTCGAGGTTCATCCCAAGCAGCTCTGTAACACAGGTGTCTGTGCTCTACGGGCTGTTCCCAGGGACGCTCACCGAGACAAACATCAACTGCTGCTGGAGGACTATCAATTCGGTGACGGACGCCCTTTGGTTTGCCCGAAACTTGCTGGTCTTCCAGCGCAAAGAGTTGTCCACCACCGAATGTTGCAGACTGGCACATTCCAAGGTCCAGGACTACGTGCTGAGGGACGCACTAAAGCTTGGTGCAGCCGCAGCAAAGGCTCAATGGGGAAAGAGCACAGTGTAAGGTCCCCCCCACCAAGCTGAACTGAGGGGCTGGATCCATGGGAAACCCCTCGAACTGTATCGGGAAAATTTTGTGTGCTGTAGATGTGGAGATGTATGTGGCGTGACGGTGGGGTGGAGGGGTTGTGAGGCAACTCATGGTTGTGTTGAAGGAGGCTGATCATCTTTGCACTGTTTGTGTTTTTTGACTTGATGCTGTTTTGGACGGTTTGGGAATGTAATTTTTGCAGATTTTTATGAATATAGTATATTTTGGAAATAAAAAAAAAGTATAAATTGTAATTGGACATTATAAAAAGTAGGTTAACGTTAAAGGATCAATAAGGCTGGGGTAATTATTAATCACTCATTAAAGGTGCTCGAGCTGATGTAGGCGATTCTAAACAAAACACTAACATTTTGGGTTCTAGTGATAGGATCACTGACTGTAAGATTTTGGTTATGTCGTCTGTCCAGTAATGTCCGGGCACATGTTGAAGGATGCTGAGACTCTGCCGAAGGTGCAATGTTTGGTGACTTTATAATGCTTACGAGAGCGCTCTGAATTAAAAGAATAGGCTGTAAGAGCTACAGCTAGTCACTTTCCAGAACCAACAGAATAGAGGGCGTATGACTGAAGCTTTTACTATGATGATGGGAGTAGACTGAGGCAGGCTTTATTATGATGGATCAGAATATAAGGACCAGACAGCATACCTATAAAATACATCAGAAGAGGCTTAGGTTAGATGCCAAGAAGCATTTATTTTGGCAGCGAGTTTTTGCTGTATGGAACAGACTAGCTGAACATATTCTAATTCTGATGAAAGGTCATAGACTTGAAACGTTAGCTTTGCTTCTCTCTCCACAGATGCTGCCAGACCTGCTGAGTATTTCCCGCACTTTCTGTTTTTATTTCTACATGAACATATGTTGGACGTGGATTTGCTGCAGTTTTTTTTTAAAGGGCAACTTGACAGGTTCCCTGTCAGCATTCTGAGGGGATCGTTCGCTCCGCGACACCCTGGTCCACTCCTCCATTACCCCTACCAGCTCGTCCCCTTCCCACGGTACCTTCCCCTGCAATCGCAGGAGGTGTAATACCTGCCCATTTACCTCCGATCTCCTGACTATCCAACTCCCCAAACACTCCTTTCAGGTGAAGCAGTGATTTACTTGTACTTGTTTCAATATAGTATACTGTATCTGCTGCTCACAATGTGATCCCCTCAACATTGAGGAGACCAAAAGGAGATTGGGTGACCGCTTTGCGGAACACCTCCGCTCAGTCCGAAAGCATGACCCCGAGCTTCCGGTTGCTGGGCATTTCAACACACTCCCCTGCTCTCCTGCTCACATCTCTGTCCTGGGATTGCTGCAGTGTTCCAGTGAACATCAATGCAAGCTCAAGAAACAGCATCTCATTTACCGATTAGGCACACTACAGCCTGCTGGACTGAACATTGAGTTCAATAATTTCAGAGCATGATGGGCCCCCCATTTTACTTTTGTCTTTAGTTTTTTTTTGTGTTTACTTTATGTTAGTTTGTCAGTTTGTTTCTACTGTGCCTACCCACTTTTTTCATGTTTGTGCTTGTGGCTGTTCAGTTTTCAGTCCATTAACACCCTCTCTGTAATAATGCTTTGTCTTTCAGCACACCATTAACATAGTAATATAATAAAAGCAAAATACTGCGGATGCTGTAGATAAGAAGAAACTTCCCATTGGCGCAAGGATCCAACACCAGAGGACACTGATTTAAAATGATTGACAAAAGAAGCAATAACGCTATGAGGAAAAACATGTATGCAGCCAGTGGTTATGATCTAGAATGCACTGCCTGAGAGTGTGGTGGAGGCAGACTCAATGGAAGCCTTCAAAAGAGAACTAGATAATTATCTGAATGGGAAAAACAATTACAGGGCTGGGGGTGGGGCGGTGTGGAAAGACAGGGGAGTGGGACTATGTGAGTTGCTCTCGCAGAGTCGGCACGGACACGACGGACCGAATGGCCTACTTCTGTGCTGAATTAATTAGGTTTCAGTTTTTCCTGTGACAGCAGAGAGGTAATTCCCGATAAGTGAATTAACGTTGTATACGCTGACAGAAACTGTCATCTCCCTACTATTCCCAGCTAAGTGCACACTTTCAGAGCTGTTAAGAGATTCATTATATTTTACCCACTGTACAAATATTACCGCAATTACAATAGTCACACAATTATCATTAAAGGTTTTTTTTTAAATGAATGTTTTACTCTAAATTCTTACATTTTAATAAAATGTCGTGGCAAGCCAGTCTCCAGTGTGGACGAAATCTGACAAACTCGTATTAACTCCAAAACAAATGGCATGCGCCATATTATTTCTTCGCACTGTACGCATTTAATTGCAATTTTAAAAGTAATATTTTCCTGTTATCTGCACGGATTACGGAGTTCACAAGTTCTCTTTTTTCACAAGTTTAAAGGATTCAATATCGCGAATATTTTTGTGGTAGTAACCTCGTATAATGAGTCTGTATTTCCAGGGCGCACGTTAAATCGAATTTTTATAGATCAAATTAATTTAATATAGGGTATAGTGCAAAAGATATTCCTGTTATGTTCCAGCATCTTTGTGCTAATGAAAGCACAGATCAGCAAGTTTTGTTAGACAACGAAACAAAGAGGGGAAGGGGCGTGTCACTGCAAAGAAGAATGAAAATAGGGATATATCAAAGTGACATTTACTCCTGGAAACGGAAAACATGGCTTTGATTTTCTAATAAGTGAGCCTGGTTATTAGAAAGACGAATAGTTTTTTAAAGTGGAAATCAGAAAATCAAATATAAAGGGTTTCGACATAATGTCCTCTCTTTGCAAGAACCTAAAAGCTTAATATATGTGAATCTATATTTACATTGGCGTGAGACACCTGGCGTGAAAAATGCCACGATCATGCCCTTATGTAAGTTCTCGTTACTGGTATCACAAGAATCGTATTAACTGTAAGGGTCCCTTTTGCTGAGATGCGTTCCAATTTTTATTGTTCTTGTTATTCTGACTTAGAAATATGTCGGCCGTTCCTTCACTGTCGCTGGGTCAAAATCCTGGACCTCCCTTCTTAACAGCAGTGTGGGTGCAAACGAACGACAGCCGTTCAAGAAGGTGGCTCACCGCCATTTTCTCAAGGGCAATTAGGGATGGGCAATAAATGCTCACATCCCATGAACGAAAAAAAATCTTTACCTACCCAGGTTGACAGGCACTGAAAGATGGAACTGTAGGAGACCCACGTAATAACAACAATACTTTTTTGCGCTTTGTGAGGCAAAATTGGGGGCAATTAAGTTTTTAAATGTACAATTCAGCAACTCGAACTAAAGTTCCGAAGTCCTGGTCAGACAGTTCTGATTTCACAATCTCATGGTCTGATTCCCCGCAGTATTCTAAAGTAACCCCAACCCGGGAGGTTGAATGGCTTTCGTATACATTACTGGTTCCACGGGCTAACACACACATACCTTTACATTTACTTTAGCGAAATGTCACAGTGCGCTTCACAAATGTGTGGGGGCACCTCCCAGGAATAACAGGAGTGAGGCGTGACATAGGCCAACCAGTCTAGGAATAGGTTACAAGGAGGTTCAGGTTAGAGAATTCCAGCATGCAGAGCCACAAAAGTGGAGCGAGTGGGAAGACCACTTGCAGTAGGCCTGAGTGGGAAGAGTGTAGGGCTGGAGGTTATAGACGGGGAGGCCATGGAGGGACTGTGAAGGAAGAAGAAGATTTTGTAATTGATGCGGGATGATAGGAAAGGAAAGCTTGAACTGCAGGGGGTGGGGAGCGGAGCGGGGTGGTGGGGGGGGGGGGGGGGGGGGGTTGGTTTGGTGAACCTCCAGTCTGTTTCTGTGTCACCCATAGGATCCCAGATTTAATTGGTTTATATGCCGTGCCTACTCAGTGCAGGTCTGGTAGGTAGAATTCTGTACAGACCACCTCCCCACTACCCACACCTTCCTCCCTCCCGCCCTTCCCCTAACCCCCCAATCCATTTTCATAATTTCATAATCTCGATGTTTGCTCGTCATTGTCTGGCAATCTTTAAAGAGTAAAATCAGTTGTTGTATTTAAGAATATAAGAACTGAGCCGGAGTAGGCCATGCTGCCCCTTCAATCTGCTATGCCATTCTATAGGATCATGACTGAACTTCGACATGAACTCCACTTTCCCGTCCTAGCTCTCTATCCTTTGATTCTCTTCGTGCCCAAAAGCCTATTACTCAATCAATCTTGAATAAACACATCCAGTGAATATCAATAACCCTCTGGGGTAGAGAATTCCACTGAGTGAGAAATTTCTCCGCATCTCAGTGCTAAGTAGCTGACTCCCTATCCTGAGATTATACGTTCTAATACTAGACTCTCCAGCCAGGGGAAACAGCTTCTCAGCATCTACCTTGTCAAGTCCTTTAAGAATTTTATACGTTAATATTTAGGGTTGCTAAGGGGAGGAGGCTGATGCTTTGTGTGATTTGCCGGTGTGTACTTCAGTTATCTAATAGACACGGTGATAGATGCAAATTCACCCCCATTGGGTGAAGTAAGAGTTACCAATAGCCAAAAACAAGTCATTGAACTGAAGCAAGAGTTGGGGCAGCGCGAGGCGGGAATTGCTATGGTCTCCGTGCAGCAATTTGGGAAATAGAGCCCTGAGACTTAGCTCTAGTCGGTATTTCTGGCAAAGTCCGCCTTCGCTAGAAAGACCATCCAAAGGAAATATTATGCAAAGCAGAAATGAAAATAACCCAGTCGCCCTTAGCCTTGTAACTAAAAAATAAAACAAGATAAGTAAAGGGACCTTATGTTTGGTCTCGCCCATGCATGCTACCGCCCCCACACCCCGCCCCAACCCCCGTCCTTCTGTTGAGCAGAGAAACTGCTGGCTTGTTTTAACCGCCCAAGGATACCCCGCAGTGCAGTGTAAAAATTTAAGGATTTATGCCGCGTTCATGTCAAACATAACTGGACGTGAATGTGATCCCTTTACTACAGTTCATCTGCCTTTTGAAAGGGGGTAATGCAAACCACATGAGCTCGAGAAAGGAATCCGTTTAGGGACGTGACAAACTGCGCAAACATACCCGGCAAAACTCTCCGCAACATTTAGATTTTATGGGCTGTGCTTAATAAGGAGCGACATAATCATAATGATTAATAGAGCGCAGCGCATGAGATGGAACTTGTGTTCAAGGACAGGTGGGAGCTGGATAGAATTGCGAATGTAAATTCCTAGTGCAGGCCACTTTAGAATAATATAGAGATGGTTTGTGGGGTTCACCTTAAATCCACGTTAAAGTTGTGGCAGAAACACGAAGTCAGTCCACAACATGATCCTGGAGTGAAGTAGATTTAAATCAGGTTTGCATGCGGCGTCGTCAACTTGGCACTCATCAACCAGCGATGTTCTGTCCATAATGTGGAATGGGGGAGGGGGGGGGGCGGAGGGAGGGGGGGGGGGGGGGTGCGGAGGAGGTGATGGGGGAGGGACTGGGTGTGGGCGCGGAAATGGAACGCTCTGAAGTTTAGTGTGGGTACAGTGCTTTGCAGGGACTTTCACCTTGTGTGGAGTGTTAGTGCCAGAACTGACTCGAAGGAAAACAGAGTGAAGTTCCTTTCTAAAGAAGTTCCAGTCCGATGTGCTCCAGTTGTGCTCTAGTCCAAGCTTAATTTTGGCAATAACTGCAGCCTGAGCGTGACGGGAAACTACTTGGTACTAGCGCAACAGTTGCAGTGTAAGCACATTCTAACACTACCTTGCTTGGGACTCGATCAGACTCTGACTCCGGATTTGCCCTGCAACTTTGCCGCAGTATTGAAGCCCTGTTATCTCGCTCTTTGGCTCTGACTCCTTTTTTTATTTGGCAAAGGTGCAATATAAGTGCAAATTATTGTTCTATGAACATGGACCCAGGCCAGCAATCTGATTCCATGTTGACACCAGGGCTCCAAAGTAAAGTGATGGGGGTGAGGGTGTTAAATCTGAAATGACTAACCCAGAGGGAAGTGTAATCCTAGCTTTCACCCCTGCAGCAAACCGAAGACCGATTGGCTCCCAGTTAATTGAGCGCAGTATGTAAACGCACGGTGAAAGAACGTGTTCGCAGTTTCACCAGAATTAACTGGAAGAGGAAGTGAATGCATTTGCAATGTCTCTACACATAACCGCAAGAACAATTCTTCTCTTGTTCATGAATTTTAGAATAAGGACATAAGAAATAGGAGCAGGAGTAAGCCCTACTCCGCTATTCAATAAGATCATGGAACATCTTCCACTTTAATACCACGTTTCCGCCCGATCCCCATTTTCCATGATACCATTAGTGCCCAAAAGATCTGCTGATCTCAGTCCTGAACATGCTCAGTGACTGAGCAACCACATAAAAGTTAATAAGAATGTTACCATCTAGGAAAACAGAAAATGTAAAAGATGAAGTAGGCGTTCTGTTACAGAGAATAGATTATAGAGCCATAGATTTATACGGCACAGAAACAGGCCCTTCGGCCCATCGTGTCTGTGCCGGCCGTCAAACACCTAACTATTCTAATCCCATTTTCCAGCACTTGACCCGTAGCCTTGTATGCTATGGCGTTTCAAGTGCTTATCTAAATACTTCTTAAATGTTGTGAGGGTTCCTGCCTCTACTACCTCTTCAGGCAGTGCGTTCCAGATTCCAACCACCCTCTGTGTGAAAAAAGTTTTCCCTCAAATCCCCTCTTAATCTCCTGCCCCTTACCTTAAATCTATGCCCCCTGGTAATTGACCCCTCCGCTAAGGGAAAAAGTTTCTTTCTATCTAACCTATCAATGCCCCTCATAATTTTGTATACCTCAATCATATCTCCCCTCAGCCTTCTCTGCTCTAAGGAAAATAACCCTTGCCTTTTCAGTCTCTGTTCATAGCTGAAATGCTCCAGCCCAGGCAACATCCTGGTGAATCTCCTCTGCACCCTCTCCATTGCAATCACATCCTTCCTATAGTGTGGTGACCAGAATTGTACACAGTACTCCAGCTGTGGCCTAACTAGTCTTTTATACAGCTCCATCATAACCTCCCTGCTCTTATATGCCTCGGCTAATAAAGGCAAGTATCCCATATGACTTCCTAACCACCTTATCTACCTGTGCTGCTGCCTTCAGTGATCTATGAACAAGCACACCAAGGTCCCTTTGACCCTCTGTACTTCCTAGGCTCCTATTCCTATAAGAAAAATATATATCACAAGTAGATCCAAATAAAGTGACCATTGATCTCGATGTGCAGTGGCAACTAGAGAAACATCTGTACTCGATATTAGGAGACGGATGTTCCGTACCTTACCTCACAGTTGTAAAAATCGCGTAAAATACACATCAGATTTTCCCAGCATTGCTGATTAAAGTTATACAAGTACTGAAGCGTAAGCTTTTCAATTTATCTGCAAAATTGGTTGATGGTTGTTTTTAAAAGTTAACACATTTTGAACAGTCAATTTCAACGAGAGTTGCTTGATTCACATCTAGGGTATGTTGGATTAACCGTGGATAATCCAGCCATTGATGGGACGAAGCAGTCCATGCCTTCGCCAGTTATAATATATATTTACTGGAATATTAGCGCAGGAGAAATGAAGATCATCACGTTTTGTAGGATTCATTGGAAATGTACGCATTATGACGGTACAGTATAACAGTGAGGAGAATATTGCTAAATTTCTCCATAACCAAAAAAATGCTGCAGTGATTTTTTTTTCTCCTCTGGTGGGGAAGTCTAGGACAAGGGAGCATAACCTTAAAATCAGTCAGGTCATTCAGGAGAGAAGTTAGGAAATGTCCTCACGAAAAGAATGGTGGAAGTCTGGAACTCTCACACAATAAAGCAGTAGATCTTAATTTGATTAATTTAAAATCTGAGATCGATAGATTTTTGCAAGACAAGGATATAAAAGGATATGGAGCCAAAGCAGAGGGTAGGAGTTAAGGTACAGATCAGCCATGATCTCATTGAATGGCGGAACAGGCTCGAGGGGCTGAAT
Source organism: Heterodontus francisci (assembly GCF_036365525.1). Taxonomy (NCBI): domain Eukaryota; kingdom Metazoa; phylum Chordata; class Chondrichthyes; order Heterodontiformes; family Heterodontidae; genus Heterodontus; species Heterodontus francisci. The sequence goes on from NC_090403.1 coordinate 54,302,356, forward strand.
GTTTCTAAGTTTTTAGTACTCTTACATTGCATCAGATGGGCAGTAATTGCCGTGACTGGTTAAGGCTATTTAAATCATATACAACTAATAGATTTTTTTAGAAAAGCCTAAACAGGAGAAAACGGTGTTGTACGTTATAATGGCAGGATTTGAAATAATGAGACTGTAATACATGAATTGATGAAAACAGGTTTTGGGGTACGGGGCAAAAATGAGTAATTTCGTCTGACCCTGAATAAACTTTCAGTCAATTTCTGTAATTTGGTACGACGTTTAGTTACCAAATCCATATATTTACTTGTATCAATCAAAATGCATCGTTTAAAAACTTAACGTTGATAAAGATTATTAGCTGCAGTTTCAAAAACTGCAGTCTTGGTTTTGAAACGTTCTTGTTTACTGGGGAGTTAAAATGGAACAATCACATTGCCTTACAGAAGAAAGCTCTTTGCAACCTGTACAGTGAATAATGGAAACCTAACCAAATGTAGTGGCGTTTCAGGCTGCAGTCTGTATTTTTTAGGTGGTAGAATAAAATACTTTGTCTAAATATCATCCACTGCCTGTTCCCTAGCACGTGGATCTCAAGAGCTACGAGGTGCTGATTCCATATGCGGACTGGTCCAAGTTAATAAGTAATCCAAGTTAAACAGTAAAATCCCACAGGCCCACAGAACACAGCTTGAACCGAGACAAGAATATTCTTGCAACATCAAAAATTGTACACACTGTGCATAATTGACTATAAAGTCTAAAAGATTAAAAACAGGATGCATAAAATGTAAATCACATAAAAAAACCTCTCATTTATTGAAGATCAATGCATGACATTAAACAAAAATATGAAAGGCGATATATGTAGTGGAATGCTATTGACCGGCTATATTACACGTTTGCGTGTGCAATAAAAGGGAGTCGGTCCAAATATAAGTATTACATTTTGTAGGGGTTTCTACTGCGGGCGATCATCACCTACTGGAAATGTGTTACAGCTGAAAATCTGGCCTGCCTCCTGTACAAGAACACAAGAAATAGGAGCAGAAGTAGACCACCGAGACTGCTCCGCCATTCAGTGCGATCATGGCTGATATTGGGCTTCAATTCCACTTTCCTGCCAGTTCCCCTTGATTCCCTGCGAGACGAAAAATCTATCTATTCCAGCCTTAAATGTATTCAATGACAGAGCATCCACAACCCTCTGGAGTAGAGAATTCCAAAGATTCACAACCCTTTGAGTGAAGTAATTTCTCCTCATCTCAGTCCTGAATGATTGACCCCTCACCTGAGACTGAGTGCCGGAGTTCTCGATTCTCTGACCAGTGGGAACAATCTCGCAGATTCTATCCTATCAAATCCTTGCAGAATCTTGAATGTGTCAATTAGATCACCTCTCATTCTTCTAAACTCCAGAGAATATAGGCCCAGTAATGGTAAACTCTATATTATTGCCTCCCTTTGTACTGTCATTGCTTATTACACAAGATAAATATTTTGGAGCCTCATTGTGCAATTGAGATTCTGAACCTGGTTTGTATTCGTTACTAATATAAGCAAAAATAGCGTCGTATTTTAAAGACATTTTGCAATATATTTACAGGATAGAAAAGGATATTAAATAATTTTCTCTTACGGGGCATTCCATTAGATATGAAGAGATGTGACGCTATATAAATTCTTGCTTACTTGCGATATTTTTGCTGTAATAATTGACGAATTTAACCCAATACGAAGAATCTTATATTTATTTCTACAACTGAACAATCCATTGTCCTAATGTTTTTTAAGATCAAGCATAACTAATTCATGTAATAACATTGAAATACCGCCAATATTAATCTATATGAAAACGCAGTAAGTTAAACAACATCTAAATGTGTTTTTGAAATGCAAAAATTTATCCTGAGAAACGTCTTTAAAATATCCAGGAGGTAAGAATCTTTCGCTGGTTTAATATTAATTGTGTTTTAGCTTTTTGTAAAAGGAACATTTTTTTAAATCTTTTTTATCTCTTCACTAAAATCCCTACTGCTCCATTTCACAATAAAGATGAAACTTACCCTCTCCGAATATATTCGAGGGAGTGTGCCAGACAGTTTAAATGGCCTGCAAGGATTTTTCTTTTAATAAAACAATAAATCCCAAAGCAAATTAACACCAAGCGTCAAGAGCATCTTCATCTTTAAATAAAAAGGAACCAGCTGTAATAATGGCGCAGAATTCCGCCAAGGCACTCGCTGGACGGTTAAAAATGCAAGTGAAAAGTGATGTCACCGCATTATAGGAAGGATGTGGAAGCTATGGAAAGGGTGCAGAGGAGATTTACTAGGATGTTGCCTGCTATGGAGGGAAGGTCTTACGAGGAAAGGCTGAGGGACTTGGGGTTGTTTTCGTTGGAGAGAAGGAGGAGGATTGGTGACTTAATAGAGACATATAAGATAATCAGAGGGTTAGCTAGGGTGGATAGTGAGAGTCTTTTTCCTCGGATGGTGATGGCAAACACGAGGGGACATAGCTTTAAGTTGAGGGGTGATAGATATAGGACAGATGTTAGAGGTAGTTTCTTTACTCAGAGTAGTAGGGGCGTGGAACGCCCTGCCTGCAACAGTAGTAGACTCGCCAACTTTAAGGGCATTTAAGTGGTCATTGGATAGACATATGGATGAAAATGGAATAGTGTAGGTCAGATGGTTTCACAGGTCGGCGCAACATCGAGGGCCGAAGGGCCTGTACTGCGCTGTAATGTTCTAATTCTAATTAAATGTTACTGAAGTACATGCCGTCAGTATAACAACATCTACAGGATATTCCTATGAGCAGAATATTCAATAATAATTAAAGTCACACCGACAAATCGAAGCCACACAAAACGGATATGGTTTTTTAAAATACCTACCGTCTCTACTCTTAAACTAGCACATTTCAAAAGTTTCCACAGAACGTATAAAACCTGTTACTTTATTTAAATCAAAACAGTTTGTGGCTGTAATACCACATCGGTGTCCGGATCTAGAAAAAAAACTACAGTTTGGTTTCATAGGAAAGTTATAGCAATTTGTTAGTCCAGTATCTAAAAAAAAATTATCCTCATGTGAACATCCATGCTGCATTTTCAGATTGTTATACTTGTTAATGACAGCAATAAATACGTTGTGGGAAGGTATTAAATCATAGCGGATCACATTTATCAGCATTTCTACCGGTCGATATTCCACTATTACTAAAGTGAATTATTAATACTTTTATATTCCGGTAATTGCAGAAATACTTTCAGGGTATCTATTGTACAAACACGACTATGTTTATATATGCTAACTACTGACCAAAGTTTTTTTGCTGTTGCAACTTATTTTATTTTATTGAATTTGTTTTCTCCTTATTTATACAAAACAAGGTTCTTAAATAAAACCATATAGGAACAACAGGAGCAGGGATGAAATGTTTATATCAAATAAACCACGCTGGCAGCTGAATGTTAGACCTGACTGGGGCATTAATGCTCAAGGTCAGAACAGTATGAGCTTGTACTAAAGACCAAAGAAATCAAAACTTTAGGTTAAAAATTCCTAAACGCATCCTTTCTTAATGTCAGGGTCCCAGAAAATATGTTTCAAACTCCCATGAACATTTGTGGGGGAAAGATTCATAGATATGGGACATGATTTCTGATGAAGTTTCATATGAACAGCCAGTGTACTACAACAAATAAACACTGCAAGATATAAGAGTATAGATTGAGAAGATGCAGTTATTTGTTGGGACTTCACTTACCCGACAAGGTAAGCTTCTCCACTCAAGATAACAAAGAGGGTTTGTTTTCAATGAGGGGATCCAGCATGACAAGAAACAAATATAAATTGTAAGCCCTGCCCATTGCAATATCCCATCTGTGAAGGAAGCACGTACAAGCGGAACTTAAATAAATAGGAATTATAAATCCTTTGAAAGTATGAGCAGGAAAGGGCCGAATTGCCTCCTTCAGTGTGATGATATCTTTGAGGTTTAATTCAATGCATCAGCAGAGTGTGGCTGAAGTCAACTTTCTAAACTCCACGTGCATTTTGTAAAACTATATCTTCAAATACATCTCTGCACTAATGCACTGATATACTTTAATCTCTGTATTTTATTCAGGAGCTGAACATGTATATTGCACATATTTCGCACCTGCAGTTTTCGAATATGTGTTCATTTCAATGTATATCGGAAAGTCCACGGACAGAACGACAAAGCCGCAGCCTATTAGATGTCAAGTTCAAGGTTAGAAAGCTCTGCCTTGTTCCAAGCCTGTTTTACAATTTGATTGGAGCATTGAACAACATGACGTATTTGCCTATTGGAGTGTAAGTAAACATAAATTGTTCGTTCCAATGAGATATTTATCTATTCTTTCTGCTTGTGTTTATCTTTCTAGCTGTCTGTCTCTGGCTTCGTTTCTCTGTTTCCATCTCTCCGTTTGTCTGTCCGTCTTTCGCTGTTTGACTGTCTCTGTCGGTCTCTGTCTCTGTAACCCCACCCCTCTCTCTCCCTATTTCTGTTTCTATTTCTATCTCTGTCTCTCTCTGTATCGCTTTGTCTCTGCCTCTGTCTCGGTGTCTCTCTCTTTGCCTCTAACCTTTCTGTTTCTCAAATGCTGTAATGAACCATGTCTGTATAAAATAAACGTCTTTTAAATACCGCTGTGTTTGCGGTTGGATAGAGAAAATTATTTTATTTTTAATTCTGACTCCAGCTGTTGTAGAGTGAAACCTGAAATATTTCATTATTCTGTCCATTATGTCCAACTCTAGTATCACACTTTGGGAAGGACATGAGAGTCCTTGAGAAGATGCAGAGGAAATTTGCCAGAATGGTTCCAGGGGTGAAGCATTTTAGCTACCAGGTTAGGTAGGTTGAGGTTGTTCTCCTTATAGCAAAGGAGGTGGCGAGGAGATTTGATAGAGGTATAACAAGATTATGACAGGTTTAGATAAGGTAGACAAAGAAAAGCTGTTCCCACTAGCTGAGGGTACAAGGACTAGGGCACAAGAGATACAGGGGAGATGTGAGGAAAACTTTTTTATGCTGCGGGTGGTAATGACCTGGAACTCGCTGCCCACGAGGGCGGTGGAAGCGGAGACGATCGATGATTTCAAAAGGAAATTGAATGGGCACTTGAGGGAAATAAACTTGCAAGGCATAGGGGATCGAGCAGGGGAATGGGACTGACTAGATTGCTCTACAGAGAGCCAGCATGGACTCGATGAACCGAATGGTCATCTTCTGTGCGTAATGACTCTATGAATCTATGTGAATAAATTCCAAATGTAGCACGTGGATATTTTAATCCTGGTGCATGACCTTTATCATATTCCACAGGCTGTTTCCTGATTGAAGCCCTATTGAGAATTTGCCTTTTCTTCATTTAAGGTACTTTGTACTGTTGGAATAGAACATGTTTATACCTCCGTTGACGAGCAAGGAAACGATGCATTCATTTTGGAGTGATATGAAGTTGAAGTAATTCACATATAAGTAATAATGTAAAACTCTCGCCCTGTCCCCTCCCTCCCGTTCCAATAAATAATGATTCCTAGATCGAGGAATTCAGCAATGGAATTCAGCCATTCAGCGTTATTTTCCCTGAATATTCATTATATTTATTTATTAAAATAGATCAATAAAATAGATTAGATCAAATATAGCAGAATAAATAGACAAAAATAACAGAATTACACATTAATTATATTGCGAAAACTTTCAAAAATGTCTTTAGATCCGAATAGAGAATTATAGAAGAAAAACAATCGCACCAGTTCTGATCAGGGTCTACAGACGAAAAGTTAACTTTTCTCATATGCTGAGTGGCTTGCTGTTTTAGCACTTTGTTTTAATTTCGCCTTCCAGCATTCTTATTCGTATTTTACACTCAATTGCATCAGAAGTACTCCATTTTCCCTTGCACAAATGGATTTGTCTATCAGTATATTTGCTTCGAATGTCTTATGGCGGAGAATTTAAGATTATAAATATTTCTTATGGGACGTCGACTACACTGAGGCAGTTAATAGGAGCAAATAGACACGATATACGATTTATTGCCTTTATTTGATGAGATATGAGAACAGCGGATGCCATTCCCAATACCGACTAATCGATATTTGAGCAATGTGTTTTATTGACTATATAAATCGTTAATGACGAAAATTCGATGTACACAATCCGTTGAATTGCCGGAGGGTAACAATACTCGTGATCATGCAATGCCGCAACCAAATTAGGGGGGAAAATTGTTAAATTGATCATGAAGGTCGTGAAGTTAAGTATCCATTAGGAAGGTAGGTAACAGGGATGTGTCAGATTCATGAGTTTTTGAACGGTATGGGGCTCTGCTCTCCCCGAAATTATTATCTTTTTGTTAGGCCTACTTAGTGAGTTTGGCGATATTTCTACTTTATCACTTAATTTAATTGAGTTTTTTCTACCACCTGCAGCAAACGGACTACAATGCGGTATCATTGCAAAACCAAAAACAGGTAGATAAAATGTGTGATGGCAGGACCTTTTTAAAGCAATTGACCACTTCTTAAAAAACAAAATGTTTTATTTGTGGAAGTTTTTTTATACAGATAACACAGAAATAACAATCCAGACACAACGCACAAAACAAAAACAGTTTCTTGCAAAAAGCGTAAGCACATATATTGCAAAGGGGAGATTCGTCTTTTTGAGTTATTTGATTTTCATTTCGACTTTGAGTGGCAAAACACAAGCGAGAACTTTTCAATTCAAAGATAAGTGGGTATTTACCTTCATGATATTAATGAGGATCCAATCATTTGAACTGGAGAAAATACGCACAGCACAATGTAATAGATAAATAAATACAAACGAAATTGAAATTATTTTGGAGACTATGTGATGGGATATGGAAGATTATAATAATTTTAAAATGACACTTTTGAAGTATTTTGTCCATTATTAATAATTCTTGCTCTTTCATGTGAAGTGCTCCCAACAATAAAATGTCTTTCAGTCGTGTCATGTTGATAACAGTAGAACTGGTAACTACCGATAGGGAGGAGGAATACCTTTAACACAAAGACCTGGCATGCACCCATTTCCACACCTACAGATGGTTTAAATGGGAAAACATGCGCCACATTCGTTGCAAACAGTGACCTAGATCTATTGCTCACAGGAAATGTCAAGGCAGGCGTATCTTCCCGTTTCCACAATTCCACTTAACAACTGCAGGTCTATTTCTCTTTCAAAAAATATTCAAACGTTTTTAACGAAGCACCACAAATAACGCACGTTTGCCAGCGAAAAGCTGAATGTATGACGGAGGTCGGGGGAGGGTGGGGGCGCGGGGGAGGAACGCAGCTAGGCCGTAAACACACAAAAGCCATTGTCCAGATTAGCGATCAGTGAATAAAGCGGCGACGAGCAAGGGCAAATCCTGCAGAATCCACTTCAAGCAAACGTGTGCGGGCTACCACAGTATGGTTAGAATGGCTCTTCCCAGTTGTGCTTCCTTTTCTGTTATTTTTTTTTCTCGAACACTCTTCGTAATTTCGTAAAACGTTGCATTTCACCACAATCATGTATGAGCGTTATGCGACCGTCACTCAAAACTTTCATAATGTCTCTCCAACAATCCCTACAAAATATATCTTTCAAAGCATTATTTGTGTCTCGCAAAAAAAAACTTGGAGAAAAATATAAAATCTCTTTCATGTAAAGACTGTAATTAGACAGCTGGGCGCCTGTTGACGTGTGAAAAGTATGCAGGTTTTGGAATGTAAAACCAGACCTTAAATACTATTGAAAAAGATGAGGGCATCCCAGTTACTCGGAATAACTTCTCCACGTCGAACTGCGTTGTCGCTTCTTTGGATCCTGTATAATGTTGGATCTGTGTGCCGCCCATTAGACGGAAATGTATCTCATCTGAATAACAAATATTGAAGCTTAACTGGAATCCCTGTGTAGATGAGATATTTCAAAACAACTAAACTAATGGATGATCAGGGAGATTTGGCCTGTGATTGTCTTGACTTAATGATATGTTAATCATTTACCCTGTTTCGGAACCTAAATCGCGAAGCGGATTACCTCTACTTCCCCTTATAATTTGCAATTTCTAGATGCTTTAGGGAAAAATAAACGGACTGTCATGTAGTTTTAGTGTGGGCACAGCACGAGATCCCACATCTCTAAACAAATGAAGCTCCGGTGAACATACAGGAGTAAACAGTGTATTCATACTGGGACTGTAGTCTTTATGTATCACTGAAGCTTTTAAAAATTGAATGTGTACACAAAATAGAACCTGCACACACAGCAACAAATACAAATAAAATAAAGGTTTATTTGAAATGTCTTTACTGATCTCAAGTAGTGATTGACCGATGTTTTTTTCTACATTTTTTACCATTAGGTCCGGGTACCTGAAATCCTACATTGAATTACTTTTCAGATTGCTAGTTTTACAGTGGTTCAGATATCTTGTTAGGTTGAAACACATATAAAATTGAAATATGCTAAAGTTATACCATAATATATGAATATATGCTATCAGGTTTTCCTTTACATTTTCTTAAGAAAACATGCAAATGGAAGTTTTATTTACCCTATTTCAGATTTTTTAAATTAACAGATGTTGAACTGCTTAAGTCCATACAAAAGGGCATTCTATGAAATTACTTGAAACCTCTTCGAAACAATGTTTTTAAAAAATTAATGCGTCTCACACCGTCTTGTGAACCCCGCTGCCTAAGGAATATTGGCTTCCGAATGTTGTTTCCAACGAATAAAGGAAGCATTGAAGCGATCAGGGGGTTTTGTTTTGATGGGACTCAGACGGGAAGGAAAAACACTTGAATGACAGCTCTGTAAGCAGCTAGACTCTTAACTTTCACCTTGACCTTGGCCTTCAGCCGTGTCTAACTCATATGTAAAAAAGCCGACTCTTCCTTAATTGCTGGTGTCTCGTCTTGGGCCTAACTTCCCCTCCCTCAAACCCGATTCATCTCTGTTTACACTGAAACGTTACTCACAACACAGATTTTTAAAATGGAAATGCGTATCAGCAGAAACATCAAAATATAAAACAAGTGCCTTATATTGAGAAATATTTAAATAAGAAAAACAGTACCAGGCAAAAATACAATTTCAGATTAATAGAAAGCGCGTTGGAAAATATCTATTATTTTTTAAAGATATTCTGCGTCAGTTCAATCGGTCTTCAAAATGACCTTGATTTTTAAAACATTAACGCTATTCTATAATATTTTGAAGACTGGCGAAGGTTTAATTGCGGGTGTATAACAGGGATATTTGGTTTCCTAACTTCATATCACCTTGTTCTCTCCAATCTATTGTGAAGTTTGGTGTAATATTAGCAAATAGACTAACAGGCACCTGCGATTAGTCACATATAAAAACTTTAACACATCACTTGTGTATTGTTTAATACTTTAAAACATTGGTTGCACAATTAAGTAGGGCAGTAAACGTTTTCTTTTGATTTGAGTTTTCGTAAAGAGGAAGCGGGAACGATAGAAAAAGATAATCTTAATTTACCATCTACAGGGGAAAGCTTAGAACAGATGCAGCAATTGAAAATTACTGTAGGAAATATGATTTTCTGTAGGCTTGGTGTCTCCGGTATGCGTTATTTATTTGTAAATATGTTTGAAGTCTTGTGCTCCTGTCTTCTCATGTGTAGTTTATAGTGCTACTGAGTTCTTTCTGCGCACACGTTTACTTTTATTTGAATTGTCATAATGCAAAGCTCATTTGACAGACTGATAATGATCGGGATAAATAATAGAACCTCAGATTCATCGTTAAACTTTGTTCAAGTGAATTGGAAAGTTGATATATTATTGAAGTTTTTGGCTTCTGGCGGCTTAAAAAAAAGTGAAGATGCTTCCCTGCAGCGTCTTATCACTTCTCAGGACGTCCCACAGAGTTTCGGGTTCTATTTTCGTGGCTAGACGTTTTAAATTTAAATTTTATCTCTTGGCGATCTAAAATTTATTGGCCCGTCGGTCTGCTTGACTTTAATTGAAAGAAAAATAACATTTTGCGATCAGTTACTTTATTGAACAACGTCAGCTTCGCTCAAATCTAACACTAACTTTCTTTTTTAAGAGTTTTTATCCGTTTTATATCAGTCAATCCCACAAAATGCAGCAAATGACCGTTGTTAAAGCAGTTGTTTTTATTTTCATTATTTTACAACTTACAACAATTTAAACATTGTCCTTTAAACAAAAACAAGTACATTTGGTCTGTTATAATTTCAAGGTTGGTGATGATTCGGGAATTTACAGATGAATAATGAACAGTTTTGCTGCGGTTTGTAATATTGCCACATTATCCTAAACATGTTACAACAGCGGTGACCATTAAGACAGGAATAAAAGAAATCTTTCGCTCTTGTCCCTCTTGAAGCGAAGAACCGCAGCAATGCCTGGTTTGAAGCTACTCTGTACATAACACAGCATTGGAGCTATTTAAATCATGATCTGTGAGCGTCAATCGTAGGCGGAGAAGATGGTGTTTTATTAATATGAATCTGTATGTTCATGCGGTCTTAAAATCAACCAGTATCTAACTAGTCTTAATTGATAGCACGGCCATAATTCACAAAAAAAAATGACAACTTGCATTTATATAGCGCCTTTAACCCAACAAAACGTCCCCTCTCCTCACACGTGCGGTTGAACTAGTAGCTTATTGCAGCCTGACGCAGAAGGGCAGAGCCACCTAAATCCAGACTTTAATCCTGGAATCTGCGTTTCAGGTATCTTAAAACTTTTATCACTTCAAAACATGCGAGTTTCAAATCAATTTTGCACCAAATAAAAATAAATCTAAGATTTATCCCGATAGGAAAAGTCTAGACACCCGAGGTTAAGTGGGGAAGTATGAGGTTGGAATTTCTATTAATTCCATTGTGAAATTAAAACGCCCGATTTGAAAACAAAACCAGAGATTAAAATCGGAATAAATCTTTATGACGTTTGGATAAATAATTACCAATAAGTTTCATTTAAAAACTTCACAATAAGAGCTCCAATTGTACTATATCAAAACTCGACATAAATCTCTGTCAATTACTAAGACTTTAATGAGTGAAACTGATTTGTGGAGAATATATGGAGAACTGCACGGTATAACCAGAGGTAAAAAGAGCACACGGTGATGACAATGGAGTTCCAGCATTTTCACAGGACTGTATTATATCGTAAGTAGCAGATTGCATATGAACAGTGAGCACTATTACCAGGAGTGTATGGTGGCAATGCCATTTCGATTTAGACCATTAAATTCTGTTTATATGGGAAATAGCGTACAGTTAACGTAAACTCGTTGGGAGCCTTTTAAATCGAATTTATTGTGTATTATTAGTTATTTTATTTGGACTTTACATATGCAATAATATGTGAGAATGGGGACTATGCTGTGCACGTACATTTAGGAACGCTTATCTATCTGTGAGTGTGTGGTGTTTTATTACCATGAATATTAAATAGAAGGTGATAGTTTGCTGGAATTTAGATGTTTCGACACACACGCACATATCATCTGAAAGTATCGGTTCAAAGTATAGAAAGAATAATTGATTAATGAGAGTTTAACTTTTTAATCATTATCATTTTCAAAACAATGCCTCTCATAATTGTTAAAATTCGCTGACCCGATCAGCTTGCAAACAACTAACCATTTTCACAGCAGTGGCAAAATACAACTCGTGGACTTGGCAGTAAAGTAATGCCCGCCAACAAAACGGTAAAAAAAACAAGGAATTGCTGACAGCAGCATCCCGCTTCCCTCCATACTGTACTTGGCGAATTTCAGGTTTTAAATTTGTTTTTCTGACGATTTGAAGCAAAATTTTTTTTAAAAGATTCAACCCACAAGTCTGTTCGAGGATTTAGTTCTAACACAAATGACTCGCCAAATAAAACCCTTGAACGACCAACGCACACCAGGTACTGATGGGCACTGGATAATAATCTCAGGAGTTCCTGTGCAGTAAAAGGGAATGTGAACGTTGGATAGATTTATGCTGAAATGTTGGATCAGGAAAATTCATCTCTGTAAATTTAATCAGGTAAATCGCCGATTATACAACAGATAGATAGTATCCAAATGGTGAAAATACCTTTATTTAGCTCATGTGTTGCAACGTTATATTATTTTCCTTAAGTGTGTAGTTTGTTTCATGTGTAGTTTGACTTTTGTTCAATGCAACGCCCTGGCTTTCTATAACTGCAATAACTAGACATTTTTTAACGCGACCCTTTCATATTTTCTATTTCGCAATGAATCTTTTTTCTTTCCTGCCAATTCTGCAGGAAGGTTTAATATCTGTTTGCGTAGCACGTGATCAGTGGGGAGCCAATGGGCGTACGTGTTTTTTTAACCCGGGTTTGTGCGTCAGTGCAGTTAGCAGGGAGAAATTCTGTATCGCTCTCAGTCCTGCGTCTCTTAAAAGCAACTATAGACCCAATGCTGAACGTGATATGACAGTGTCACTGCTTCTCAAACCGCGTTGGGTCGACACTGTGATGTTCCTGTATGAAAGCAACTCGGATGAGATTAGTAAGAATAACGGGGTAATGGAAGGATTTGTTGGTGCTGGGAATTTCTCTGCAAATCAGTGCAGGAATTTGATGGCTCATTCTGCGCTCGGGGCTCATCCTTCACCTTTGGTTCACGGGTCTGGCTACTCAACAGTCGACGTCTCCGGCTCCGGGGTAGTGGAACCCGGCAAGCAATGCACCCCATGCCCGATGCCCCAGGCCTCCACCGCCGCCCCTTTACCTTATGGATATTTCGGCAGCGGCTACTACTCGTGTCGAATGGGTCGAAGTTCCATCAAACCTTGCACCCAGCCTGCCCCCTTATCTAGTTACCCAGGGGACAAGTACATGGACAGTCCTGTCCCCACTGATGAGTACCCAGGCCGGCCGAAGGAATTTGCCTTCTACCATGGCTATGCGGGTGCCTACCAACCAATGCCAAGTTATTTGGACGTTTCTGTAGTCCAAACTATCAGTGGCGCGGGAGAGCCGAGGCACGAAGCGTTGTTACCTATGGAAGGCTACCAGCCCTGGCCCCTTAATGGGTGGAATAGCCAGATGTGCTGTTCGAAGGAACAGGCACAACCGGGACACCTCTGGAAATCCACACTCGCAGGTAACAAGTTATTTTTGCATTGCTTCATACGAACAATAAATAATTCCAAACATTACATGTTCAATGATATTGGAAACATTACGACCTTATGGCATTAAAAGCTAATTTATTTCTGACAATATGCCGCGATTTAGAACAGGAGTGAAAATTGTACAATTTTATTTTATACTTCCGGTGCAAGGAACTCAGTTGGAATATCATCCCAATTTTACTGTTGTGATTTTGTTTTGCACTTTGGAATGTTAATATACCTGTTAGTGTATTAACTGCTAGTTTTTGCATCAGTGAAGTTAAATGCATTCCTTCAGGATACCAAAAATCATTGATTATGAGCGTGCTGTTTAATTCGTTTTTCGGCATTATTTTCCAATGTTTCATTTTTCTGATGTGCTTTGCCTTCTGTGTTTCTTTTTGGCGGGGTGTGTCTGGTTACACACAGCAGATGTTGCAGCTCACCAACAGGATGGAATTTCCTTTCGGCGCGGAAGGAAGAAAAGGATTCCTTACACCAAAGTCCAACTCAAAGAACTGGAGAGAGAATATGCGACAAATAAATTCATTACGAAAGAGAAGAGAAGGAAGATCTCGGCGGCTACGAACCTGAGCGAACGGCAGATCACGATCTGGTTTCAAAACAGGAGAGTCAAGGAAAAGAAAGTCATCGCGAAAGTAAAGGCCAACACACCTTAACTATTCTTTTATTAAAAAAAGATAATTGAAACTGTTCAATCGGGGAAATTCATCACAACGACGCGAAAGACGATTGTGAACGACGGGGTTTAAATGCACTCTGCTTTCACGGAGTCTTGCCTGCAGAATGCTAACATGTCCTCTCTTTTTTAGTACTGTAATGGAGGATTTGTTGCGGATTTCCATTAAAAATGGACAAAAATACATGGTCAGAATGTAAATATAATTATAACGATGCTGTAACCATACCGACATCACTGTTTATTATCAGTTTTGTTTTAGTGAAGGTATGCAACATATGTCTTACTGATGTAGATGCTATTTTTATGTTTTGTTTGGGTTACGCTTTAAAACATTGATTATCGGCACGGCTGCAGTAAAACCGCCTAAACGCTGTTTTTAAGCAAAACCGGTTGAGGGAAAATACTAATAAAAAACAGGATTAAAAGTTTTGTGCCTGCACTAATTTTGTTGAACAATATTTTGCAGGGAATGTTCATATACATACATTCCATATCCATTTAATGATAGTAACAATGGAAGTTTTTGGATATAACATATTTCACAAGAGAAACAAATGAAATGGCAGATGTTACAGATTTTACTGCAAAGGGAAGGCCAGGAGTTCTTGAGTAAACCTGAAATTGTATGAAACATTTACTGGTTTATCTTTTTAAAATGTATGAATTGCTTTAAACTATGAAAAGTTGATTTTAAAAAGATAAACAGATACCCGCAGCCATTTGTGCTTACAAGCGTGATAAATTTTTACTTAATATTATGATTTAATCACAAAGTAAGTTTTGGAAAACTGAGAGTCGGAAAAAGTCTAATCCCTGGAAGGATTTAACTGCAACTATTTTAATTATGTTTCAAATCAGTTACTGTTTTCCCCTCGACTTCAAAGTAAATTAAAACATTTATTATATATGATAAACAAAATTTTGTGAAATAATTGCTGCACGTATTCCGAGCTAATTTGATGCTTTTGTGAAAAGGAGGAAACTAATGATTGAAAGAAATTTGCGAAATTATACTCGTTGAAGCCGGGCACTATCACACAAATGAGCTGAACCCTTCTAGTCTTCACGCCTTTAATAGTGTCTGGTTTATGCAACAATTTATCACCAATAAATGGTTCAAGTTCACATAATCTGGCAAAATATCAATTTATAGAGGAAAATGTAGCCGTCCAATCTATTTGCGTTTTCATACAATTAATTATTAGTAGCTGAAACACAAGCAAGTGGAATACGAACTGCAAATGAAATTGAATCAGAAATGTTTTTGGTTAAAAGGTTTTCCTCTTGCCGTCTGCAAAATAACTGCCACTTAACTACTTCACCGTGGACTATCGGTTTAATGGTATATGTTTAGAAGAACACGTATGTAAGTTTATTGATGTAGGGTGCATAGATGCCTGCAGATTTAAGGGTGCATGTTTGTGCACCCGTGTTGGCATAAGGCTGTGAACTGGTTTGTTTGGGGCTGTGTTTCTTGGGATGGGGATGAGGGTGAAGTTGAAAGCAAGTATCAACGATAACCCATCTAACACCTTTGTGTATTCAGATCCAATCGCATTGATAAGCCTTTGACCTTGACCTTGACAGTCACGTGTATGTTCGCCAGTGATCTTGACGTCTAGCAGCTCATGAATAATCGAATGCTTTTTGGTGATCTAGTCTGGCAGGGTTATCATGAGTAGAACAAGTGCGCCACCTTCTGGCTAATCGTTCCATAACACGAGTACTGCCGCTTTCTTGGCCAGCCTTTGTTTAAACACACATATATTTGTTCACAGCCCGGACAGAAATAGTCCAAAATGAAAGAAAACGTTAATCGCAATTAAGTAAACAAATAATTGTTTGTCTACAGCGTTTCCATATTACATTTTGTTTAGATAGCTGACGATATTGGCCATCCAATTGCCTGAAGAACCAGCATCAAGTTAGTTTCCTCCTTCCACACACGAACGCGCGCGTTTGTACACACACACACAGGCAGACACGTGCACACACACATACAGACAGACAGACACATATAGACAGACACACACGTTACATTAGACAAATCAGTACGATTATTCTCAAGGCCTGTTGCACGTGGTGCCGATTATATCAAATGTTTACGTTATAAAAATTAGTGCAGATAGGTCAAATTAAATTTTAGCAAATCGGAAATTTTAAAAAACGGAAAAACACTTTGAGTACATGAAACAGTTTTAGAGCTATCGAGGACCCTTGAAATCATCTTTTTAGATACATTTTGAGAACTGAATAATCCATTAAGCGGCCGGAAAATGAAGGAAGTGTTTGTGGCCATTGCATTTAGTCGTGACAATTTAAACCTTGAGACGTAAAGTCTTGATTATGTTGTACTCGAACGTAAATTATACTTTTGCCACCATTGAAAATCCAACCACACACGGGATCATGGATGTTGCAATAAATTTAAAGGAAGTTTAGCGCAATGCAGCAAGATGAAATGAATGCAAAGCGTTAAAGCGAAATATATTACTGGAGCTTATATAACAGCAGAGACGTTTCCAATTGTGTAAATAATCATCAAAAATGCAATGAGATATGTTTAACCAATAAGTCACGACAGTATAAAAAATGCACATAAGTAAACCGACATGCGGTTGTTGCGTACTGACTGTCTATAAACACCAGTAGCTGTCTCACTACTAACTGTAATCGGAGTGACTGTACCAGTACAGACTATATATCTGCCAAGGCTAATGCTAGTACAGCATTATCTGTGTCACGAGCTGTTCCATTACTGTTTGTGTATAAACCAGGCATGATTGTGTATTTGTTGTGATAACAAGATTGATTTCCCATTACCGAGCTTGCAAAAAACACAACTCATTTTTATCAGGCCGTTTCCAAAAAACGTGTTTATATTAAAGTATTTGTGAATGCACACGCACAACAATATAAACAACAGAGAAGACTCCTAAATATATTTAACTTGGCTAATTCAGCTCAGCCTTTATAAGTAGCATTCCAAAACTATTCCTTGGTGGAGAACTTAAGTTCGCTCTTAGTTGTCAGAAGAGCTGAACATACTGAATTGCTAGAAACAAAAAGGTTTCAATATTGCTTCGTTCAGCATAAATACGTATCAATAACCTTTACTCAAATACTGCGAGTTTTATATATTACAATCTGCCGGATGCACGAATAAGTCAGAGGTAATACAGCACTATTTTAAAAATGTGTAAGTAGCCTTTCTGCCCTAAAAGGTTTCAAATTGCACCATTAAATACGGAAAGTAATTTCGTTTTGCATTGCTGTTTCAGAAATCTTTAGTGTATCGATCACAATTTCAAACACTTACACATACGAGATATATTGCTTATATATTGTAGGGTATATAAATGTTGATAACTGTGTCCTATAGTATATAGCTGTTATTTGTGCGCACATGCATCACACTAGTATTCTAATCTATGTATGTGTATATAAAAACAGATTGCAAGTAAAACATGCAAATACTTATTGAATTCCAATTTAGGAAATTATATACGTAATTTTCAGCTAACAACGCTGTCTGGCGCGTCTGTGTATTGTTTTTATAATGCTTTTGGCTACAGGTCATTTAAAAACTCTGCACATTTGTTTCAGATTCCTGTATTATCGTCCAGCTCTGTGAAACTGGATTGCATGTTTTGCAATCAGACTGTAAATATGTATGGGTGTTTGGAAAGAGACATGGATAGAAAGAAAATAGAACGATCCCATTGAAGTTGAGTCAGGAATTTAACATAAAGCTACACAATTTGGCGTTAATATTTTCCAAGCTTTACCTTTGACTTTGCGTCCGCGGCCGGCAAAATAACAAAACACATGGGACGCATCAGACAAGTATTAGAGAGGGAAAGGGATTCAGGAACCATCAAAACAGACCACACAATCCATATTTAATAAAGGTAGCCGTTAAGCTTCAGTGAAATTTCGCACAATAAACTGAAATGTGTTACTTATATAGCACCTAGCCAGTTAAGATGAGCTCACTTCCATGTGAACATTTGCAATTTTAAATAGGTGGAATTGCGAAAAAGTTAATTTTTAAACTTTAGGTATGCTCGGAAATCTAAAAATCACAAAAGTAATTTCAAATCTTTGTGACCGTCACATGACGCCAAACAGCCAACCAAATAATAGTTTTTTGAGTTCGCTGTTTAGCGTGTGCAAATTTTATTAAAACTTTAAGGAAGTCAAAATTACATCCAGGCGTTTAACACATAGTTAACGGGATTAACTCTAATCCTTGCCGCAAAATAATAATTTTCCTCGTGAGTATTCGGAAACGTCAGGCGTAACTCAAGTTCAAGTGAGGCAAACTGCGAATTGGGACTTTATTTTTTCTCGATTTTGTACGCGCACCCAAACGTAAAATTTCCCACTAGTCAGAAATAAGGAAATAACGCGAAGAAAGATCAAAACAGCGAGGCCAGAAATTGCATTCTGCTTCTGATTTTCTTAGCGGGCTGCAATGGGGGGAGGGGTAGAGGGGGGGGGGGGGGGGGGCGCGGTCCAGAAATCCAAGTTCAATTTCATTGAATGTAATTAAGTTAAGGAGTGTTTGCAGTTCGTGCTAGCCATTCCTTTGTGTCCAGCTCTGACCTTGCAGTTGAACTTGAAAGGCAAGGTCAACAATCAGACGGAGCGCCGCAGCCGCGACAACGGTCTGGTCTCAGGAAAGAACATAAAGTTCCCTGGCTAATCCCGTAAGTACTCGCAACTCAGGCGATGAGATGATAAGATGCACGTTTTAAGATAAGTTCCAAAATTAATGAGGGGGAATAAAACAAAACTTTGAACTAATAAGGCCATAATTTGTTCTGCTGTATCTGAATGAATAAGGAACTCTAAGAGACTTTGCCGTTTCTGCCATTCCTTCGGATAAAAACGGATCAGTATCGGGCGCATTAAAGCTTGTTCCAATTGAAAGGCCGCTCTGTGATCGATAAGAAGCCACGAGCAAGCTATTGGTGACCTATTTTTTAAGAGAATCCTTGATTAGAATCTATGTTGCGCAGTTACAGTGGGCCAAAGGTTCGTTCTACGACAAAAACAAGCGCGCCGAGGACTTTTGATGTTTTCAATCTGAGACGCCGCTAAAATGCAATCTAATGGAATGGACTGGTCTGGTTTTGATATAGAGCATGTGTAACTTTGCAATTAGGAATAGAATTTGGGACATTTTCATTTCTCGTGAGCTACACCTTAAAAAATCCAAAAGCAAGTTTCAGCTTTCCGTGATTTCTTTGTGACGTAATCCATGTTGTTTTCACAAATGGCTGTAGCACTTTTGGCAACTAGCTTTTATTTCCCACAGCCTTCCGGCCAGTTATTTGTTAATTCACCCTAAAGCAAAAAACACACATAATTGTTAAGAAATTGCAAAGATATCCGAAGATGCACCGATGGCAATATCTGACCTTAATTTACTTTAATTTAAGTTTATTGGTTTCAAAACAAATGCAAACAGAATCCGTGTGTCGATGTGGGTTAATTAAACTCCTTGACGCTAATCACTATACCAACATGAATGGGTAATGCATTTTGATGAGAAACGGAATCAAAAGGGGTTTTTATTTGTTAAACTGATTATACAGTTCATATAGCGGATGGCACCTCCCCCGCCCCCCCCACCCATCTGAAATTCAGAAAATTCTCGCCACATATTAAGACGTCCTAAAATGCCTGTTTCTGCTTTTCGCCCAAAGATAAAAAGAAAACTTAATTATCGCCAACGCAATTAATATAGCGTACATACCTTCAGTAACTATGTTGTATTTTGAAGGGAACTGCGTAACCTTGCAGGTCAATATCATCTGCGGATTATTAGCACTTACACATTACCGAGCTTGACAGTTTGGGTACAGAACAATATATAGCCGAGCTTCGTGAGGACGGACAGGTACAATTAATAGTTGAGTTTATTTTATTCACATAATTCAGCGTTGCGATTATCAAAGACAAATCGATATTTTAATTTCAGATTCTCTATGAAAAATCATGATTTAAAATGGGCTTGGGCATAGCATTTATTAAGTATAATATGAAGTCCTTGTTTATTAGATGCAACTTTTGATCTAAAACCCCAGTTAGAATAAAGAACGTTTGGTTAGCTTTTTGAAATGTCAATTCTTTGTTCTATTTTAAATGTATATTTTAGCCATTGAATGTATTGTAAAACATCATTCGCCTTTCCATGTTGCTCCACGAGACGGCTTTTATTTTACATCCGTAAATGTCCATATAGCATTTAGAAATGCTGTAGTTATTATATCCTGAATTTTGTATTTTTTCTGATTTGACGTTTTCAGATTGACCTGATTTGATTACTGACTTTTTATGTTATAAATTGTCCTCCGTTAATATTAATCAAACAGCTGACACGTTAGAATACAATTCAGTACTATTTTCTAACTAGTTTAGGTGAACGCACTGAAAATACAAAATTATTATTAAATTACTATATTTCAGTTTTGATGCAATTTAACATTTTGTGCTCTAGTTTTCTGAGTGTGTATAAGTCAAAGAGATGCTAAAATGTACACACTGTCTTAACATTGACTAACTCGTCGGAAAATAATTTGTGAGCAGCATATTCAGGCTCGCAAGAAATAAAACGTTGGTTCACAAGATAAATGGACAAACATTTATCTTATAGCAGTATTACAAAGTACTCCACTGTACACATACATTTTGATGTAATGTAATGATAAAAGTAGGATGTAAACCCGACTAATCATTCATTGTCTGTATGAACTATATGGTACTTTGCCTAGGTATGATAAATAAACAGAAATATATTTTAACTTAGCAAAAACGATAGTAGCTTCCGCAACAACAGTAACTCATTGTTGCGATGCAAATTTATTCAGGGAAGAAAAATCATACCCTTATCAAAATAATGGATACAGGATATTGGATGGGGAGAATGGGGGAGCGAGGAGGGTTAGATCTCACATTCTGTAATTGATACTTGGATCATATCACCTTTCAGCAGATAAGTGCATGTTGACATTAAGACATTATAAAAACTAGTTCGAATATTTTATTTAGACTGCAGCGGAAGTTTAGCTAAATTATTGTAAACATAGTTTTCTGATGAGACTATGTATGGCTGGGTGCATGCTTAAATACATAGAGTTTGTGTGTTTCTAAAACATGTAGGTAGACGGTTAGACTGAAAACTTTAACAGAAAGCACAAATTTGGAAGTGTGAGGCGTTGGCGCTCAATTTGCATATACTACCACTTTATATTTGGTCAATGTTTTCTCAGTCTATCAACCTTAGCAAAAAAAAAAACAATGGAAACCAGCTCCCATTTTCGACGAATCAGCCTGCATTAAAATATGCCAAGAGAAGGCGCAGTTACAAATTCCTGGAAGATGAGCACTCCTGAAGAAAACTTTTCTAAACATGAAACGATTGGTTGTCTTTTTAATATTAAAATCTAATTGTTATTGAAAATGTAGGGGAACCTCTGATGGCTATTGACGTAAGGCAGGCTGAAAAGTACGGGAGAACATGAGCAAAATCAACACGTAGTGGCTTGGTAACGCCAAATCTAGGGCGTATTTCATGACTAAAATGGCCGAATTTAGAAACGGGATCTTTGACAAATATCGAACGGATAGAAAACATTTGCTTTTACTAACGATTGATGTGAAACATGTTTCTTTAAAGATTTGAACAAATCCTATTGTTTAAAATTATGGAAAATGAGGTAGTATATTAAATGTAAGAACCTCTGTGCTAAAACGAACCATATCTATCTGTCTATCGATCTAGAATAGTTATCTACTTATTTATGTTTCTAAGTGGGCCTTGTTTTTCAACATCTACAGTTTCCCGATTATTCTTTCGTCGAAAACTTTAGAGAAATACATTTCCTGTGAGTGTTCGATGCTTTTGTACTGAAATTGCGGCAAGTGGCATTCCAGAGTCTGTTTTTCACATTTAGAGTGTTGCAGGCGTGACGTTGCCTTAAGCGGTTTTAATTTAGGAATGGAAAAGCGAAGTTCAGCTCTCCAACTCCAGTAGAGGAGAGGAGGTTTCTCTTTTGGAGTGGTGTATCAAATCCCGGAAGGCATAATTGCCAAAATATTATTTTTATTCCATGTTTTTCCATTCTTCACTATGCCTTGTACATATATCTAAAGAAGTTGAAAAAATTAATAGACGTTTCCTTACATGTATATAAACGTATCATTTTGTCCTTGTACAAGACCTTCGTCAGGCCTCAGTTTGAATTTTGTATTCAATTTTGGGCCCCTCACATGGAGACTTTGGAACGGGGAGAAAGAGCCACTAGACTAATTCCAAATTTAAAACACCTTAGTTATCAAGGAGAGGCTAAAAGAGCAAGATCTATGCACCTCATAGAAATCTAGATTTAGGGGTGACCTGATGGAGGAATATAAGATAATGTAGGAATTGGATTACGCTGGAGTCTGCAGTTTCTTCTAAAAGGCTCTCAGGACAAGGGGTTACAATTTTATGTTGTATATGAGCAGATTTAGCTTAAACGTCAGGCGCTGATTCTTTTCGCAGAGAATTGTGGACTTCCAGAATAAGCTGCTGGCTCGTGCATGCGATCCGCTGAATTACTTCAAGCGAGAGTTGGACCTATTTCTGGTCAGGGCAGATATCACCTCTTTACAACAGATACTGTGTAGAGGTATCAGGGCCAGAGTGATCTCAGGGACTAGTTTCAATCGTCTAAGGGGGTCAGAGATGAAGTTCCCAGATTTTTGCCCCAAATTGCTTGTTTCTTTATTTGGGTTATCGCCTCTCCCAAGAGATGATATGGTTTTGTGTAGGGTGGAGAGTATAGATGTTGTGATACAAAAGCTACCACAATTGTATAGGGCAGGTTGGATGGACCAAACGTATTTTCTTGTCTGTCATTGTTTGTACGTTGGATGCTCAAATATAAGAATTACAACCGTAACACTGTTGATAGTGCTGCCCAACACTTGCTCCACAAAAAGTGACACAATAAACTGTTATGCAATATTAATTTCAGATGTTGGTGATTTATATCACTAATGTAAAGAGACAATAAAGTGAAAATTAAAATGCCTATTTCCACAGATAATTAAAGCACAATAGCAAAAGAACTCACAAAGCACTATGCATGATGAATCCTTCCCCACATTACAATTTTATAAATAGATTACAACCGAGGAAAGAGACGTATTATGATAAATGCCAGTTATGGAGACGATTGTAACCCATTTTTTTCTTGAATGTGCTGTCCCCCAAGGATCTATCCTTGGCCTCATTATTTCTCATCTACATGCTGTCCTTTAGCGACATCGCCCAGTAACGCAACATTAGGTTCTAAATTTACACTGATGATAACCAATTCTACCTCACCACCTCTCTCGATCACTCTACTGTCTCTAAATTGTTTCACTGCTTCTGCAACATCCAGTATTGTATGTGCAGA
Source organism: Heterodontus francisci (assembly GCF_036365525.1). NCBI lineage: Eukaryota > Metazoa > Chordata > Chondrichthyes > Heterodontiformes > Heterodontidae > Heterodontus > Heterodontus francisci. The sequence goes on from NC_090403.1 coordinate 54,325,718, forward strand.
AATTTCCTCCAATCAAACATTGCGAAGACCAAAGCAATTGTCTTTATATCCTGCCTCAAATTGCATTACCTAGCTATCAACACAATCCTTCTCCCTGACAACTATCTGATGCTGAACCACACTGTTTGCAACCTTGGTGTCGTATTTGACCATGAGATAGGTTTCGAAACACATATCCACATCATCACTAAGTCCACCTGTTTCCACCTCCATAACTTGACTCCACCTCTGCCTCAGCTCACTTGCTTCTGAAATACTCATCCTTGGCTTTGTTACCTCTAGTCTTAACTATTCCAATTCCAGACCTCCAATCTTCCACCCTTCATAAACTTAAGTTCATCCAAAACTCTGCTTCCGATATCCTAACTGGCAGCAGATCCCATTCATCCGTCGCTGCTGTGTTTAGTGACCTACATTGGTTCAGCGTTACGCAATGGCTCAATTTCAAAATTCTCTTCCTTGTTTTCAAATCCTTCCTTGGTCTCACCTTTCTCTGTCTCTGTAACCTCCTCCAGTCCTAGGACCCACCAAGATAACTGTGCTTCTCCAATTCTTGCCTCTTATGTACCCCGAATTTTAATTGCTCCACCTTTGGCAGTGGTTCTTTCAGCTGTGTAGGCCTTAAGACCTAGAATTCCCTCCATAAACCTCTCCACCTCTCCTCTCTTCTTTAAGGGGAGGTGCTGGTGTAGTGGTAATGTCACTGGACTAGAAATCCAGACACCCAGGCTAATGCTCTGAGGACATGGATTTGAATCCCACCAAGACAGATGGTGATACTTGAATTCAATTAATAAATCTGGGATTAAAAGACTAGTTATAAAAACCCATCTGGTTCACTAATGTCCTTTAGGCAAGGAAATCTGTCGTCCTTACCTGGTCTGGTCTACATGTGACTCCAGACCCACAGCAATGTGGTTGACACTGAAATGGCCACTCATTTCAAGGGCACTTAGGAATGGGCAATGAATGCTGGCCTAGCCAGCGATGCCCACATCCAACGAACGAACGAATCAACAAATACCTTCTTTAAAACCTACCTCTTTAACCAAGCTTTTGGTCATCTGCCGTAATGTTACCTTATGTGACCCGGTGTTTTTTTTGCCCCTGGAAGCGCTTTAGGATGTTTTGCTATGTTAAAGGCCCTACATAAATGCAAGCTGTTGTTATGGATTCAGCCTCATCTAACATGTAAGAAATCCTTGTAGTATAAAGATATCCATTATATTGCGTTCCAGCCAAACAGAGTGCTCACGTATGCTAAGGGCGGGTAATTCCTTTTCGCTCTTTCTTTGCCCTAATAAATGTGAAGAGGCAATGAACATTTTGCGGCCCAGAACAGCGAGTGTGCAGTTCAGGATGGTGTGTGACTTGCAAATGATGTTACCATGAAGCTGTTCTTCTTGCCCTTCTTGATGGTGTCGAGGCTGAGAGGGGCTGCCTAAGTAAACTTGTCGAGCTCTTACAGTATCTACAGTACATAGTCCAACCAAAACGCACTGGGAGGGTGATGGCTGTTGAGAGTTGCGGCAGCGATATCCAATCCCTACTCTTCCCGACTTGGCGCCAAGCTTCTTGAAAGTTTTTGTGGCTTCCCCCAGTCAGGCAAATGGTGAGTATTCCATGTTCCTGACAAGCCTTGTAGATGGCGTCGAGGCTTTGGGGATCAGGAGAGGATCGATTAACAAGTCTGACCAAATTAAAACATAAAATGCTGGTCTATCAGCACCAGAGGAGAGAGAAAAATACAGGTTTGCATGTTGGGGTTCAACTCCTTCGTCAGACCAGATACCTCACCAGTGAGTGATCACCCCCCACCCCTCCCCACCCCTCCCCACCCCCAAACAAGTAAGTATTAACCATCACACATGGTTGCTAGTTATTTCCGTTTAAAACTCCTGTGGCATTGCATTCGTTGGGAAAATAATTTCAGTTAGCATTTTTATGAATATTGTATTTTGAAAAAAAGAAGCTGGTTTGAAGTGCCGCTTGTCGTGTTATATTTGTGTTTTTTTATATCACAAAAATATATCTTTTCTTAGGACATAAAACGCTTTCTTGCAAACGTTTTTGCTGGATTTAGTGGTAGATGGGAATGTTAAAAAATAACCAAGTGGTGACCAGTATAAACGTAGCATGCACAGATGCTGTAGGAGCTGAAAGCTCTCTTTTGAACCGAGGTGATCTGTGAATTTTTGTTTACGATCTGCATATTTTCTGCATTCAACTTGATTCCTTACATTATTGAAGTTTCACAATTCCTTCAAGGACTTGCGCTGGAGTTAAACATTGGGTGGAGGAAATGCACAACTCTTTTTTGTTTTAGCTCAGATTTCCAAATTTCCTGAGTTTATCAAGTCTCATATGTCGAAATCTATTTCAATCAAAAAGTAGAGAGAAGTGTGTCTTTTGATGTTTTTTTAAACCATTTTTACGTTTGTATTTATTTTCTGGTCAGTTATCCCTACTTTTGTTTACATAGAATTTGCTTATTGACTGAGCTAATCGTCACAGTAACCTTGAATGCACAAAATGCTGGCCGGGATAATAGTGCAGCTCTTAATCTTGTTCAAATAAATTACAGCATGGATTAAATTAATGCAGGTAACCATTGCGGTGAAATATAAGCCAGTGTTGTTTATAGCAACGCAACAGAACTGACAGCTACGTGATACAAACTGTCTAATTACTTAGCAATGAGCGATCCACTACGCATGCTCATCATTGTGTTGCCTCCTATACTTTGACTGAGTTGAGCAGAAAAAATGCCCCACTTTTGGTAAAATCTCCTCTTCAAATCTCGATCTTAAGATTTAAAAACCTCATATCTTACGGCGTTATATTTTATTTGACGAAAGTTTAGGTTCAGAGAAAAAGTAGCTTAGGCTCCAATACACCAGAGATGGCTAAACAAAACCATAAAGTAATTTCACAGAAATGTGTTAAATAGCATTGTCATATGTTTATTCACAAGGACGAATTAAATTAGTGTATAAGAATGTTGTCAAATAAATGACAACATTCAATTGGAATTACCATGACTGATGTCAATAAAACGGCAGGACATTATGGAATAAAAACAGAAGGTGCTGGAAATACTCAGCAGGTTTGGCAGCAACTGTGGAGAGAGAAACAGAGCTAACATTTCAGGTCTGTGACCTTTCATCAGCACTGGCAAAGGTTAGAAATGTCACGGAACAAAGGCAAAGGGAGTGCTAATAGTTCTGTATCCATCTTTGTCATTTAATCTCTCCTGTGCTCTGCCCTATCACACACCTCTTTTGTTCTTCCCCCCTCTCCCTTTTCACTTGCTCAAAGTCTATTACATTTTCAATCTTGAATAATAACCACAAACATCCGCAAGTTGGTACCCTCCAAAAATAAAGCATTGCTGGAAGCACTTTGCAATATTTTGATATCTTCTCCCAAATCTGTACCATCTCTCTAGCAAATCCCTCTTCTCTTCAATTAGGTTCCTGCCTCTACCATAGAACTGAAACGACTCTATCCAACATTTCAAATGACATCCCTGTGACTGTGATGTACTATACCTCCCCATCCTCCTCAGCCTCTCTGCAGCCTTTGACGTAGTCTACCACTTCATCCTCTTTTAATGTTTCTCCTCCTTTGGTTCCACTCGTATCTCCCTGACGATAACCAGAGCTTCTCTAGCAGTGGCCTGTCTTCCCAGCCCGCACCATTGTCTCAAGTATCCATCCTTGCCACCTCTCTTCGGCACCTGCCTCCTGTCCCTTGGTGATATCATCTGCACACATAGGTACAGCTTCCACCTGTACACCGTCAACACCCAGTATTACTTCTCCACTGCTTCCCTTAACCCGTCCACTGTCTTTGTGTTTTCAGACTGTTTGACAACGCCAATTCTTGGATAAACCATACTTTCCTCCAGATAAACTTTGGGAAAACAAAAGCCATTGTCTTCATCCACCTGTCACGAACTCCGTACCTTGCCTCCATTCCATCCTCTCCCTGGTCACTCTTTCGACAGCTTAACATCGTGTTTGACCCTGAGCAGTGCTTCCAACCTGATACACTTTCGACAACAAAGCCGACCTAATTCCTTATCTTCGTCTGCCTACATCCCTTCCTCAGACTATCCTCGAAAATTCTCGTGCATGCCTTGTCACCCCGGACCGGCTAGTCCATTGTTCCCCTGGCTGGTCTCTTGTGCTCCTCCAAAACTCTGATGCTATCCTACAGCAAGTCCAGCTAACCCATAACCCCGGCCTTCAGTGACCTACATTGGCTCTATGTCCTCCAAAGCCGCAAATTTAAGATTCTTAGCCTAGTGTTTAAATCCTTTCATAGCTACGTCCTCTCTATCTTTGTAATTTCCTCCAGCCCTACAAATCCCACTTCCCAACCCTATGTTCCTGTAACCCTGGCCTCTTGTATATCCCACCCACCACTGACAGCTTCGGGCCCTAGAATTCTCCCCGTAAACCCTTCCACCTCTCCAACTCCCTCTCCTCCTTTAGAACCCTGCATAAATCCTACTTCTTTAACCATGTTTTTGAACACCTCTCCTAATCCTTCCTTCATTGGTTCTGCGTCCGTTTTATTTGAATTACAATTCTGTGAAGAGTTTTGGGATGATTTTTCTACGTTAAATGCGCTATATAAATTCCCGATTGTTGTGAAAGGGGTTATATAAATGCAAGTAACATTATAATCAGACAAATGCCAAATAATACGATGACCAAAACTAAGGCAAAACAGATTACATTACGAGATGATTCATGTAGTATAACATTAGAAAGACTAAACTATAAAGATCGTACATCTAAAAAGAATGATAAGTTAAGGATAGCCCTGTTACTATTCTCTAGCTATCTCGACATGCGTCATAGTTACCGTGCGTTTATAACAGGGTAAACGAATATTTTCCACAGACACAGCAACAATAGAAATTTTTGATGTGTAATGCCACCCTGGAGAGTAAGAATGGACAAGAGGTAAGGGAAGAATGTAAAACAGCGTGACGACGAGGAAATGCGCAAAGAGCTGATGGAAGAGATTTGAGTGTGTTAGGAAAGAGTGAATGTAGGGATTAATAGTAAAAAGAGACACAGAGGAAGATTGGAGCGAGGAGGAAAATGCCAAGGGAGATGGTCAGACAATGGGTAAAGGGCTAAAGAAAGTGAGAAAAGAAAAGATACAAAGGATAGTGTTACGACTAAGGTGGGAGGAGCGCGCTGTCTTTTCTACTCCCACTTCTCTGCAGGTCACAACATATATTATTTAAATACTTACCCAGTTACTGATTCGGTCAATCATATATTCTACTCTCTATCTCAGAATAAAATACACCAATCAGGTTCTTTAATAAACAACAAAATTATCAGTTTATTATCAAATAAGACTTATCCAGTAACGAAGCAAAGCATTAACACACAGATTGAAATATGAAAGTTCCCCTTTTTAAATTCCTCACACACACTCACACACACTGAAAAAATGTAGAAATTCTCTCTAAAGAGGTCTGTTACACAGAAAAAAAGTACTTTGGCCAAATACTTGCTAATTCTTGAAGAAGAAAGAGAAGATATGGAAGGAAGTCAGTTGTCCCTTTTGGTCTGGAATCTGGGTATACGGAAACAGGTCACTGGGATCTTTTCTAAAGCACTTCTTTTCAGGCAGTGTTGAGAATTAATCTGGCTGGTTTTTCCAGCTTCTCAGGAGAGATGCAGCACCAGGGATTTTAGCTCTCCCACACTGGACCTTTGCAGGGTTTCTTCAAAGAGGTAGAGAAAGAGGTGAGCTAGGTGGTTTCTTTTTCCTTGGCAGGCAAAACACCAACTGTCTTCAAAACAGTTCACACCCCAACTCAACTGAAAACAATATCCAAACCCCAAACAACAAGTCAACCTCTTGACCTCCATACACCTTGACCTGTGGCCTCTCGGTAAACATCTTCCTCAGGTCACCAAGGTTTCTGTTGTTTATTGATCTTAAAGCACATGATTTCCAGCACATGATTTCCAAGCACAGGTTATTTTCAAACAATACCTCAAGTGTCCTTTCAGTGAACTTGATTTAAAAAAGCACATCCATGGAATCTTTTCAGTTTTAACACAAGTCCTCAAAAATAAAATATTAAAAAATGGAAGCACTTTCATAGCAATAGAAAGAAACATTAAGACAGAATTAGGAAGAAGTAAAAGCAGACCGGGGAGAAACGGCATTTCTTACTCCAATGTAAATCATTTTATACTCGTGGCCAACAGGGAAGGCAATCAATGCTGGGGACTTTAATGTGATCTTATAACTTAGATAAAATCAACTACAGATATACTTTAATGCGTTTTCAAAAGCAGTGTCTTTGTCGAGCAGTTTATTAGTTGGTTGGTTTGACTGTTCGTCGTGCGTCAGTGCCGAGTTGCTGTGAAGTGATTTCTGCTTCATTGTATTTCTATTGTGACATTACAGCTCCACAGTCAGGCCCTCATTTGACGTCGGATCGGATGCTGTGGCGCTCCTTGGCAGTGAGCTTCGCATTGCTTGGCTTTAACACTTGCAGATTCTGATGAAAGGTCATCAACCTGAAACGTTAACTCTGTTTCCCTCTCCACAGGTGCTGCCTGACCTACTGAGTAGTTCCAGCATTTTCTGTTTTTATTTCAGGTTTCCAGCATCCACAGTATTTTGCTTTTGTATAACGATTTCTAGCTGTTGCTTTCCTAAATATACAGTCATTAAAGGAAATAATTGTCTTGGATATTCGATGCAGCCACTGTAACGCGCATCAAATACTTGTACTAGTTGTGTGACAGCAGGCGCCACATTATTTTGAAAGTTTGGCTTTTACCACGTTGGGGTGGGAATTTTCCATGAAGATTTCAAACTTTGACACCAAATGCAACTTTTTGGTCACCCGCCATGCCATGAGATCCATGTCCCCTGTTGCCACTGAACAGCAAGCTAATGGATACCAACGTAAGTAATGGACTAGAAGCATGTGCTCTAAACAGTCAAACCCCCTCTCTGGAAACAAACATAAAAGTTCCCTTCCTTAAGTAGAGGATATTTGCAAGCAATTAAGCTTGTTACATACCTGTGCTCCTTACCCGTTTCCAATTAGAAATATTAAGATCGAAAGCTGATTCAAGTATGCCTGCTATTATCAAGCTATCTGTAATTTCCAATCCTTTTACTATAAAGGTTAGTGGAATTTGGTTCAGTGGTCTTTTTTATTCAGTGAGGTCTAGCATCTCACTAGATTAGGGTTTTTTTTTATAATATTAAAGATAATCAACAAGTCTGGAATCGATAGTTAAGTGATTGGTCCCAGCACCTATTGACAATCAACGCACATTTCCCTGCGTGAGGGATTCTAGGCAGTGGAAATATTTTAATTTGTTGTTACAATATCGTGAGGAGAATAATGTATAATTAGTACAATGGATTTAAACATATATGCATTTGTTTTAACATGAAACATAGTACAGAGTACGTTGTATTGGCTGCTTATTACATCAAAGTACATTTTTGAATTATTTCTGGTGGTCTTGAGAACGATTAATGACTATTTAGCTTGTCCATGAAACTTGGTGAGCAGTCATTGTTCGCTGTTGATTCTGACTTCGGAAATCGGCAAATACTCAGCGAAGAAAGTTTTGTGTGTTCCAAAATCTTTTGTGATCACAAAAAAAGCGTTATGATGTCTCTTCATAGACGTTAACTTCAGACTTGAAGAGATTGCTCAATATTGTTAAATGCATTGTATTTATATAGCACTATTCAAGCCCTCGGGACGTTCCAAAGCACTTCACAATAAATTCATTCTTTTGGAGCCACTAATGTTATGCAGACAAACGCTGCAGCAAATTTGCGCACAGTAAGACCTCACCAACAGCTATGAAATAAATGAACATTTACTCTGTTACACTTATGTTGGTAGAGGGATGTTTATTTGGTAGGACACCGAGAGAATTCCCGTGCTCCTCTTTGAATGGACCCATGAAATATTTTGCATTTCTCTGATCAAACAGATTTCTCATCCGAAAGCAGGCACCTCGGCCGGTGTAGTTTTCTTTTAGGACTGCAGGGATGTGTCAGCCTAGATGATATGCTCAAATCCCTGGAGTGAGGCTAGAGCTCACGATTCTTTAACTCAGGAATCAGAGGTTATCACTGACCAAAGAACAAAAGTGACAAATGTTTTCCAGCTCTTTAGTAACCTTAGTAACAAAAGTAATATACATAGCTGAAAAAGCAGAATGCTGCAATTTTTTAACGAGATGCCTCAACTTCGTTAGCGCCCCACATATTCAGCGAACATTTTTAAAGTGCATTCATTAATGACTCGGTTCGCTGATTTAGTGACCCAAAGCATTAATTACTCACTCAATTCATTGATTAGTGACTCGGTGTATTCATGATAAAGAAGTGAAAGAATCTAGTTCGGCGCTGCATTCGTGCAGTTTTCACATATAGCCCCTTTTAATCTTCCATAGTTATTTTCTGCTCAAAATGAGGAAAACAACTCGTTAAATATGTAATTAACGACTGCTAGATCCTACCATTGTCTCTCAAGACTGACCTTAATACGATTCGTCTTTCGGTTGGCTCAGAATGCTGTTGTTTTTAGTTTAATTCTCTAGTAATATTTTTCCTTACATTTTGCCTACGCTGCATAGATACACACATCGAATTTTACATCCATTCTAGATTAATTTGTTTTATATAGCGACCTGTATATATATATGTATATATTACACTGGAAAAACAATACTGAGCCTGATTGAAAAGAAAACAACATGTGACAGATAGGGAGTCAAAGTAAATTATTTTAATCATTTATAATTAAAATGTGTACATATGCATTTGTGCATTTGCGAGCGTTTTAATTATTAGTAGTATTTTTGTTACTTTGCATGCTACTGTTCCACTGTGATTTGTCAATTTGCCAAATAAGAACAAATCTTGTATATCTGCCTAACGCTATAAGCCTCCGAGAGAGGGACATTAATTATACAAGGTAAGCACGCAAAGATCCATATTCTTTATATTTCAAACAACAGCTTACTCTAACACTACTTGCTTCATATTTTTAAAATGCCAAAATATTGGCTTAGGGTTCTGTAATCAGACTATGAAAACAGGGAAAGAATTTATCAATAATAAGTTGAACATAGCTTTCTGTTAGAATGTGCTTTTGTCTACTTTATGCGCCGTACATGCCGATGGTTGTAAACTTGGTCACACATGATAAGAAACAAAATATTATTCATGTCACTTACTAAAGCTAGTAAAGCAGAAGAGAGAAAGATTTGTTGCTAGATTCCAGACAGTGTCTGAGAAACGCAAGGATTTGTATATTTAAATAGGTAGAGCACAAAACAGAAGCCAAGAGAAATATCAAGATACTGGGCAACGTTACAAAACTGTGAAATAAATTGCCATGGCAATAGGAAACTAAAACAATACAGACCGGATATCGCATCATAATTTGAGTGTCGTCAACCGGATGTTATTGGCAACAGAAATCAATATTTATTCAGAACCAAAAACATCCTGTTACAGGCAATAGGTCTGAACCACAACAGAGCTTCAAATATATGAGCACTGTGTAAGAGACATATCTAAGATCTGAACAATTATAACAGGAATAAAATATTGCAAAAAATTATTATTCAGCTCTGCATTTTGAAATAACGTTGATAACCGGACAATGCGTACGTTAGTGGATTTATTGGTCGCTTTAAAAACGATATGACAACAGTGTTAGCTGTTGCACCTTATGTAACAAGTGATTTAAGAATGTATTATGAGTTATAGGCTAAATAAAAAGGGTTGTTAGTTCCAGGGATGTCACATACATTCATTATTCGTGGATAATTTGAAGGGACGGAGGAAATAGGGAACACGGTCATACACGCAATGGCACACTTTAACACACGCTTTTTCACACTCGTCTTTTCCTCATTCATGCATTCATGCACCAAGGGCGGCACAGTGGCGCAGTGGTTAGCACCGCAGCCTCACAGCTCCAGCGACCCGGGTTCGATTCTGGGTACTGCCTGTATGGAGTTTGCAAGTTCTCCCTGTGTCTGCGTGGGTTTTCTCCGGGTGCTCCGGTTTCCTCCCACAAGCCAAAAGACTTGCAGGTTGATAGGTAAATTGGCCATTATAAATTGCCACTAGTATAGGTAGGTGGTAGGGAAATATAGGAACAGGTGGGGATGCTTGGTAGGAATATGGGATTAGTGTAGGATTAGTATAAATGGGTGGTTGATGTTCGGCACAGACTCGGTGGGCCGAAGGGCCAGTTTCAGTGCTGTATCTCTAAAAAAATATATACACCAATACATGTAGGCTCATGCACTCACATGCACAAATATACACTCACATATACAAGTATGCCATAAATCCTAATATACAAATAGCCTGCAAATGAGATTCGTCCAACTTATTTAAGTAGACTCCATTTTATTTTTTAAAGTTGCAAAAAACTTCATTCTGCTTTAGTACTTTTCTCCACATGTGAAATGGTGCATATTCAACAAATGTTATACATTCGCATTTCAGGACTATTTGAAAATAAATAACTAACTTCAACAAAGAGAAGTTTTTCCATTACAATCAATCAACTGCATTTAGTTTTGAAAAGTCCAAAAGCCTATTAGAATTTTGACAGAACATAATATAATTTTGGAATAGTTTATGTGAACTTCATGCAGATACTAATGATCAATTTAACATGAAAATATTTTCCGTAACACTAAAGGCAAGTCACAGATTTCATACAGTTATACAAAGTATAGAATGAAATCTTTCTGCCCATTGGCTGGCGCCCTTCACTATAATTCCACTCCCATGCCCTTTCTTGGTAACTTTTTATCCTACTTTTTCAAATACTTATCCGATGACTTTTAATAAGATGATCTTCCTGAATAGTTCTCCGAATGATTTTTAATGTTATGCACCGATCGTACAATTTATCTGTCACTTGGAGGATTCCGTCATATGTCATCAACGTTACTTTTGGAAATATTAAAGACAAGTTGTTCATATTACCTACAAATAGATATGGAATTTTGATGTCTCACTTCCTGTCCTGTTTACATTGCACTGAATGTTCTTAAACAAGCTCTATTGAGTCACATATAATCCCCGAAGCAGAAAAAAAATTTGTATTTATAATCTTAAATCAAGCGTGAAATAATCCCTTGATTATGAATTACTCAGCACATTAGTGATCACAAGCAATACATGTCAGTCATGCCTGAATCGCTAACAGCGTCTTGTAAAATAAGATAAGACAAAGTGGTTCAATTTAGATTTAGCTGCAGCATGGCCAAATCAATGAGCCGGAGATCAAATATATCAGACATATATATCAGATAAGCAGTCTGTAGACATCCAAATTAATTGATGATACAGTTTGATGCAGTTCCGTATTTATCTGGATTAAGGGCAAGTTTTCCTTTGGTTACCAGGAGATATTAACCACGTCTTAAATCTGCATTTTAAAAGTAACTAACTCGAACATGAGTTTGCGGTAGAGGCCCACCTCCACGAGGCACTCGCAGGGAATATCTAAGCGACATGCTTACATCGATTTGAAATGTGTCCATATATGCGATTCGAAATCAAACATGTGACCAGTTATTTGTACAATAAAGCTAGAAAATATGATTTTCTTTCAGTAATCTATTTTTTAATCGTAAAAACTTCTTAGGTGATGAGTCAGTTGACCATACTTTTCGGGCACTCACTAATTTGGAATTCGGGTCGGGCAGCGCAATCTGCCCCCGTTCATGATAACAACTGAAATTTAATGTAATTGGATTGATCAACCGATAGAGCGATTGCATTTTTCATAACCATCAATAAAGATCCAGGATAAAGCATTTTGTTACTGAAATACATATAAAACGACCATACATTCTTACACAGACACACTTGTAGGTTATCTGTACAGGTGCGCCTTTTCACTGATTGCATTTGTGGGACTGTAAGTATTTCATAGTGCCTTGTTTTAAGTTGTAATATGTGTAGATTAGTGAATAAACTCGGGAAATAAAAGATGAAAAATGCATATATTGATACTTTGCAGAAACATCAGTTGCTGCCAAATAGTAAATAAGAGAAGCTATTAAAAGGGACATAAATTGGACGAAAGAAAGAAAGAAAGAAAGAAAGAAAGAAAGAAAGAAAGAAAGAAAGAAAGAAAGAAAGAAAGAAAGAAAGAAAGAAAAGCAAAATAAGTGAAACGACCTCGTGGCTAGTTGAATGTAATTGGAGGAATGAGTTGCAATGGGGCTAATATCTTTTTTTCACTGAATTTTCGCTCAAGATCTCATTTCCGAGTGACATTGATAGTTTTTTGTTCTTATTCCCTAGAATGGATACCAATCTTACCACGGGATATGGCACTATACTCCCAACAGGTGACGATGAAATCTAATGTTTTAATAAGCAGCACGCATAAACTAAAAAGAAGTATAATTTTGTGATTTAATGTTAATGTTGGAGTGAAATCTATCCGACTGTTAGTGGTCAAGATTTGCGATCACTATCCAATTCACATTTCAGTCTCCGTGAATGTTTTTTTAAAAATGTGCACCCATAAACATGCGCATTTTATGTGTTATGTTTTTCCGTGTGTAAGTAACCCATGTTCAGCATGGTTTTCAATGTGGCATTGTTTCATTTTATATCTAAATTGCATTCGATACCGGGTTATACTTTATAATAATGACCATAAAGCTATGATGATTTGTACTTTTAATATAGCCCAGCTTGCACCTGCTTACCAAAACGTAAAAATAAAGTAACACATTTGTTATAACTAAATGTTAAAGCTCAGCAATTAAAAAATTAGAAGTACCAGATATAAAAAAAGTAATTTCAACTATACTATGTATCAGCAGAACAAATTAATTGAGATAATAAATAAATATGTTCAGGAACATTTATGTTGTTCTACTAATTTCGCCGTTTATAAATTACACAATTAATAAATCGCCATAATAGTACATGACACCAATGCCATAATGTTTTATGAATACAAATTCAAAATAAAATTTCTCAACATACATACAGTAGCTATTCCGAATCAACAAATATAACAAAGTAAACTTAATCCAGCCCATTCAAGGAGGGTTGAATGGATCCATTCCGATCTATTTCACGGAGCTTGATTTGGGGAAAATAAAGTGATACTATTGTATGAACAGAGTATCTGTCCTGTTATTTCCCAATGCCCAAAAGTGCAATTTTAGTGGCACTTTGTTGACTTATTTTAGAACGATAAGAAAGGAAAAATATACTGTGTATTCGTCCAATTTTGAAACATGATTCCTGAACAAAGTTGTAGAATCATTTGCTGCATATGTATTATAATTCAGAAATACATAGTAACACACTTCACCTTCTTCATTTGTTTCACTCAGTTTTTTAAATTGTTTGTAAAAATATCGGAAAGCTTGGCTAATTTACTTAAATACTGGGGTTTCATTTTACAATTAGCTCGAGAGTAGACGAAACATAATGTCCCTGTTGCGAAGATCGGATAGAATCGAATTCGACGTGTATAATTCTAAAAAGCAATTGCGTCATTTCAGCGTAAACAAAAGATCGTGTAAAGGTGACATCCAACTTCAAAAACAGTGTTTTTCTAGGTAATTTATAACCAAAAATTACAATTTTTTTTATAAGTAAGAATTAGCTATAATACATAACAATAAAGCATCTTCATATGTATAAAACCGAGGATCCCAATTTCTTTCACAGCTTGTTAACTTTCATATCATATGATGTATTGTACATAGACACATATTTTATAGCATTGCCTTGACACAGATTAACACGTCAGGGCATGTCCACAGAATCTGCAAAGAGATGTATGCTTCATTACCAAAAATATTTGGACTTTCAGAAGGCTTTCGATAAGGACCCACATAAACGATTAGCGTTCAAAATTAAAGCACATGGGATTGGGGGTAAGGTACTGACATGGATAGAGAACTGGTTGGCAGACAGGAAACAAAGAGTAGCAATAAACGGGTCTTTTTCCGAGTGGCAGGCAGTGACTAGTGGGGTACCACAGGGATCAGTGCTAGCAACCCAGCTATTCACAATATATATTAATGATATAAATGAGGGAATTAAATGTAATATATCCAAGTTTGCAGATGACACAAAGCTGGGTGGGAGTGTGAGCTGTGAGAAGGATGCAGAGAAGCTCCAGTGTGATTTGGACAGGTTGAGTGAGTGGGAAAATACATGGCAGATGCAGTATAATGTGGATAAATGTGAGGTTATCCACTTTGGTTGCAAAAACAGAAAGGCAGATTATTATCTGAACGGCGATAGATTGGGAAAGGGGAGGTGCAGCGGGCCTGGGTGTCCTTGTGCACCAGTCACTGAAAGTAAACATGCTGGTGCAGCAGGCAGTCAAGAAGGCAAATTGTATGTTTGCCTTCATTGCGAGAGGATTCACGTACAGGAGCAAGGATGCCTTGCTGCAATTATACAAGGCTTTGGTGAGATCACATCTGGAGTATCATGTGCAGTTCTGGTCTCCTTATGTGAGTAATCATGTTTTTGCTATGGAGGGAGTGCAGAGAATGTTCACCAGACTGATTCCTGGGATGGCAGGACTAGTGTATGAAGAGAGATTGGGTCGAATAGGCTTGTATTCGCTAGAGTTTAGAAGAATGAGGGGGGATCTCATAGAAAGCTACAACATTCTAACAGGACTGGACAGACTAGATGCAGGAAGAATGTTCCCAATGGCGGGAGAGTCCAGGACCAGGGGTCACAGTCTAAGGATAAGGGGTAAGCCATTTAGGACTGAGATGAGGAGGGATTTCTTCACCCAAAGAGTGGTGAACCTGTGGAATTCTCTACCACGAAAAGCAGTTGAGGCTAAATCATTAAATATATTCAAGAAAGAGTTAAATATAGTTCTTAGGGCTAATGGGATCAAGGGATATGGGGAGAAAGCGGGAACAGGGTACTGAGTTTGGATGATCAGCCATGATCGTATTGAATGGCGGAGCAGGCTCGAAGGGCCGAATGGCCTACTCCTGCTCCTATTTTTCTATGTTTTTATTTCACGAAATAAGATAACATTTCACAATAAAATACTTGAGATGTTTCGTTACTTTATTGTGGGTATTGATTTACCCTAATGTAAACGTTGTGCACAGCATTGACTGCATCATAATTTATTAAATCAATTAGCTGGGCATATATATGGACATATTCTAATCTGGAGATTCAGCTGTGGGATACTTTAGCTTATTATGCATGGCTTTAAAATATTGTCCTTTCTTTTTTGCTATGTCTTATTTATTCCCTTACATTTGTGTGTGTGTATATCCATCTATGGAGATACCCATCTGTTTCTTTGTCTGTCTCCATATTTTCATCATTCCATCATTGGCGACCATACCTTCAACTGACTGGTCCCTAAGGGCTAGAACTCCTCTCCACCAGCAAACCTCTCTACCTCTCTAGATGTTACCTAAAAACTACCTTTTTGCCTTCTTTTAGACACCTGTCATAATATTTCCTTGTGCAGCTTGGTATGAAATTGTGTTTGATATATCAACAGAAATGTGTTTGATAAAGCTCTTGTGAAGCACCTTCTGACGTTTTACTTGGTTAAAGATGCTACATAAATGCAAGTTGTTGTTATTGCTGTTATATAACTCCTTTTTCATCCACCCATCTATCTTTTTATATCCAGAAAGACAGGGAGGTGCAGAACTCGTCTCTACTTGTATTATAGATCATAGATGGTAAGTTGGGTTTCTAGCCAATCTTACCATCACATGGGTTCTGCCATACCGCATTGACCACATCTCTCACTCCATGTGGTCTTGAAGTACAAAGTTCTAATTTTGAATGCTACAAGAGGAGCTATCATCTCTAAATCAGGGATTCAAACTTCAATTACATCACTGGAATACGTAGAACCTTTCCTGTGTTCCTTCGAAGAGAGGCCTGCGCTCTCTGAAGCTGAGACCCAATGTTTTGATTGTTCTATTCTGTTATTGCTATTAGTTTAAAAGAGTTCGGTTCCAAGACAGCTATAGTTTCAGAAAAAAAGCAAGAAAAGCTCAATGAAGTCATAGAATATTACAGCACAGAAAGAGGCCATTCGGCCAGCTTGCCTGTGCCGGTTCTTTGAAAGAGCTATCGGATTAGTTCCGCCGCCTTTCTTGTTTCGCAAAGCGCTGCAAATTTCTCCCGTCCAAGTACTAATCCAAATCCTTTTTGATAGTTACAATTGAATCTGCTCCCATCTCCCTTTCAGGAAGGACATTTCAGATCACAACAACTTTATACGTTTAAAAAAAACCGCATCTCTCCTCTGGATTTCTTGACAATTATTTTAAATCTGCCTCCTCTGGTTACCAACACTCTTGTCAGTGGGAATAGCTTGCCCTTATTTACAATATCAATATAAACATTATTTGTTTCTTCCTGGTTAAGGGGAGGGAGCGAGTGAGGGTCCATTGGGTAGTTCAGTCTGTGACACAACCAGAAATACATCGCATATTTGTCCACTTCCCATCAAAACAAAATGATGCGTTATGAAATCTCGTCCCTCTCCAAAACGAGAGAAAGGTAGCACCTTTGGTTGAATTGTCTTGCTTTCTACGGAGGACTAATTGCTCTGGTCGTTATGTGCAGTATTCTTTTGGGCCTCCTTATCTCGAGAGACAATGGATACGCGCCTGGAGGTGGTCAATGGTTTATGAAGCAGCGCCTGGAGTGGCTATAAAGGCCAATTCTGGAGTGACAGGCTCTTCCACAGGTGCTGCAGAGAAATTTGTTTGTCGGGGCTGTTGCACAGTTGGCTCTCCCCTTGCGCCTCTGTCTTTTTTCCTGCCAACTGCTAAGTCTCTTCGACTCGCCACATTTTAGCCCTGTCTTTATGGCTGCCCGCCAGCTCTGGCGAACGCTGGCAACTGACTCCCACGACTTGTGATCAATGTCACACGATTTCATGTCGCGTTTGCAAACGTCTTTATAGCGGAGACATGGACGGCCGGTGGGTCTGATACCAGTGGCGAGCTCACTGTACAATGTGTCTTTGGGGATCCTGCCATCTTCCATGCGGCTCACATGGCCAAGCCATCTCAAGCGCCGCTGACTCAGTAGTGTGTATAAGCTGGGGGTGTTGGCCGCTTCAAGGACTTCTGTGTTGGAGATATAGTCCTGCCACCTGATGCCAAGTATTCTCCGAAGGCAGCGAAGATGGAATGAATTGAGACGTCGCTCTTGGCTGGCATACGTTGTCCAGGCCTCGCTGCCGTAGAGCAAGGTACTGAGGACACAGGCCTGATACACTCGGACTTTTGTGTTCCGTGTCAGTGCGCCATTTTCCCACACTCTCTTGGCCAGTCTGGACATAGCAGTGGAAGCCTTACCCATGCGCTTGTTGATTTCTGCATCTAGAGACAGGTTACTGGTGATAGTTGAGCCTAGGTAGGTGAACTCTTGAACCACTTCCAGAGCGTGGTCGCCAATATTGATGGATGGAGTATTTCTGACGTCCTGCCCCATGATGTTCGTTTTCTTGAGGCTGATGGTTAGGCCAAATTCATTGCAGGCAGCCGCAAACCTGTCGATGAGACTCTGCAGGCACTCTTCAGTGTGAGATGTTAAAGCAGCATCGTCAGCAAAGAGGAGTTCCCTGATGAGGACTTTCCGTACTTTGGACTTCGCTCTTAGACGGGCAAGGTTGAACAACCTGCCCCCTGATCTTGTGTGGAGGAAAATTCCTTCTTCAGAGGATTTGAACGCATGTGAAAGCAGCAGGGAGAAGAAAATCCCAAAAAGTGTGGGTGCGAGAACACAGCCCTGTTTCACACCACTCAGGATAGGAAAGGGCTCTGATGAGGAGCCACCATGTTGAATTGTGCCTTTCATATTGTCATGGAATGAGGTGATGATACTTAGTAGCTTTGGTGGACATCCGATCTTTTCTAGTAGTCTGAAGAGACCACGTCTGCTGACGAGGTCAAAGGCTTTGGTGAGATCAATGAAAGCAATGTAGAGGGGCATCTGTTGTTCACGGCATTTCTCCTGTAGCTGACGAAGGGAGAACAGCATGTCAATGGTCGATCTCTCTGCACGAATGCCACACTGTGCCTCAGGGTAGACGCGCTCGGCCAGCTTCTGGAGCCTGTTCAGAGCGACTCGAGCAAAGACTTTTCCCACTATGCTGAGCAGGGAGATTCCACGGTAGTTGTTGCAGTCACCGCGGTCACCTTTGTTTTTATAGAGGGTGATGATATTGGCATCGCGCATGTCCTGGGGTACTGCTCCCTCGTCCCAGCACAGGCATAGCAGTTCATGTAGTGCTGAGAGTATAGCAGGCTTGGCACTCTTGATTATTTCAGGGGTAATACTGTCCTTCCCAGGGGCTTTTCCGCTGGCTAGAGAATCAATGGCATCACTGAGTTCCGATTTGGTTGGCTGTATGTCCAGCTCATCCATGACTGGTAGAGGCTGGGCTGCATTGAGGGCAGTCTCAGTGACAGCATTCTCCCTGGAGTGCAGTTCCAGGTAGTGCTCAACCCAGCGGTCCATCTGTTTGCGTTGGTCAGTGATTATGTCCCCCGATTTAGATTTGAGGGGGGCGATCTTCTTGATGGTTGGCCCAAGAGCTCTCTTCATGCCATCATACATTCCTCTGATGTTTCCGGTGTCTGAGGCCAGCTAAATATGACTGCATAGGTGTTGCCAGTAGTCGTTTGCGCAACGCCTAGCTGTTCTTTGTGCAGTACTTCTGGCTGCTTTAAGTGCTGCGGATGTTAAATTGCTGGGGGCTTTCTTGTAGTTCAACAGTGCAATGCGCTTAGCGGCTATGACAGGTTCCAGCTCTTCATTATGAGATTGAAACCAGTCTGCATTTCTCTTCGCACTTTTGCCGTAGGTGGTCAAAGCTGACTCATAGATGGCGTCTCTGATGTGGGCCCACTTGGTCTCAGCATCCCCTGTGGGAGTGTTTTGAAGGGCTGTTATAAGTGAATTTAGAAATTTTTGTAACAGCTGTGGGTGAGAAATTCTGCTCGTGTTGATGCGCGGGTGGCCCTTCTGCTTGGAATGATGCAACTTCTTTGGTCTGAGTCTAACCTTGCTGCACACCAGGGAGTGGTCGATGTCGCAGTCCGCACTGTGGAAGCTGCGTGTGATTTGAACACTGTTTAAGGAGGCTCGCCTTGTGACGATGATCTATAGCTGGTGCCAATGACGCGATCTTGGGTGCCTCCATGAAACCTGGTGACAGGGTTTAGTGTGAAAGAACGAGTTGGTGATGCAGAGGTTATGATAGGTACACAACTCAAGCAGTCTCTGCCCGTTCTCATTCATCCTTCCAACGCCATAGCGCCCAAGGCAGGAGGGCCATGAGTCATGGTCGGCCCCAACCCTGGCATTAAAGTCCCCCAGCAGGAATAGGTGTTTGGTGTTGGGGATGCTGCTAATGATGTTATGGAGTTGTTCATAAAACTGGTCTTTAGCTTCAGGTGGGGAGCAGAGTGTTGGAGCATAGATGCTGAGTAGGTATACTGGACCAGAGGTGGTGAGCAGTCGGATGGACAGTATGCGTTCCGAGCCATTTGAGGGAGGCTCTATCATGCTGAGCAAGGAGTTTCTGATGGCGAAGCCCACTCCATGCTGTCTTGGTTCTTCAGGATCCCTGCCCTGCCAGAAGAAGGTGTAGTCTTGCTCTGCTAGGGAGCCACTCGCGGGAAGGCGAGTCTCCTGAAGTGCTGCAATGTCCACATTGAATCTACTGAGCTCGTTGTTAATGATGGCGGTCTTCCGAGAATCGTTGATTTGTGTAAGGTCTTCCGACAGGCCAGGACACATAGTTCTGACGTTCCAGCTTGCAAAGCGAAGGGCTGGTACCTTCTTTCCTTTTTTCATGTTGTTTGGTGCGGTGTATCAGTCCACCTTTCGGGCAATGACCCTGAGCTCCAAGCGCCCATTGAAGCAGGCAGACTGTGGCGGGACAGAACCTTATTGACCGGGGGCTGCCCGGTTTGAGGCGGGCGGTAGCTGTCCAGTGAGGTGCAATGACCTCTCCCACCGACAAAGGCAACCCGTGGCGCCCAGTTTCTACGGCAATTTATCTGGACTTATAACCCGTAACTGCTGCCTTCCGTGTTGTTTTAGTCGCTGTGAGGCAACTATGGAGTGACCTCTCCATGGGGCATTCCTGGGCAAATTTATGGAGGTTGAGAGTTGCCCAGTCGTCAAAACCCCCCTCTCGGCCTTTCTGGTGGGGTCCAAAGGAGTGCAGGACACGACGTTTGGCACCAGTATGGCTGCAGGAACTGCCGGAAACATGCCAAAGGTGACACATGACCGCCTACGGGGTTCCGCTCCGGATTTTCTGTTAGGGTTTACTCCCTTAGCCTTGGTCTCTCCCGAGACGCCCACAAGGCAATGGGGTTGTTGGGGCCCCTACACAGGTGTAGGATGGTGCCGGTGGGAGGAGGGGATGCAAGGGGGAGGGGTAGAGGGAGGGGTGGGGGGAGGGTGCAGGGGAAAGGGATGCGGGGTGAAGATGGTGCGGGGGGTCGGGCTGGGACGGGGTTGTGAGGGGGTGGGCTGAGAGGGTGGAGCAGGGAAGGGGACGGGGGGGGGGGGGGTGGGGTGGAAGGGGGGTAAAGTGGGGGGAGGGGGTGGGGAAGCTGGTGCAGGTAATAAGCCATTTCCTCAGTGCCCACCATCGACGTCCGGAAAGCTCATCCACGTCCTTCGGGAGGTGAAGCATCATTTGGCAGACTTAGAGGCGATTACATTTGCTAAGGGTTTTTTTTTTGCAGTGGTTTAAATAAAGGCATGCAGCATTGCCGACAGTGCGCTGCAGATGCTCTCCGAGCCATCTGCCGCGGGCGCTTTGAAGTTGCGGCCGGGGGTGCCGTTCGTGGATTTTTTGGGTGTTCGGGGCACCTTTTCTCAGGACTTCTCTCGGGTCCCGCTGCTCCTTCTTCACCTCAATGGACTTACCGCACGCCGTGGCTGCAGACACTCTGGGCGGTGAAGACAGCAGGATCGGAGATTGAAGAATCGGCAGCTGTGCTCGTCAGTTTCATCCGGATCAATTTCATTGAGAAAACAAAGAGCAGGTGTGACTGGGGGAGGGCAGTGGGCCCAGGTAACATACACTAAACTAACTGTTAGCTTTTAGTTAGGGCTAAAATGAACTGATTTAAAGAGCCAGGGGAATTTAAACAGTTTAAGAGGGCAGATTGGGGGAGAAAACGTTAGGGCTGGGAGCAGATGGCCATGGATAGAGTTGAACAGCAAGGGAGCTTCCTAGGGAGCTTCCAGCCCAGGAGCCATCTTGAAGATGTATAATCTTCAGTATAATGATAAATAATTCACCTGAACTTTCTCTAATCTGCATTGTCAACGAAATGTTAATTCCGTTCAAACCCACATTTCTACACATTGAAAATGAAGCATTTGCAATTCAACTGCAAATATGAACTGAAGGAAATCTTGATGGCTGTTGATGAATAAGAAAAGCTAGTTATTTTAAGAATAATGCCTACTTTAAGGCAAGGTTATTGTAAATCTGGTGAAGAGTAAGTTAGTCTATGTCAGAAATCCTTCTCTCCGCTGTTTCAGCGGGGGCGTTGGCCAACATTTCAAACAAGGACACCTAAATGAAGAGCAATTTATCCGCCGCGTTGACCTATCATCCCACGTCGTAATTTCAAGGTCAAGTTACGATTGTAACTTTTCTCAAATAAATGATCAATTAATTGAAGACTTTTATTAAAGTGTTGGGTTGTCCAGCACGGTCAAGTGCTGCACCTTCCTGTTAAACTATATTTCATCACATTTTTAAAGCCAACTGTTCTGTCTGAGAATCTATTACTTTCCATCTTCTAGCAAATAACAACCCTTTCAACTGACGCTCGTCAAACAGTTATTTTTAACTCGTGCATAGTCTTGCAATAAAAAATCTAAAACCAATAGTGCTGGAAATGCGCAGCAAGAACACAGCATCTAATGAAGAACAGTTAACCTCTGTACTGTAACCTAAGGACTCCGCTGTGAATTTCCAACATTTGCTGTCTTCATTTCAGATTTCAAATATTCTCTGTTTTCTTTTAATTTGGATTTTGTGAAACCGTGTAGTTTACAACTTAATAAACAGCCTGTCAGGATCCACAAGTATGTGAAGATTAATAGCGTTTTGCAGAAATTAGATGACCAGAGGCATTAATTTAGGAATAGTGATTGCGAAAATACATCAACCGCAAATAAATAATTTATGTTTCCATTTAAGATGCATTTATATGACTTTATTTATGGGTTTCCAAGTATTTAAAAGAAATTTTAATATTTCGAGATGATTCTAATAAACCAGGGTAGATTAATTACACGTGTAGCATGTGGCATTGGGTTTGATGTTATTAGGCATTTAATGCGCCATCCACGTAAGAGCTCATTACTCTATAACTTTGGGATTCTTCACTCCATTGGCAAGGATATATTTGCACGAGATGGCTTAAGATCAGTAAGGACTGAATACTGTAGCTAAAATGATTTATAACGCCGGCCAAAAAAAAAACTGGCAGGATTTCATTATTGTCATTAATGGAAGTTATAAATACAAGCTGTGGTTTAATAGTCGTAGAACCAAATTAAAACAAGTGTAATATTTTATATTAGGTCTCAATAGTCAGACTGTACATTTTAGCGAAATGTTCTGCGCAAGCTCTCCGCATAAATGAGAAAGTCTTGAGATGTTTAGCTTGGTGCTACTGGCTACAGCTGGGAAATTAAACCTATTCATTCGCAAAATCTATAGGGGAAATTACAAGGTTGTAACCAAATTCCATTCTCAAACTTAAGAGAACATTTCGCGCGTACATCAGGCGTTTTGAATGGACTGAATATTATCCCACGCACTAAAGGTATTAATGTTTTCATGCAATAAAAAAAGCTACAAATACAAATTGAGCAGTGCTCGGCATGGAAGATGAAATGGTAACCGAGGGGGAATATAAGGGAGAGAAAGTGGGTAGAGCAGTGAGACAAAAGGAAACAGATAATTAGAACAAAAGCTGTTTGATTACATGAAGAGATGGGCAACAGGAACAGACCGAAAGAGACAGACAAAAAGTAAAATGCTTGCACCGCTAATTTGGGAGAACTTTAATTGTGGGTGCTTTATGAACAAATAAACAATTTGAAGTTCATTCCCAGAAGTAATTTTTAACTTAACTTCTATGTTATGCCTTTGATGTTGTGGAATTAGAACCATAGAACCACAGAAAAATTATGGCACAGAAGGAGGCCATTCAGCCCATTGTGTCTGCGCGGGCCAAAAAAACTAGCCGCCCAACCTAATCCCACTTTCAGGCACCTGGTCCATAGTTTTGCCGGAACAGCACTTCAGGTGCATGTCCAGGTACCTTTTTAAAAGAATTGAGGGTTTCTGCCTCCACTACCATTCCTGGCAGTGAATTCCAGACACCCACCACCCTCTGGGTGAAACAGTTTTTCCTCATGCGCCCTCTAATCCTACTACCAATCACCTTAAATCTGTGCCCCCTGATAATTGAGCTCTCCGCTAGGGGAAACAGGTCCTTCCTGTCTACTCTATCTAGGCCCCTCATAATTTTTTACGTCTATTAAGTCACCCCTCAGCCTTCTCTGTTCTAAGGAAAACAACCCTAGCCTATCCAATCTTTCGGCATAGCTGCAACTTTTGAGCCCTGGCAACATTCTTTTAAATCCCCTCTGTATTCTCTCCAGAGAAATTAAGTCATTTCTGTAATGTGGTGACCAAAACTGTACACAATACTGCAGCTGTGGCCTAACCAGTGTTTTATACAGTTCCAGCATTACATCCCTGCTTTTGAATTCTATACCTCGGCCAATAAAGGAAAGTATTCTATATGCTTTCTTCACCACTCTGTCTACTTGTCCTTCAGAGACCTGTGGACATACACTCTAAAGTCTCTCACTTCTTCTACCCCTCTCAATATCCTCCCGTTTATTGTGCATTCCCTCGCTTTATTTGCCCTTCCCAAATGCATTACCTCACATGGATTGAATTCCATTTGCCACTTTTCCGCCCACTCAACCAAACCATTGATATCTTTCTGGAGTCTAAGGCTATCCTCTTCACTATCAACTACACAGCCAATTTTTGTGTCATCAGCAAATTTCCCAACCATGACTCCCACATTTAAGTCTAAATCATTAATATATACCGCAAACAGCAAGGGACATAACACTGAGCCCCGTGGAACGCTACTGGAAACAGCTTTCCATTCATGTTTTCTCTATAGTAACAAGAAGTAGAAATAAAACAAAGTGCTCTTCATGTCTTTAATTTGTTATTTTTGGTGAAAGTTTGACAGAAAAAACAATAAATATTAACATAAATGTCAATTTATTTTAGAATTATTTACTTCCTCTTAACTTCACGCCAAAATGCTACAGTTAAAACATATTTTGGTCGTTCAGCTCTAGCACTTTATCGCTAATAAATGATTATAGTAAGGTACCTTCTGGTGAACTGTAGTAATTTGCTAAACGTTTCAAAAGAAATATCAGTGTATTACTGATGCCTCTGCGATGTCACCTGCTTATGTAATCTACGTCTGCAAACGCGACATGAAATCGTGTGACATTGATCACAAGTCGTGGGAGTCAGTTGCCAGCATTCGCCAGAGCTGGCGGGCAGCCATAAAGACAGGGCTAAATTGTGGCGAGTCGAAGAGACTTAGTAGTTGGCAGGAAAAAAGACAGAGGCGCAAGGGGAGAGCCAACTGTGCAACAGCCCCAACAAACAAATTTCTCTGCAGCACCTGTGGAAGAGCCTGTCACTCCAGAATTGGCCTTTATAGCCACTCCAGGCGCTGCTTCACAAACCACTGACCACCTCCAGGCGCGTATCCATTGTCTCTCGAGATTAGATTAGATTAGAGATACAGCACTGAAACAGGCCCTTCGGCCCACCGAGTCTATGCCGAACATCAACCACCCATTTATACTAATCCTACATTAATCCCATATTCCTACCAAACATCCCCACCTGTCCCTATATTTCCCTACCATCTACCTATACTAGTGACAATTTATAATGGCCAATTTACCTATCAACCTGCAAGTCTTTTGGCTTGTGGGAGGAAACCGGAGCACCCGGAGAAAACCCACGCAGACACAGGGAGAACTTGCAAACTCCACACAGGCAGTACCCGGAATCGAACCCGGGTCCCTGGAGCTGTGAGGCTGCGGTGCTAACCACTGCGCCACTGTGCAAAGGAGGCCCAAAAGAGAAAAGAGATGTAATCTACACTTTAAAACAGGGGAACGGACACTTTTGGTTAGCGTGTCCCCTATTGAAATTTCCTGCTGAGATTGGTGAATCTTGAGGAACACTTCCATCTATAATAAATGGAGCGGAATTTCGAGATGGATTCGCAGGGAAGGTTCCACATAACCTGCCTTCTCTCAAATTGACACCAAGTAGCAGGTGCAAGGCAGAGATGACTGATGGAAACCCATAACTATGCAGATATTTCTATTTCAATGTTCGGGTCATTTGTCAATTGCCTTTAATGTAGCTTTCAGTATTGAGGGTGGGGTTAGCCATTGTTTGCAGATTTTACATTCAAAGCTGTGGAGTTACATAAGACAATTGTAACACAGAAAATAAATACTTCAAAGTTAAACTGCTGCCACCTTTGCATCAATAGAGAGTAGATTTGAACTGATGTAGATAAACAACTCAGGACTCCGATCACGGAATTTATTGAACCAGAAATTGCGATTCCTCTTGAGGATACCGTGCTATTTTTCTCCCCACTCGTTTGAGTATAACATAAATTGAGTACAAAACTGCGTTTAAAAAGGAAGAACTGAAGTCGATGTAATGCATATGCGTAGCGTCTTCCGAACCTCTCAGTTTGCTTCACCACCAACGAATTACAAAGTGGAGTTATTGTTGTTTTGTGTACTAATAGCAAATGCCAGTGTAGGCAAAGCATTCAGCGGGCTCCTTGTCCGCCTTCAAATGGTACTATGGGATCTTTCACGCCCATTTGAACTCTCAGGGTGGGCCTCAGTCTCCTCGACAAGGCAGCATTCTCTTAGTACTGCAATAGAATGCCCATCTCGTATATGCGTTCAAGTCCTTGAACCTACACGCTTCCTCAGAGGCGAGAGAACCATCACTGAGCGAAATTGTCAGTTTCAGGTTGTCCACTCATAGCGTCATAGAAACTTACAACACAGAAGATAGCCATTCGGTGCTTGTGGCCAGCCTTTGAAAGACCGATCCACTTATTAACATCCTACATCCTTTTCCCCATATCACAACATGGTTCTCTTCTGGGTCAGAAAGCCATAGATTCAAGTCCGACACCAGAGACTTAAGCACAAAATCTAGGTTGACACTTTTGTGCAGTACCGAGGGAGTTCTGCACTGTCTGAGGGGCAGTAATGAGGGAATATTACTGTCAGAAGTATGATTTTTCAGATGAAAAGCTAAACCAAGGTCCCGCCTGTCCGCTTAAGTGGAGGTAAAAGATCGAATGGCACTATTTCGAAGAACAGTGTCCTGGCCAATATTTATCCTTCAATCAAAATCACGAAAAAGCAGGTTTGGTCATTATCACATTGCTGTTTGCGGTTATACGTAAATTTGTTGCTGCTTTTCCCAACACGACAATAGTGACTACATTTCAAAGAAATGTAATTGGCTGGGAAGCATTTTGGGACGTCCTGAGATCGTGAAATTTGCTCTAGAAGTGGAAATCTATCTTTTCTTTTTCTTTCATCTCCAACTATTTAACCAATTCCCTTTTGGAAGTCGCTACTGAATCTGCTTCTATCACCCTTTGAGCAGTGCATTCCAGTTCCAAACAACTGGCTAGCTAAAAAGTATTCTCCTCATCTCCCCTCTGATGCTTTTGCCAATTATCTTAAATCTATCTTCTTTGGTTACTGACCCACCCATCAATGGAAACAATTTCTTATTATTTACTCTTCATGGCCTCACCCATCCGTATCTCTGTAACCTCTTCCAGCTCTAATACCTTCTAAATTCTGTGTTTTTTCAGTTCTGGACTCTTACGTACCCTCAATCTTCTTGTCCCATCATTGATGGCTGAGCCTTTAGCTGAATTGGGATTAAAAATGATAAAATGGAATGTTGATTTGCGGTATGATGAAGAAGGCTCAATGGGCTGAATGAATTCCTTACAGTGAGCAGGTCTGAGTCGCATCTCAAAGTATAACACAGTCCTGTCAGGTATTACTACTACATAGAATTACATAGAATACACAGACACAGGAGGTTGAGCCTAACTATTGATGTTTATCTTCCACATGATTTGTACTCCTAATCTCATGTGCCCACCCTGTTATTGCTCACTTTGCCCCGTTCAACAATCTGTCTAACCAATTCTTATATGTTGAGATGGCTTTGCAATAGGGGTAGGGTAGAATATTGGCTATGTTACTGGACTAGTAATCCAGTGTCCTGAATTAATGATCCAGAGGTATGATTTCAAATCCCACGAAGGTAGCTGGGGAATTTGAATTCAGTTAATTAAATAAACCTGGAATAAAAAGCTGACATCAGTAATGGTAACCATGAAGCTACTCGGTTGTTATGAACACACATTTGGTACACTAATGTCATCTCAGGAAGGAAATCTG
Organism: Heterodontus francisci; assembly: GCF_036365525.1. NCBI lineage: Eukaryota > Metazoa > Chordata > Chondrichthyes > Heterodontiformes > Heterodontidae > Heterodontus > Heterodontus francisci. The sequence goes on from NC_090403.1 coordinate 54,353,411, forward strand.
CCGCCTTCACCCAGTCTGCCTTGTCGTGATTCCAGACCACAACAATGGCTGAGCAAGTCACTCAGTTGTTCCACATCGCCACATAACATAATATGAATAAAGCCAGACAGATCACTCAGCTTTAACCTAGACATTGGATTCGAATATGGCAAAGCTACACCGAGCCCAGTCGACCCAGAAAAGCCCTCCTCATTAACGTCTGTGGACTTGTGCCAAAATTGGGAGAGCTGTCCCACAGATGTAGTCATTTCATTCAATGTCAACAGGACGGTCCCACCAGAGGTGATGGCACAGTGGTATACAGTCGGGACAGAGTGGCCCTCGGAGTTGTCAACATTATTTCTGGTGTCTCATGGCATCAGGTCAAACATCAGCAGGAAGACATCCTGCCCTCCCTCGCTGATGAATCAGTACTCGTTCATGTTGAACACCACTTAGAAGAAGCATTGAGGGCAGCAAGAGCACAAAATGCACTCGAGGTGCAGAACTTCAATGTCTATTGCCAAGAGTGGCTTGGCAGCGCCACTACTGATCAAGCTGGCCGAGTCTGAGTATTTAAGTGCAAAACTGGGCCTGCAGCATGTGGTGAGAGAACCAACATGAGGGAAAAATCTACTTGACCTTGTCCTCACCAATCTACATGTCATGGATGGATCTGTCTGTGACATTATTGGTGGAGTGACTACCGCACTATCCTGGTGGAGACGAAGTCCTGTCTTCACATTGAGGACACCCTATATTGTGTTGTGTACAATTACCACCGTGCTAAATGGGATATATTCAGAAAAGATATAGCAACTCAAAACTGGACATCCATGAGCACTGTGGGCCATCAGCAGCAGCAGAACTGTATTCCACCACAGTCTGTAACCTCATGGCCTGGCATATCCCTCACTCTACCACTACCATCAAACATGGTTCAATGAGGACTGTAGAAGAGCATACCAGGAGCAGAACCCAGCATACCTACAAATGAGATGTGAACCTGTTGAAGCTACAACACAGGATTATATGCATGCTAAACATTGGAAGCAGCATGCTATAGGCAGAACTAAGTGATTCCACAAGCAACAGATCAGATCAAATCCCTGCAGAGCTGCAACGAGTTATGAATGATGGTGGACAATTAAGCAATTAACAGGAGGAGGAGGATCTATGAAAATCTCCACCCTCAATGCTGGTGGAGTCCAGCATTTGGGCACAAAGACAAGACTGAAGTGTTTGCAAACACCTTTGGCCAGAATGCAGAGTGGAGATCCTCATTATCACAAAAATTAGGATTCAGCCAATTTGAAAGACTCCATGTGATGTCATGAATTGGCATAAAGCAAAGGCTATGGGTCCCGACAAGATTCCGGCTGTAGTGCTGATGACTTATGTTGCAGAACTAGCTGCACCTCTAGCCAAGCTCTTCCAGTACAACTACAATAGTGACAACTACCCAACAAAGTGGAGAATTGGTGAGATATGTGCTGTCCACAAAAAGTGGGACAAATCTAATTTGGCCAAATACCACTCCATCCACCTTCTCTACTCATCAGCAAAGTGACTGATGGTGCTATCAGATTGCACAATTTACCAATAACCTGCACACCAATGCTCAATTTGTGTCTTGATATGACCACTCAGCTCCAGAGGTCATTGCAGCCTCAGTCCAAATAGGGACAAAAGTGCTGAATTCCAGATGTGAGGTGAGAGTGTCTGCCCTTGAAAGCAAGGAAGAATTTGACTAAATGTGGCATTAAGCTGCTCTAGTAAAATTAAAGACAATGGGAATCAGGGGTGGACTCTCCACTGACTGTACTCATACAGGCTGTGCTTGATGTAGGTCAGTCATCTCGGTCCCAGACCCAACTGCAGGAGTTTCCCCAGGGTAATGTCTTAGGTCCAACCATCATTAGCTATTTCATCAATGACCATCCTCCATCATAATGTCAGAATTGGGGCTGTTCTCTGATGATTACACAGTATTCTGTTCCAGTCGCAACTCCTCTGATAATGAAGCAGTCTATTTCCACAAGCAGAAAGATCTGGACAATGTCCAGGCTTGGGCTGATAACTGGCAAGCGACATCCGTGCAACACAAGTGCCAGGCAATGACAATCTCCAACAAGAGAGAACCTAACCATCTCCCCTTTGATGTTCAATGGCATTACCAACGTCGAGTCCCACACCAACTATAGTCAGGGGGGTAACCTTTGACCAGAAACTTAATTGGACCAGCCACACTATTGCAATGGCTGAAACAGCAGGTCGGAGGATGCATATTCTGCAGCGAGTGACTCACCTCCTAACTGCGCAGTCTTTCAATCATTTTCAAGTCATAAGTGTGATGGAGCACTCACCACATGTCTAGATAATGCAGCTCGGACAACACGCACGAAACTCGACACTATACAGGACAAAGTTGCCCACTTATTCAGCACTATGTCCGTCATTCAGGTCCTCCACCACCAGCCCACTGTAACTGTGGTGTAGACCTCTTGATTATCTCAACACCCCTTCTATTACAATCAGCCCAGGGTGTAAATATAGCTAAAACAAAAGCTAAATACTACAGATGTAGGAAACATTGATTAGAAACAGCAAATGCTGGAAACACTCAGCAGGTCAGGCAGCGTTTGTGCAATTCTGATGACAGGTCGTCGACCTGAAACGTTAACTTTATTTCTCCGTCGATGCTGGCTGATCTGCTGAGTGCATCCAGCGTTTGCGGTGTTTCTATTAGTAAAATATAACTATTCATTAAGTATACAGTTTGCTCCACGTCCTATGAAGAGCAAAGCAATTGCCAAGCAAACGAGTTTCATTCGACTGGTACATATGCTAAATTTGCAACATTGTAATCTACCATGTCAAGCAGAAAAACAGCAGGAAAAGGGAAACATACAAGGCCAAGCAGTACTTGGCGAAATGCTACTTAAGGGCTTCTTTGCATCTAGTACAGATCAGTCTCGATCTCATTGAACGGAGGAACAAGCCCGATGGGCTGAGAGACATATTCATGTTCCTAGGTTCCGATATCACTTGGGAAGAGGCACAGCAGCTGGCCTAAAACAAGGTGGGATGGAACAGGCGGTCGCTGACCCCACGTGCCTTGGAATACCTGGAGATTCCACTTCATAGATTAAGAGCAAGCATGTTTTATTAGAGCCCTTCCATTAATTTCTTTCTACAATAACTTTCTGTTTATTGCCTTTTACAAACCTGGCCGAACCTTTTCCACAAACTGCATCGCTAATCTTTGTCCCATTGGTTAAGTGGTTTGCTGAAAACATCAACGAGCACAAAGCTTATCCCTTGATGTAAAGTATATTTCTGCAGGCAAATTAAAAAAATGCAATCATATCCCTTACTTCCGATTGGATTCCTGATTATATAGTAAAGGTGTTATGATATTTTTTTTAATCTTTTCAGTTTTTGACTCAGTGCTGTGTTCTACGAATCACATTTCTTCCTTGATACTTTTTTGTCGGTACTGTATTACATGATAACAAACGGTTATTGTACAATGCGTTGTCAGGTTAACTATAAATGCAGCAAAATATTTTTCAAGCAACTTTTTTGGGGGTGGGGGGTGGGGGGAGGTTTAGTGGGGAAACTTTAAAACTTGTTTTAATTAGCAAATGAAGTTTTCGTTGCACCAAGATTTCATCATAACAAGAGTAATTATCACAGGTTGCTATCCCGAACTTTAATATAACTCACCTTCATTGAAATTGAATTTATTGTAATAGAAAACAAAAAGTGCAAATACTGAAAATCTGAAACTGGATTTGGACATTCGAAATTCCTCTGTTCTTACGCAGATGCTATTTGGCCTCCTGAGTGTTTCGAGCATTTTCTGTTTCTGATTATAACAGAGTTCTGCTATAACGGTATTTAGCGATATCAGGACTCGTGAAAGTAAGCATTCATTGTAAGAGTGCTAATGAAAAACAGCATTTCACTGTAAAGGGTTGATTATAAAATGTCTTCACTATAAAAGTAATGAATATAATTTGGTTTCATAATGGCAGGCTTTGCTGTAACAAGATTTTGTTATAAAATATTCCATTAAACAGAGCTTCACTATATCAGAGTTTCACTAAAAACTGAGTTATAACAGTGATCATTGCGTATTTCACAATAGTAAGGTTCATTATCGCATAATTACACTAGGACAAGGATCCGCAGGTTCAATATTACGATGTTTTAGTATAACATTTGTTATTACAGTAAGGTTTCATTATCACACATTTGATTATATCTGGGGTTCACTACGATAAGATTCAGGATACAACGTTTAAAAATTACACAGCTTGTCTCCAAAATGATTTAGTTGTAATATGGGTCATTATTAATTAGAATCACAATACAGTTTATTTTAATAGATTACACCAGAGCAGTGGTTGGCCATAACAGGACTTACTGTGATCAGTTTATGATCAGGGTTTCATGGTGTAGTTGGGGAAAAACTTATACTCTTCATTGGACGCTTTTTTTGGACGTGCGTTTGTACAAATGTTTATCACACCTTTTGTGCCTTCTTCTACAATCCCTCCTGCAATCCAAACTGCAGTGAGTTGCCTTGGAGGCCTACCCAATTAAACAAATATTTAACGAATTTCGCACTACTGTAACAGAATTATAGAAAGCTATTTTGTACAATTAAAAGCGTTGCATAATTAGATTTGAACAGATTAAATCGACAAATTTCCTCCAAAACAGCAATTTGTATTTCTATAACGTATACATGCAGTACACGCCTAAAAGCAACGCACAAAAAGGAAACGGACCTCCAGGGGACCCAGGGGAGGAGTCAAAATATGGTCGATAAGCGTTTTGAGAAGGGTTTTGAGGACGAGAAGAGTCGAAAAGTGGAAGAATTGAGGTAGGGAATTTCATTGTTGGGCTAAAAACTTTCATTATGATGGAGTAGAAGGATAAGGAATCAAAGGAGGACTGAGTGAGAGGACCGAAGGACACAATCTAGGATCTAGGGCTCGATGAAGACCAGTTAGGGCTGGGTAAGGTCTTGGGGAGATTTAAAATAAGGAGGCAACTGAGACGATAAGAAATTAACTTGTGAGAATATAATAATATTAATCATCAAAGATTACTTTTGAAACTAAAAATATTGGTCCATTAATTGGGAATCGCCCTTCACTTCACTCTCCCAATCAGAAATTAATGAAATAAAAGCAAAATACTGCAGATGCTGGAAATCTGAAATAAAAACAAGAAATGCTGGAAATGCTCAACAGGTCTGGCAGCATCTGTGGAGAGAGAAGCAAAGTTGATGTTTCAGGGGAGTTCTGATGAAAGGTCACTGACCTGAAAAGTTAACTCTGCTTCTCTCTCCACAGATGCTGCCAGAGTTGCTGAGTATTTCTTGCATTTCTTGTTTTTAATTTCAGAAATTAATGATCCCGCTACCGAGGAGTCCAAATAGGTCAACGCCGCCACTGGATACATTTGCATGCACAGAAATCCTGAATAGCCAGCTTCCAAGTCCACTGTCTGGTACTCAGCTGGCGATTCACTGTCTGGTACTCAGCTGGCGATTCACTGTCTGGTACTCAGCTGGCGATCCACTGTCTGGTACTCAGCTGGCGATTCACTGTCTGGCACTCAGCTGGCGATTCACTGGCTGGTACTCAGCTGGCGATCCACTGTCTGGTACTCAGCTGGCGATTCACTGTCTGGTACTCAGCTGGAGATCCACTGTCTGGTACTCAGCTGGCGATTCACTGTCTGGTACTCAGCTGGCGATTCATTGGCTGGTACTCAGCTGGCAATTCACTGTCTGGTACTCAGCTGGAGATCCACTGTCTGGTACTCAGCTGGCGATCCACTGTCGGGTACTCAGCTGGCGATTCACTGTCTGGTACTCAGCTGGCGATTCACTGTCTGGTACTCAGCTGGCGATTCACTGTCTGATACTCAGCTGGCGATTCACTGTCTGGTACTCAGCTGGCGATTCACTGTCTGGTACTCAGCTGGCGATTCACTGGCTGTTGCTCAGCTGGCGATGCACAAAAATAATGCAAAGACGGATAAGGGACTATTATTTTCTTGGTGATCACATGTACGCTCTAAACCAGTTGCATATACAAAAACAAATTTCGTGGGTTTTATTAATAAAGATGAACTTTGCACACAGCTCAATTTTTGTAAGCATATTTCTTAAACCACGTCTTGCTTAAATTGGGGACAATTGCTTCTGTTTATGAAAAGTATATTTCAGGCAAATATTTAAACACCATGGCGATTATTTGGAGTCTTGGAGTCTTGCTTTACTGACACGATTATGAGTAGCTGACAATGTGTGCAGTTATGTTAAGTAAAGAAGGGAATAAAGAATTTGCATTTATACAGCTCCTTTCACAATTTCAGAGCGTCCAAAAGCGCTTGATACTCAAAGAAATACATTTTTGAAGTGCGGTCTATTGTAATTACTACTGTAATGTCAAGAAACGTATTATTACAGGTGCATTAAACGGTTCGATATTAAGTTAAATTTATGCTTTACGATCTGAATTTTAGAGTCAGAAATCAATTCCTCAACTGAAGAACAATGTAATTTTCATATCGATGCCCCCTATCTTTAGGTCGACAGGTATCTACACCCGTTCGCCCTCTGCTGTTCAATGAACATCATTACGTGGGACCAGCGATTATTTCACGACTGTATTAATCAGAGGTGAAGATTCAGAGTATTTCCACGGCGCTATTATAGATGTTGATTCTAATGTCATTGGGTACCTTCCTCTTCTCCCTTTGTCCAATTTCAAAAAATGATAATATCATAATTGATAACTGTTTATCGGTTATGTTCCTGCAAATTCGTAAATCAAATTCCGTCGATTCCCAGGTTCTGCTGCTTAGCTTATATTGACAGAGAACTAAGTGCTTCATCTGGGGCAGAAAAGATAACGTAGTTAGAAAGGATAATCATATCAATAGAAGTAAGGCATGCTTCACTCTTTATAGTTTTAACTTTAGTGCATTTATGAAAATAGGCTTGGAATCTCCAGAATGAACAATACTTTGATAAATATATTTTAACAATCCACTGCTTGAAACAATCAGACGCTCAACTCTATAGAACAAAGTACAATTCTTTACAATATTTATGATTTGATAATGTACGTACAATTATTCAAAATCTATCTATCTATCTATCTATCTATCTATCTATCTATCTATCTATCTATCTATCTATCTATCTATCTATCTATCTACCATGAGTTTTGTATACGGTGATCAACTTGCACTTGTAACCAAACAGCAATCTGTTTCGAATTTTCAGTTTCATTCGGACCAAGATTAACGATTTTTATAAAACTTATACTGTGATATTAGTACGTTTAACGTTCGAGAATTTTAACTAAGTGAAAATATTTCTGATCTGCCAAGACTAAATCTCTATGAGTTTCTCTACCTTGGAAGGGTGATGCTGGAACTCCGTGCCTTGAGATGAACAGAAATCTATGACAACGTTTCTGTATTTTGCAGCTGCTGTTTCACAACTAATCTGCAACTGAACTACCAGAGCATGCAGTTCAATCTCTTCGACTAATATATCAGCTTCCGGGACTCTAAGCGTTAAATACAAGTAATGGTTCCTAGCTGTAAACAATAACCCCATTTCACTAGAACTGACGTATCTTTAAAGTCTCTCTGATAGAAAAATAACTTTAGTTTAATACATTTAAAACATCAATACTCGAGGAGTTCAGCCTGGACTTGTGTGGACGGCTGCGAATGTAAAGAGCCAGTGTCTTTCTATGAGGGAATCAGGCCTCCAGCCGTTTGCTTTTCAGCAGAACGCTCATGAGAGGCGAAACCCGACCTTAGAACGGCTGCAAAGGAAATAGAAAATACTTCGGACATTGTCCTTCAAAATCAGCGATTCAATCAACCAGCAATGAATTTCGAAATAAACAATTTGCACTCATTTAAAGGCAAACTCCAGTACTTTTACAAAACTCCTGTAATTAGATCCAGTTCATGGTCATTTCAAGAGAACTATGCCGCAACTAATCGTAGGAATAACACCATGAAAAGAGTTAATTCTTACAGGATCGTCAGTTTGCACTAATTTGGAAAATCTCATCCCTCCATAGCGGGTTTGCCCATGTAAAAACAAAATGTGATAAAATGCGATGACACTATTAGTTTATGGTTACGTGTATATAAAGAGTCTAGACAGAGGACTGTAGAGAATATAGTGCAAGTCAAGGGGAAAAAAACATTGAAACTAATCCGTCCCATTAAAGTATCCAATGATTTAGCCTCCACACTCAACCTAGCAGATTATTGTAAACATTTATCATTCTTTGAGTAAAGCTGTTCTTCCAAGTATTTGGTTCTTTTTTTCAAAATATTAAATTGAAGTGCATGTCCTCTGGTTCTCAACTCTTGGATTATCTGGAAGTCATATTCCTAAATTTATCTAATCGCTACCACTAAATATATTCTATACCTCCATGAGGTCTCCCTTTTAACTTCTTCTTTCTAGATTATAGAACTTGAGTATCTCCAATTTTCTCTCACAGCTCTTCCCCTTTATGCTTCGGGTTACTCTTGTTGCTCTGCTCTGCACCGTCTCCATTGCATGTACATGTTTTTGTGACGCGCTGGCCGGAACACAATACGCCAAGTGACGTCTGACCTGTACGCTGTAAGGACTCAGCATAACTTCTAAAGACTTTCTTCTGGATATATATTCCAGCTGTCTCTCCGCTTTATTGCTTTTCTTTGCCATGTTGTCTAGACTTCGAGAGTGATAAGTCTTCTATCACTCCCAGGTCAATTTCTCAGGCTGCAATTAGACCACTTATATGGTCTAAGACTGGTCTCAATTTGAATCAGTTGTATAGAATAAAGTTATAATGAAAACTGATTTAGACATCCCGCACATGCACGGAATATGGAATCGTGTTATGACTCAAGCGCATTTAGACGATTATGCACAGATTACGCATTTGAAGGTTCTGCAGGTACATTGTAAAGCGAAGTGCAATAAAAAGTGTGCAAGACAACAATTTTACTTATTTTGTAGTGGTGTCGAACCTGTTATTTTTTTTTATTGGTGGGGGATCAATACACGTCGTGAGACTGTGCATTGCGCATGTTTATATATTATCCTAGGCAAAGTGGTGTCATACTTAGAGTCTATTCACAGTAGGATGAGTCCAAAACCTCATATTAGAAGGGGGTTCAAATCTTGGGCCAACAAATGCTGTTGAATTTACCCTTCTGCAAAGCAGAAATTTTCTATATTAACACAAAGGTGGTTGTAAGGAGATGTTCTTTCTTTTGTTCTGATAGCACAATTGCAAACATTGCATATCTATGATAGATATTTGATCAATATGCGATACTTAGAGATATCGTTGTTATCTATTTATTTTCACATTTGTCCACTCAGCTGCATAACAGATGCAAATATTTCTGCAAAACCCTTGCTGCTGCTTTACTTATTTCGCCAAACCTGATAATTTTGATATCCAGGTAATTAGTGTAAATGGGGAAAACACGGGGATCTCAATATTAACCCGAGTGGAATGGTTCTAATTTCTTCCAGTTGAAACCAGCATCTCTGGTTTCCTATTTTATAACCAATATCTTATCCAGTTATACCCTGGATCCCTGTATTTTTCAGGTTAATAAGACGTTTGTCAAAAGCATTCTGAAAGTTCCACATAAATAATATCCTACCATTTTACGATTGTGCTTGTAACGTCTTCAAAGGATTCTAAACGGTTTTCAAAAGTCTTCCCCTCTTAAATCAATGCTGACTCTTTCTACATAGGAATGATAGCAGGCCGTCCAGCCCTTCGAGCCTGTTCCAAATATTCAAATTAGGTTGTGGTTGAGATCCACTTCCCCGTCATTCCCAGATTCTCTTACCCAAGAAATTTCTATCGATCTCAGTCTTGAAAATTTAAATTGACCCAGAATCCACAGTCTCTTAGGGGAGAGTTCCAATTTCCAATAGCCTTTGCACTAATGTTTTTCTGATTTCCCTCTTAAATGTGGCTAGTTTTAGAATTGTATCCGCTTGCTCTTTTTCCTCACCAGATGAAACAATCTACAGATATCAAATATATCGAAAGCTTTAATCATTTTAAACGCCGTTATTAGTGCACCACTCAGCCTTCTAAACTCAAGAGAATACTAGCCATGTATACGCAACCTGTCCTTATAAATTATCCCTTTATGCCCTGAATCATTCGTATTAAAACGCGTGTGTAAATGACAACAGTCAATGCACTTCAATCTAATATATTGTGTGCCATGTGTCAACAATGTATAGCAATTCATTTGAGATATTTCCAGGTGATAGAATGCTACATGAACGCGAGTTGTAATTTTGTGGGGGTGGGGGGGGGGGGGGGGGCGTTCAAAGTGTCATAGCATCATTTACGGCATAGGAGGAAGCCATTCGGCCCATCGAGTCCATGCCGCGGAGCAATCCAGTCAGTTCCACTAGCCATTCTATCCCTATAGCTCTGCAAGTTTATTTCCTTCAAGTGCCCAACCAATTTCCTTCTCAAATCATTCATTGTCTCCGCTTCCACCACACTGGGGCAGTGAGTTCCAAGTCATTACCACTCGCTGCGTAAAGAAGTTTTTCCTCATATTACCCCTGCTTCTCTTGCCGAAAACCTTAAATCTTTGTCCCCTTGTACCATCATTTAATGGGAAGTTTTTTCTTGTCTAACTTATCTAAGTCTGTCACAATCTTGTACACCTCTGTCAAATCTCTCCTCATTCTCCTTTGCTCCAGGGAGAACAACCCCAGTTTTTCCAATCTAACCTTGTAACTAAAATCCCCCATCCCTGGAACCATTCTGGTAAATCTCCCTCCGCACCGTCTCAAGGATCCTCACATTCTTCCTAAAGTGTGGTGACCAGAACTGGATGCAATACTCTAGTTGGGGCCTAACCAGAGCTTTATAAAGGTGCAGCATATATCTGCACATCTGTTGCCATGTAGATACTCTAGTTTCTTAATTGGAATAGTTTCAATGATTTTAGCTATTAGTGATATTAGGCTAATGAGTTTGTCGTTATCTCGGTCAAATATAGTGCCCTTTTTAAATCTAGGCACTACTTATGCTGCTTTCAGTTCGACAAAACCTCAGCAGTGCCCAATCATTCGTTCATGACGATAGCCAGTACGACGCAAATTTCCTCTATAGTTGGCGTCAAAATCCACAGGATTGATATTATCTGCCCGAAATTGTTTGTGTTAAATTTCCTTCAACTTGGCAAGTAGCTCGGCTGTACTAGCAACAACTCCTGTTATTGGGAATGTTATAAGAATTGGATGTTGTTTGTGTTGTATTTCTTAGTGAATGTTTCTAAAAAAAAACATCGTTTAACATTGTAATTATTTTGTCTTCTACAGCTCTTATATCTAAGGGTGATATCCTCCACACTAACTGTTATTTTATGTAATGGTACTGGAAGCAAATATGTGTATGCCTGCCTGTGGTAGTCAACATGTTTATATCCATGTCTTTCTGCACGGCAGTGTATTTGTGTGCTATGTTCATGTCTTTCTATCAGAGATGCTGCATATGTTGTATTTGTATATCTGTGTGCGAGAGCGAGAACACATCATTTTGTGTGTGATACTATACGTGTTTATGTGTATAGTAAAGGGTTCGTGCACCGTGTGTGAGTGAAAACATATATTGTGTATGTCTGTGCGCGTGGAAAAAATGAAAGTGTCACAAGCCAAAGAGCTATTTTAATGAGTGAAACTGATTACAAAAACAAACAGAAATATTGACTGTTTACGGTTAGCTGACTTCATCCACATAGCAACAGAAGTTCGGAAACAGTGTAGGTACCTCTTAAGGTGTAAAATGAGACTTTTGCAACCAATGAAAACAGGGAACTCGAAATTCGAGCACTGCAAGAGTTAATATTATGCACACACATTGCGTGATTGCTGACGCCTTCGACTCCTTGTTGCTGTTCTTGCTGATTCAAGTTCATCCCTATACGGTGTAAAATGAATCACATCGGCTCTTTTGTCCTAAATTACCTCCAGTATGTAAACCCAGTAACAGTAAGTAATTTATTCATCATGCCATTTCTAGTCTTTTTCTGTCTCTCTGTTATGACCACTGCAGCTATGAACTTCTCTCCCCTCTTCTAAGCTTTAAGTATGTGGTTCTTGACACTATTCCTCCTCCCGGCATCCTCAAAACTCATTGACAGGTTTTCACTGCGGTTCCCTCTTTTCCAGAACAGTGCAACTTCTCACTCCCCTCACTTTTACCTTTCTATTGTTTTCAGGATTTCAAACCACGCTATTGGGGTCACTTAAGCATATTCTAATCGACATTTTTAAAAACTCTTTGGACCCTTTGTGGTAGGGTGCATTAGGGACCTTGGCTATCCACCTTGACCTCTCGTTTTTTAAAAAAGAAAATCATCCATTGTAGTTTACAGTTTTTTTAAAAAGCCTTTTTTCACCATCGTTGAAAATTTGGTGTCTGCCCTTTTGACGTTGAACATAAAGCGACTGTTAAGAACGGCCTAATTCCTCCGAACTTAAATTTAAAACTGCTTGGATTCATTTACCATTCACCCCAATTTCTTCGTGTTTCTTGGGCTGGGCGAGAAACAGTTTAGCTTTCATGAAATGACTTTATTTCCTGATTTAATTTCGCTGGTGCACCAACCTGCGCAGATCCGTTTGCGGTTGAAGTAGCACATTTGTTCAGAACGAGTGAAATAATTACAATTCAGCTCGGAGCCAATTGTGCATATAGATCAGGGAAGGCTGCTATAAAAAGGCTCCAATTTGTTTTGTAGACTAATTTTAAAAATAAAAACATGCAAAATTTCATTGTAAATGGCACTGTAAAAATACTGTAATCCTGTCGGAAATACACAGAGTGGGAACAGAGATCTAAGCTCTGGTCATGCAGTGTATTTACAGGGAAAATAATTAATGTTCATTTACGGTTCGTTGAAGGGGAGAGAGAATTTTATTTGCTGAAATACTTCCTGTTTCCTCCCCATGCGTTCTAAATTATTACGACACAGTAATAATGATGAAAATTTGAGTGGCTGTGGATACTTAAGTGCCACTGCGCATTTGTAAAGCTTCCTTTCAACGTTTAAACACGCAAAAATCAGCCTGTCACATTAATCTGGCCTTTTTACATAATACAATAAACTTGCTTGCTTTTGTCGTGTTTGCAATACGTTCAAAATTATTTATTTCTGCTTTGCAAATCCATAGTTTTTAAATATTCATTCGTGCAAACGAGCTTCCATGCAAATGAAAAATGATCGACAATGCTAGAAATTGGAATTAAAAACAAAATGCTCGAAATACACAGTAAATCAGTCAAACTGTGAACAATAAAACTTGGGCGAAAGTTTCAGGTGTATATAAACCGTTAACTTGCTCTTTGTCTCCATCGATGTCAACTGTATCCAGAATCTTCTGCCTATATCCTGGACGAACCTTTTTCGCCCTTGAATCTCGTATTTTCTATTATCAAAAACAAAGCAAAGCGGATATTCTCCCTTATTTTACGGTTAGATTAAAAATCTACATTCCGAAAACCACGCCGTGCTGAAGGATTACTTATTGAGATCTTTTCACGAATGCTATAATTTTAGAATTAATCTGATGTTTGTATACCATGCCGTAAATGACTCTATGACTTTATGACTACTTTCGTGGAATACTTTTATTTTGCTATTTTCAGTGTCAAACCGTGCTTAATTGTAACATATGTTAAATTTTAAACGCTTCGTTAAGAGTAGAAAAGTTGCCAACTTTCAGTTTTTTGAGATCCTGGAAGGGATTATTTCATAATAGCTACAGATTTATTTGCAAAATAATATAAACAGAAAGCCGGTGAAAAATGTCTGAGATATTTATTTTCGAGGCCGCCTGTTCACCTCTTTTCTTGCAAGTTGGAATAAGGCACGTGTCTGCTTGTTAGTAAAATACGAGAAACGGTGGGTTCATATATCTTTGTACCTGCATCCGTTTGATAGTTAATATTGTCTATTAACCGTTTCTATAACGATCAAATGTGGATAGTCTTCGCAAAATGTGTACAAGTGCACTGAAAAGCGAGGCCGAAAAGCGGCAATTTATTGGCGGACTAATTAAATAATTTTTTTTGATGCTGGTGTATAGACATCGAGCATCATTCCCCAGAGCACTGGCAAAAAGTTTAAAATGCTCACAAGAGTTATTGTATACAAAAAGCGCTTCTGAGTGACTTGTGCCTTGGCCGAGTGCTGAACATTCTGTGCATCGGTCTTATTGAAAACGAATTAGCATTTCGACTGATTGCTTTCGATAGCAAATTCTTTTCAAGTTTGTTGTACAGTTTCAGCTGACCTCGGCCAGGTTCCAAGGCAGGACAATAGTCCTGCTATGGTGCAGTACTCTAATTGGCACAATTTTTATGTTGCTTGCAAACAAACATATGCGCTAATTTCATAAAGCTTGGGTTTAATCCACATTCCTGTATCAAACCCTCCAATAAACTTCGATCTGCAACAAAACATAAACCTAGTCTAAAATTTGTGCTCCAGCTAACAGGCAAAGATGAATGAATGATCAAATTCTATATTTCTTTTTTACTTTTTCAATTATTTTTCTCGGATACAACTAAATGTAAAGATTTATTAACGACTCCCGAAGGGAAATGGCAGGCGTCAGTGAAAGCCTCTGAGCTAATGTGTGCGAGCCAATCCAGCATGATGAAATATAGAGCATTTCTCTCAATGTTTTGTATTCTTATAATGTGGCGAATAAAACGAGTTGCTAGGGTAGAAAAAAAAACGCATTTTACAACGAATACACAGATTGACTCATAATAAGTTACACGAGTTAATCCATTTTCCAAAGCTTTTGTTGTAGCTTTGCCTTCAATTTCAAAAGAAAATAAATAACGAGATTTGTACCACATTCCACATGCTTGATTGGCAGAACGGTGGCAATCTCAAGGTAATACTTGCGTGCTCTTACTGGAACACGGTGTATTTGTTTTTGGTTGGATTACTATGTCTCAATAGAATTGTAATTAAAATTATTGTAAAACAGCCAGACTGGTACAAATTAACCACTGTACCTTGGGAGGACAGATTGCACAGGTCACCTTGGAAGGACACTTTAAATCAAATATTATGATAAATAAAAAATATGCGGTGGTTGGTAAACAATTTAGTAAAATAAGTAACTATGGGATGTTTTGAAATAGTTATTTGGTGGATAGGCAAGATTCTGCCAAGATTATTTTATTAAAATAAATAGTGGACCACAACAGGCCTTTAGAACAAAAAGGAACATTTTTACTTGTTGGTTTCAAACGATAAGGGACGAAATCATCAGAAGTATTTTCACACAAAATATTTCTTTTCTTTTATTAGATGGCTACCACTTCAAATTGACACCACAACAGACACAATAATAAAAGATAACAACAACATATATTTAAAAGCTGCAGACGCCCCATCGCCTGTGAAGCAATGTTGGCCCCCTAAAGTGGTTGGTACGAGTAATGTTGCATTCGTGGCACGATCACGTGATCGCACCGCACGTCACATGGTTCACTACGCTAAACGACATTGTAACAAGAGGCGGTAATAGATTTGTCATTAGATACATACATGAAGAAAAATTACAAATGAATTGTAAGAATTTCAATCTTGCCTAAAAGATTTGTCCAATCTTGGATGTCTTGAAGTACTGAGACTCTGCACTTCAATAGACTGTTCCTTTTGACTGTAGATGGTGTTTTTATAGGTATTTATTGTCAATGTTTATTGGAGATGCAGCTTTACATGTATTAATTAAACTTTCTCCCTATCCAAAAAAAAACTATTTTCCGTGAGGTTCGCCACCAAAAAGCCTGCAGGAAACAAGAAACCAGTCAATAGAATCGGATCTTTACTGGAATTTCCAACGCGCTAAACTTTCACTCGAATAAACATCCGCTTTAGAATGAGCGACAACTAAGTTCCACAGGGGAATGCATCCAGGAAATAAAGTTTAAGTCTGGAACCGTTTCAAGGTTAGAAACTGCAGGAGGGTAAACAATTGTGCGACAGAAACAACAAGAGAAGTTCACTCATTTGCAGCCAGACGCCCCAGATACGGTCATAAAGTGCTCAGAGCGCTGGCAGAGGCAATGAAATTCCAACAAGATATTTCTTCCTTTTTATCAATCTCATATTTTAAACGCTGGAATTTTGACCCATACAGAATATTTACGATTTAAATTAACTAGTGGTGCTTTAAACTTTGAGAACACCACACCAAACATCCATGATCAAGTACAATTTACAGATTTGTTTTCACAGTGGCGTTGTTTGTTTTTTTAAGAGTTCTTTTAAAATATCTATCCGCTAAAGAAGCAGAGTGTTACCATTTCCAAAAATATGTAGAGATTGCAAATTCTAAATGCGGGTCGAAGCTAAAATATGAATCCCATGGTTGTGCTGTTGCAGCATTTTAAAACCAATTGTTTTTCAAGGCGTTGTATAAGGAGCGTACACAGCAGCCAGACACTTTATTGCCTGTCTGTGTAAATTTTATGTGTTAACAGACAACTAGCTGACGAAAAAAAGAGACAGAGGCAGGGGTGCCTCTTATAACAAACATTAAAATTGGAGCTAGAGAGAGAAAGAGATCTTCCAACTCTGCATAAACAAAAGGGCAACAGCTTTTACTCCAGGAATCTGAAGTTTATTTGACATGTTAAGTCGAAGTTCTTATCATTGTTCGGTGAGTAAAAGAAAACGGCAGACAAGTTCAGTTTCAGTCTGAAACAAATGCTATTTTCCTTTAATGTCGATAGAATTGAACAGACTGCACTGGAGACCATGACTTTAGCGGGCTGTCGTGTAGCTTCCTCCTTTAAAGTAGCCACAGGCCTTATTCTGGCACACATTTTTATTGGGGTTTATGCTGGTGATAAATTCTTCACTTGTGGGGCTAAGTTGCTAAGTTTTTAACTTGACAGATCAGCTCGACTTCTTGATGGGGCCGGATGTCGAAGGCCGTTTGGTTTTAGGTAATTTTAAACGCTGACAATGCAAATCCTACAATAGTTGTTTACCGAGTTTTAAAACCCGTTCAATTGAGTGCAACATACAATCCGAGTTTAAATGCACTCTTAAATATTCATACTAGGCTTGCATGTCACATTGAAATTCCTCGCCAGCACAAATAGACAAGCTCCCATTGATTAATATTGTAGATAAATTTCTATTACAGACCAGAACTAGCTTTGAAACCAGTCTTCAGCAGGAAGTGTGCAAAGTTTAGAATTTTCTCTTTATCGCTGCAAGGAAATTTCACCGCTCAATTTTCAATATATCAGATTTTAAAGCCTATGGCGCACTTTAAACACCATTTACTCTATAAAGCAAGGATACACAGAAGCGGAGGCATTTATAACGGTTGTTCCTTCCTGATATTGCATATTCACAACGGACGCCATATATTACATTGATCCTTTTCAGTATTTATTTGACTAAAACAAGTCAACATGACATAAAGATCTTTGCATTCTCCATTAAATCGTATGCATCAATGCTTAATTGTCACAAAACACAGCCTCGCTCCAGATTTAAACGTCCCAATTAATGAAATCGTCATTTAAATTTAAGCACGGCGTGACATCTGACACAGGATAACAAGGATATAAACCCCATCAATATCAGGAGAAGGCGGCTTGGTAAGAATACTGGATTGTAGAATTGAATATCATAGTTCTCAATATATAGGAGTACTGAAAATAAAGGAAAGTTAATGTAATATGTATTGTTTCGCTCAACCAATATGGAGAATCATTGCGCTATGAAACATTTTACATTGCATCCCATTCTGCGTAAACTTCAAAATCTTAATTGTTTGATAAACAAAATTCTTCATTTGAGTTCCAGGTCATAATAGATGCTGGAAACAGGACCTGTGCCAACACAAGATAAACCCACTGAATAAGGAAAATGCTGTCTTCTCATCTTTTTAATAAAAGTGAAGCTTTGGAGATATTTCTAATTAACAATTGTTAGGGACTCTACTTTTAAACTGTTCAGTTTCATAACATCGTTATCATTTTCAACATTTATTCATCAGTGGAAAGTTCTAAGCTAATCTGGCGAAAATAAATCTTTACTAGCGTAGGGAACGTATAGGTACAGTCTCCCGCCCCACCCCCCATCTCGCAATCTCTCTGGCATTAACTTTGCAGGCTTGGGAGAGTTGCACTACTTTTATGGGCAAGTGATTTCCCATGTGGCTCCATGTTGCGTGTTGTACAACCATTCTAAGTGGTTGCACTTTGTGCCATGTATAATCACACACAGATTTCTGAGAGGCCGGACACGTTTTACATTATTCCGCAACGCACATACCTATGTGCAATGTCAGGTCAACGAAACTTCTTGTTATTACAGCGGTTAAGCTGGAGAGAAAGGGGATACTAGACAAACGACACAAACCTAAGGATGACAAGCTCCCGGGTCCAAATGCATTGCACCAACAGATATTCAAATAAACTAAGGAGAAGATAGCAGAGCTACCATATATAGAACTATATATATCCACATATAGAAAACTCATAGAATAAGTCACAAAGCCAGAGAAAGATAGAGCTTAGAAAATAAAGATTTCACCTTACGGTCAGTGGTAGGGATAATACTAGAATCTTTGTTAAAAGATCATGTAACAAGATGGCGAATACAATAAAAAAAAAGCAGCATCGATTTCTAAAAGGAGGGCCATGTTCAAACCGCCTTACTGATTCTTTGAAGAAAAAAATAGACAAGAAGAAATAAGTGGATATTCGGGCTTTCCAAAGGTTTTCGAGATGCTGCCACATAAGAGACTTTGGACAAACGACAGGCTGTGTCGAATCAGGGGCCAGGTAGCAGAATGAATTGAAAGATGGCCACAAATAGAAAGCAGAGAGTGGAGTTGAAAGCAGAAGGTAGGAAGTGATGTCCTGCAAGAATCCGTACTGAACAGCTACTTTTTACTATATATATAAATGATTTTTATTCAGAATTTTGAGATTATGGGGTCGATACATTTAGATGATTGCAATTTGGTGGGGGGTGGTGGTGGCGGGGTATTGCTAATGATGTGCAATACGTCACCAAAATACAGGAAGACGTAAATAGGTTCGCAGAATAGGTGGATAAACAGCAATTAAAATTTATTATAGCGAAGTGCTTCATTTGTGTAGGAAGAATAAAGAGGCCGCTTATTCCTTGATAGCTAAGAAACTATATGGTGTTGTATGGCAAATAAATTTGGGAATTGTGGATGCATACATCACTAAAAGTGGCAACACAAATTGATCGCACCATGAAGATTGCAACGAAATATTCGGGCGCATTTGTAGATGAATAGAACACAAAAACAGGGTGGTAATATTAAATGAATATAGAACCTTGGTTAGACTAAATTTGGAATATGCAGATCTGATCACCATACTAGAAAAAGGATATTGAAGCACCTGTGAAAGTTCAGAAAAGATTTACAAGAATATTACTTGAATTGAGAAAATGTAGCTTCCAGGTAAGATTGAACAGTCTAGATCTCTTCCCTCTGAAAATCTAAGATTAAGAGGAGACTAGATAGAAGTTCGAAAATTAAGGAACGGTGCAACAGGGTGAAGAAACCGCTCCTACCTGTGAGTCAAGGGGGCATAAAGGAAGATAACCGCTAACAGATCGAATGAAGAATAGAGTATCTTTACAAAGCGTGTAGTGAGAATGAGGAACTTGTTGCCAAATGGAAAGTTTGAAGCAAATAGTATTGTTGCATTTAAGGGCAGATGCATATATAAAGGAGAAGGGTATAATGGGAGAGCAATGGGGGCTGAGTGGGAAGCGATAGTCGGAGAGTGAGAGGAGGGTCGTGTGAAGCATAAACACCTGTATAGACCATTTGGGCCGAATAGTCTGTTCTCATGCTGTAGATTCCATGTGATTCTAGTTCAAGGACAATACTTCCAGAACTTTAACAATACTTGCGGAAAAAAAGTTTTCCAAGCAGCAATTTACAAAAGCTTATATGTTTTAAATGAATAGAACAGACTAATGGGCACAGAGTAGGCAATCCTGATATCACCTAATTCACACTGGAGTCCCCAGACTCGAATCACTATCTACTGGATTACTAGCAATGGAATAATAGGCTACAGCACAGTCGGGAATGGTAATAAGTATATCTTTAGTTATGCTAAGGCAATGTAGCCATGAGTAACTTATCTGAATTCCACCCTATTGCAGCAAACAGGGATCTACTGTACACGTAACATTTCGGAATTTTTGACAATTTATGCATCATTTATTGAAAAATTTAACTGGTTGTCCTAATAATTTCTATTTAGACATACAGGCACAGCAAGGAATGAACATTTAAGGCTCAGTTTTCCGGCTCCAATGCAGCTAACTGACCAAATGGAATACCTGCAGGCCAAGCCTCTTAGTGACAAATGAGGCCGAGCAGGATTCTGTTTTAAATATTATAAAGTAATGGATCAACATGTCTTTTTCACTTTAAAGATTGTTTTAATTTCTTGATATACCAATCTCTCTACCTGTCGAGTATTAGCGCTAGTAAACTGACCATTTAGTTAAAAGATGGAGACGGGCAATAAGCCATGTAAGCCAGGTCATATAAAGTTCCTTATGCATTTGAGGTTAAACATTCATGGAGTTGCTGGCATTTTATCACAATTTCACATTAACGTCTTTATTATGCGTGGTTTCAGTCATAAAAACAGGGCACATCGGGTACACTTGGTGACATAAACAGATTATTATATCAAGAAGAGCAATGTGCCAACTGAAGGCGAGCCAGGGGCCTCAACTGAACCAGACTCTCACAGATCGCTGTCAACCGATGTTCAAAGCGAATAGTTTCTTAATTATTAATCTTCGATTTATTATCCGTAATAATTTATGTAGTAACACAGATTTTCAATATAAAAACTGTCTCGTGGATTCAGCACAATAATATGTAACAATTAGTAGTGCAGTTTTGTTGACTATTCTGTTGCAAGTTTTTTTTTACAAGTTTCTGCCAGGAAAATCTACAGTGTTTACTAATTCAACATTCTCTGAAGTGCTTGCCTGAATATTTCCACTAAAAATTAAGCACCTCAACACTTGATTCTGCTTCAGTATTTCTGATTCACTAAATTAAATTGAATCATCATGCCAATTTTCGCAATATATTCGTTCCTGCCACATACATACTTTTAGCTGCAAATTTCATGCAGCAGGAATATCTCACGTCACCATTTCGCGGTTGGTGCTTAAAAAAAAATCGCGTAACAATTAAAATAAAGTTCGGACAGAAACCAGAATCACAGCCCATAATTAGGGCGACGACAATGACAGCCAGAGTTTGGGATGCCAACGAGGAGTTTGCAATTTGCTTAAAAGGCACAAATTAATTCCTACGCGTGAGAGACATTGAAGGAAGGGCTGGCCTGGTCCAGCAGAACACATATTTGGCTGTCCCGGGGACAGGAGCATACGTTATAAGAATTGGGGTTGAACCAAGTCTCGATTATCTTTACTGTCTTGGACATTTAGTACAGGAATTCCGAACCCCACAATAGACTTCTTCCTCCGCTTTGTAAAAGAAGCGCCACAAATCTTCAGGTCATTGGGGAGAAAGTTGCAGGATTTGTACCCAAATAAAATAAGGCACTATTATATCAGCGATATTGACAGTTGCTTTTCAATCGTCGATCATCACACATCGTTCTCATCAAATACATCCCTTCAAACTTATTCTCACAGATTCGACAGAACGGCCACTCAAGACCGAGAATGGCAGCCGCGTTGGTCTTTCATTTCACTTCAGGATTGACGCGATTTCACAAATTTCGCACTCTGGGCCTTGGCATTTGATGCACCTGAATTGGGATGCACAAGAGGCCAGAATTAGATCGGTGCAGAGATCTCAGAGGGTTCTGGGCTGGAGGAGGTTACAGAGCTGAGGAGGGGCGAAATGGAGGAGGGTTTTGAAAATAAGGATGAGAATTTTGGAATCGATTCTTTGCTTAACCAGGAACTAATTGGAATCAGGTGCACAGGGACAATGGGGAAATGGGACTTGGTGCAAGTTAGAACACAGATAACAGAGTTTTGGATGACCTTTTTTTATTCGTTCGGGGGTGTAGGCATCGCTGGCTATGTTAGCATTTATTGTCCATCCCTCAAGTTTGTGGAGGGTAGAATGTAGGAGGCCGACCAGGAGTGCTTTGGAATATCAAGTCTAGAGGTAACAAATGGATGGATGAGGGTTTCAGCAGCAGAACAGCTGAGGCAAAGAGATGGTTGGCAATGTGGTGAAGGTAGAAATAGGCAGTCTTACTGATGCTGTGGATGTGTGTTTGGAAGCTAATTTAATTGTCGAAAATGACATCAAGGTTGGGCCAGTCTGGTTGAGCCTCTAACAGTTTCCATGAACAGGAATGCTATCAGTGGTTAGGGAATATGGTTTGTGGTAGGGACTGCAGACAATTTATCCTTCTTCCCAATATTTAGTTGGAGGAAATCCCTGCTCATCCAGTACTGAATGACAGACAAGCAGTCTGAACATTTAGAGACAGTAGAGGGGATGAGAATGGTATGGCGAGGTAGCGCTGGTTGTTGTCAGTGTACATGTGGAAACAGTATACAGCTACATGTACCCATGTGGCACAGTGGCGCAGTGGTTAACACCGCAGCCTCACAGCTCCAAGGACCCGGGTTCAATTCTGGGTGCTGCCTGTGTGGAGTTTGCAAGTTCTCCCTGTGTCTGCGTGGGTTTCCTCCGGGTGCTCCGGTTTCCTCCCACATGCCAAAGACTTGCAGGTTGATAGGTAAATTGGCCATTACAAATTGTCACTAGTATAGGTAGGTGGTAGGGAAATATAGGGACAGGTGGGGATGTGGTAGGAATATGGAATTAGTGTAGGATTAGTATAAATGGGTGGTTGATGGTCGGCACAGACTCGGTGGGCCGAAGGGCCTGTTTCAGTGCTGTATCTCTAATCTAATCTAATGTCTCCAGCATGTATTCCACATGCACTCAACATTTCCATGCTATGTACCTAACGTGCCCAGATTGTACCCAGTATACACGTACGTATGTAACATGTGCCCAGTGTGTATTCATCTGTCGTGGCCTACATTCCGATAGATTTTCTGTCGTATTTTCTGTGTCTCCCTTTGTTTGTCTCTGTTTGTTCTCCAGCATACACCGTCCTTTTATCTCTCTGTATATCTACCACTCTGTCGCTAATAAAGAAGTTCGACTGAAATCATAACATGGAAAAAAGGCTAAAGACCGACTTGAAAACATGATACGAATTGTGACTTTGTTGCATATGGCGTAGAACAAGATATTTCTTCTTGTTGAGTTTAAGTAAGCTTTGCCTTTTTCTTATTTGTTCTTTTAACTAAAACTTACTGAATGATCGAAGGACAAACCAAAAATTCACATTCTCACTCACAGGTCATGGACCGGCATTTATTTATTCGCAGAGTACCTGGGAACGCGCGAGCGGCCATGTTGACCCCGTGACAGAACCCTGCAAAATATTTAAGGACTGACTTGCTTTCCGTACGAGCGGAAAACTAGTTTGTTATTTTCAACTTCCTGAATACATAGTAGAACTGGGAGAAGCCAGGGCGTTACTTGGTAAAATAAATTCAGGCTGTTTATCCAGATGTGCATCTCACAGAGGGAGGGAAGGAATCCGACGGTTTAAATGGAAGGTTTGTAAGGGGGGGGGGGGGGGACAGATTTTCTGCAACTTATTCTTCCTGAGATAGATTTTTCGATTGTTTGGCCGATAATTATCGCTCTGATAAACTCATTTCTCCACCACGTCCCATTCGTATTGGTACACTTATGTCGATGAAATAAGTTTTAGACTGTCTTTCTAGAGCCGCTTAGATAGGAAAAGGAGCATGAGAACTTTCCTGACAATTAAACGAACGGTTCATTTTTTCTGCATTTCGTCTCTCTGATCCGTTATTGTCTCATTCTTCAATTCTTTCTCTCTATCTCCCTGGTCTCTCTCGCTCTCTCTCTCTATTATCTTCAGTTCCGACTCCGAATCCTCTTCCATCTATTCCACGCCTTTCTCCGCCTTCCTATTTCTATCTTCATCCCTCTGCCTTGGTCTGTGTGCCTCTCCACCCTTTGCCCAGCTGTCTATTTCGTTTTTTAAACAAACTACTATGAACAAAGAACAAAGAACAGTACAGCACAGGAACAGGCCATTCGGCCCTCCAAGCCTGCACTGATCTTGATGCCTGCCGAAACTAACACCTTCTGCACTTCCGGGGCCCATATCCCTCTATTCCCATCCTATTCATATATTTGTCAAGATGTCTCTTAAACGTCGCTATCGTATCTGCTTCCACCACCTCCCCTGGCAGCAAGTTCCAGGCACTCACCACCCTCTGTGTAAAAAACCTGCCTCGCACCTTAAACCTATGTCCCCTAAGACTGAACATTGATAATTAGAAAAGAAATTGATAAATGTTATATTTTTACCCAAAAATGAAAACATATCCTTTCTTTTAACTGCTCGATTCACTGCAAAATTCTGTTTGCACTCCTCTTGTTACCTCCTTACTCAATCTACCTTCCTCTCCACGTCTATCTCCCCTTCATTCTTCCTCTTCTCGCTTTCTACCACCCCTCTCTCTCTCATTCTCGGTGCCTAACTGTCTTTTTTTCTTCTGGTCTACTAAACACTGTCTTTGAACTTCCGTCAGGTCAAGGTCACCTTTGACCCCGGGGTCAAGACAAACACATTCCACTAACTGAACAAACTTCCAAACCACTCCGCAAACGGATCAGTTTCACAATCTGTTGATGGCTCCCAGTGGCCTCAAAGCAGAAGAAGGAAGAATAAAGGGGGTTCAAACTTGGCGCTGGATCTTTTAACCGTTGACGGAAAGTGAATCTATTTAGTAACTATTTGTGTGGAAGACGGCGCTTCCCGTGTCTGACGCAGTAGGTGATGTTCTGTAACCTTACCATGTTGCGCCAATAACAGGCAACAACCGTTGCCATGCCTACAGCTATATTTCACTGATCTTTAATAACATGTTAACGACTCATTTTGAAATGAGCCTCCCATGGCATAAATCCGACTGACCAAACGAGGCGGAAAGTGCACACAGCACCGCTTTCGTATAAATACAACAGCCTCCTAAGTAAAACGAAGGCTTCTTTTCAATAGCTAAACAGCAACGACGGACAATCTGCATAATGCGCAGGATGGCGCAATCAACATGCAGTCCTAATAGCAGTAATATTATACAGTGTGTTATAAAATCTGAAGAAGGCATTCGAACAGGGAAAGAGATCAAGCACAGGTTCTACTGCCCCTGATCTGTGAGGGACTGAAGGAATGCAGCATTAAAGCAATAAGTGAGAGTTTGGGGGCTAACCAGACCGTAAGGATCTGACAGGTGAGTGAGTACACGTTCCTGATAGCCGGAGGTTACTTCTGGCAAGAGCGGGATTCTTGAACATAATGCTTTGGGCCTTGTTTGTATATTGAAGCGTTTTGTTAAATCGAAACGGAAGATCGGTGCACGCAAGATCACTAATAACATATCAAGCTAGAGGCAGACACCAAACCACATGTGAGAAAGCAGGTCCCTAGGAAAATCAGATCCCCCTGCCTTATCTTGGGGTCTAACTCCTCCATTGGATTTGCAGAATTCTCGTCCTGTGATAGAATTTCCGGGGCCCTCCGCTTAGCATTTACCCCCGCATTGATTTTTGGTTCTGCAGTCCCACAGCGATGCAGTCAAAATAGTAAATATCGCAAATGAGCAGATGTCGCCTGATCTGTGTTAATCGAGCCTCTTTCTCCGTATCAGTGAGGTGGATTGTTAACACCTGAATATAGAATAACCTGTGTTCATTATGTTAGACTCCCGCTTTTAGAACCAGCTGAGTTCAGATATCCTGCTACAAGTTTAGTTAGTGTCGGATAAATGTCCAATGTTCGGTTTAGTTGTGTTGTGTTTATAAATAACAGTCCTTTGTCTCATAAATTGTTGAGTTCTTCGGGAGTTTTGTTTTGTTTGTTTCTGATCCTTGGGATCTGGAATATTTTAAATTGTTGCAACAAAGTTTGCTTGTATGCAAACTTCGTTCAATTTTGTATATATTTGTTTTAGAGACAAATCACTTAATGCGAGTCTAAAATGTGGTGCCTTGTTCAGTGTGGCTGTTTATTTTTTTACTTTCATGCTGAAAAAAGCGTCGAGAAAGTTGTTGACTTTGAGAACGCTCAGTAATTGCTCTGACCTTGAGCTGCAGATGACCCCCTCTGCAATATCTCTTGCTTAGTTACGATTTCAAATGTAGAATCCATTATCTTCGTTCAAGAGAACGAATAAAGTTAATGTTGATCTCAATACTCATTACCGGCATTATTTACTCTTAAAAGAAAAAATAATTTCAAGATAAGTTGCCAATTATGTGAATACTGCTTGTTGTAATAATTACTCTTCATGATAATCTCATTTTCGTGGATGTTGTACAAGGAAAAATGTGCAGGCTTAAGAAAAATGCTTTTTTGTTTATCAGTGATGTCTTTTTTGTTTTGTTGGTCACTAACTTAAAGCAGCAGGAAGGCTAGTCTGAGAGCTGGAAGTGGCTAATTGGAAAAACAGTAAAGAATGGAAGACAGTTTAATGTACAATGATCTTTCAAAGTTGCATATATTTTCCGACCTGCTTATGCTGTAACTCAAAACTGTATGAATACCAACATCAATCATTGTCCCTGATAGGAAGCCCCAGCAATTATTGAACGGGTCGCAGCCAACCTTTTAACCCAGAGCTTAAAAAATAACTGGTCTGTTACACTATAATTTATAAAGAGACAATCTCTTCAACCCCGTGATCGTCATCTCCTTATATTCATTATCGATACAAGTTAAATTTTAGGAAACATGGTATGACAATGAAAAGATTCAAATGTGAGTATGCGAGTTAAACATAATTATGAGGCAAGCCCGTTCGCCGTTTTATTTCTGAATATAGTCTTATAATTATAATAAGCAGATATGATCTAAATCGCTAGAATTAAATTTAAAATATTTTAGACTGTGACGTGCAGGGAAATTTAACTTTGGTAATGCATCTTTACGCTACAAATAGAACTACGAAAAAATGGCTTTTTAGCCTGAGTTCAGTCTCAAGACAGTCGCATAAAGGCCAAGGTCCTCTTCGGCCCATTTGTGGAGCAACAGCGACCTCAAGTGGAAATTTGAACTATTGCAGTGATAGTTTGTATTTTCCAGTTAGCCCAATGCTGTATAAAGATACGGAGAAAAAATTGTTTCGTTAGTGAGACAATTGGTACCGGAATCTCCAATTTTCGAAGACCTATTATTCCCAACCAATAAGTACCAATAGATCTTTGACTATCTAAATGGATGCATACTTGGTGTAGTCAGTGCAAACTCGTTTACCGCACCGTTATGATGTGACTCCTCTACTTTTCCAATGTGACAGTGCATTAACAGAGATTAATGCAATATTAACAGGGATACTCAGTTTTATTGTCTCTCGAGACAAAGAGGCTAAAGATAAGATAAGACTAAGTTTCTTAATATTTTATTTTGTAAGAAGAAAAATCATTTTTTAAAATGAAATCAGCATAAGCTGTTCTACCTGGAGATGCCCATTTATAAATTGCATTATTCCGATGGATAAATTGACATGAAAAATGAAGAAAACCATTTAATATCTTTGCACCATTTCTTGCGAAGCCCCATATGAAAATCCTTAGTAAACGTTTCACAAACTCCTCCAGCTTATGGAACAACCACCATCCCATGAGCGACGGTGAAAGTGATTCATTATTTTCGAATAATGTAACATAATTTTACAGTATGACCAAAGATATTTCCTTGAGAAAGATTTCACATTTCTTTTTGTGTACATAAGTAGTTGAACCTTAAGGTTGTGGGCGGATTAACTGGTGTTTTTAAAGCTGCTTTTTGCAGAGATGCGTTTACAACCCCAAGGATCCATTAGAAAGTCATTTATAATTTAATAAAGTTTATCAAATACTCAAAGTAGTGTAGGATTGCTACGGTTGTGGGTAAAGAGAGTAACAGATGCTATTTGTTGTTCCAAGTTCGGGTTATTATTCGCAACCTTAATGCCACTCGAAAGTCAAAGTAGGCTAGATGTTGGCGAGAAAGTGCAAGATTTACTTACAATTAGTTAATATAGATAAAACATTATGTAAATCGTGAGCTTGGAATCAGTTGAAACAAAGAATAATCCGCATTATTCCTTTCATTCGGCACGGAGAACCTCCTGCACCAGCTTTGCCGAGGTATAATTCTGTTGTTGGTAACGACATAAAGCTGAATTTGAGATGTAGTTGGTGCGGACGCATTCTCGATATCCGCTAGCTTGGTCAAGGCGACCGCGTTATAGTTAAGTCTGTTCAACCTGAAACACAGGCGAGTAAGCAAATCTATTTAAATTTTATTTAAACTTCAACTGAAATGCAAAATTTCAATGCGGTAATAACAATAATAATAATTAAAATCAAGCCTAAGTTTAAATTATTTACATGTTTTTTGACGATCTCAAAACTAAATGTGATCAGATTTTACTAGTGAAAAGAAGCCAATAATTAGCAGCTAATCTACAGCTGCTCCAATTATATAATACTTCCTCCATTACAAACTGAAACAGATTCTGTAACATTGGCTGCAGAATGTCCTATTTATGGGACTTGATATTTGTGGAGAAATCGAATCGCATTTTCTATAATATTATTCTTTTTTTAAATAAAGAAATACAAGCGATTCCTTTTACATTTAGAAAATAGATTTAAATGTTTGAATGAATGTCTACAACAGGGACCGTCAATGTCAAAGTCAGTGTTCGGAGTTCCACGAAAAAGGCGGAACCCTTATAAGTCTACACACTACAAAATAAACTAAGCGCCGAATTAATGCAATTCTTGTGATCCTCTTTGATTTGGGTGCTTTATAAAAAGATGACAAGCTCTTGCAATGTCTTGGTGGATAGCGGTCGGCAACTGAGCGTGAGAAACCATCAGTTTCATGGAGGTAGATTGACAGATACAATTGTAACCTGAGTAAATGCTGAAGCTAGAAATGTTTTCACTGCGTAAGAACTGTGATATTTGTGAATGTTTTTAAACGAACGACCTTCACAAGGCAATAACAGAGGGTGAATGGTTAATCAGAATGTCATTAATGAGGATTAGTTTTAAAATAATATGAAAGCTGGTATCCTGGCGGTTGTAAACACGGAAACTCATAAAATAATACTTCTTGACATAGTTTCGGCAGATTCTCATCTGAGCCACAAGTTCAGAGAGAAATAAATGTGCAAATGCAGTACCGTGCAGCCCTCAAGCACCAACATTGAGGCAGTGGATGGATTGATTTGAACCGAAAATAAGTCAGAGATGTTGCCTGTGGTGGACATGCCTGTATCTCTGTTTTATGACATGCAGCACGGAACCTGGGTTGGTGCTGATGGCAAGTTAACAAAGTGTAATTTACTAAAAAGGGGTTATTTTAAGTGATCGCCACATCAACCGCCAAATCTCATCTGATTTAAAATATTCAGGCTCTACCTTTCATTTAGAGATGTTATTTTCCAACCCCAGGAATTGTGTGCAGCTCCTGGTCACATCTGGATCGTCTTTTTAAAAGTATTAATAATTTAAAGATTCTGTTACAATTCAGCTGGGAAAATTAGTTAATTCAGTTGGGAGGTGGAAGTTTAGAGCTGGGAACTGTTACAAGAGTATTAATGTTTGTTACTATTGTCTTACTGTCCCCTTGTTAAACTGATGCAGAGGTCTAGGCCTCGCTTTTGCGGGTTTTAAGTTTCTGTTTAATGTAGTAGAGGATTATGCAAAGCAACCTTGTTCCACTTCGGAAGGAGTCTCGAGGAGTCTCTGAGATATCACCTTCACCTTGAGGGAATTCGCGTGGACACAGGAATACGGTTGATTTGAGTTTAATTTAAAAGCCCAGATGGAGAACAAACAAAACAGGGACTTGAAAAGATTCGCAAAGAGGTGAACAGGAAACGATGGTTTGTTGATACGAAATTTGAATTTTAAATACCTGCATTTGGAAAGACAGGGGAAATGAATATTATCTTCAATTTGGAGAACTGAGACAAACAGATGGATATATAGATATAAAGACAAATAAAAGATAGATAAACAGATAATAAAGAGCCACGTTCGTGACTAACCGAATTTGATTCCTGCTGTCAATAAGGACAGAATAACCACAAATTGAATGAGCTTGAGGTGCATGAGGTTTTATCTTTAATTCTATTACATACAGTTGGCCGTAAGCCGATGTGTTTCCAGGGAAATTTTCTGTCGGGAAGTTATTTCTTGGTGGATTGTGTGGTGTATTTCATTGTTGTTTCGTTTCGTGGCGTTTCATTCCTTTCATTCACCGCGCCCTATGTGAGATCCCAAAATGAACTATAAAATAAAACAAGTGCGGGATCCACCTTCCGAACTTAACTGTGACCCCGTCACTCTAGAAGTTCCTGCAATTTTAAACTTTAGTTTGAATGCCTACCGATCGAGCTTTAGATGGTTTCCAAACGAGTCTGTGTGGGAGACTGATCATCAATTAAGTTGCAGCGAAATTATACCAAAGATGCAGAAATGTCCCAGGAAATTGATTGAACGTGCTGGCGTTGAATGTATCTTCGTTTCAACATTATATTTTAAGTTAGAAAAGTATAACTTATAATAACCGTGTGCTCCAAGCCTCTGCTGGTAAAATTACCTGATTCCAGCAAGTAACTACAATCGAGTTGTTACAAATTAACATCTAGTTTTCATCATATTTTAACTGCGTTGCTATATAATCGTGAGGGTGAAGAAGACCGCAGCTTGCCGGTTAATCATAAGAATTTGCATTGTCGGTGATTACTGCACACCGACTCCAGCTGTTATTACCGTGCTGTGACTTTCTGTTCTGTTTTGTGAAAGAAAACGGACGAATTTCCTTGTTGCCCATTTGTGAAAACTTCTCAAGAAGGAACTTAGAATTAACGGATTGGAAAATGCCTCAAAATGTTAACATTTCATTATAATTGTTATATATATCCTGGAAACTGTCACATTCACTGCAGCGATTTAGGATTTTTTTTCTCTGTTAAAGAGGCTGCACAAATGCAAATTATTGTTGCTAATGTACATTCGATAATGTCTGCACATGATCATTCCACTGGTACAACCAGTAAAGATGTAAACCTATTCTTTGGGCTGTTGCTCAGTATTTCAATAAGTCCTTTCCATATACAATTGAACGAAAACAAACGAAAAAGTGCGTGATAGAGAGAGAGAAATAGAAGAAAGAGAGAGAAAGTGGGAGAATGAATAAAGCCATAACTACTAGTGTTGACTGAAAGATGAGATCTGCGTGTGTAACCAGTTTGGATTTAAAAATTACGATATTCAGATTTTCAAGAATAAACGTGCTTAATTAAGAGAAATTATAAAGCCTGCAATATTAGTTTGGAACTAACTTTTATTTGCACGTTCAGATTGGCTATTTTCGTGTTGGTATCCATCATGGAAATCAATATTTTTGCGTACTTTTTGCATCAATTTCTCCCAAATATTTAGAGTTCTGACGCCATTTTGCGGTGTGTCCTGTTCGCTATATGTAACTCCCTCCTTCGCCCTCCCACTCCTCCCACAACTGAGTGATACTCTGTTAAGGAGCCATTAATGAACCGTGTTTCAAATGTAGAAAAATAATGTGACCCTTTGAAAAAGATTTCTTCACCTAAATGCAGCTTTGTGATTGTAGTCCTTCCATAAACAATCACTGTGCAGGGTTCCTGGTGCAGTTGCTGTCAACATCTTTGTATAAATCTGACTGAAAATATCTTAGAATTATAGATGGCTCGTTTTCACCAATCAGCCACCAGTATGAGACACCGTTCCGCACTGAATTCCGCACTGAATACGGCCTCAATGTGTTTTTTTTTTAATCGGCGCAATAATTCTTATCATGAGCTCCTTGGATCCTGAAGGTTTGTGGCTGGCATGGCGTCCATTGTGCATTTCAACGTTAATTCGAGTTAAAGAAAAACCGCACGAGTATGTAACGCAGCAAACCTCAGTACAAAGGTGTCCTTTATGATCTAGCGGATGATGCGCGTTACGTTAATAGTTTAAAATCCCCAAGGGTTTTATGGAAGTGGATGCAAAATGAATGTTGTTATTTAAAGTAAGCGCATGCATTTTGCGTTGAGCGGTAAATCCTGCCTGCTCAGCAGCTCACATATCAAATTGGACGGATACACTGTTTATCAAGGCCTATGTGCAAGAATTACACGCAAATTCGTGTGTAAAGCATTGCGATTTGAAAATAAAGATACCAACATATGGCTGTGCGCTGTGGAGGGCGAATTAATCAAGAAATATATTTATAATCACATTACCGATCTATTTAGTTAATCTAATTTTTGGGTGGGACTGTTTGCTAAAAATACCCAAAACTCACAGTTTTAATAATTATATTATGCCTCATTATTCAGTTGTTAGTTCTAACCTCACAGTTTCAGCAAAGGTTTACAAAAGTGGGTCCAAATCCCAGAATTTGCAGCATCATATCCTTACTAAAGTATGAGAGCAGCAATTTTAACCTCTATGATTACGCGCGAGTATATATGGTATTTCCATGCAATGGGATTACAAAATGTAGCTGCATTGTGTGTCTATCGAAATAGTTGTGCAACGTTGTGCGGGTGTGTCTAGGTGAGGAATGGAATTCAGACTGCAGCTACATGCAATATCGGTTGCATACCTATTCAGAGATTTGCGTGTAGTGTGAAATTATTGTATATAGTTCTGAGCCCTGCATTTATATTCTCTGTTTATTTGGTAATATGGGGAGGCAATATCAGCAAAGGACGTGCTTTGCTGGGAACTAGTCGCTAAGGTTTCAGTTTGATGCATTACTGAGATACTGCGGTGCTCTCACTGTATAACGCTTTCGTCTATGTAAATCCGCTCTCTTACTCTTGTTTCTATCTCAGATACAATAGCCCGCGCTTTAGATTGTTCTCCACGGGTGCCCAGAATACTGTACTCCAGGGTCCCATTACAAACAGGGGCCGGGGTAACCTTTCTGCTTATTCTCTTACAAGCAGCGTCTCAGTTATTTCTGTAGAATTATTGCTGCAGCTCGGAGTAGAAAAGTGCCCCCACGCGTGTCTCGTCCACGTGGCAATAATATGCTACAATCTCCTACTGCGTTTCTGAAATATTACTCGGTTATGAATTGTAACTAAGTCCAGTTATCCATACAAAGCTGCTTTCATTCCATTTTAGATGATGTATTTCTCGGGTGGTTCAGGGCGGCAAGCGGCGTGAGAGGCTTCGAATCCGACCTACACTCTAATTCAATAATAGCAGAGCATCTACGTTCCTGTCGAATTTCCAGCTCACATTTACTGATTCGTTGACGTTACTTCCAGAGGATTAAAATTGGAGCGGACTGTATAGTTTTAACTTCAGCCACGAAAGGAGATTTAATTGAGTTTGAAAACGACAACTCCTCCAAATCTGTAGTTAGTTAGTCAGTTGTCAATAAAATATCCCCATCTGTCATCGTCAGATTTAGAATTTTTTCTGTTCTTAAAATATTTACAGTTGGTAACGTGAGATCCCGCGGGGGATAGTATTTCAAAGTTAAAACTATTATTTGTTAATAAAGTTTTTTTTACTGAGTTGGCGTCTGTGCGTGAATTTGACAGACGTAAAATATTCACTCTCGGGGAACAGGCAACCTACATCGTCCTGTCTTCTTTTACTGAAAAAAAAAACACGAGTTTAGCTCAAATTGCTCTTGCAAAGATATGTTTGCACGGGAGAGTTGACCTCAGTTGAAAACCTTAGGGATGCATGAAGACAGATTTAATGGTTATGTTTAAATGGCGAAACGATTGGGCCTTTAGTGCACAGCTCTGCATTAATGTACTGTAAGCCTCAGATTCCTTTCTGTGAGACAGATGTGTCTGTGTGTTCTTTGCATCATACTTAATATCTGCACTTTCATTAGTAAAATTATCTATTCACTTTTTTGTTTGCTTGTTTATTTGTGTTCGGCTCTCTAACCCGCCGAAGCAAAATTAAATGCAAAAATAAGTACATACAGCAGCTTTTAAGTATGTAAAACATAAATATTGAATTATTCATTTTATCGTTAAAATAGCAAATAAGGGACTTAAAGACTTCGATAAAACATTAAAATAGGCAAAGGAGGAAAGACTCTGGGATATAAAATCGAAGCTGTAATGGTGAAATGTTGCTATTTTCTGTGGTTGAAAAATGCAAGGTTCGAGAAACTGCAGTTAAAATAAGTAGATAAAATCTAACTATTGTTTTTAATAGCTATTTGAACGGATTAAAATATGTGTCTGAGTGAAGGAGAAAATGCGGCCACTCCGAAGCTTGGTCCAATGTTCTCTTTTAATCCAACACAGGGCAAGAGAAAAGGTTAAATATTTGTTCTTTGTTACAAGCCATTAGCCATTTACGCTTTATTGCTACATGTAGTACTGTTTGAAATGATATCCATTTGGAGTCTTATGGATTTGAAAACTGTAGCGATCCCACCCCCATTATTATCATTATATTAAAAATACCGCCATTAGCAAATAAATCAAGCTTTAACTTTCAAAATCATGTTAGTATCTGTGTGTACTATATATTCAACTTCAAGTAAAATTAACTCTTGATTCTGTTTGCTATCTGATGAGAAACTGTTAATGTCACTTAAGTTTGTCATTATTGAAAGTATAAATTAACATGCAGTCGTTGTAATAAATTAATATATATCACATTAAATACATATTTGGATATTTCTTGAAGAGCCGCTACTATCGCTCTTGAAAGCTAATACATTGGTTCCAATAGTGAATTTCTAGCGTTACTTTCAGCTTTCCTCTTCCCTTAATTCCTCTGAATCACTACTTCTTCCATGAGTTACCACAAAAACAGAACTTGAAAGAGACACAGAGCTCCTCCAGCGTTCATGCTGTCGCCATACTATCCGAAAATAACTACAAATAATAATCTTGTTCCGTTTTACTTTGCCACAAAAAATAGTCACCCCGTTGTTTAAGTTGAACTGGTAAGTGTGCATGTGTAGAGAACGAGAGGATTCCCTCCAATCTGGTTAATAAAAGTTGAATTAACAAGCTTGTATTTGTCACTATAACTGGGTGTTGCTGAATCCCACAAATGCATCAATTTACTTCTCATTTCAAACCCCCGTGATGTGGGCGGAGCCTACAGGTTCTGCTGGGATTCCGATTGGTCGGCTTGGAGGAAGTTGTCTCCAGCCGGCTTCTGATGAGTCCAAGAGAAATGTCAGTTTGATAAAGACCTTTTTTCTCTTCACCCCCCCCCCCCCCCCACCTCCCCACCCCCCACCCTCCCCCACCCCCCGAAACTCCTCAGTAAATTAAGCTGCAGCTATGTCATGTTCGGAGAATTCTGCGCCCAGCTCGTTTTCAGTGAAGTCTTTAATTTGCTCCAGACGGGCTGAACCTTACTGTCCTGGGGGTTATTTGTCCTCCAAACCGGACCAGGGCTACGAGGTCCAGAATTGGCAAGTTGGCCTAGCACATCGTAAACAAGGGGAGATGAACAGCCAGCAAGGTATAGGTTTGGTTCCACATCAGTACGTGCCAGGCATGGCAGGGTGGGCAACCCCGTCATCATCCAGCCACACAGGCCGACTTCAGCAGATAAACACTTACTGCTTCACATCCAACGTGAAGGAAGAAGCCAACTATTGTTTATTAGACGGGGACAAGCATTCGAAGACGCACCCTGAGGTTTCAGTGTACCCCAGGGTGATTTCTGAAATCTGCACTAATTACAGTGGCCGGGTCCCCATGCCCAGCTATTTCCGTTCAGAATCGAGCTATTCATCGAATAAACCAACGGATTACAACCAGCCGCAACCAGTCGTTGCTGCGTGCTCGATTCACTCCAGCATTCCCTTCACTTCTTCCTTCGCCACGTCGTCCTCCTCAAAACCAGGTGAAAAAGACATAAAAGTGAGCACCTCAAACGACCCGGACCGCGGAGTCCCGGCAAAGGATGCGGGAGGAGGAGAAAGTACCTTTCTACAAGAGACATCTTCTTTACAGTTTCCTGGCGTGGATAAAACACTTCCCGAGAAGGAAACAAAAGGTGGGTAAAATCATGAACGAAAGGAAGACAAACCATTACACGGCAATTGGAGCAGGAACATAGGCAGCTCTCTCATCTGCGGCAAGGTGACTTTATTTAGGTCATAAAGGAGCCTTTTTGTCTCCCGCACAAAGATCCGTCAGTACAAATTAATACCTTGTGTAATTTATAGGACAGGCCCCTTATGGCAAAGTAAATTACAAACACGTTTAAGTGACCCTTTTAAATATCAAAACAACGGAAGGTTCCTGTTCTGAAGGCCACTCCTTAGTTGTAGTAGAAGCCGCTGTATAAGTCGCCAATATAAACAATTCACCTAGGCAAAAACAAATGAGCATTTTCAAACGCAAAGCATGCTTAAGAGGAAAACTTAAAACTACAGTTATATCAAGTTCACATCAACTTAAAATAGGGGTTACGTTACTAAGGAAAACATTACGTGCCTATATCCATATTCTTAAATAATTTTAATGATCATAACATGTATGATCATCATAATATGCGCAGGCAAATGTTCATTAAATTACATATATATCAGATAATTATAATTCCGTTATATGGGTATAGCAATATGATTGTATATGTATATAATTACATGTATACACAGAGGCAAACACAGTGATATGATGTATTAATTAGTTGGTTTGTCTATCATCACGCGTTCAGGTATGTGTGTATAGAGGTGGCTAACATTGCAGTGATAGCTAGTTTTATGCTTGCATTTATAGAAACATCAGTCTATACAGATGCTCGCGTTTAGGGTTTTGATGCAAACACTGCATTGGTGGTCAGCAATACTTTTGATAAATAGTTGCGGGTGTTGATATGTTGGTTTTGAGCCTGCCAGCCAGTGAACTGCAAACTAAGCATCCGAGCGACGGTCTTTTAATGGTTGGTTCATGTTTCTAAACAATCTAAAGATGCAATTTTAAATTCCAAACACTGAATACAAATAAAATGAGTTCGGTGGCACCATGTGATATCTACTTAAATTCTATTTGTTGCCATGGAGCCAGATTATGGCGCCAAAGGAAAGTTACATCACACAGCGCTGCAGAGGTATTGCTGTACTATTTTATGAGATCTCACAGCTCAGTAAGTTAGGAATAAAAGAGCCACAGGGGCAAACAAATTGAACCGACATGCTAATTTGTAATCCGAGGTACCCTAAATGCTATTTTCTAGTAAGTATTTTATGATTCTGATGGCGCTGTGGCTGTGATCTGTTTCTAACACAATCGATGAGAAGTGCGATGAAAATCATAACAGTTTTTGGTATCGCTTTACCGACTCTTTCAGAAATTGACTATTTTCTAACAGGTGGTAAATAAGCGACACTTCAAATATTCCGGGAAAACATTAAAAAACAAGTATGTATAATTTCACATGCCTCCCACCCACTCCGCCCCCCACGACCACCCTGAGTAGCTACACAGGAGGAAAAAAAGTGGGTAAACACCAGGATGCAATAACTCGGAGGAAGTTATAATTAACTCGGATCCGCCATAACGGATTTCCTCCAGCTACTCTCTCACACACATAAAATAATGAAACATGGGAAAGCAAACCACTTCAACTACATTAAAGACGGCAAACCCTTTGTAAAATCATTGCAATCCCTAACAGTT
Source organism: Heterodontus francisci (assembly GCF_036365525.1). NCBI lineage: Eukaryota > Metazoa > Chordata > Chondrichthyes > Heterodontiformes > Heterodontidae > Heterodontus > Heterodontus francisci. The sequence goes on from NC_090403.1 coordinate 54,391,331, forward strand.
CAAGTGGCTGGTTCCTTATTTGTGTCTGTCTTGTGTGTTGTTGAGGTCTAAACATAAATATTGAACTGATGGGTTGCTCTTTCTATCTAACACTGATTTTATTGAGTGTTTGCCCACACAATCAAGTGACACAAACGAAAAGACTGTACTAAACATCAAGTAACAATGGGGTATACAACTGTTTGTATTGTTATGGAAATCTGGCACACGTTAAACTTTGAATATGAGGCAAGGTATTGTAAAGAGGCATAGTGTGTCCCTTGTCCCATGAGGTAGCCAGTGAGTACTTCAAAAGTTAAATTAACCCTCAATTAGAAGAGAGAAGTTATGTATTTCATTCCTGTCGCATCTTTTTTAATTTGAACCGTGTATGAATGCAATGATGGGATTTATTGACAGCACCTAGACTAAATCAGGAGTGTGCACCGAAACCACAGACTGGGTGATTCTGAATTAATAAAACATAGTCCAACTGGACAACTAGATTTGGCTGTGGACTGTTGTAGTTTACCAAGAGATTTCCTCCGGAGCTGTCAAGATGCTCCTGATTTCTTTCTTACCGATGGATAACTTAGCTGATCTCTGAGAAAAAAACTCAATGCTGGTCGACTTCTATTTCCGTATAGTACAAAATAATTGAGCAGTTCTGCTTTTTTAAATATATGTAGTACATCATCGCTGTGCTCCATTTATTGCACAAATCAGTTGATACGTCCAGTTTCAGTTGATTATTTGAATTCCATGGAATTTCCATTTTTAATAGATAACAAAATCTCAGGAAAAAGCTAAAATCTACGACATCAACGCTTCCGCCATCTTTGCTGCATTGAAATAACGTCAGCTTCACACAAAGAACCTGATAACGTGACAAAGTAGCAAATAAAGATGGAGGCCTAAAACTGAGTTGGGATTTTGACTGCTTTTAAAATTGAACTTGTAAGTAACAAAATGAGAGTTAAACGAGGTCGTTTATTGCGATTCACAGGTATCAGCTACTTCCCACAAAATTTCTATATATAAATATATTTTATTGTTATAAAATAATGACAGTTACAACATAAACCCAATAGTCGGATTCATACACATAATTAATAGTACAATAAGGCTTTATAACATGCTATTAACGTGCTTATTCTGTCAATAACTAGCAGACTTTAAAAGTATAGTGTATTTTTGCATTTTCATTTTAAAACTGAACCCCAGGTTGTGCAGGATCGTATTTCTTTCCAAGCCCTTATTGTTCCGGTCACTTCAACCTTGTTGAGTAATTATTCGCATTTTAAACGCATTCTGGCCAATGTAATCACAGCACCCAGTTTTCATGCTGATCTAGGGAGCCACTCAAATAAGTTCTAATATTTGAACAGAAAATGTAACCCATGGTGCGAATTCCACCCACAGCATAAGGAACAGCACATTTGACAGCGTAACATCTACAAAAGACGACAATTGGAGAAACCTAGGGAAATTTCAGACTGAATACTACATAGCTCCTTTTCTTTTTAACCATTTTGGTTCATTTGGTAAACACAGCTAAAAGAGAAACATTATGATTCGCCACCCTGGCTTGCACGTATATGTCCACAAACTATTAATTTGAAATGTATGACAAATTCACATATATGCGTAACTACCAGGTGGCCACAACAGACACAAGAAACAGTCGTGATATGCGGCTGGTGCTTCAAAGTCTGCTGTAATAGTTTGCCATTAATTAATTACAGGTTACTGACTTTAAATAATATTTGAAGACAGAAAGATCCTGCACGAATGCGATTAAAATTGGGGAATTGTGATATGATACTGAATGTAATAGAATTTATCGTAACAAATTGAGTTCTAAACAAGAGCATGGCCAATCAATGTTCATTTATAGACTCTTTGAGCTGCGATCTTCCTCAGAAGTTGATTGAAAATTGACGGGTAAGGAATTGTCCCCTGCACCACATACATCGTTTATTGTATGGAGCGAATATTTTAACTCTATATCGGTCGCTTCCTTATGACGTTATTAATTTTGCAAGTTTATAGACTTACAATAGCTGAATGTGTAAATCCGGACATTTCCTATGTTCCATGATTGTTAAACCCTTTCAACAAAGTCAAGAGCTTGTCCTATGTTAGAGTGTAATTCACATCAACGAAAGTGCATCTGATATTTTCTTATCCTAAAAACCCATCTGTTCAATGGTCACTTGCACTTACAACCAGGTTAACATAACAATGTGGAAAATTTACGCGCAAAGGGAGACCATTCGGCCAATCATACAGTTAAATGTTAAAGGTTAAATCATATAGTTTTATTGTAACTGCAGGATTTCATAAAATACAAGGAACACAGGTAGCTTATGTTTTACCAATAGACTGTAAAGATGTTGAGAAACCCTACAATTGCACTAACAATTTGGATACTTTGACTTTTTCTGGTCAGCAATAACTTTTGGTTTATACCATTTCAATCTAGTGCAACGGTATTGGTGGCATCAGCAACATCTGGCTCATATATAGCGAGGTTTACCACAGAAATCATATCACAGTGATTTTAAATAATCTACTAATAGGTGTAAAAGATCGTGTAGAAGCACTCCAGCATAGAAAATGTCATCACAATGCTCACATTAGGACGGCGAATTACAAAACATTATATTAAAGCGCGTCAACTGTTGTTTTAAAACTAACAATAGGAATGTGAGACTTTCAGCAAATAATGTAAGATGAGAATCGAGGAAAAGCTTTATTTAAAAAAAGGCTCATGACTTCCTGTTGAAAACATTTGGACCCATGTTTCTGCTTTCTTGTCCACTGTTCACCAAACGATAACTTCCCTTCCCTTGCATAAACATAGCCTTTAAGTGAAAATCCAGTGTAAAGGCAATATTATAGGGGTTAAAGTTATTTTGCAATGCAACAATTCACTTCGAAAACAATTCTCAACAAGGTTATCTGCACTAAACATTGACTCTGGAAAGTTAATAGATGTTTAAATGTTCTTTGGTGAGATATCCTAGGAAATAAATAGGTTGATCTTAAGCTATTTAAGCACATTCTTAGCAGAAAGTTAATTATATTAATCAGAATTTGAGGTACAACTGTTTGCCATTGTCAAGCTATAAAGCTGTGTTTTAAACACGGTGACATTTTTTGCAATGGAACTTTTGGGACAATCATGTCTCTTTACCGCCAGAATGTAAACTCTTTATAATAGTAAAATAGCAAAGGGTACTATGTGTTTTCTGCGATATCTTATTCCATCACATTGCATTTCAATCTTGTTAGTAATCAAGCATTAGTGCAATATTCATTCGAGATAATATTTTAGATTCAACATTAACTACGCCTTCACTGTAGCTATTTGTCCAGGTGCACGATTCTCCCTTAAGAAAAGCTGTTGGAGTTCCTACTTTGATAAGACATTAGCACAGGGAATGCTGCGCTGTGAAACAATCCTCTACAGCATGTGCCAATGAGGATCGGGATAAAATTTGAACGGTTCACATTCCACCAGTTGACTATGAGCCAACAATCCCACCCCCTCCCCACTCCCAAGTGGGAAATCTCATTGCAATCCCTGAGTCATGGTCTCGTTGATGGCGAAAGAAAGGGAGGAAAAACAGAACCCATTTTATTCAGCAGGTCGTCTGACAATTTGTTTTTCCCGATTGACAGAGAGTACAAAGGCCGAGAATACGATAAACTGGCTGTCGGCGAAGGGCGGAAGGAAGAAACGCTGCCCGTACACCAAGCAACAGACGCTGGAGCTAGAAAAAGAATTCCTCTTTAACATGTATTTAACTCGAGAGCGCCGCCTGGAGATCAGCCGGAGCGTTAATCTGACCGACAGACAAGTCAAAATTTGGTTTCAAAACCGAAGAATGAAACTCAAAAAGATGAGCAGAGAGCACAGAGTTCGAGAAATATCCGCTACTTTCCCCATCTGATGAAAGGGCTAGTGTTTTTTTTAAATTAAAAATGTACGAGACGGTGGTCGATATAAGGCGTCTCGCTGAAGCTGTTGGAGCGTTACAACAACATTGAAGGGGGGAGGGGGGAGTTTGGTAGTTATGGGGAGGGGTTGCAAGTTCAGCAGTCTAGTCACTAGAACAACATTGAGGCAGCTAAGGAGAAGGGTAGATGGCGGGATGAAGCGCTTGCAAGTTCAAAATAATTAAAAATAACAAAAAGGTACTGATTTGCTTTTGAAAATGCACACGTTCTGAAGACTCGCGTTTACTGGCCAGAAGCCCATTAATTGCCATCAGATAATTTAGTGCCCTATCACTTAATTATGAGCAAAGGAACTGAAAGAATGTTTGAAAAAAGGCAATAAAATCTGACTTGCTTTATACATTTCGTCCTTTTCTTGGATTTAAACGATATATAGTTAACACCACATATATGAGTTATGCTTACAAGAGTAATTATTTTAACGTCTGTAACTTCCACTTATTGAAAGACAGCAGAGAAATCGGCATCTATTAGAGTACGCCATCTGCGCAGGCATATTTCACGCACAAGAGTGAAACACTTGTTAAATTATAGCAACAAACTAGCCTCAAAACAGGGAGGCATGTTGAAGCCATTCGAGGTCGATAATTATAGGAATACTCGGTCTACCTAAGAGTCAATTTTGAATTATTGCTTACTTATGGATAGAGGCATTCTGATTCGTCTTAAAGCAAAGGTGTTTCTTAGAGTTATGAGAGGACGTAAAGGTAAAAATCTATTTTCCTAGATGGTTGCCCATCTTGAATCCTTTTTGCTTCTTAGTATGTAAGAATAATTATTTATGTAGGTTATTGAATGAGTATTACAAAAATATCAAACAATGTGTAATTATTTTTGTTGCTGTCATATGCTTTCAATTAATATTCTCCCCAACTTAATGTCCAATATACAATCGATTATTTAAAAATGTATCTAAGAATTCCAAATACAATTTATTTTTTCTTTATCAATAAGGAACGTACAGCCTCAACGTACCGCTCAATAGAAGTGCATGAAAATAACCAAACCTTGAAAAATTGCATATGTATTTCACAGAGATTATAGTGCAGGGCTTACATTTATTTAGGGTCTTTCATGTCGAAACTTCTGAAAGCGTGTACACCATAAATTGTTTTGGGAGTAAATTGACTTACGTAGATTAATAAAATATTCTACAATTGACTCCGCATAAAATAACACCTAATAACTGAAGATTAGTATTAAATAAAGATTTGCGGAAGAGGTAAAACATTAATAGGAAACACATTGATTAACATAATCATTTAAATTAAAGTAATATGTATCAAGATTGAACACGTTTTAATGATCTTATTACAATTGTTTTGAGAAGGCAGATTTTTATCCAGCGATTTTTTTTTGTCCATGTTCCTTTGACTAATACCAAATGACTAAAATATGCATGAACGAGCCTCCACACCTCGCTAATATCTCCCGAACAGAAAAATACTTGCATAGACTCCCGCTAGCTATTAGTTTCATTTTTAAATTGAAAACTGCTATTAATCTATATTCTCCTCCCTACACCTACAAATACCTCAAAGCTTCTCAATTCACATTGGGGAAAAGCACATCTGTGTGGGGAACTAATTGGACCCCGACCTGTTTAACAAGATTCAGCCTCAATTTTACGGTTTAATTTCTCATTCTGTTCCACACTATAGATGTGGTGTAAAACTTCCCATCAAATGTGAATGGAATGTGAGGAACTGATAAATTAATCTGAACTCACAATAACAATTGCTGATTAAGTACATCGGCAAACTAAAACAGATATAAACACAGGCGAGTTCTTGGTCCGTCAGTGTTTTTGAGAAGTAATGTCCATTGTGGGGATCAGTAATTGTTCGTTTGAACATCTGTTGCATAAATGATGTGTATATATAACAATCGGCTAAAACACAGCTTGTAATATATCACGAGTGTCGATTATACCTCTTGCAGAGAATGTACACCCTTAGTGGATATTATACACTATAATTAAAATGTGTTTGTACTTAGGAATAACTGTCTTTCAAATGTTCATCAAAATGTCTGACATTTAATATGAGCAAACTATGGTGGGCTGTCGTCTCAATTAATTTTACATGTATGTTTTTAGATAGAGTTTTTCAGATACTGTATGTGTAATGTTGGTTAAAATGTAATATTTATTTTTCAAAATGTAAAGAAACTGTTATACCAAAGATTATTAACGTTGTGCCCATCACCTCTTGTCTATCGCTAAGCACACTGAATTCCGCACAATACTCTTGTACGAGAGGGAGATAAAGGAACTGTTAGTATTTGCACCATATGTAAATCCACCAATATCTATTTGAATTGAATATTTTAATTTCATGGTGTAAAATAAGTGTTGAAAGATTTTTCTGAATAGCATGTCCTGTATATTTCACGGCTTAAATTCGTTGCATTATTTCCTGGGCCTTGTCACAGGCCACAATTAAAATGCAGATTTAAAACAATAAAATTGTGTTTGGCTGGATTTCTCTAGTTCTTAATACTTTTATTTAATGTCCAAAGGTCTGTTAAGTATTGTGTGGCTATCTACTCACTAGTGGCTCTTCCTTCAAGTCTGGCTTGTATAGCTCATGGACATTGGTTGGCTGATTGTGGACCCGTGAAATTGACCTGAAATGGACAAGTTGATGGTTGTGAAAAAAAGACAGGGAATTCCGATGCTGCCAGCCCTAAAGAAAACCCTGCAGTTTGAAATTTATTTGGTATCCAGTGTCGGTGATTTAAATACCATCGAGACGGTTGTAATCCGGCTGTGGGCACTGACGATGCTCCACGGACGACCACGTCTGCTTTTGTAAAGTTTTATGGCTTGTAAATATGTTTGGCAAGTTGCTGTCATGTAGGACTTGTTGGACTTGGGTAGATTGGTTCCGAGCGGCATGCCACACAACATAGCGTTGAGAACAGGGAAATGGTCACACTTTTCTTCCTTGACAAACCTCAAGTGGAAACTCACAAACGGTTACCCAAATTTGCTTTCAAGACTTGGAAAATGGTAGGACATTGTCACGTTTAACTGTTTTGTCAGAGACCCTTTAAGGCTGGTTCTAGCCGCATTGACTTTGTGGAAAATTGAAGGTTTGGTTTTACTAAGTTTGTTGGTACAGCAGTCCAGAGTCTGGTTTTAAAATGAAAACTTTGATTCTTTACCGTGGTAATGATGCAGTATAGTGGCGCCAATTGCTTCAGCTTCTGATATGTTTATTTGCACGCAAACTGCGAACGAACGAGGTCAAAACTGTACAATCTGCCGAGTTGGAATCATTAAACAGAGATAGATGCAGTTTTGGAACTGCCAGTGACTGTAAGATTTTTAAATATCAACTCTCCCTTTCCTTTCTGAGAAACACGAGACCTTTTTATTAATTACATTATCATTTAAAGAATGTCTAGCAAATTATATTTCACAATGATGGTCTTTATTTTCTGTTCGAATTGAACGCGGCTCGTTAGGTCCAGTCTATGGCGCAAGTGAAATGGAACTGCTGTGTGACTTAGGTAGTTTCATGTTGTTGGGCTTCTGTTTGATCGCAGTGACAAGAAACTGCCTGAATTACTCCAGTTATTGTCATCGCAAACTTTTGGATTTTAGTTAAAAGAGGAATCTCTGGTATTTTGTTACCCGAAGGAATGATTTCTGTGACAAAACGTTTTGTATATTACGAAGATGTAGAAGATGGTGCCACTAACAGTGCCCAGCGCGGATTGTTATTGCAGATTAACTGAAGTATACATCTGTCTAATTGCCCTTCTTTCCCATATGTGGATAAATTCTAAAATAACAATTTTTGTGTATGAATAGCATGGCAACGTTTTAAATAATTCAAATTGTGTATATTTCTTTGGCGGTAAATGTATAATTTTGGAATTATATTGTGATTACAAACGTGACTAGTTGGATGCAATTTTCTATTCTTTAGATTTAACTGCGCAGATAGATATATTAATTCATTATACGTATAATGAATGCAAAGATATGTAGGCTAAAAGCACAGTTTCGAGTCCGCGAGTAATATCTGCACAGTCTGTATCCATTAAAAAGTTACTTCAGGTTTTAAAAACAGAGAAATGGAAAATGCACCGAACAAGGATGAAAGTGAGCAGATAAAAACACGATTATTTCTGTAGCACATTAATTTTGTTTCTTGAAGCAATTTTTTGTACACTTGGATTATAATCTAAGGGAAACAAATATCCTACACTCACGGATCAGAGCTTTTCATTCGTCCAATGTCAAGTTATCAAGGCTGGTAGTCTTTCAGTGATGGTATGATATTGTTTTGCTATAAGGCAGTTTATCCAGCCACAAATGATAATGTAAATATTACTCGATCATTGATAGTGGTTGCTCAGTCTATCACAACAGTACTTTATATTAAATAAGAGGCCGGATCAATATTACTGCAGTTAGACACATCTGACCGTATCTCAGAAGATTTTTAACTGGAGGCATCCAATTGCAGAAAGACATAAGACAAGCTTTAGTATCGCCCTCACGGTTTTATTGTTTAGATGGTTTATATATGAAAGTATAACTTCAGCAGATTTGCGCAGATGTTCTTTAAGTCGTTCACTTTCACTGTCAGTTTGAAACCTGTAAATTAAGTATCGGCTACCGTTTAAAACACATGCAGAGATGCATATACAGCGGTCACTGAGCCCGCCGAGTGATTTGTAGAATATAACTCATCAAAGGAAAAAGGAAAACCGTGATATTACATGTTAACAATAATTGGATGTCAAGAGAGCGTTCCAATCGTTGACTGTAGCTGATTACCGATCTTTTTAACCACGTGCAGTAAACTATTTATTCCAAAGGTGTTAGATTTGTTTTCCTGCTATCTGCATATTTCCAATGGATTATGGGGGTAATGCAACAAATAAACTCGCTACTGTTAAAGATGTTGGAGCGTTTATGACTGCATTGGAACTGCTAAAGTTGATCGAATTGCACAATGTGCTGTGGAGACAAGAGAAAGGGGCCTCATTTCTTCTATAGTTAGGCCTAAGCTAAACCTCTTTCTTTAGACCTAAATGTGGTGTTCCCACCCAAAGGGCCTGCAGCGACCCCGAAAGACAGGACTTTTCCCATTCATAATGCCAGTTTGCTGTTGTTTAGAGGCAATCTCTATTTTTGGTTGGCAGAGATCCAAATATACGTTCTTAAAAAAGACTTTTAAAAATATAATATATAAATTTGGAGTTAATAAGAAAAGCCCAATAATTTGCCCCAATAAAACATATAAACGTATCATTGTAACAGTTAATAAGCAAAGATACTACAAATATAGCAATATAATCGTTTATACTTTCATATATTATCTTGTTAAAATGCAGTTCCCATTCGTTGTGCATCTGTTCTCTCATATAGATACTATCACCTTTAACATTTCTCTTAATTCACCCCATAATACAGAAAACTGCATTGTTACTATCCGTTTGAGAGTGCATATTTTACTTTTGACAGTGAAACTGTATGGTATTAAGCAATCTGTTTAAACTACGGTTTGTACATCTAATACGCGTTTTAGTTGTAAAGGGAGGACATCACAAAAAGCCAGTGGATATCCAGAATTTCAGTTCCAATGGAATAGAGTCATGACTGTACTAGTGTTAGATTATCGCTTTAAATACTGAGCTAAAAGACAGGCGAGTGACTCTGAACTGTCTTTTAACATTTGCACAGTAATACACTGGCAGAGTGACCGTTTTCAGCTTAATGAGATACACATAACTAGGAGCAGATACCTCGGCATACTTCGAGTAAATAAATGAAAACAATGTATTTGACCAATGAGATAATGAATGTTAATGTCCTTAATGTTCGCACACTTGAAGTACTTCAGAAAATAAATGTTTGTTGCATTTTGAAAATCTTTTATACAGTAAAAATAAATATAAATAAATAGATTTTTAAAGGAATATATCGAATCAGTATAACTCAAAATTTTACACATTAAGTACAGACTATTATAGCAATACCTATTTATAAATATGTCAGCGTCTTTTAACTTTGTTCTCTCGGCTTCAATCACTGGCTGTAGAAGCAATGAACCGTCTCTTTGATAATATATACAACAATCAGCAACATATTTAGATGTGAAAGTCTTGCAGGCCCTTGTACTGCACAAGTCTCGCCTTGAAGCAATCTTCCCTTTTTCACTACTTAGTCTGAATAATATTCACGTTAAACTGAAACCCATCTCTTAGAATATTACCGATTTTAAAAACAAGTTTTAAAGTTCACAATCTTGAAGTGTAGAATAGAATAGTCAAACTAATTTTAATCTCATTTACCCCTAAACTTTTGAAATAATCGTGGAAGCAAAATAAACTTTTTGAACGACGGTGCAGGCTAGAGAATACGGAAGTTGTTTATAATTCAATGCAATGTTAGTCAAGACAAGTCGAATCAAAATACGAAACAGATTCGTACATATTGTGAAATATATATGGCATGATGCTAACAATCAATTTAAGCACATAGGTGAACCTTTACTTTCTCATATGTTCTCATATTTGGATATTCTCACTTGTGTTCACATGATTGTGGTTTATAGCTTAGCCAGTTTCTTGCAAGTATTTAAGAAAATATTTTTTAAACGGGAGGATTCTTTTGGAGATTCGGGATATAGCGAAGTTCCCATCATCACATTAACGAATACACAGATGTTAATCTCAGCCTATGATTTGCTCAATTCCTAGAAATTCACTTGTGATATCTTAATGTAGAGCACTATTGCAAACTACCAGCCCGCCTGACAGTCCTTTGCTTGTCAGCCTAACAGCGACAAAATTAAGACTGTGCTGTTAATCAAATCATTCCTCAGTCCAAAGAAATGAACATCTATTTATATTTGAAATAATTTCTTCCTGAATTGAAAAACGCGGTTTACTTAATTAATTTTATAAAATCAAAGATTGACATGAAATATAATTTAGAAGTTCGTATAAACAATTCACCACTTGTTGTAATCTTTCTTATGGCCTCCGCTATTTCTCTGCTGTTTGACTAATATCCAAGGCTCTTAAAACCTTAGGTTTTTGTATCAGCTGAATGACATCAAATCAAGTTTTCTCATTCAACCTTCTAAATTAATTTGTTGCAAAGTTAAATATTGTTAGTTTCCATTAATGAGTTACATTAAGAAATTGGTTTGGTAAGTTGGATAGCCGAACAGTTTCCTACCTACATAAATCCTTCACTACCCAGTGAATATTGTTGGTATTTGCACATTTCACTAGTCACTTCCATTCACAATTTCCCCCTAGCTTCACGAAACAAATATCTTTCTTGGCACTTATTCTCATGGAAAGGGCGTTTCCTTGAACAAATGGAAAAGATAACAAGGGAAGACGTGGTTTTAAATTAACAACTTATAACATGTAACAATTTGTGCATAATTTTAAAACATTAGAATTATTCACTCGGTCTCTGTAGTCCAATATAGTTTAAGTATTGACTTTCCGTTCTCCTTTGTTGTAAAGTAGTCTTGTGAGTAATTTAAAGTCACACAGCCTAATAATGCTGAATAATATGTAGCCGTGTCTTTAATGCAACTGTGAGCTTTAAAAGATCACAATGGGAACAAAAAGACTTTCTTGGTTGGAAATGCAGGAACTGGGCTGAGAAACTACCTTAAATCCAATTGGTTCTAGTCTTCCTCAATTGCGCACTTTTGTCCAAATTAAAATTTGAAAGAAAAGTAACGGATTGGCTTGTCACTGTTTGTGATGTGCATTTTCACCACAATTTCTGCTGTATAAGGTTTAAAGTTGTTACTCACAGAACGCACGCATATTTCATTCACTGGCACCAGAACCTCGGGCTCATATTATCAACTCAAATCTGGGTGTTCCAAACCGCCAAACTCGCCAGTTTTTGCACCCATCAAACACAAATATTACAAGAATTATCTGTTACGATGATTGCATTTAACACTTCTTATGTTATTGGTTTAAGATAATAGCAGTAATAATAAGACTGACGATTATGAGACCTGGTGTGAGAATTTGTCACATGAGATAAGATTAATTAGCAAGCAAAATAGTTCCTTAAAAGATTGTCTTTTAAAGTTAATCACCTTTTTCATTGTTAGGGATAGTCGAACAATATCGATATATGTGTGGTATTGTTCGTTGTTTAAAACCCATTTCACCTCTAAACGTATTTAATACGGCGGCGATGTTAATTGTTTAACCCCCATTGCGGATTGATTTACGTTTTATTGTCGCTTTGTCGGCCTCATGAAAACTTTAACCAATCGTTTCGCAGATAGCCCACAACATATTAGCTAACTCTACTTTGTTAGTTGAGAAGTTGGGAGAACAATTTCTAGTCTTACATATAATTTCCCAATGAATCGAAGTGTATGATGTTTGACAATGTCGATCTCTGGTGCTATTAGTAACTATTTTGTCGATTCACTTATAAGTCATGAAAGTGAGGGGTCGCCTGCAACGAAGTTTGCTTCGGGGCAATATATAGTCTCCAGACAGCCGGGGGTTCCCGAGCACCCCGAATTTCCTGCTTGCAATTTTCAGCCGAAGTCTCCCGTGTTCGGCACTTCTTGGGCCCCCGTGTACGCTCAACCCTCTGCCAATGTCTCCACATTGTACCATCCATACGTCCAGTCTCACCCCATTCAGCCTGATAGCAGGTACTTGCGATCCTGGTTGGACCCGACCCCCAGGGCCGTGTCCGCGCCCGGGATACCTTCCAGCGGTCACGACTCATTGAAAACAGAGGTACTCGCGGGTCACGGCGGCGAAACCTTACCAGCGGCGCTCCAAAAATTACATGGGGAATATTTGGAGAGCGAAACCATTAGCTCCGGAAAAGCGCCGTGCTATGAAGACAGTATATGTGAAGAGAAGGGAAACAAAGAGACATCAGAACAAAGTAAGTTGTTCGGGAAATGTACTTGATTTATCTCAGAATGAAAATAGTTTACGAACCCTCACGCAAAAACGCGACTGAAATAAGGTTCTAATTAAAAGGCAGTTTGCTTCAGTTTAGCCACAAGTATTTAACTGATTTTATATTGCTTGTTACTTTATACGCCTCCGTTCTGTTTTATGGGTTACACAAGTAACCACCTGCAAACCTTTAATGATGGTTTTGCCAGTCTATCTTCTACGAGGCAATAAATAAATTAATGAATAAATAAAACGTTTTCCCTTGTTATTTTCCGTTTGAACCAATCTCCTGAGGAACCGTGAGCAAAAAAATGTGCGGCACACCATCTTAATGTGAAGCCGCGGAGAAGCGAGAGAGAGAGCAATTTCTGCAGTGCTGCCGGGACTGAGTTTGCTTCTCAATTGCAAACGTGGTAATAAGCAAAAAGATTAAATTTAAACCGTCTGAGGGCACCCAAAGGCTTCCCGTTTAGTAATACTGAGGAAAAAAGCGCTTAGGAATATGACCACAACAAACATCTCAATTCTTAGCTCCATATATTTTGGTAGAATCCCCCATAAGCATTGCAAATTTAGAAGTGCATTGAGAAAATATGACCACATTATAATTCTCATTCTGATCTCATTTTTTTTCTTCACTCATTTTCAGGCAATCCTTCTGCAAATTGGTTACACGCCCGCTCGACAAGGAAGAAGAGATGCCCTTACAGCAAGTATCAGACCCTGGAGTTGGAAAAGGAGTTTCTGTTCAATATGTACCTCACCAGAGATCGGAGGCACGAAGTAGCGCGTCTTCTCAACCTGACTGAAAGACAAGTCAAAATCTGGTTTCAGAACAGGAGGATGAAGATGAAAAGACTCAGTAAGGAGCACGTAAAAGAATTCGAGTGACTAGCTGTTGAGTTTAAACTTTAGCGCGTAGTCGGTTTCTGCTGTCACTGCAATATATCCTTAAAACACTGTAGTTCTGAGAAAACCAACATCCTTCCACAGCAAAGAATGACCAGAATGTAAGGTTTAAACATCCAGCAATTCGGCTATTTATTTCGAACATTTTAGTGCATTCATTCAGGGAATAGAGTCACGTGTAGAGTATTTTATTGCAGGATATTAAGAGATACAACTTCCTCTCATTCTCATCCACTATAACAGCCAGAGAGAGCAGCGAGCTTTTATTCCAGCTACCTTTTCTCTCTTTATGGCTTAAAAAGAAACTTCGTGTTATTTATAAATCACTACAATTTCTGTGAATGCTTTGGTGATGGCCTTTGACGCAGGACCCGGATGTCCGCGCTCCAAAGCAACGCTTTACAAAAATGATCTTTTTAACCTGTGATTAAATCTATATGTTTAATCTTTGTTGTTTGCAATGATCGAACACGACTTGTTTTCAATTGTTTACATGCAAAAGCGGATGTTTAGAATCCATTTCAAAGACGCATCACATTGCGGTTGATTTAAGGGCTGCTTTCCGATCCTTGTATCGCTTTGATTTAAGAATTTGCTTGTTTCAATGGAATTGTGACTATTATTTAAACCGATTGTTAATCTACCTTACGATCTCTGTTTCTGTAGCCCTTAATCTCTGTGTTTGAGTGAGTGTGGGTCTGCTGTTTTTGTTTTAATGTGCAGCACGATACTCCGAAAGGCTTAAATTGGTACTTTTTACCTTTGTTAAGAGTTTGTACAACTATGAGTAACTATTACCACGTGGCTCGTTTTTTTTACGATGGTCTAATATTGTAGTAAGCACATTGAACTGTGGTCCAAGCGAAAATTTAACCATCTGTCGTATAGAATTTCATGACATTTTAGAAATAAAATACTGTTTAGGAATAATTTGGCTCAGGAACTCGAATTACCGACCAGGCTGCACAAAAGGAGGATGACAACATGGATCAGCTCAAAGGGATAAATTTTAGACCAATAACATTCCTGATGACAACTTGTATATTTCTCATTGTCTCTGTTCGCTGTGGAGCTGGTGTTTATATTCTTGTGTTTTGCAGGTTTGTGCTGATTTTACATTTGTGAACGAACCAACTATTTTACACAAAAGCTCCCCAATTCTAGGTGACCTTTCCTTGTAGCATTTTTTTAAAAATCTGGAGCTATCCGACGTCAACAGCGCGCGGTTGCACTATTTAATGTGATTTATTACTAATAATAATAATAAATTAAACCCACTGAATGGTGTAAAATATTTTGAACTCACCGCTCTCTGTACACCTAATACCATAATCAGTAGATGGGAACATGCGAATGTATTGAAAACGGCTGCAAAATAAAATGCTGCTGAAAGTTTGGAAACGGATTTTTCCGTGACCTTGCGTCTGCTGTTTAAAGTCTTGCCTCATTCGTGGTTGTGCATGTGAATCCCTCTCTATGCCTGATGCCTGAGAACCAAACCCATTGAAACAAAGGGAGAAAAAGCTGTATTTATTAAATAAGCTGGATGTGCAATTACACAGATTCAAAAGACATATTTAGAAAAATTAATATAAAGGCGATTCCTAAAATCTCAGCAAATCCTAAGCATTTATCTGGTAAACCGCAAGGCAATTATTGGGGATGAAGCCAGTGGTTGTAATGGACAAATGGACAAAGGGTAATTCAGTATTTTTATCCTGCTTTTCCGATAAATCCTCTAAGAGTGGACACAATGCAGGGTCGTCAATAGAACAGCAGAGAGAAAGGATTGCATGAAACTGCGGGGAAGAAGCATAAAACTAGGTAAAGTGTCCCTGTAAATAATGCGAACTCAGAATTCCTCCGTCTAATGAAGGAATCTTAACCAGGGTGTCTCGCCGAATGAGACATATTCTCAAGTCGTTGGTAGGGATGTAAGATGCAGAAACTCGGGCTGCATTGGGGATGTCCAGTAAGCTGTTTACCTATTTTCCATGTATTTATCATTACCAGATCTGTAATATCCGCTATTTTATTTTATTTTGACCCATTAATTAACTCCGCATAAACAAGTTATAAACAAATTTCCTAACCGCATTTATCTGCTGGTTGCTTTGCATATTTTATTGTCCAATACATATAAAGTGTGTGAGCTCATTACTGCTTGTTTTGCACACACTGACCCTTAAGCATCACTGTTATTGGAATAATATAAATTGCATTGAGAATTCAAACGTAGAATCTTCATGTATTTATACAAGAAGGAGATTACGTGTTCTAAAAGAATTTACGTAAACTATTAAGAAGAAAAAAATAACCTGCTATCCATATTCTGCGAGCTTACTTGCATTGTTCACGATTATAAACAATATACTAATTAATATTCCTCCAGTCGATCTATTTATGCTGAATTTTCAAACTAATGAGACATAAGTCAGCACTCTTACTCTCTTTGGAAGGTTTAAGTCACCTCCCCTTTTCAGCAGATAAAGAGAATTTATATTTAAAATCGTGTTATTCGGTATATGTATAATCTATCTATCTATCTATCATGTATACATGTGTCTCTATACATCTATAGATATGTTACACACACAGACATAATTGATGAGAATTTTAAGATGACTAAAACAAATGAATGCAGAAACCTATCAACCTATCTGCTATACATTACATCCATACATATTGCAAAAAGGGGTTGATAACCAACAGTTGAAAACGAAGTGAAATATTACACAATCAATTTGAAAATGTGCCATGAGGAATCTGCCCATAAGCAACTAATGGGGACATTTTAATGAAATGTCTTTAACTTAAAGGCAGTCATATTGTAAACAAAAAAAAATCCTATATGTAGATCTCTGATAGCAGGATACATATTTCACCATCCTGGAAAGAGTGGTTGATCAATTTCATCGAATGTTCAGCGTAGATGATATTTCTGTTTGATTATACTTGCAAAGCTTTCTTATTGTTGGCAACGTAACAAGGGATAATTAGATGGGAGGAAGGGGTGCTCGCCAATTTAAAAGCCTGTCCTTTAGGGTGGTGCAGTAGAAGGGCTGCTATGGATATCTCATGGCCATATTAAAAATAAATCTATGCTTAGATGTTTTAATGCCTCCATATTAAAGGAAATGGTTATGCGGCCGTTTAAAACAGCTTTCACTGGGCTAAAAAAAATAATTACAGCATCAGCATGTCGTATATTAGAACTAATATATTAGTTATTTTCATTTCAACATTTTTTTGCAAACACAAGAGGTACAAACGCATATAAGAAGAAAGCAGAAATTAGCCTTGCACAGTGGAGGAGGAGTTAGGAAGTTGTCTGTCATTATAGGAAATTCAGTGTGGTGTGCTGCAATAAAATAATATGACCGTTGTAAAAGTTTATAGGGTATAAATTTCTGAAGGTTAGGAATTGAACGTCTGTAAAACAAACATAGCAAAGGGAAAACTTTCAAAACCTATTAAATTAAACTCACAACTGGAGGTGCCAAGCAATAAAAATATGGCTTTGTGCTTTATTTCTGAAGGGAAATATATAGGAACTGGATTTCTTTAAGGGAAAATCGCGGTGAATTTTTTGGTGTAACCAACATGCTTTTTAGACTCTAAAGCAAGCGACGCCCTCTTTTGTTCTACTTCCTAACCATTTCAGGCTGCCAGAAATTACTGCAATAAAAAGCTATACAGAGTCTGGCGAGACGTCTGGAGCAGGGTCTTTGGATGTGTTTACAACCCCGCGCCCATGCCTGGGACTTTATTCTAAAGCAGAATGCCCAATTGTTTAGAGTCGGACTCGGAGACAATAGAGTTCTGAAAGCTTTCTTTCCCTCCCTTTTTTTCTTTCTCTTCTTCCTCTTCTTTGCTGCCCTTCAGGAATTCGGGTTGTTCGCAATCCGCTACAGCACTACACTAGGATGTGGCTTATTGGTACTGTCTCCGATTGTATGTGTCGATGAACTGAAGAGCTTAAACTTTCTTCCTTTGTCGCGTTTTGGGCCTGATGAATTCTTTATAGTCAGTTTTAATCGCGTTATTGAGCATATTTGTTAATGCTTTTAAACCCTGTGATTTTTTAAAGTCCAAAATACTTCGTCCTGATTCCAGTAGGTGGCAGCATTGTTCCACCAATCTCGGTCAAGGCGATTCAGCAGACGTTAGTCCAAGAATCTTGGATTCAGTAGATACGACGCGCATATAAAAAGCATACAGCACCCACTTCAATCCCCCCTGCCCTTCTTGCTGTTGCGCAATACTTTAAAAATAAAATATTAAAAAGTCCTACAAAGCTTTGCCCCAATCAACTATCTTTCTCAATATTTGGTTGCAAAATGCCACTAATGTTATTATGAAATTTATCTTCATAATTGTATGTTCATCTGTTTTATGCAGTTTTATTATTTTCAAGCTGCTTTATAAACATGAGAAGACAGCAGAGAAAGTAATTTTGTCCATTTACGACAAGGTAGTCCACAGTAAGAGGCTAAAGTCAGTAAATAAAAGAAGACGGTTCCTTTATAGAACTGCACTTGGGAAGTATATAAAATGTTAAGCATTCGGACTTTTAAATATGCATTCGCACAACTAAACATTTAACAAGCTGTGTGTTTGATTTGCAGCTGGCTGTTTTAAAAGGATGCATGTATTGGGAAAATAAATTGTTATATTACTTAAGTTATGTAGAAAATGTTTGAAGTGCACATTTAAATTTCTGGATACTTAAGTTTCCGAATGAACTTTCAACCCCGTTACATTTCTCACATCTCAGTGCACATGCCTTTAAATTGAATCTGTCCCACACTCTTGTGCATGTATTGATTATTGTTTGTGAGACTGTCTTCCTTTCAACAAACCATACACCACACATTTTCAGTGTAATAGCCATCGGCACGGACATTTCCTCCAGACTTGTTCCCAGACCCTGCTGATTTATTATTTCTTAGACTTTATTGATTTCGTTTTTATTTGTTGCATGATTTTAAAACATGCACAGTTTGGGTAACCACCCTTCTATCTGTCTCCGTATTTAAATCAAGCTGCAGTCCTGCTTCATGCATAACAGAAAGGATGTATGTAATAGTCCCATGCAATAGGATTTGCACAGATCTGAACTGACTACAACCTTACGTAAAAGCAAAACTGGAATTTCGTCCAGATAAAGGCAAGACCATACCTCAATAGGAATATTCTTTCTCTGTCTCTGTCCCTGTTTCCTCTTCCATTTCAGTATTTCTCTATGCCTCATTTTCCTGCACTATCATGTATTTTTATGGAAAAATAGAATTTAACACATAGACGCCGAATGTAAGCATTTTGGTGATACTTTATTTTTGGCTTTTTAAAGTCTTCACATGATTCTCCCAAGAATTAAAGACATATGATTAGGTATATATGAAATAAACAAGATTGCAGTTTTACAATTGGATTCCCGTTGTATTACGTGCGCATGTAAATGAATATTCTTCTGTGCCTGTACATCCCTCTATTTCCACCTATGTGTTTTATATATAGTATATTAGTAGGAACATAACAAGCATGTGATTTTAGATTTCAAGCGTGACATCTTTGGTAATGTTTTCACTTTTGTACAAGACGCCGACTTTCCATTAATTTCAGATTAAACTCCAGTGTGATTCTATGCATCTGCTTAATGTATCAATAATGTCTCAGCTGATTAAGCAAGCAAAAGATACGCAGATGCACAAATATATGCATGATACTTGTGTTACTCCATTCTCTTTAACAGTCAACAGTTACACATGAATGGAAAATGAAATTAAAGGGCCAATACTAACACCTACAGTATTCAATCTCGCTGTGATGCTGCATATTTATCAGAAAAATGAAGTTGTGCCTAAGTGCAGGGAATCTGCTTCGATAGTAAGCATATAACGTCCTCGGAAATATATGGTAACCCATCTGTAGGCAGACTGGATGGAAGTAGGTTTATTTTTTGAATAGAATTGCAAGTAACTCCCACTAGAATTTGCATGTGTAATTGTGTCGATAGGCACCTAGAACATCATATTACGCACACGTGTGTATATATCTCTGCATATGTGCAGCGAGAGAGAGATTTATAGATGAAGATTTTCAACTGAAATTCACAATACTTGAATGCATTTATAGCTAAATTTAGGAAATAAATATGAACACTTTCTAACAAAATGGAACTGCATCCATAAAATGAATCGCGTTGCTCGTAAGGAGATTAAACGCATTTAAAACACAAGGAAACACGAAGAACAATTTTAAATAAACAGTCCAGAGCCATCTAAAGCACGTCACCGCCGCAATTCCTAATAAAACAGCAATCACGTGGGCCCACGCCGGGGAGACAGTCGGCAAGTTGCAGATTTTATTCATTGTTGTCGTCAGATTTTTTTTTTCAAAAACCTCAAAAACGCATCAGATAATTAATCAGTTAAAATAACAAGGAACTAGCTGATCATGTTTTAACAACAGATTTTTGTGCTAACGTTGCGGTATTACCAAGTATCTCGTTGGTCTAAGTTGCATTTATTTTTACATTTTTAAACGTCTTTTTATCACTTAAAATCGTAGCATCTGTTCCGTTATATTTAAAGTTATTTCCGCTAAATTAGAGCCAAATTTAAACAGAATTTAAGCGGTTATAGATCTTGAAAGTAAGCACCATTAGTACAAACGGAAGTAAAAGTTAATATAGCAATCGAAAAGTTGTCCTTTAATCTTGAGAAAAAAGAAAATAATATTAAATTATTTTAATTTGAGTCAGAGAAACCCCAGGTACGGGTAGTCAAACTTTCCAAGAGGAATCTTTCAATTAATTATTAAACTAGTGGGCTTCATTCAGTCCTATTTCTGATACAGTTACTTTCAGAAGGCTAATGCCACTTACACAGAAAGCAAATCAATTAAAAGTATGGGCGTTCGTTGAATCGAATCAGTTTTGAAAATTGCTGAGGTATTTCACACATCACCTTTTAAAGTGCATTCGATCGTATTTTGATCGCTATTATCTTATTCGGATTTACTTGATCAGTTGACCATATTTCACAGGCCTCACGAGCAGCAAGTTAATAAAATGTTCTTATCAGTTTTTTTCATTATTTTGTTGCCTCTGCTGTACTCAGTAACTTCGGTCGATGATACTTTTACAACGCTGGTGCTTTCAGCTCCTCGTCAGCTGACCTATCCCATAATATTGAAGCATAGAATGGAAATATGCAGCCCAAGAATCATTAGTTTTTCTGCAACACTGCCTGATTGAAAGACTATATAGGAGCACATTGTTTTTCTATATTAGAGATAGAGAGACAGACAGAGTGATGTATAGATAAATTAACAATAGGTAGAGAAAGTCGATGATAGAAAGATGCATAATTGGCATATGAATATGTAAAGTTACAATACTGTTATATATTGAATATATTAGTTATGACAGTATTTGGATAGACTTGCATTGGCATGGATAACCAACAGTTTAATTTACATCTTGCATTCCAACAAGTTCTGTTTTAACTTTTAAACTGTTGTGAGCGCGTAAACTCTGTTGATTCGGATCAGACTTACGGTTCTGCAGGGACATTCCGAGTGTTAACCCAAAATAAGCCATTTGTAAATAATTAAAATGCGTGATTAGATTTAGTATGCTTTGGGAGATCTGCCAAGGTGAGATAGATCAATTGTAAATTATTTTGACTACTTCGCAAAATCAAAAATATCAGACCCGTTGGAAAGGAAAATGGTTCTGCATTACAATACTGGGTTCCATATTTCTTGGCGACAGGAAATAACTTGTTTTCAATTGTCACAAATCAACCCTAACACATAAAAATAATGTAGGTTTACTATAATTCATTATTACGTTGTTCTATTAGCGGTTTAAAACTAAATGATCAGTTTGAAAATATGAGCATCAATTACAATATTTTCCCTCAAGTTTATACTCGATTTTAGAATATAATGTCAACTGTTTGTAAATCATTTCAACTATATATATATACATATATATCAAATCTACATATATCATGTATTTTATGATAAAGAGAAAATGTATTGGAAGCAACTTCATTCTTGACTTTATAGCGAGCTTCGTGCAATCTCGCATGAACCGTTTACCAGGATTCACTATACTTGCTTTCACTGAGAAACCATTGCACCTGGGTTGGAAACTAAAACACTTTTAGTGAGGTCAAATTTGCGGTGCGACTTGTCATCCAATAACAAATAGTCCATAATATTTTTATATTAAGTGTTGTTGCTTTGTATAGAAGATGTTTCATGTTTAAAATAGTAAGCGGGAATGGAGCGTCCACTTCAGAAAACCTATATTTTACTGCTCCGCACAGAGCGTCTCGTAAAAACACTAACTGCCGTTCACTGCATGTTATAAACAATAACAGGCTGTGCTTTTATTACGCTTTATAGTTCCTTAATCTCTTTCCTATAGTTCTCAGATGACTGTTACTGTTCCAGAGTCCGTCCAAAGTACCAGATAAAAGGCTTTATTAATAATAGGAAAACGGATCATTAAATTGTTAAATACCATTAGATTAACCTATTCCTTAAGATAAAACATTTTTTTAAAATCTCAAATAATTTGCGTTTGACTGCTACTGGACATGTCACTACGCTGCAATAACTTGGGAGGAAAAATAGCAATTAGATCCAAAGTTGATAGCAATTAGGTTTTCGGTTTGGTACTGTACTTCCACGTCTTGTTGATGTAACTCTGACCTTTAAAAGAGACGCATATTCTCATTAAATGGTTTGGAAATTAACGTCTAAATGTCTATCCTTTACTTCACAACAGCGTGGATACTTCCCCTTATCAATCTTTTGGTGGCGTATGTATTTCATCTGTTGTAAAGCGGCTGATATCCCGGTAATGAACATGGTTGAATATATTAATCCGCATATTCCCCCCTCTCTATCTTTCTCTCATTCCCTCTCTCTCTCTCACCATTCCCTTTTCACGCGGTGCAGTGTCCGTACGGAGTAAGCGAAGCCAATAGGACGTGGTTGAGGTAATAAATGCAAATTATCATGAAAAGAGACGGCAAAATATGAAACAACTCATTTGGGCTGAAGTAAATCACAGAAAACTGTTTATGAGTGAACCTCTTCACGAAGATGTGATACCAGGACACTATATGTTGAGATCAATAAGATGAAGGCTTAATTTAAAAAAAAAATCTTGGCTTGTTTGTTTGTCTGATTACCAAACACTAACTTTCCTCGGTTGAGCAGAAAGATCCTAGTCCTTCCCAATGAGCTCCTACTTTGTGAATTCGCTGTTTTCCAAGTATAAAGGTGGGGAGACTCTGCGCCCCAATTATTATGACTGTGGGTTTACCCAGGACCTGGGCGGCAGACCCACCGTGGTTTATGGACCCGGCACCGGGAGCAGCTTCCAACATCCCAGCCAGATCCAGGATTTTTACCACCACGGCGCAGCTACCCTCTCCACCTCCGCCTACCAACAAAATCCGTGTGCGGTGACGTGTCACGGGGATGCCGGCAGTTTCTACGGCTACGATGCCCTGCAAAGGCAGCCAATATTCGCCGCCCAACAAGAGGCCGAGCTGATCCAATATCCCGATTGCAAGTCGACGGCGAACAGCCTAGGAGAAGAAGCAGAGAATTCAGAACAGAGTTCATCTCCGACACAGCTGTTCCCGTGGATGAGACCACAAGGTGAGGCTTTGACGTGGGCCAGCAAGAAATAAAAGAGGCAGACAGAAAGGAAGGGATAAAACACACACAAATTTTAAAACGCAGAAAGGTTCATTTCCTGAGCCAATAAAGGAAACGTTGAAACTTTAGTGTTTTATGATTCTAAAGTTCAATACTTGTAAATTACTTTATACTTTAATGATCCTGAAGCAGTTTTTTAAGTGTGGTATATTGCGTGCTGTTTGTAGTTTTATTGCAGTTTTATGGCGTATTTTCTTCCTACGGTGTTGAATACTGTTTAATAGTGTTTGAATCTTGTTTTAGAACTCTCCGTGTAACAACTACAAAGCCTCATTGAGCTTTCTCTCTTGGTTCCTCCCTCTCTCTCCCTCTGTATCCTAGTAGCAGCAGGGCGGCGTAGAGGGAGACAAACATACAGTCGCTATCAGACACTAGAACTTGAAAAAGAATTTTTGTTCAATCCATATCTGACTCGCAAACGGCGGATCGAAGTGTCACACGCCCTGGGACTGACCGAGAGGCAGGTCAAAATTTGGTTCCAGAACAGAAGAATGAAGTGGAAGAAGGAAAATAACAAAGATAAGTTTCCCAGCAGTAAATCCGAAATAGAAGAGACTCCAAAGGAGAAGGACGGAAAAGAAGATGAAGAAAAAGATTAATAATAATAATAATAATTTAAGACATAAAACGTTAACTCGAGGGGCAATGAATAGAATAATGTTGACAGTTTTTAAATAGTGCGGGTGTGAGAAGCAGAACCAATTTTACTGATCACTGTTTGATATACAATATTGTACGCAAATGTATGAAGGTGTAGATTAAAACGAGTACTTCAACTTTTTACCAGATATATACATGTGGTTGTGTAGCACTCTAGTTATTTTAAGTGGATTCTTGTAAAAGTATTTAATGTGAAGTTCATAGATCAATGTTCTAGCGTGTATGTGTGTGTTTTAAAATACTGCTGTAGAACATTTAAGCCGCGTGCACTACTTCAGCTAATAACTATTAGCTTAAAGAAAAATCCCGACAACATGAAGCTGCCTATTTAATCTGTAGCTACTTTAGATTGTGTTATTGTTTACGTCTTTGTTGTATTTATAAGATTGCTTTCTCCAAATTGGCATGTGCAGAAGTAAAGGCTTTTTTTTTACAAAACAAGACGAAACTGATACTTAAGTTTTAACTGTGAGAAAAGTCTACTGTATACGT
Source organism: Heterodontus francisci (assembly GCF_036365525.1). NCBI lineage: Eukaryota > Metazoa > Chordata > Chondrichthyes > Heterodontiformes > Heterodontidae > Heterodontus > Heterodontus francisci. The sequence continues at coordinate 54,416,084 of NC_090403.1, forward strand.
GAATTGCTTTTATTGGGGGTGGGGGTGGGGGTGGGGGTGGGGTGGGGGGGGGGGGGGGGTTGTTAGTGGGAGAGATGAACCGGTGATGCATTAATGTTATACACGAGATTGGGCTATTGTTTGAACATGCAAGCGGCGGAAAAGGGTACAATAAACTTTACAAGCGAAAACAGAACTGTGAAATTGCTCGGCTTTTTTTTGAAATAGAATTTATTAGAATGAAAAGATTTGGCAAAAAGAAACTGTGCATATTGTGTCGCGATAGACAAATAGATGGATGGATAGTTAATATTGTTGAGAACTGAGCATTAAAATATCAATAACACATAGCAATCGCACCTGACTCAATTTGTCTTTGTGACTTTTTTATTAGTGACCTGTTTATGTTTGCAGTTCACTTGACTCATTTGCACTCATAATTCCTTCCTCCCTCCCACCCCACCGCTTCCCCGCCCCCTCCTCCTCCCCCCACCCCCCCAAAAAAAGAACAAGTTGAAGTTCGTTGTGGAATAGCTGTGGCTAATATAGTGGGCACATATCGTTTAGTTTGTTTGTGTATAAACTACTGTTGTAGTTTTGGAAAAACAGATCCTAAGAACTCTCCACCGGCCAGAGATCCATAGGGTAAGGTAGGTATCGATTATAAGAACTTACAGCGCGAGATGCTAGAACGCAACCGAAGCAAAAGAAAGCTGTTTTGACAAATGTGTTTTCCACTGCAAGCTGAATGCAAGCTACAGAAAGCGAATCGATTTATTTAAATTCCCATCTAAATGATCGATCAACCCAGCCTATAAACTCAAATTGCATCCTATTCACCTTGTATTTAAAGTTGGTCACATTATGACTTGGATGCAGGAATTTTTCTTTTGATGCGAGAATTTTTTTTATCATCCAAAGAAGCTGCGGGTAGCCTGGTTTTCATTGGCCCACCGTGTCACGTGCTGGTATCACGTGCATCAGAAGGAAAAAGGGGGTTCTTTTGGTGTAAATCTGGACTCTAATTCCGTAATATATCACCGTACCTCGTAAAACCGACACTGAAACGTCCCGGCCTACAAATCAACGGCCAAATTATGAGTTCATTGTATTATGCGAATGCTTTATTTTCGAAATATACAGCCGGAACTTCTGTTTTTCCAACGGGGGTATTTTCGGAACCAACTTCTTGCGCCTTTGCCTCAAACTCCCAGCGGTCGGGCTATGGCTCAGGGTCGGCTTCTTACGCGGCCACTGTGCCGGGTTTATACAGCACAGCCAACAGCCTCCACCACCAGACCCCGACTATGTACACGTCTCCTTATGGCCTCAACGCGAACTCATTTAACATGCACTGTTCTTCATTCGATCACAATATCTCATCACTGATGTGCGGCGCTGGGGAGTCCTGCAAGCAGAGTTGCAGCAAGTCGGAGCAAAAAGAGACAGACCCCCAGTCCGAGAACTTCCGGATCTACCCTTGGATGAAGAGCTCAGGTATGTGAAAAGTCACATGAAATGAATTCTCTTAGAGGTACCGTCAATTATTTTATTGCATTAAGGTGTCGTGTTCATTTATGACGTTTGCGAAACGGGTATAAAATGCAATGCACTCCCCCCCCCCATAAGCAATCAAGTCGCTGGTTTGGATGTATATTAGCTTCATGTGACAAATTGTCAAAGCCACTTTAAAATAAGATATAAACTAGAGGACCGCAAAGTTATGCATTGTAGGACAACTATATTTGCACACTTCAAATAAACATTTATTCTTGTTCTCGGACATCTTCGCCATTCTGTGCTCTTAATTCCAACAAAAGCAGCATTGAACCCGGAATATCCCATGAGACTTAACTCGCCTTTTTCCTTTTTCTGTTTTTTAAATCATTAATTGCAATTCCTCTTCTGTTCAAAGTTTCTTTCCGTCTTTCCAAGTTGCAACGTGCTTTGGGTGTTGTGGATGTGGTTGGGGGGGGGGGTAATTGGAGGGGGGTAATTGGAGCGGGGGTGCTGGAGGAGGGTAATTGGAGTTGGGGGGGGGGGGGGGGTTGCTGGTGACTGAAACGGAATACATCAGGGAGGGCAAGAAGATGACAAATGGAGGCTACAAAAAGTGCGCAAAAACTAGCATTAAATATTTATAAAGACATTTCAGTTCAATGGGAATTACTTAAATGCGCAGCATACCGTTGTTTTGGCCCAGTCAAACCAATGCGGCAGTTTGTACTAGTGTAACATGTGAGGTAAGGAGAGGTGGGGGACAGCCCTTAGCACCATTATCCCCTTTTAGCAGCTCTTTTCAATCAGGTAGCGAGAGGCATGTTTCTCTGCCTATTCCATATTTGTATTATTTTCTCCCGTATGTTGGTGAATTGCAAAGCTGGGGACCCTTTACTGAATTTGGAGACTGGTGCTTTCCAACACAAGTGTATCACCGTGTTATGCTTTAAAATAAATCGCAGTATCCATTTTCTAGCTACCTGTCAGTTTCAGGTTACATAACATTAATTCACCAAATGCAGAGAGCGGTGAGGATGTAGGACAATGATCATCTATCAATAGATTATAATTGTTAAACTAATACAAGCATCCTTGTTTAAAAATAATAGTCAAATAGAAAATTAAAGTCAATATGTTTTGAGTTTCATTACATGACAGTTGCTTCAGGCCTGTAAGTGCTGTGTAAACAGTGTAAATACTTCCCCATACAGAGCCATCCGCCCTCCTTCTTTATGAAGCATTAATACAAACTTTATATTGATTGTAATCAGCTAGTTTCCGACAGTAATTTATTGTATCTGTCAAGGGGATATTCTGGATAATATGTTAAAATTAGTGGCTACAGTGTAATGTAGGAAAGGGCAATGTGAAATTTTTAGAGGGTTAATGCTGCATTGTTTGTGATCATTTTTTCTGTTTCGCTCACTCGATCCCTCCTCTTGTCATGGTCTAGCTTCAGACAGGAAGAGGGGACGTCAGACCTACACTCGGTATCAGACCTTGGAACTGGAGAAAGAGTTTCACTTCAACCGCTACCTCACCAGACGGAGACGCATCGAGATCGCACACGCTCTTTGCCTGACTGAAAGGCAAATTAAAATCTGGTTTCAGAACAGGAGGATGAAGTGGAAGAAAGAAAGTAAAGCCACCAGTCCACCTGATGCAAGCGAAGAAAAGCAAGAAGAATGAAGAAAAAACAAACTTCTTAAAACTTAAAAGACATTTTTTTTAAGTGGAGCGATTTGTTCCTCGTTTCTTAACACTGAAACAGAATACTACCTAAATCTGTAACGGTTTTACTTGTAGTTTGTTTTGTACAGATTAGAGGGAATAACCCAAATCTATATTGTACAAGTACAGTCATATACAGTCTGTGCGTTAGCCTTTTTGATGTGGTGAATTGATCGTTACTGTAATTAGCTTTGCTTTACCTAATGTATTTAAAGGAAAGCAGTGTCAGTGACTTTATATTTGTTACTGTATCGATGTAATTTCTTGTCATTAAGAATAGTTTCCAAAAGGAGATGTGTGTAGTCACAATTCGTGTACATATTATTGATATGTGTCCCGTATAAACTCCTGTTATAGTTAAATATATAAAAATGGTGTTCTGGTGGATGTGTTGAGTGTAACTTCTCTGTACATTTTTTAATATTTAAATATGGACCATTTATGTTTGCTCTGTTGAGATTTCGCGCTATAGCCATGAAGGATGTAAGCTGTTCTGTGAAATAAAATTAGGATTTTTTTCGTTATTGTGTTTCTCTATCAAAATTGATATTTTGTACAACACACGCACACCGACACGCAGAAACACCAGGAATCACACCTTATTCCTCAACGAAAATATATCAAGCCGAGACTGCGTTTATGAGTCTATCAGAATGACCCACCTAAAGGAATATTTTCTCTCTGACCCATTCCGAGTTTTGCGCTCTGATGTATAGCACTCGAGTCTTTAACACTAACTCTTCTGATTAAACAATTCCACGCAACAAAGGCACTGGAACCATCCCGAACGTCTTCGTGGGAGTTGTAAACCTATCTATGTCTAACTAACGATACACCACTCTGTGAAGAGAATGTAATTGGGTTAGGTGTCGAATGACAAGACAGTGCATTTCAACAGTTTAACAGTTGCAAAATTACTCTTAATTGATGCATTTAATTTGTGCATTGTACGTAAATGCCCTTTATGTTTCGAACATACGTGTTCTTCGCCAATGAAAAATTTTAGTCGGAAAGCGGGGTTAAATATTCTTCCAACACAGACTGGAAATATATGAAATGGTTACTACCATTTTGACATACAAACGATTGCAATTTTTATATATTAATTAACTAGTTCTGATATTTAAAATATTTAAACGTTCTCTTATTGTGTGCTAGGCGTATTGCATCATGTCGATAGTGGAATTAAGTCCAGTCAATTAAGCCAAGATTCAGGTCGGTTTACCCTCGTTCTTGTCCTTTTCAAGACAGGGTGTATAGGAGGAATGAATCCTTCTGATTTGATCAAAGAATCGGTTTATTATTGTATTAAAGAGACACGTGTTGTCCCTTCAAAGTTAAATATCAGAGTAATGTGGAAAACATTTAATTTAGGGAAAATAATTCGTCGAACTGTGAAAGTCAGCTTTTAAAATGAAACTAGGTAAATTTCGTTAAACGGAATGTTTTATTCACTTATGGCAAATTAAATTAATAATTTGACATCATATGTTTCTGTTGGTTTCATGTAAATTGCACGAATAGCAGAGACACAGAAAGAGAAAAAGTATAAAACGGTGTTATTTTCGCAAAAGCGATTTTATGAGTTTATGTAGCTATTTTTCTTTCTATAGAAAGGAAGAGGTGAATATGGGAAGCAGACAGAGAATGGGGCTTTAGTTAATCTACTATAGAATAAAAAAGACAACCCATGCAAACCGTGCCATTTTGTAAGAAAACATTTAATAAAAGTATTCTTTTTGCCATTTTGCTTTAGCACAAAACATGGCGGCGAGGGGGCCTGTTGTTGGTAGTCATGAAGAAATGCAATAAATTCCTTGTTGTTTTATGAAAATTTACAACTTTGTGATAGAACTTTATGAGTGGATCGGTCTTTCGATTGGCCGCTGCCGGTCATGTGGATAGCAACCGTGAACATGAACTTTTTATGATTTCCCATGTGAGTATATTGCAGTATTCTTTTGGCCACCGTACCTTGGGTCGGTCCTGTGTCCTCCTCAGGGCTTCTATCTGTTTTTTTTTCAAACTTTGATAGTTACTATTGGAGGTGCAATCACACACATACGCAGAGACACACACACACACACACACAAAGTAAACAAGACTTTTTTGCCATCTACCACTTGTCTGTCGATTGGGAATTTCAGCAATGGATGGAGTGGCGCAAAGCTCAGTGATGTGGATGATATCATTTTTCAAAGAGGCTCGAATTCCGATTTCCCGTGCAAATGACTGATGCCTGAACCCCGGCTACTCTGCGGCCGCAGGTTAACCGACGGTTATCAGTTTGGGACAATATTGTCCGTGGAAAAAAATCGCGCTGGTTCCAAAGTGAAAGGAGGAAGATCGAAACAAAATCACAGATGCTGTTGTAAAGGTAAGACGAATATTTTCCCATGTTTTCCAATTGATTTTTTTTTACAATTGTATTAAATGATATTGTGCAGAATTACAGCCAAAATATCACACAGAAAATAGAGACTTGTTGACGCCAGTTGGAGAATATATATGTTGTATATATTGAGTCAGTGTTTAGAGACTACAATGTGAATAAGCTGTGAAAAGTTATTTCTTCAATTTAACTGGGACACTGTGGGTTTTGGATTTTTTTCTGCAAGCGATTCTGTTTCACAGATTTGTTATATAATTAGGGGACCAGTTATCCACTATAGCTGTGGCGTGTTGACGAATCTATAATTGTGTTCGGGGACGAATTCTGTTACATGGTAAGGTTAAATTAGCTTCGCGATTGTTAATCTTTTCTCGAGGGTCGGTCATTACGTGAATAATTTTATCAAGGACATCAATTAGAACGGGCAGTGTCACTGATACCGACGCACTGACGTATTGTAATTGTGTTGTAACAGTAATATTTCCTCCTATTGTGTTTCATGATTGTTAATAATTTGTTCTGAGTCGAGCACTCGGTGCTGGAGTTACAAATTCATACGTTTATGATATGCGACAGTTTTTTTTTCTGTTAGACAGCATTAGGGTTTCAGCTTACATTGTTAGTGGATAACAGTCCGATGATATAATATAAGATGGCGTTTAGATGACCGTGGTTTAGAATGTTTAGCAACCAAGAGGCCCAGTATTTCTGCATTGATATAATATAAATCTATCAGCGTTTTTGCTGGGGGGCGGGGAGGCGGGATTTGTTGCTCTCTGCTGCCACCTTGCGTTCCACTTGACCAAGGAAGTCGAAAAATAAGGAGCAAAAGAGACATGCTGCATTTTATCTGCACAATATGAAAACGATCTGAGCTGCATAATGAAGCACGGATGATGTATATATATATCGTCGGTGTATGCGTGTGCATGCGCATTATGTATGTGTATATAAGATTAACTATAGGTTTGCAGTGATTTTCATTATTGGTTTGTGTGCATTTTAGCAGCAAATTAAATATTTGCTTTCCTTTTGTTTCTGTCTTTCTCATTGCAACAATTGCATTAACTAGAATGGAACTATTAATCTTTGTGATTTTATATTTTTGGCTATTTTTCAAAGAAAAAAATAAGCTCCGAGTATATGTAAAAGAAAAGATACAGTACTCAGTAATCTTGTCGCAGTGGTGTATCCGAATGTAATGTATTGTGATGGTCTGTTAGCGTCTCTGTCCCAAATGCCCTACTTTAATAGCAGCCAATTCGTATTAAACAGAAAAGCTTTAGATAAATTCCAGGGTTATTGAAGAAATCGAATTTTGTGTCAAAGTTAATCTACAACTGAGATTTGTAAAATTCCTGTACAGACAGATCTCATTGGAGCAAATTCCAAGCTACATCCAACTAACAGCAAATTGTTAGCAAGGCCAGAATTTGCTTTGCCTCCCCGGACAGACAGCAATGCTGCAAGTCAGTTCTGTTATGTGCAAGACCCGTCATTTGAAGCGTAACCAGACCGGTTATAAACGAATTTCTGCCTTTAATGACCCGACCTATAAGCAATAAACACGAGCCACAGAACTTCCACTAACCCTTTAATTTTACCTTCCCACACTTTCAAAGAGGATTTAAACCCTCTCCCTAACAACGAGATGTTGAAATTGACACTGAAAGTAAATGGCGACCTTCCATGGCCAGGAAAAGGGAACATAGTCGGGGTGGAGGAAATGTGCTCCGAAACAGTCATAATGTTATAATATTTGCCCTGCCTGGTTTTATAATTCCAACTCAGTTTAATCTGAATTTACTTTTTTACATAATTATGAATAAATAAAATAAAAAATGATTGAACGGCTTCCTTGTAACTTACATGGATGGAGGCGTTAAAATCATAAAATATCAGTCATTTTAAAAAAGAAACATTTGAGACAATGTCAACTTAAAGTTACAAATAAAATAAGCACTTCGTGACCAAATGCCTAAAAAATGTAAATAAAGAAAATAAATTAAAATTCAGATCGCAACTGATTTGAATCGGTTGTCTCTGAACATTAGTTATTTGAAAGGTTGCAACATATATGCAAACTCTTCATATCACTTTTCAAAGTTTTCTTGGAAATTAGAACAATGATTTTTTTTAAAAAAGAAAGTAAAAGTCTTAGCTCCAGATTTAAGTTGGAGACAATTGGTTTGAATAAAGTCTCTGCCGCTTCTACAAGCCATACCGGACTGGAAACCTCTCAGGTGGAATAGTTTTATCACTTGGCCTTTAATTATGTTTTCTCATCATGCTCAAACCGCCATGTTTCTAGGACAAGAAAACAACCCGCTTCTGAAAATGAACCGGTACCAAGACAGAAGTCTTTCTTTAATTTCTGCTGCCATGTGTTCACTAATCAGTTTATGATTCTTTGAAACAGATGTTTGAAACCAGGAAGTGGTGCCTTCCAGAGGAACTGCTAAAATAAATCCATAAAGTCCAACACAAACTCTCTGACACTTGTAGCATTTAATAGTTATAAATGATAAAATAATTATATCTATTTAAAATATATTAATGCGTTTTCGTATGAAGCGAAAATGACTAAAACTTTTTTTAAAACTCGCTATTCACACAGATGGGCACAGCACATATAAGTTCAAAAAAAAATAAAAACCGTATGGTGAATTTCACAAGTAAATCTAAAGAGCGTAACGTAGAGTAAGTGAAATTTAAACAAATACACATTATGAAATTCAAATATAACAATACAAAATATTTTATTTCTATAACACAAGGTTTAAGAGTTTTAAGAGTACAACACAATATATCAAATATAGAAATCAGAAGAGCAACTTTGAATGATATATGCAGTACTATGTACCCATCTGAATATATAGAGGTGTATCGGTTTGCAGACTGTGTGCATCGCCCAGTTATCTATTAAACACTTGACGTAAGTAACTTTAAGTAATATTCGTACGTACATGTTTAAATACACGGAATAAGTCTGTAAATGGTGCACTCACTGAGCTAAACAGAGTATATTTACATACCCACACATTTTTGTGAAGCGAAACCCCTTCTTGCTGCTTTCGGGCGCAATCACCGTTTTGATTTACAAGGCGGCAACTGTCTAACAAGTTGTGTTCTTAATGAAATTTAAGCCATTTTCAGCGTTATTCTGAGTTTGTCTTTTATATCAAACCATTTTTTCAAAAACATACTCTTCACAGATGTTATTCCGGAAACTTTAAAATATAAAATTGTAGATTCTTCGTAGAGAATGTTTGTGTGCTACTCCGCTGCTGATTCCCTTTCGGGTGTTTGGTTTAGTCATCTTTTCTTTTTGGAAAGTTTCTTCCGTTCGCTTTGTGGTTTCAATTAAAGATTAAAGCTTGGTGTTTTTATCCCCTTTTCGTGTGCCTCAAAGTTGAACCGCATCGCTGAATCACATTCTTACACAGAGAGAAAACTGCAACACAAGCACAACAAACGACTATCAGGATCTCTGGAGTACATAATACACAAGCCACCGAGATATTTATAAACATGTAATACAATATGCGAACGAAACTGTTATGGTAAATAACATTGGGAGCTAGAAATAATAATGGAAACATCTTGCATGTAAAACGCACCGAATGCATCTTGAATTACAGTCACAATGCAATCCAGACCAGTAAGAAACATAAAACCGACCTCCGACTGAAAAGGAGAAAGCAATAAAATTGAGTTAATAAGTGTTTAGTGAATTATTATCTGAATGCACGGATATTGGATTGCGTTTTATTTTGCTTGTTTGTCTAATTTGAGGGGGTAAATTATTTCGCTGTTTGCACGGGCGTCGAAACAAATGTTAAATAGGTGCAGAACTTTACGCATTCTTATACTTTTTATTCCTTTCAGTACAGAGTGAATCTAAAGATTATGTGTTTCTGTTGATTTCTCTCTCTCTCTCTATGTTTGGGACTTTTCCCCATCACATGTACCGGTTTCTGCTAGCATCTCTGATTCATGGATAAGTCCCTCATGGGTGCTATTTTCCTATCAAACAGTATTGCCATTGGTCAGTCGATGATCAGATGGTTATATTTCCTGCTGTCCTTTCTGGCACTTGGCCATCCCGAATCAAACCCATCTCGCTAACTGCTAATAGCACAGGCACTTGGACTAATACACAACAAATCATAACAGAGCACAGCCAACAAATGAGTTCGTATTTTGTGAACTCCACTTTCCCGGTGACTCTTGCCAGTGGGCAAGAGTCCTTCCTTGGGCAGATTCCGCTATATTCCTCCGGTTACGACCCTTTAAGACACTACCCGGCCACATATGGGGCTACAAGCATGCAGGATAAAAGCTACCCGTCACCCTCTTACTATCAACAAGCCAACGGAGCATATGGGTGCAATCGGACACCCTGTGATTACGGTTCCCCCAGTTTTTATCGGGAAAAAGACCCTTCTTGTGGTGCCTCCTCCACCAGCTCCAAATACCACTCACTGGAAGATCCAACGCATTTTAACTCCGAACAACGCAAATTCGAATGTGCACAAAACAGAATTTTATATGGAGAGGTGGATGATCAGAAGAGTTCGCTCCCTGTGTACCCCTGGATGCAAAGAATGAACTCCAGTAGTGGTAAGTTTGTACTATATACTTTTTGTTTTACATATTTGTTGGAAAACACTTTTAAAACATATTTACATTGAACTTAGCAAGAAAAAGATGAGCACTTAATCCCTTAAAACCCTTTCTTAGAAAAGAGAATTTAACATTCAATTTTTTGAGAAGACTTTAATGTATTTCAGATTAAATTATAGGTTGCTGCATATTTTGAGATTCTGAATAATTCATTAAAACTCAGCGTCTGGTAGAGAAGAATAATAAGCATATGTATAGAAAATGTGACGCTGATCTACAGATATGAGACAAGATCAGTTGTTCTTTTCTCCTAAAGATTTTACTGCACAGCTACCAGGCCCACCGGTTATAAAATCTTAATTGAACAGAATGTAGCCATACCATGAATGGAAATCATTACTTAGTGTTTCAGGATCGAAAGTGCTCATCAAACAGTTTGTGAACCTGAGTAGTTTAACGCATAACGTCCAATATAATCAATGTGATTCACTTGTTATTTATATGCTTCAATTCTATTTCCATATTACGAGTAATAATCAACTGTTTTTATCTCCCCCCTCCCCAACTTCCCCCCTGTCTGTCCATCTGTCTGTATCTCTCTCTCTCTCTCTCTCTCCCTCTTCCTTCACTTTTATTGGGAAGCCTCAGCATTTAATCCAAACGGACGGCGCGGGCGGCAAACCTACACTAGATATCAAACTCTGGAGCTGGAGAAGGAGTTCCACTTTAACCGCTACTTGACCAGAAGACGCCGGATAGAGATTGCACATGCACTTTGCCTCACAGAACGCCAGATCAAAATCTGGTTTCAAAACAGGCGCATGAAATGGAAAAAAGAGAACAAATTACTCAGTTCCTCGCAATTAAGCGGAGAAGAAACAGAAGAAAAATCAGCAGAGTGAAAACAAGAAGAAAAAGAAAGAGGAACGCTATGCAGTTCTTTAATTAAAAATGAATATTAAAAGTTTACATTTTGTTTGCTGTTGCGCACCAGTGGAGTTGTATATTTCTGTATTTGTTGTGAGATTTATTATAAAGTTATGCATTCCTTTGGTCTAGCCAAGTCGGCATTATTTCACATTGGTGTCAATAGTTTTAAAACACTAGAAGTATTCCATGAATTCTGTATCTCAATTGAGCTGTTGCAATATTGTGATTTTTTTGACGTTTGTCTCAGCTCTCTAGTTAATTATGGTGTATGTTTTTGTGCACTGTGAACAACTATTTTTGATTTATTTTATGGATGTATGCGTGAGTGTGTGGAAATGTCTGCGTGCGTGTGCTAATTACACAATGAGCTCTAAATATTGTATTTTGGATTGTTTTCGTAACGGAGCGAGGAAAATAAAAGCAAATGTCTTAAGAATTGAGTAAGAAGTTATTTTTTTATTTGTGTTTTGGTTAAATTAATGTGATTGTAGCATGCGTAATAAATTTTAAAAACCGAGGCATCCTTATCTGGAATGATAATAAAAGTTTTTCTAAAAAAAAACAATCATGTGTATTTTTCAATTCAAGCATCATAATATGCATCGAAACCATTGGTGATCTGACAGAGAGATGCTATGAAAACTAAAAATTTCAAGATCGCTACTCATAGCTTATCTAAGTCTAGGTTGTAATCTATCACAAAACAAAAAGTAGGCAGTCCTCATTGAATTTCTCATAATTGATTTATCTCTTATGATTTCCCTTCAAATTTAAATTTCATTCCAGTAATCATCTTATTGCCCACATCTAAAAATCAGACTGGATTATACAAACATTACTGGCTAATGACACCTACGCAAATCTTTGAAATTCTCAACCAGTTTATTACAGAGAGAAAACGTAGTATATTGCGGCTTTTAACAACTGCTTCCCTGGTTTCAATAATTTTGTTCTCCGTGAATGCTTCTCGGCACGCGCCTTACTAAACGGCCCAGTTATGCCATCGTCTTACTAAAGCGTATTTTTTTTTAAAAAGGAGTTTGAGCACAAGCGTAGCCATAACCATGCATGTCCGCAAAAATCCACCAGATTCAGTATAGTGTATATTAGATGTTAAATCCTTCCTCGCACAAAATAAAACAACGTTGTGTCCCAAAATGCTGAAGTCGCTCTGCTAATTATTCACCGAACCCTCTAGGAGGTAAGTTGCACTGAAAGACTTGTGCCGATGCGGGAAAAGATCGTATCACGATACTGAGGTTATATGTATGCAATAACCCGAGGAAAGGATTCGTGTCTCCGGGATCCCAATTAATATCATTCATTTAGCATTTAAGTCAGAATAATTACATGGTAATTTTTTAAAAAGCATATTATCTCCGAATGGCAGAGGTGGTGCAAAGTAGTCCAAACGTGTATTTTCTGATGTTAACTCCTTCAAAACATAGTAATGAAAATAATTGTACAATCCGCGTAGCCCATGGAGTGCACCAAGGTGCAAATTAGAACTTTCTAAGATTTAGTCCGCCCCTTGTCTTGAAAGGGTCTGGGCAATTTTGCTACAAAGTTTTTTTTTAATGTATAACATACTTTATTCGCACACATTACCACGTTTCAGAACGAACTTCAATCCCGCAAACACACAGGAACGATAATATTTAGCATATAATAAGGCTTACATCGACAGGACCAACCGTAAGTCAATGAACGCGTACATTTAACTGACTAGTCAAGGATGGCAAGTTAATTGTTTTTAAATGTATCTGGTCAAAAACGAAATAAATTGCTCCTCTCCAAGTATAGCTATAAAACGTGATTTCCAGCTCAATTGCAAGATAATTGAATAGCCGTTTTATGTTTAGCATTTTGATTTTTTAGCACTCTTAAACAAATGTATTGTCAAAGGTTAAATAAACTATGTAGCAAAATGCAATACAATGCTGGAATTTATTGATTTTGAGGTAGGTAAATTTAAAAGGTAACTTTTTGTTGTTTTATTAATACAATAATAGCAATGTTAATAGATAAGCAATGACCTTAATGCGTGTAATTTAGACGGAGCCCAGTAGGTGGCGCGCTCTGCAAACCTGGCCGCCATTTGGAGCCTTGCATTCACATGGCGTAACGATTGTTGGATCGTCATTATTTGTAACCATAGAGCATGAATTACCCCTTGAGGTCATCAGTGAGAATTTACGACTGGTCAACAAAAGCACGTGATTCCGACTCGCACCCCCCATATTTGGCCGCATACATAGAAGCGAACGAAGTACAGTCATTTCTATAATTCATTAATATATCATAAATCGTGCAGGACTGGGTTATAACGACTAACAACCACAAATCAACCCAAAAAAACCCAAATGAGCTCTTACTTTGTAAACTCATTCTCCGGTCGCTATCAAAATGGCCCGGATTATCAGTTACTTAATTATGGGACGAGCAGCTCCGAGAACGGACCATACAGGGATTCAGGCACCATGCATTCAGGCACTTACGGCTACAACTACAATGGTATGGACCTTAGCATCACCCGTTCAGCCTCATCTAACCACTTTGGAGTGGTTAATACAGAAAAGTCCAGAAGCTATCCTCCAGCTACAGAAACCAGGTTCAGGCAAGCAGCGAGCTGCACCCTCTCATCTCCAGAACCCCTTCCTTGTTCCGGCAAGGACAGTCACGGAGTCAAGGGTTCCCCATCCGATCCGACTACCTCCTCTAGTTCAGCAAGTAATTTTACAGAAATGGACGAGGCCGGAGCATCCTCGGATGCCGAAGAGGGCACTCCAGCCAACAACAACAACCATCCCAGGGCACAGCAAGAACCAACACAAGCAACAACACCAGAACAGCAGCCACAAATATTTCCTTGGATGAGAAAACTGCACATTGGCCATGGTATACTTTCATTTTATGTTTAAATATTGCTCTGTAGTCAGGTAATTCATGGGGTCCTATTGTGCAACCTTGGTGACACAAAATGTGAACAATATGTGTTTCATTGATCTGCAGAAACTTAACTAAACATTTTCCGCAAATTTAATTTAAATCTGTAAACCACAATTTTATAACGTGCATGAAAAAATAATGAGCAAGTCGACCAACAAAACTCAGTAAATATTAAAGTAATGGTATTTAATGCGGATAAGTTGTAAATATTATATATCTAGGATGCTAGTGTATAGAAAGCTACGACTTGTACTGCACGATGAGCATAATAACAAAGAGAACTGTGCAGTAATCCTGAACAGTCAGCGTTGCTGTGACCCATTTTCATGGATCTGTTTGCAATTTCAGACAATTTTTTTAAAGGTATGTGCATATATGTGTGCGTGTGTGTGACCGTGTATATCTGGTGTAAGTATGTGTGTGCAGATAATTAGAAGCACAGCCGTCAAGGCACAGGTTACATAGTCAGACAATGAAAAGGAAAATGATAATTAATAGCAATTCAGATTGGGGACAATGTAGTTTCATTTTGACATACATACTTGCCCGGAGAGACCCCGGGGAAGGTAATACTCCAACTTTCAAGGTCTAACATTCTGATTATAAAAAATATTTTTTTCAGTAAAGAGATAGATAATTCAGCATGGATAAAAAAAAACCTTCCTGTATTTATTAGCAGATGGTATGGGTGGACCCGACGGGAAAAGAGCCAGGACTGCTTATACTCGTTTTCAGACGTTGGAGTTGGAAAAAGAGTTCCACTTCAACAGATATCTAACCCGACGGCGGAGGATAGAGATTGCCCATGCTCTGTGTCTCTCAGAACGGCAGATCAAGATTTGGTTCCAGAACCGGCGAATGAAATGGAAAAAAGACAACAAGCTGAAAAGCATGAGCATGACTGCCGGAGCAAGCGCCTTTCAACCCTAACAAATCAAATGTAAAAATAACAGACACCGTGCACCAGTACTGTACAGCGAGGCACCTTTTCCCGTGTGTTGTTAAATATTAAAGACGACTTAAACTTTTCTGTGGTACTGCTAACATTTTTTTTTATTTTAATCTGTGTTGTCCTTTCGCTGTCCAATGCTTGTTGCTGTCTTACATATGTCTGTGTCAGTGAACTGTTGGTGCTCTCTTGAAAAAGTAGCATGGTTTTTTTGTGGATTGTAAATGGTATAACTTATTTATAATTGACACAAGTTGTACAATTTGATCTTCCTTCCCTCCCACACGCTGATAAAAAGCTAAAATCTTTGTTCTTGCACTATCACCTCTCCGAAATATAACCACCTTCTTGTAAGTTTCTGTCCTTAATGCTTTCCGTGATTTTAAGCAACGTCCGTATGTTGAAATTTCATGTAGAATTCTAATCTTTGTTAATACATGTGGATAGATTCTGAAATCAGCGACGATTGTACACGATTATTTAGTGAGTTATAATGGTTGTAAATAATACAAAAAAGTTTATAATGTTGCCTATAGCTAGTCTGTAATGGGCAGAGTGATGAATGGCATATTTTCTGTGGAAATGAACGACAACTATGTTTAGCTCCGACAGTATGTTGCCAACAAGCTTTTTGTATTTGTTTGTAGCTTAATTCGAAATAAAGTAAAAGTTTCTCATAACCACCCCTGATCTCTGTAGTGTAATATGTTGACTGTAACTAAGCTGGTATCTTACTACCTGGTGCAATGCGTGTTACTGCATCTAGGGAATATCTATTGTTAGTATCTAGTATAATAAATATTATCAGGTGTGTTACATCTTAATATTGCTACATGTTTTGTGATATCTTAACTCCATGTACTGTGCATTTTATAATGGCACATTAACAGCGCACATAATGAATTTTCATTAATTAACATATATTGATTGCTTCTCGTTTAATATATTGTGATTAATTCTATAAGATATTACTATAACATAACCTTACTTGCCTCACTTAGTTAACGTTTCATCTTAAATCCTAAAGCATATCTGTTACTGTTTTGCGTGCGCCACTGTGTGTTGCTCGCTGATATTTAAAGGCGGTATTTATGTGATTTGACTTCATGCATTTTGGAATTTCTGGATCTAACTGAACCCGTCATCTTCAGTCTAAGCACTTCAATAGGATTGTTTTCTATTCGCTGTTGTCGTGTATATCCGATAAAGGGGTTCTCACACTTGATTTCTACACCATGCCCCAGAGAATTGTACAGTAACAAGATGTACTGTTTCGAAGTTTGTCTATACAACAAACTACACACGTTCCTTTGTAAATCTCATTTTTGTGCAACAGGTAAACCTTAGCTTAGTTTAAACTCAACTTACCAAAAGAACGTCCAAGTGCTTATCTGTAGTTGATAAGTCACACAGCAAATGTTAGGTCTATCCTGCAAAGTGCATGCTCCCCTTGTGAATATAACAAACTACATATACAAGAATGACATTGGGATGTCAAATGAATTGGGTATTTATCTCAAAGTTAGATCGTAAAAATCGCCCATACCGCAGGCAGATACCCCTACTGGCTCTCAAAAGTCACGTGGGGTCGTTAAAGTTAGTTTTATGGTTCTGGGGAGTTGACAAGGTACAATATATTTCACATTCTGTATAATGTTAGTGACGCTGAACTTTATCTGGCTGGGTTTGCAGACTGTAAGCGTATAATGTGACTAGTCTTCCAGAGGAATCGAGTAGGACTCCTTTACCAGACCTGTAGGGTCCAAAATCTTTACTGACTACAGTTAAAATGGAACTGTACAGCTCACGGTAAGTTACGTCGAACTATAAACCAGGACGCGTATAACTCCTATCAACAGCGTCCAGAGAAGTTTCCAAAATGGGAAAAAAATCTTTAAAAACGTTTAATGGACAGTACTGCGGAGATTGTAGCTTTTACATTTATATATTTTTCTACCTTTTAGCCAGTGCACTGTAAAGAAACCTGAGATATGGTGGACAGGATTAATAGGCCTCATTCCTAGCAACTGATTGTTTAAGTAAATTTAAATGTTCCTGACGTTTTATTGGGTTGACATTGAACTGGATTAGACTGTATATATACTTATACGTATTGGATCTCGATGGTTTGAAAGTGTCTCTGGTGTTGTATTCTCTGGTAACCTTTCGTCTTGCGTTCTGCAAACTCACTGCGCGATTGAGAATTCGTTTCTTCCGTGCATTTAATGCAATTACAATAATTTACTTTGATTTTAGCGCTTGACTTGTAAATCTGTGGTTCGGAACAAAGTATAAAATAAATATGAATTTGAACTGTTTGACTGTAGGCAAGCGTAGGGGTTGGGGTGCTCAAACATGTTCGTAGTTCTAGTTTTAATCCAATATAAAGTTTACTCTCGTTAATAATCCAGATACAAAACGTGGCTCATCGTCGATGCTGTCTCTTTTTTTCTACCTTAACTTCATTTTATGTTCAAAAAATTAGCAACATTCTTTTAATTTCCTGGAAAAAATCATTTTGCTGTAAAATGGGCAGTTCAACACTGTCCCATGTGGTTTAATGTATTTTTTTGTAGTGTTTACATATATTGTCTAAAAAGGAAATCAGCCTTTTGAGGAAGGCCGTGTGCAGTCAAGGACATCTTTTATGATTATTAAAACACTTCCTTGGTTTATTGGTGTTCCAAATGTTAATTCCCCCACTAACTGAATACCGAAGGAATAATAATCACATATCTTGTTAAATTAAGGAGTCAAATTGATCGCCCTTGTTTTTAATGTTTAAAGGAATGCACATGCAAATTTATGTTTGTAAATACGTTGCAAGTTTTTGCAAAGCTTATGTGAAAAATACGACTCTGTTTAAAAGCAGCCATGTTACAGTGACGTCTAATCTCAAAATGACCCTTAATGATATTTTGTAATTGAACTACCACCCCGCCACCGCCCTCCCCCACTGCCTCACCTTCGGTATCTCGCACTTCTGTTTTCAACGCTTGATCAGTAGGTTTGAGTTAGGCTGTGTTTTCGGACCTTGGCCTAACTGAACTATTTTGGAACTCATAATGCCTTCAAGGTGAGCAAGGGAACAGCAGAAATGTTAACCTGCCCTATAAAGCCTTAGATATATATTAGATATAAAAGAGGACAGAGGTGTATTTTACATCCATCACCAATTGTAAAATACGATGGACTAGCAAAATACCTTCAATATAAGGTGGCATACTTTCCCAAACAATTCAGGATTCAGTGGTGAGACCCAATCACTACTTTTAAATTACAGCCTTTAACTTTTTTTTTTGCTGCTGTCAGTTTTGAATTGTAGACTTTTAGCCTCTATAAATGTCATCGTTTTGAAATGTGACGCTTAAGTACGACTAATTGAACGTTGCGCAGATTTTTATACGAAAATTTTTCCTTTGGGGTTTCAAGTTGAAGTGAGAGACAGGGGAATAGGTGCTATATCAATTTGTTAGGTTAAAGAGATTCTTAACACAAACAGATATCCTTTGATCCTGCAGTAAAGAATTAAGTACAGACTAACGTTTTATAATTTAGTTATCTTTTTATTTATATTCTGCACTTACTTACTGTATGTTACAGTGCTTGGATACTGTCACGGTGTGCTCTTATCAATAGTAAAGTTGGAAACATATCATCCTTACTGTACTAGACTTTCTGTCACATTAAACTGACGGTTGTCTGCATATTTTGACGTTCATTGTAAAGATTACTTGTGCAATCACAAACCAGTCTAAGGAGAAATGTAGATACATAAGAGGAAAATTATACTTTGACATTTCTCATCAGTAAATGTCAAGTTTCTCACCCGTTGATAATCATTGTTGTGACATAGTCCTCGAATCCGTCAAGTTTTTAATTCTCGCCGCTTCCGGTGTGCAGTTTGAGAGCGTGGGAGGGAGCTTTTTAAATCAATGTTCGGAGTCAAAGTTTTTTTCCTCAGAATTTAGAAATGTTTCTGTCATCTTCTTTATTGCTTTTCCGCGCTGATAGCTGAGGAAATCCAGTGGGTAAACAGGAAAACACATCCCTGATGGAGGAAGTACATTGTGGTCTTGCGTTTCATTTCCCATTTTATTCATAGTGTTCGGTGTAACTGATTGATTGCTCTTCAATGTTCTGTAGTAAAATGGGAAAAAGCAACAATTAGTACAATTTCTTTTCCAATTTCTAAATATATATTTTACACGTGGGTTAGAGTGTTACGGCGAAAATAGTTTAAGGTTTTGAGTTTCGGGTAAACCTGTTATTCGCAATTATTATTGTTTTCCTCAGAAGCAAAATAATCCGTCAATTTCATATCCCACCAACCAACTTCTTTTCAGCCTTGATGGTATCCTACACTTGGCCCTTCACTTAGGTTCTTCAATCTGATTTAAAGGCAGGATGCTCAGGAAATACATTAGTATTATAGTTTATGATTGGTGTTGGAAAGAAACTGATTGAGCATAAATAATTACAGAAAGTGACAAGAATCTACGGGCTCTTTGCAGATATTGGTACGTAATTAAAATATACCAAACCTAAGAATGTTATAGCTGAGTGTAAGAAAGGGGATATTAAATAACACCGAGATATACAGCGAGAGAGAGAGTGAGAGATTGGGATTTTCCCTATTGTAGAGTTCCAATTGGAGCTAGCAATGTTAGGACGAAAACTCATTGCAAATATTTCATAATTAATTACAAAACACAAATAACCATTCCACCCATTCCCAATCTATTTAAGATTATCGGGCCTCCCTTCCTCTCTGTAAATCAACGCAGGCACAAACGTTTATAGTGCGAATCAATAGTCAACTGCAACATTAATAATTTGGTTTCAGCGAAAGTGGTGTCGTTACTTCCCCCTTCTAAACACAGATGTATTTGCTCCTGATACTATCACAAGCGAATTATCTGTTCCATAGAAACGTACAGGATCGATAACCATCCCTATCAGGTTAACTGCACAGTCTAAAGGTGAAGCATTTTCTTTGTTAAGGCTTTTAAGTGGTATGCATCTGGTGCGCTTATAGGCACTGGATGGATTGGAGGACTGAGTTAAGGTTGTAATTTAGGGGAAACGGGAACAAAAGGCAGTCACACAAACGCGCGACGGAGTAATAAAGGTGTCAGATGATTATATCGCCGTATTAAACATCTAGTTGCAGGCGCATAGATAAAAGCATTCATATCTCATACGTTATCATTAACTCTTCCCCGCGGTTTCAACCGCCAGTAACTGGGATCACTTTAGGCCATAAACCGGCACCCTATTCCAGAACGTGCGACCTAAGCGAGGCTAGCATACATATCATGGTCTAATTAAATGCAACACGGGCATAAGGTGAGATCTTAAATTACAGAGCACTGGTATTTTCGATACATCTCCTTCACTTAATAAATTGAAAAATGAAAAAAAAACGATAAACCCTAATATAATTGGTATCAAGCTACATAATAATTCTCATACTCTAGAAAAGGCTTTCGTGTTTTTATGGTACACAGGCCGTGCAGATTTGTTAACCCCCATTGATTTAAACAAAAAAGGTAGGTTGATGTCTGATATATGTGCATTTCATGACGGAAAACCTTTTTCGTTTAGTTTGAAAAAGTACTACAAATAGCCAGAACTGCTTTAAACAGTATTCGTTATCCACCATTTACAGTGCAACACTATAACTTAATTTAATTGATTCTAATTTAGTTTCATTTAATTTTAGATTGCATTTAAGATTCCGAAACTATTACACAATCTGATGACAAAGATAATATAAAACCCTTGTTAATGCGTCATCTCTTGAGGGATTATTCTGATGACCTGCTTCTCTATATTAAATATACTCCGCTTTTATGAAACAAGACACGATTACTGCTAGTCAAACGTCACACGGAACCCACAGTACAAACTGACACAATGCTTTCGAAAAAAAACTTTTGCTACTGATAACTTGAAATATTTTGCCGCTGTAAAAATCGGACTTGAAAGCAGAATTTGAAATAAATACGAACAGAATCTGGGGAGCTATTTTACACATGTAACGTGTCAGATCCGCCACCAGAGCCCGCTTCAGACCAAGTTCATAGTCATTATGCGTCTCCTTTCTGCCACAACGCTTACCAGCCTTTCCATTGCAGTTAATCTGGCAGAACAGAGTCGGAGGAGTCTGTTTGATATCTTCCCAAAATGTTCTACTTATGCACTATCAGCAGTTTTTAAGTGCTGTAGTCATTTGTCTCTTCAAAACTCACCCTTTCAGTTTGCATATTTTTCCTGACGAATAATGATATAAATTCATTCAAACAGTGCCGGTAAGAAAAAAAGAATACATTCTTGAAGAGTTCAAACCCAACTTTTAAGAAATTCCAGTGCTTCAATAAAATCTTTCGATTTCTAAATTATATGTATTAAGTGAAGCAGCACTAAGTTTAAAATAAAATAGAACCTCGTGGGGGAAAAACTAAACTGTACGGCAATACTGTCTGAGGATTGCGATGTTGAAACTGTTCATGGGGGCTTGTTAGTACAGCATTATAGCTAAGGGGTCAAAAAGTGGAGGGTCAAAAGTTTACGTCGTGCGTGACTTGGTGTTGTCTGCTCAGATAGACCCAGTTCGATGTCAATGGTAAAAGGGATGATCTTGGCTATCGGCACAGATGAGAAAATGATACCGCGGTAAGATGTGGAAGTGGTGGTAGAGTTTAGCGGTGGACAACAATCTGAAAAGTATGTAAAATAAGACGAGGGAGACGGAGAGAGACAGACAGACAGAGAGAAGTCGAGGGGGGGGGGGGGGGGTGTTGGTGGCGGCTAACTATCCTGATCACGATCTGTGCAAAAACAGGGAGGATTAATTGATCTCTTTTATCGGAGACACTGCACAATAAATAGAAATCACCAGATCCACGACGGAAGTGGTTGTGGTATAGGTTATAAGAGACTTTGAAAACACAAATAATTCCCGCCAGATGTAATCAGCTTTCCTTTCAAAAACATTTGAGAGTCGAGCTGTATGGAAATAGAAGCGGTTTATTTAAAAATGTTGACATGACGGAAAAGGATGAATAGTAAATGTCGGTTGCAATATCATCGAGTCAAGTTTAAATTACACAAGTTAATGTGAAAATGACACATAAAATAGGAGCTCCCATGTATATTCAGGAGATTTTCAAACTGATATAGTCTTGACATGTGTAGCTATAAATGGGGAGTCATGAAATCAAATAAAAGTAGAGACAGAGCTTTGCAACTAATTGACGAATTGCTGGGGTTTAAAGTGTCACATAAAGAAAAGTCAGTCATTAAAGGGAGTAACACAAGACCCTACAATTATTTTGCATATTCTCAAACAGGGGAAGATTAATTTCTTTCATTTCTCCATGCATTTACTTTCGGGGGTTTCCCCCTGTTACCTGCTTATAGACCTCCAGAATAAAATTTAGCTCTCAGCGCCCAATCAGAAAGAATAGGGAATTTTGATTAAATTCTACAAAAGTAACAAAATAAGATTGATCTAGCTCCTTGCCATAGGTCTCAAATCTATTTTAAATTAACTCGATATCAGTCTCCTTTAATTATCATTAGCGTGCATTTTGCTGTTTCCTATATGACGACAATGCACCATTTAAAAAAAAATTCCACCAAAAATCTACAAGCCTAGTCCGATTATTAAAACAAAGTAAGCCATTAAATCTGTCTGCGAGGCTGTATGTTTGGGGTCGTTCTGTGCACCGAGCGCGTTTTAAATCTGTTTACACTATAGTTACTCTGTAATAAATCTGTTCAAAGTAAATATACAAGCTCTTAAATTTTGAATGTTTGAATGAGCAATTTGTGGAGCAAACTACTAAAAGTATTTCCAAACACACATTTATAGACAGTGAGGGGGAAATTAGGGTTTGCCTACTCTTTCGGGTCATTTCTTTTTACATTGTCTGGCGTCCACATCGAAACAAGTGCATTTATAATAATAAGCATGAAATCAATTTGTATACTGCATTTTCTTTTTACAAAAACAGAGTATGCAGAGTTATTCTTTTCAATTTCCATAGCTAAAATTAAAATTGCTCGATTTTAAGGGAATTTTTTGTCATAATTAGAGTGTGTGTATGTTTTAAATACCTTATTTGCACCTTATAGACAAAAACTTGCATTTCTATAGCACCTTTCACGTCCTCAGGAATTCCCAAACCGCTTTTACAGCCAATGAAGTGCTTTTTGGAGTGTAGTATTTTAATGCAGAGATTATATACTTACTTCCCACCCCCTGCTGTAAAGGGAATACAAGAACATTTTTTGCATATGAAATATTTTTCATCTGTTTAAATTCGGTAGCAAAACGTGCTATCTACATCCTGAATTGGTGAAAAGATCATGTTCCCCTGAAATCGCACGTACCTTCTTTTGTTTTCTTTCATGAAATTGACTGCTCATAAGTTTTATGTATTTTACACGTACGTCGCTTCTGATACCTGTTCATTTTAATGCCTTAAATTCATATTTTAAGCCAATGTAGTTTCTGCAACTTACAGGGTTCTTTTGAGGGGGAGGGGAAGTAATTGTCAACACGAACAGCAACAGCAAGATCGGGATGTTTATATCATTTAATGCCAACTATGATTGTATTATTATGTGAAATGTCCAAAAAAAATGACTTAAACAATAAGTTGCCCCAGCACACTGATTTAACAAAAATGGAATCAATAGGTGTAGATAAACATGCAATTTCCCAATTTCTACTGAAACATTCACTCAAAAATAACATTCACCAAACCTTTCGCATGAAATTGACATTCATACTTTGTATACTAAATAACATAGTGGAATTGGAATTATTTGAACCTTTTTAAAATGTATGTTTAGCGTTATACCGACACGGTTTCACTAATCTGTTAATAAATAGAAAATGAATCAGGAGAAAATGGAGGAGAAAATGAAATATAGTTTGAGCATGTTTGAATATAAGTTCATGGAGAAATTTGCTGACATTTGCCTGGAGGGGGTTGTGTCGAGTGAGGGGCATTCTCCTTAGTTTTAATTAGAAAATCCTCTGACGTGTTAAAACAATCGTTTTCAACAAATTAAATTAATTCGCGGTTACACACACATGCGCACATATACAATGTGAAATGTGCTGGCACTTTTCATTCGACTGATATCTTATCTGTTGATGTTATTCTTTGATTAATTCAATGTAGTAATATATGAAATATATAACAATGAAATAGATAGCATTTTATATTAATGCAACTAAGCATTCACGAGAAAACAGATCTATTAATTACTTTTGTTATTCAAATTGGAATCTGGGTACGTATCTGCCAATAGAAGACTAGAACTGTGACTTCTATAATAAATATTTGATGCTAATGGAATCACAGAACATGCAATGCTTGACAGAACTTCCAGAGCCTTAATGCTGTTTTGGGTAAACTCCTGCCTTGCTATTTTTCTCAAACGTAATGACCTGAGCAAAATTCAATATGACTGAGAGACCTATCCATACTATAGAACTTGTAGAGGGGGAGAGTCCAAGAGCGGGGTGAAACTCAGGTCAAAGCGTCTAACAAATATTAAAATGTACTCGGACGCACGGCACGCCTTGGTGTTTAACAAAGACTGTCAGTGTATGAGATTAATACGAAAACTGAGGGAGAAAACAAAATGTTCACCAGGCCGATGCTCGGCCACTTCTTAAAAAGCTGCTAGGCATTTCGAATGGGGAAAAAAAGAGGGCTGCTGGAAAGCCTTACTCTAACTAGATGTTATCAGTGCAAGAACAGACAAAGGAGAACGAATATGTTTATGTTGAAGTTGGTATTTTCGACCACTCGGTTCGATTTTTTTCCAAAGCCCAAACCGACGCGTCCTGTAATGTATAATTTGTGAATGTAGAGGAAGAAACACAAAAGGGTTTTGTGTGTGTGTGAGGGTATGTATGTGATTTAACGCAATCGGAAAACTATGCTAGGATGCAGGAGTAACTTGGTGACATGTTTAGCCTTGAACTAACCCCAACATATATATGTATCTAGGATGGAGGGGTGGAGGCGATGTCGAGAAAGGTGTATGCATGAGTGTGTTTAAGACAGAATATCACAAATTAACTTAGCAAAATAAATTATTAGAATATGTGATTTACACAAGTAATTCTAAATTAATCGCAATAATTTAATTATCACCATGTCTCTAAAGATATGAACAATGTTGATATTTATGTCAGCATAGTTAGGTTTTTCAATACTTAGTATGTTGATGGTATTTGCATGTTTACTTGTTTAAGGCACTATCATTGGCTCGAGTGAGTCCTTTACTACAGTAAGGTCGAGGCCTGCGTTTCACTACAAACAGGAGGGGGAAAAGGCCTCCCCCATCCCGCTGATGTTTGCATCCTCTGTTAGGATAGCAATCTACAGCGAGATTCTTTTGAAATGCAGAGCAGATAGGGGACAGTAAATATATTCATCTTCCAAACTTCCGAAATGCCGACATTTTTATTACAGGGAGTTAAACAAAGCACCGGGATTATCTCTTATGAAAAGACACTTTTGAAAAGGCTCTACGTTTCCTTTTTAACTGTAGTGATAGTAAAAACATGTTTAAAAGACTCAACTGTAAGGGCCAATAATATTAGATAAGAGGAACATTGTATAAATTTCTGCTTCTTTTTTTTTGGAAGGTTTGAAAGATGGTCAACATGATTGTAAAGTTAGACTTGTAAAAAGGTTTTTTTAACGTCATAAACTCTTTCACATGCGGAAGGTGCGCTGAGAGAAGTCTCTGTATCATTTTCATGTTTTATTACTACCGGAAATCAGGTCCTTTGAAACCGTTTACATGTTCCAAACAACATTGTCCCTATTCATAGTAATAGTATTAAAGGTATTTTGGTATTTCTGGTTCTCCGTCGTAAATGGATTTAGATTGGCAAAGTTTTTAATATATAATTTTATGGGCAATTTATAGCAGCCATTCTATTTAAGAAAACAAAACAGTGTGTTACCCTAAAGTACTGAGGTCATTTTAGTTGGCCGTTTAGTTTCCACTACTTGGGCGACATGCTACATACATAAAGATAAATCAGCCAAGTACATCACAGTAACGTTCTTATACACGAATTTATCATAGGGGAGGATACATGATTTTCGCAATGTCTGCTGTAAGATTTATGTAACCACTGCGTGGAGGCTTGTCCACTGCTCTTGAATAAACTAAATGTAAAGAACATTTATTTGTCTCTGTTGCAGCTGGAAGCAAAGTTTTGGAAAAGTATCACATGCGCCTTGGCCCCCTTTCTAGCTGTTTTATATAAATGCATGGGTGCTTCCTTGTGGGATGATTCGAAGTTGACCCTTAAAAGTGGATTGTTTGGATTCTTGCATAATACTTTGTTCAGAATTAACTGGCATTGCTTTCGTTACATTTGCAAAACAGTACGCCTCATATTTCAATGTATAAAAAGATGCATAAATTACACTACAAATCACTGAAAGAAATCGGAGAAAGGGATCCTCGCTCAAGTTGTGTAGATGCATATAAAACACACATAAGTATGTGCACTTGGTTCAAAAGTACGTGCACATTTACATGGATGCTCTTGAACGTCTCTGGGCTGCAAAAATGCTGAAAAAATATGCCTGTCCTCTATATATACCCTGTAGATCCGAATTTGTGTTGACAAAGTTGTGGTCACAAATTCGTATCTAGGGGAATATGTAGTCGACACAAACGCTGCAACATTCACCCGGAAGACAGAAGAATATGTTCACGCCTAGAATCTTCTTCGTACAAATCGATAATATATCTAAATAAATAAATTCGAAGCATAGTGTTCATCTACCTGATTCTGCGGGTCAGACTGTTGCCGTGCTATCCTTTTTATTCCTTTTCAGTCTTGTTGCAACAACTCTCAGCACTCTCTTGTGTTGTATTTGTTACGTCATTTAAATATGGAATGTAACTGTTACCTTTTTCGATAATCCCGCGCATTCCTCCGTTAAAATGGTCAGCTTTAAAGCGTTTGTTATGATTTAGAAATTAATCAATTCGAAACCTCCACGCATGTCGTTTGCTGTCCATGGAATTACAGTCTACAATACATTAAAAGTATATGAACATCTTCAATTATTTAATTCCAATTATTTGTGGCTTTTCTCAGTTTTTATGTATCATTTTAAATAAACCTTAACAGTTATTTGTGTCATATTTTCAATTAATCTCAGTCAAAAATGTCGATTTCAAAAATAAAAGGATGTTGCAGTTCCATTGCCTACTGAGCCTTTTTAATTAAAGCCAACGAAAGCGATTCAATGTAGCAATGAGGCAAGCGTGTGTTCACATTCCTTCCACAGTTTGCGAACATGTTTTTAATCGAACATGGGCAACTTCGTTTAGACTTGCGTGTGGTTGTCACCTGTGAAATGTTTCTATCTTATAATTGTGCGCATTCTGGGGATGTTTCGAGGGGAATCGTTTCAGCAAGGGATATTGTGGGTGAAAATCGCCCGTCTAATGCATTGTTAAATGTAATTTGTTGACTTAGGTGTCGTGAATTAGTTGATGAATTTTCTATTGATCCAAAGCAGCCCGATTTATCTTTGCCAGCCAAAACGTCTTCCCCCTCCCCAAGCTCTGCAAAGGCGTTAGCATCGCGATTACAAAAAGATTTACAAGCCACGGATAGATTCTAACATATCAGATCCTACTTTGTGCTTTTTAAAATCCAGACTCAATTTTTTTGGAATGATACTGATCAGCAAGAAACCATTGATGCATGTAACAGAAACTTTGGGACGTCTTCAAGTCTGCTTAACGGACTTGAAGCAAGTCCGCAATTTGTAAACTTGCTAAGTTTCAGGAATAAAAAAAAATCGCCCATTAAAAGCTGTAATCAAAAACTCTTTAGAGGAGAAGCTTGGGAGCATTCCGCGTCCAATTCTATTTCCTTATCCGGGAATCGAACGGGACCTACCATTGGCTGCCTGTGTCACATGAACGCCTAACTTTGTTCACTTGACAGTAAAGTAGGAGGGTTTAGGTAACAGGAAAAAACGGCTGGGTTAGAAAAAATTTTGAGTTATTTTGCATTTCAGATATTAAAGGTCATGAGTTCGTTTTTGATTAATTCTAACTATGTGGACCCTAAATTTCCACCGTGTGAAGAGTATTCACAGAACAATTACCTACCAAGCCATTCTCCGGAATACTTTACCCGGGCACGGGAGCCCGGGTTCCAGCATGAGGCGATGTACCCGCGGTCAGCATACAGCGAGCAGCCCTACTCCTCTTGCAGCAACCTCCAGGGCTCGGGCGAGCAAGTCGTCGCGCCTAGGGGTCACGTACAATCGCAGACCGGCCTGCAGAACCACTTAGCCAAGCATGGCCACCAGTGTGTCTCGGTGACTCCAAGCCCACCGCCCTCTTGCAGCCAGAACTTCAGCAACCAAAACACTCCTTGTTCCAAAGAGCCTGTGGTTTATCCGTGGATGAAGAAATTACATATAAACGCCGGTGAGTCGTTTGCCTGGGCTTTTTACCACCTGAAAGCCCGGGATCTATTGCACCCACTGTAAATAGCCATTCTTTAGATTTACGATCGCCTATCTGGAGGTCAGTAATCACATCCTCCATAAATTTTTATTGCAGTACAATTACACTTCTGGCCATGTGCCTTTGATGTGTTGTGTCCTAGCCTCTCAGATCTCTTTGAACAGCAGTTAATGATAGAAGTGAACTTTTACATTTTTCTTAATCTAATACTTACTTTAAGTACACTAGTTCTATTCCTTGTGAGATTCGTGGTGTTCAGTCAGTTATTTCTGTGTTGTTGCTTTTTGTTCAGTGAACCCTAATTACAAAGGAGGGGAACCCAAACGCTCCCGCACTGCTTACACGAGGCAGCAAGTTCTAGAGCTGGAGAAGGAGTTCCATTTTAATCGGTACCTAACCCGGAGACGCAGGGTGGAAATAGCCCATTCTCTTTGCCTGTCAGAACGACAGATTAAAATATGGTTCCAGAACAGGCGAATGAAATGGAAAAAGGACCACAAGTTGCCAAATACCAAAATCAGGTCTACTACAGGCTCCTCATCCTCTGCAAGTCATCAATCGCAAGGAAGCTCTCAGAACCAGGAGCCAAGTGGACCACCAGCCACATTATAGCTGCTCTTGTGGGAGAGAAATTGATAGACGCGCGCATAAGCATAGGATTTTAACTGAAAGACTGTTTATTTATAATGGCAAAGTCTAAACTGTAAATACTCCGATTTTGCCCACTCCGCTCACCCCCCTCCCCCATAAGTAATATGGTAGATTACAGTTTTCAGAAGAGATTGGCAAAGATGAATCCTCGTTTCATCCTTAATCACGCCAAAGTCTCCCCATTTGTCATGTTTACTTGGTGGTACAAAGGATGAACTCTATGCCTACGATTACCTCGACAGCAAACGAACACTTTAATAAATGAGGCTCCGTTTCGTCAACCTGGGATGACAAACTGTCTTTTATTCACACAAAAACAAACCCACAACAAGAATGTTGAAACGGTTCGGTAAGATGGCCCTTGTGGTTTTAAGCTTGGAGTCGTTTTCCAAGGTGGTTTACAAAAAAAAACATTTGAGGTATTTTCTTTGGAATATTACACTGACATGTATTCCATTTCCTCAGACGTTTTGATCCCAAATATATTACTTTCGGTGCCAATAAAAATGTATGTAGTTGGACTTTAAAAACAAATGTGTAAAAATCATATGTAGGAATAAATTATGTCACAAAGTTATTTAAAGTGGTTATGAAAATGTTGCATGTGACTTGTACAGCCACGATACAATACTTGCTTCTGGCCTCAGTATTACCAGATTGTACTTTAGCTGAAAAAAGTGGAAGGTTAAGTAGATAAACTGTTTTAATTTTCTTAGCACTCGTTATGACATTCCAAACTATGAAGTTCAGCAGCTACTTCGTTCGGGCCCACAGGAGTTTGTATTTTTGTTAGCAGTCTATGTCCTGGCATTGTGCTGTATGTATTGACTCTCATCCAGACCAAAATACGTGTAAATAGTAATAACCGAAATAAATTTTTCAAGGTCTATCTCTTCCTTTGTTTATTTATACCTAGTCTGCCGGACATATTCTTAAAGCAATATGATCTGGTAACAGGGCTGCAGATTTCGCTGAGCTCATCTGTCTGTGTGAGTTGGCTAGGGTGATAACAAAGGACATTGGCTTAGTGGCAAAAAAATGGCAAAAAGGTACACCTCAAAACAAATACATAGCTTATTCTGACATAGAGACATTTACACCTGCTTATGGATATGGATTTATTGCACAGTATTACAATGTAATAATAACTTTGAAAAATATACTTTCATGAAGATCTGTTAATTCACTGTGGTTATCTGTTGTTGCTTGATTATTTGGGTTCGTTACCATATCCTTTTTATAACCCTTAATATTGTAAACTTAAATCAATTTCTATCATTTATACAGCGCCTCTTAGCATTTTTTCTTTGTGCATGTGTGTTTGGGTGTTAGAAAGGGATTGGAGGGTGTAATGGTTCAAGCTTTGACAAGCAAATAGATAATCAAGAAGACAAATGACCTCTTTTGTCAGATGAAGCTCCGTATTAATTTTAATTTTCTTTCGTATAACACATTGCATATGCAACCTGGGATCTGAACATGCAGCATATACCAAAAGAAAGGCTAACTGGAGCGTATATCAATGCATAGCACAATATTCTACATTAGGGTGAAATATTTGCTGATTCAAGACTTCAGTTCATTGATGCACGTGTTTTGCCTCAGACCTGTAATTTAACAAATAAAGTTTTTTTTAAACTGCATTTTGAAATCATAACTGAACCATATGCTAATCCCACTCTATCCCACCCCATCCCTCAAAAACATTCCTTTCAAATGCAACCTGCAAAACAACGTTTTTCTGTATATAGTACAATATCTCCTTTTCTGAGGATTGTTTATATTGTGTTTTGCAGCATGATGAGATTTCACATATTCAATTTTAACAAAAGAAACACGAATAAAGTTTGATTTTCTTAAATCACGCATTGCCTTTGGAGACAACAGAAAGATTTATAATCTGTCGCTTATATGAGAAAATCCTCTCTAACCAATGTATACGTGTTTTGTGTTTCCCCCCGGAGGTCCCACGAAACTGAGGCGATCGGAAATGCAGACTTTCCAAATGTAACATTTTCGTTAAGGTATATAATTCTGAATTATTTTGAGGAGTAATTACTATAGTTAATAATATAAGAATGATTCATTGAATCTCAGCAATAGCTGCTCAGTTTTCTCTATTCATAGACATAGATTACAGGCCAGCCAGTCCTACACCCTCTGCCAGACTGTTGCCAAAGGCTCTGAATGCAAGCTATACAACTAAAGTTCACAGGCATTATTTGTACTCAGAGAGGTTCTGAAAATGAGAGAATTAACTTGAAATCATTAATCACTGCTTTCTTTAAATACTTCTCCCATTGTTGCTCAACAGCAAATCTGGATGGCTCGTCCCGCGGAAAAGTGGTGCGCGTCCTGGAGGGTTCTTTAAAAATATGGGCAGAGCGTGGAATTTCTCAGTCACATCGGAAGATTCCCTCACAACTATGATTAAAAATCGTGAAAATGTTCAGAGTTGGAAAACGGAAAATGGGGAAAGGAAAGGTAACAGCAAGCAAAGTCAATTAATTTCGTCATTTTGAATCGCTTTGTTGTTCCTTTGACAATTAAATGTGAACGCACACTCGCTGTGTGCAGCTTGAAATATACAGTCAATGCATCGACTGTAGAATCTGCTTATAGTTTGTGTTTCGTTGCTTATCTTTTTATTGTATTTTTAAACATATATGAATCTTAGGAATTAAATCAACATGTCGGTTGGTCAGCAGGACGGCCGAAAGGGTTCACGGAAAGGACAACTTTTCTATCCGATTAGCTGTTTTTATACTAGCAGTCTGACCTCTGAAACCCTTGACCTTTAAGACATGACTCTGTTCTATCTGAACATTCTCAATACTAAAGGATCAAAAAACAGGGTTACTCCTCGTTCACTCGACTTAAAATCTGTGCTGGGTCGCTGAAAAGTGCCCGTCTGTTATGCTTGCTTGCGTGCAATTATTTCCAACTTGCATTAGAAAAGATAGACGATCTTGAATGTTTATGTTGAAATCCCTTTACTTTTTAATATTCAGTGATGACTAGGAGTTGGTTGTAGAATGAAGTTCAGGCATATATATATATATATATATATATATATATATATATGAGTGTGTGTGTCTTGCACGTTACAATCACATTTAAGGATGGTCTTTAAAAATCCAACCATTAAGAAGAAAAGTGGACCATTGTTTTGCTCTCAGCCTGCCTTTTCTCTATAGAAAACTCAATAACATTCAATATTGATATGCCTGCAATTTTGTTTAAATATTTTTCTATACTCATTATAAGAACTGAATTTTAGCCTGCCTTTTTCATCTTTAAGCCTTTTTCATCTTTAAATGCTGTTTGCTTGCGGACAATGCGGAGCGGGTAAGAGTGAGAGGCAGAGAGTGATAGAGAGAGACATTTCGTGTGTACAATATGTTGGGCTTTTCACACTAGCTTATGCTGCTAAAGCCATACTACAAAATTTACGCTAAAAAAAAACCCTAATTCAAACCTTGTTACTACTCCGTGTCTTCATTCTCTAAGAGAATAAAATAGATATCACAATTTATACGATTTAAGAAGCATCTAACGTGAAATACAAATTCTATTAAGAGTGCGTGAAACTGAAACCCAGTTTCCGCACCTTTACTGAATTCTCTAGCTCTAATTTATTAAAGTAACCTTTGTGCTTTTTCTAGGCAATACACACGTGAATGCAATAATTTTCCAGCAGTTTAGAAAAAGCTTCAAAATGTACGTTAAAAGCAAATAAACGAAAAGGTTGCCTTTGTTAGTTCAGAAGTCCCCGCCCCAGAATCCTTTTCTTTCTCAAATTATTTAGAATGCTTTTATAACCAAACATAGTTTACTTTCTTTTTATAAGCCCCTGGAATTTTCGACCATCATTTTAGAATGCAATAAATATGACGGATGAGATTTATAAGGATATCATTAAATTATATCATTATAATTTTCTGAAGACGGTGGGGTATCTAGCGAGAACAAAGGCCGAGTTCCAGGTAATATTATGGGCTACTTAGGGCGAAATTTTTAAACTCGTAACGAATTATTCTCTCGTGCTATTGTAAATACGCCTACCGCAATTTATATTGCTGGTCTGCACGTTAAGAAGCACCCGCAGAGAGAATATTGAAACAAGACCAAGTTAGACAGCACTGTGTCAAATTGGTTTCTCGCACCATGATTCTCACTTAGATTATTGCTTTTTTCAGAGCATTGCTGCTACCAGAAAAAAATATAGAGGATCTCCCACCCCTCTACCCACCTCCTTGACAATAACAGAGATTCTGTGTCCTTGAACAAAGATTTGATCCGAATAGTTATTATACCATAAATGCAAAACATTTTGGATAGGATTTTTTTTTAAATATGTTCTTCTGCTGACTGCTCGAAAATGTCCGTGAGATTTATGTTGCTGGTAGCGACTGTTTGCCAGGTTTGTAACAGGAGGAACAAAAGTGATTTCGTTTAAGTGAAAAGGGGTCTTTCTTGTAAAGGACAGCGTCGTTCCACAGTAATACAAAGCCAATTGTGCGATAGAAAAGGAGATGGAGGGTAAAATGGACAATATAAAACTTGGGAAGGCAACGTAAAGGAGAAGCAAACATGTGGTAAAATGATCAGGCAGAAATCTACTATTGCAGCAATGTGTTCCTAGTTCCAATATCTATATAATGAATAGACTGCATCGGCGCCATAAAAGATAGGCATGTAGGTTGTGAATCTAAAGAAGCGTCTCAAGATGCAAAGGATGAGACTTAGAAAGCTCTGAATGCATTGATATAGTCACACTTCTATTTAGTTCTCGCCTTGCAGGAAATCCTCTGAGTCGCACTTTTTAACAAGAACTATTATTAATTCATTTATACAACTTTGAGAACAAAAAATCACGGGGAATAAAGTGAAATATACAATATTTTTTTCGCTCTCCCAGTGGAAGGTGACACTTCTCCTTGGAGTATGAATTTGAAATCCCCCCTTCCCCCTCGATCACGTGACTCATTAAATAATTAATGCAGCTGTTGCAGAATAGATATGTATTCGTCGGTAAATCGCCGACATGGTCTCCCCGTGTCTGACGTGAAATTCTACTGTCCTTTTAAAAACAAGCCTATAACTTGAGAGAGAGGCTGGAATAAAACAATTTGGGAAGAGAGACACACCGTGGGCTGGATTATTGTAAGTACAGCTGCAGTGCCTCGTGTCTCTCTATGTAAATATTATGTGTGTTATTTATGTTTTACAAGACTGTCATAACATTTGACAAATAGTGTCTTTCCTTCTATTTTTCAATTTACCACGGTGGTATGTTTGTTTATTTCCCCATTTTCATTGATATTTTTTGTGGGAATGTTTTTCTTCTTGCTTTCTTGATTTATTGCAAAATATGTCAGCAACACTATGGATGCCATTGTGTGTAAGTTGTGTGTTGTTTATGTTCGTCTGTGTGATAAATCATGCTCTTTGAGAATGATGTGCAAGTGATGATATTCAGGAATGAGGAAGGTTGTAATCCTCTCCCCAGAGTTGATTATTGCGGGCCATTTGTAGCAATACATCAGAGGATAATATGAAAGCTATAGCTGGGGGTCTTAAATTACAGCATCCGTGATTACCAATTATGGATAGTTTTGTATGAATTCTTTAAAACACAACGCCTCATTGGAATAAAAACCTAGTAAAGGAGGCGCTTTGGGTGACCAGAAATGAATTGCGAAACCCAATTTTGAAAATGAGCGAAGACTAACAGACTTCCACAATGCCTCGGTCCTTTTATTGTGCGGTTGGACGCCAGCCAGTCAAGTTGAAGCCATTAATAGCAGCGTAACATTTAACACCGATCGTTAGTGCAAACCTTTATGTAGTAAAATTAGAATAACTCAGTGATTGGCATTAAATATTAATGGTTGCAGCAGGCAAGGAACATCAGTTTTGAAACACGCATGTCTTTGAAAATACTATTATCTGTCAGCTGAATGGCAATCTTTTTCTTATTGAGGGATATTTAATGGTCGTTTTTAATTATGATTATCTGAAGTGTTTTTAAGTGTTTGTTTTGATAATTACACACGGCTTCGTTGGAATTGTCCATTGTATATTGTATCTACTAGCTCAACAGAGATGAAAAATTCAAAATGCATATTAACCATCTCATTGTTTAACGTACAAGACGCAGAAGTCAATGACAAACGGTATTACTTGAGAACGAACTACAAATACATTGAACAAATTGAGAGCTTGTTAATGGTTTAATGGATTTTATATCATAAAGTTGCAGTCCGTGCCTTTATTCTTTTATATTTAATATACATATCTATGTTTCATATAGTTATATATATATGTATATGTTACATAAAGTAAAAGTAGACAGTCATTGAGTGGATTGCCAAAGTCTATATGTCTTTTTAACAAATTGTGGCACATAATCTGTTTTCCTCACTCTCTGAATAATAGTTATGTGCTTGTAAATGAGAAAAAAAACAATGAAAACACGCAATTGCTCTATGATTGACAGGCCTTCGGGATGTCGATTTTCTTCATTTGCCAAAAAAAGACTCCTGAGAAAAAAGAAAGGGGTAAGGCATTAGCAAATCGATATTAGAACACAATTGGATATTGCTTAGCTTCCATAGCAAAGATGTGTAAATTTCTTTGCAAGTCTGACCCTGGATTCAATTGAGGCTTTATTAATTGATAACTCCCAGTACCAAAATGGAAAAATAATGTGACTCCGTGCCCTCAACATACATGAATCATACTCAATGACACTGCGTTCGTTCAGAAGCACTGATAGCAATGTGTAATTTTTTATAGAAATCATTTATACCCCGGAAAGGCAAACTACTCTGAATATGTTAAGACTTAAAGGCTGTTTGTTCTACCCGTAGAATTTACAACCCCTTCCTTACATAGGATCACTATGCTTTAAAAGAACCCTGACAATGCGCGCCGATTCACTCAACGAAAAGCCCCTCCTAAAGGCTTTGTTCATTCGTCTCTCTTTAACGAACGGTTCGCCGACTTCTGTGGCAAACACATAAAGACTAGGGCTAATATATTTCAAAAATAGAAAAACGCCAAAAAAAAACACCGCGATTGAAGCCGTGCCGAGATATTGAATAATATCTTGCATCTTCTCCTTTCATTTCTTGTTGAAATTATTATCAAATTGTCTACTAATTTTTGTCTCCTGCAGATCACATTCCACTGCACGAAAACGCAACAAAATTATGCAAACACGAAAGAAAATTGTTCAAGTTTGCGATTTCTGAATTCTTTTCCCCTTAACGTTTTTTTTTCCTCTCTCTATTCATCAGCTGACAGAATTAACTTTGTGAACAAGTCTAAGATTTATTTATGGTGTCTCATTTCATAATTGCTTTGCTCGCTCCCTTATCTACATCGTTCATTGGCGTTGATATCCTTCAAACTAAACAGATATACTTTAAATAAAATCCTTTTAACGGGATGATAATGCATTACGAGTTGCAAGGAAACAACCCTACGTACACTCAAGAATAACCGTTGCTCTTATAAGATGACTATTTAATGTACAGGTAATTATACTCCTCATAATAAATCATGTCCCTTCTCCCTGCTAATATATTTTGCTGGGCAGTATTTGGCTATTTAAAATTTATGAAAAATTACGTCTTTTTTCCGTGGAAACTGTATCATAGCATATCTGGGCACAGCGCAGAAGAGTGGGCGAGGGTGTAAATATATTTACATTTCCTAATATTTGAAGGGTGATAGGAAACAAAACTAAACACACACCGCGATAATTTACAAGCAAATCGCCTTTTTAAAAAGAATCAGGTGGTTTAGTAATGTATACTTTGTTTATACATAGAAGGACATTATGTTTTTAAAAAGTATTTAATGGAAAATTAATGTTAAGAATGAATCAAAGACATACGATAAGATCGTGGGTCACGAATAAAATGCAACAAACATGCCTCATTTCACTGGTAATCTTTCGTAAATTTAAATTTGTAAACATTAGTCAAAATCGACAAAGATAACCCAGCTTAGCGATCAATGTGTGTTAACGTGTTCAATATAAATTCACTTATTTTCTTAAAGAAAAGAATATATAATTAAACGATCAGCATTGTAGGTAGGCGTATGACTTTGCATTTCATGGCGTTTCAGCGCCTCTCAAAAACCGATCAAATTAGCTCCAGTAAAGACAAGGTAATAAATTATATCGGTGCTGCTCCACGCTCCCAGACTGACTATTAGAAAAGTGAAAATGCAATAACTGTAACCTCTGACCTTTCACTGATAATACAAAACGAAACTAATTTTGAGCTGCAATTCACTTGAAGGCTCCAATCGTATATAGTTCTCTTTTACGAGTGATGATTTTTGATTGCTATTATTGCTTTTTTGTTCAAAATGAAGGCTTCAAATCGCCGAAAAAAACAGTATTTTTGGTGCCAAATTTTCCATGTTTTTCAATTCCTTTGTGTTGAAATGTGGCCGGTCTCTAAGGAGCAATTGTCCGAAATTGTTGCAATTGGAGGAACAAAAATAGGATAAGGTGGTGCCCTGTTCGCACTCCATAGAGATTTAAGGTTTATTTGCTTGAAAGTAATGATTGTAATCATTTTTAAATCACGTGGACATTGTTAGGAAATTGATATCGCAAGACTGTATCATTGTGCTCAGGAACTAACATTGCCCCATTCTCTCTCTCTCGCTATCGCTTTCTTCTCTGTATCTTTTCCCTTCTGTTTGTCTCTCTTGCCCTCTTTTTCTGGATTTCTCATTCACTCTCACCCACTGTTGCATATCACAGCATATTTAACTGGCGTGTCCGGTATTTAAAGGAATCCAGCTAATGTTGCTTTGAGAATCTGAGCTCATATGGCAGTAATTTCTTACATCCATCGACCTGGCCAGTTCCGATTGGACACGTTAACTCACATCTTTATTTTGTGTTCCATTTAACATGCTGGCGTATTCTTTTGCCTCCGTTGGCAATATCCTATCTTTAAATCATGTTTGAATTTGTAAAAATGCATTGCTTTTGTTTTGGCTTTTAAACAACGTGTTCAGATTTAAGGTTCTGAAATAATCAAAATGCTCGCATTTTCCCTGAAAGTCCTTTCAGGCAAAGGTCTAGTTGTGTAACGGCTGTACGTAACTTCCCATTACGGCTGCTGGTTAAATTTATTCCTGTCAGACGAACCCATGCTTCTTTCAGTGACACTCCCGACATTTTCCAGAAAGTATTTTTTTTAAATCCACCGGGTCCAATAAATATCTTTCCTCCTGTGGGAGGTATAGCTGAGCTCCACCACCTGTGATGAAAGACCAAATTCAGTGATTTTTTTCCAAGTTCCATTGAAATAATCAAACAGGTAAGCGAACCAAGAAACCTGCAGTTTAAACATTCCCCCCCCCCCCCCCCCCTCCCACCCCTCTGCAGCTCTGAATTCCAGGGTGGATATAATTAATGGCCCATAGCTTGACCTGAGAAAGAGGTCCCCGGTTGGTTTCCGTGAACTATTGCTGACTTTGTGTGTAACGGATTAAGACAGACGTGGCCTCTCCCACCAGCCCCCCCCCCCCCCACCACCCCCCCCCCCCCCCCACCACAACCCCGTCCCCCCAAAAGTGCTCTTTTTGAGAAGGCGGTGATGATTTCTTCAGAAAACTCTTTTCTCCTCAAACTTCCGAAAGATCTTACAAACAGTTAAACGTTTGCTTTGGATCTACCTTTGATGGCTGTTGTCACCTCTGAATTCGTGGAAGAAGCTTCAAAAGCATTTTTAGATAGGGTGTTATCCTCAAGATGAATGTGCACATGATTTATGACCTGGGTAAACATTGTTTACCTATTGTACTCGTGACTTCTAAAGTTCCCAAACTAAAGGTCCATCTAGTGCTGGCAGCTTAAAGTTCCTCAACTCAATCTCTTGGCCATTTCATTGAAAATTTGAGAGAGAGAAATAATTTGCCTCTTTCAACTTTCCAGAATTGTTTCATCTCCCCTTTTATTCCATACGAAAATAATTTCTGCTTTACTAAACACTGTTGAGAATGAGAGTATAGTCATCATTTTAGAATACAACAGAACGACTTGATATAGCTGGTAAAGTGTGTGCCACCTTAAATAGAAAACAAATCAATGCTGGACCATTTTCTAATTCATGGGAGTGCAACATTCTGTTACACGGAAAACGTTTTAATAGGCTTCCATTTCCTTAGGCATTCGTAACCAGATAAACGTCTAGCGATAAGGCGGCGTTTGATGTTAGCAGAAAAGAGGTTTGCATTAAAGTCCTCTCCTTTTTTTAAACATCATTTTATATGCTGCGGCCAGCCTCCGGCAAAATGAAAATATACTACGCGTTTGGTATGCTGAGGAAGATAGTTTGAACTGCAGGCATCAGAATGGATCTAGAAATAATCAAAATGAATGTTATCGTTTTTGGCACATAAGCAGAACTAACTGTTTTACAGCAGAAAGCCCTTTTTATGGGAATAATATCCAAATGGAAAACTGGAGCCTTTTTTGATACTTTTTTTCTTGTTGGCTGCCAAAACAACCCAATCCATTTACAGATTCTTAAGGCAATTCGAAATATTTTTTCTGCGTGCTGGGCTACAAAGTATTTGGTAAAAGGACAAAGACATTAAACCCCTCCGTATTAAAAATTAACTCTTTCCTGTTACACAGCCTCTTCTAGTGTATTATCTAGCAAGTTAAGCGAAGAGTTTGTCACTGCAATTTCGCTTAGCTTCATAGATCAAAGACCCTCTGTTCTAGTTGTACAGTAACCCTATTGATCTCTCTTTGACTCATGCCAGGCATTCTCAACCCCCCCAAAACAACGTTCTCGTTAATTTAAATCAATATCTTTATTTATCTTAGTTTGTTATTTTAAGGCTTACGTTAATTTCTCAGCCGTTTGAAAAGTAAAATGAAAAGGCAGCGATGAGGCAAATTGCAGAGCGCAAACCGCTCCATTGCACGTCACTGTGCTACAGGTCAAATGTCACATTAAACACAAGTTATGCATTAATAGGTCAGATGAAAAGGTACATTTGGAAACGTGCCAGTGTACGTTATGCAACACGTTTTTGCACGGTTGGCATTCACTATTATAGTGAAAACTTGCTTAAATATGGAAATGAATATTATTTAATTAAGGCGACTTTTTTTTTACATTTTAACACTGCGGCCTAACGTAAGAACTCTGAACACATTCCGATGGGTGTATAACGTACCAACATATAGCAATTTGATGAATCGTCTTATTTGAAATCACAACTTCGGTTTCAAGCGACATCTACCCAGAATATCAAATAAATAATGTTCAGTTAAATTAGTACGCGTGGTGTAATATATATTATATTACATGCTTTACGACTGTTCCATAAATTATGGTGTGATTTATGCTAAAAAAAATAAGTTTACATGCAACTTCATTTTAAATAAGTCGAGTAAGAGCGTATAAGACTTCCTTAAATCAGAGATATGCTGCTACTTTTGCTATCGGATATATGACCACTTTGTTAAAGAACGTGTACTGCTGTGAGCTAATCCTTTACTTGTTAAGAATAAGTAAGGCGTTTAATTTTGGAGTCCCCCATTTCTTTGAAAGACTGTGCGTGGGTGTAAACCAAGCCCTCTATCACAGGCTTTCTACATAGCAGAGTGGGGAGACCACAGGTTATCAGTTCTGATCCAAAACAGGCGTCCCAGTAAAGCTTGCCTTCTCCAAAATCAGAATGCTATTTTACCTTAACAGAGAAAGCTGGGGGAAAAAAGCAAAAAATAAAGTTTCTCAACCTCCTTACTTTCTCCTGACCTGAATTTCTTGGAAGAAGCTAATTATATGACTTTATTTTGATTTTTTTTAAAAAACCTACCTTTGCAAACAGCATCTACGCAAAGCAGTAAGAACGTAGAGTACCTCTCGTCATCCGCTATAAAGCGAGAAGTTTTTGGAATGTGCAAGTTTCAGCGATCCAACACAGAAAAACAGTTCAATTAACAATTGCTAAAGTCTGTATAAAATGGGGAAACGTTGACGTACTGACCACGTGAATGCATAATCCAAGCGCATTTACTCTGGCATTTGGATGGAAGGCCTTCGCCTGTGTCTCCGGGCTGTGATCACACAGTCAGTACTCTGATTATTTACAGCAGGCCATTTAAAAAACAAATCGGGTCAGGGGGAAGATATGTGTGCCGTCCAATATCTCTTATAAAAGGATTATATGCGATCGCAGAGAAAGCCTGGGATAATGGGACGGATTGTTATTTTGGAGACATTTCAAACCCTCCCGTTGATTGATCATTAATGTGGTGAGTTATTACTATTCCAGGAAAGGTCATTCAGAGAGAGGCTTATATCTGTCACAATGAGCCAAGACATATTTTTATTTCTTTTCTTTTTTTTATCCACTTAGTCCAACTGCAAGTGCTTAAGTATCCTCCTGATACTCCAAGACTGTAAATTAGTTCACCGGCAGAATAATTCTCAATGTGTTTTGCTCAACTGTGAACGCGCGTGTGTGAGCCTATGTGTGTTGATTTCAGGAGTCCTAAGTCAGACCCCTCTTCATGCATCGATATTAGTGCTCCTTTCCGTCTCCTTTTTTCTTTGGAGGTCCTCATATTAATTTAGCAA
This sequence comes from Heterodontus francisci, assembly GCF_036365525.1. Taxonomy (NCBI): domain Eukaryota; kingdom Metazoa; phylum Chordata; class Chondrichthyes; order Heterodontiformes; family Heterodontidae; genus Heterodontus; species Heterodontus francisci. The sequence goes on from NC_090403.1 coordinate 54,457,980, forward strand.
AAAAAAAATTAAACGAATTCTGAACATAGCCGTTTGTGGCACCCAATGATTCAAGAGCATTTGTTTTCCAGACAAGGTAAATAATTTACGAGTTTAGTTGTCCGCAGCGAAGAACTAACCCTTTTCGAAGGCATTTCTCCCACCACTCGAATCCTACCCACGAATATACCGGGAAAATTCACTAAAGTTAACATAAATGTATAATTCGACGTATTTTAACGTATTATATGAGAACACAAAAGGCTTTCGTTTATTAAAACTAGCAGGTGAATCCCTGCATTAACCCAATCCCAGTCTTTCTTCTTTGTTCTGCTACGCGGTTGGCGTTTAGTCACATACAAGTGCGTAACCTTTATTACTAAGATTAGTCTAACAATATTCCTTCTCCGTTTCTCCCACTTGCATTTAGCCATTTTTAAATATTTATAATTAAGTAATTCGATAGTAAACGAAGGTTCAGATTCAACATGCGTAACAGTTGCCGCTTTTTGATATAACAAAGCTTGTATGCTTTATCTTTCCGAAATTAATGCCTTTTGGGGGCAAAAGGTAAAGAATATTTTACTCTGGACCAATAACAGAACCATACAGAAAGAATGTTTCTATTTTCACTATTAAAGATATCAGCGGCCCTCCTCTAATGTTTTTATGCAGGAAAGATGGGATTTAATGAAACAATTGATTTTAAAATACGAATCCATTTTTCAAATCATTCAACATGATCATGCTAATTTTGAATCACCGTTCAAAATAAAATAACAGAGATACATTGGAAAATTCAAACGCTTTAAAATGACCTATGATTTTAATATTCGATGCTTGTTGAAGGCCCGACATTTAACTACAAGCCTACATAATCCAAATATCATATAAAACTGACTAAATGTGTGTTTAATTAAAGATTGACTAACATTAGTCAGGAGGCAATAAAACCAAGCAATTAAATGCCCTCCGTGTAGGATGGTAAATATTTATTTAATTTATTGACCACATTAGGCAAAAACTCCACAAAAATACATGAAATTCAACTTTATTCAATGATTAAATACAAATAGCTTTACATGAGCAATTTCAAAGACATACACTGCATATTACTTCAATTAAAAAATGTCAAAACTGGTTGGGTGAGCAGACCAATATATAAGTAATATATAAAATATATAAATAAATGTATTGACAATTAATGTTTATATGTCAGTACATTGCGGTGCCATTTATAAGATATTATTACTAATGCATATTTTGCTCCCAATTCCTGACTCTCCACTTTTAGTTGCTTCTCGCTGTCATTTGCTCGAATACCCTGTCGATTCCCTCAGAGGTCGTGTGCAACGAATTCGATTTTGTAACGATTTCCTTGATCGAAGGTTTGTCTTTTTCTTTCTTTTTTGCAGTCTTGGCTCCTTATAAAGATCCCGTCAGCAGCAACAACTTGGATCGAGGGCGAGCAGCAATACTGCGGTAAGTCACATTATATTCATTTAATACCTGAACCATTTCCCACAATTCAGTGTTCTGCTTATCTATCAGATAGATAGAGCTATTGTTAGATAAACATATATACATTATATAGAGGTATTTTAATATGCACATTATTCTAGCTACATAACACCTTAATGTCGCGTTCAAAATTTCCAATTGCCATTTTTTGTTAAGGTCCGATTTAGATTAAAATCAGATATTTTGTTAACAATGATCTGGGATCATTTGTTCCACAAGGACAATACAGACAGCATTTAAAGCTGCATAAGCATGTTCAAAATGTCTTACCACCACATGAAAGCTCAAATTAAAATCTCAATATTTCAAAATTGGCGAAAGTTGTGGTTTCCATCTGGAAGCAGATGTTTAAAAAAGTTTCATTGTTGAAATCACCGAGGTGAAACTGACCCTTCTCCCAGTCGCGGAAGTAGTTAACAGACAAAATAATAGGTGCAGGAGAAAAGTGATTACCGAAAGTCGTTCAGTCATACAAGTTACGAAGTTGCAAAGTTATTTATTCAGCCACCTCACGATGGTAAAATAAGATACGACACTGTCCAGCATTCTTTAACCTGTCCTACTCATAACCAGGAGCAACTTCTCTCTTTTACAGCAGGAATTCGAGTCTCACTTTGTGAAGTTATATATTTGGCAGCCGAGCGTTGTGTTGTAGAAAATCACTGCACGTTAATAAAAATCAACCCGTTCGGCTCCTCACTTATTCCAAACAGAAGTGAAGCATTCACGTTCGGACTTCTGAATTGCTCTTTAAAAAAAACAAAAAGACAGACATAGTTTGCAAAAAAAAAGGCGTAATAAAAGTTGCAGAGTTGTAGATTCTTTCGCCAGTCTTCCTCCTACGCCGTTCAAGCTCCCCTTTCATGTATCTAAGTAGTGCAACATCTATCCCTTTTACACTGTTTACAGCTACGGTGCCATGAAGTCATAAATCTTACGTATCCATAAACGACAGAAGCAGTGGCATGCATAAAAAAGAGCTTAAGTTCCAAATTCTTTTTTCATTGGCTTTCACTCAAGTGACAATTCTTTCTCTCTATTGTCAGAAGTGATTTTTTTAAATTTAAAAAACATCACCTAAAGTATCCAAGCATGTGCGACACAGAGCCCACATTAAAAGTTTATAGACTGTTGCATCTTGTGTGTTGCTGCATGTTAAACGCAACAGAATTACCTCCTCCTCCTTACACCACCACCCCCCCCCCCCACCCCCCCCCCCCCCCACACCCCCACACCACCACCACCACCTTCGTTGCGTCCATTTTCTTTCTACCGCACCCAGTCGGGCACTAAAGTTTTTTTTTCTCATGAATAAATTATTAATTAATGATTCAGTCCACGAGTTAAGTAAACAAGGCGATAGATGGAAATATATTTCTTCGCTAAGGTGTGTAAGAAGTTCACTTTATTACGATAATATCTTGTATTAATAATATTTTGGATGGTGAAAGGTTTCACTTTTCCCGAAAAATATATTAGCATAAACTGACACTTAATTGCCAAACACGTGAAGCAAACAGCGAGCTTGCCATCTTAGTCTAGGCCTTGTCCACCACGTCGCTAATTAGCATAATTTTTCACTTGTGACGCTGTGTTTCGAGGGGATTAACACTCGTTGCCTGCCCAGCACTCAAGAAAGAAATCGTTTTTCCCTTTAAAACCGTGCTTTTAATATATATACGTATTCATAACAAACATACCGAATATATGGGTTTCCTTTCTAGTTCACTCTGCCCTGTAAAGCTGAGAAACCATTGTTATCTGTGAGCAGGGCGTACCAGTCTAGGGCTCAATAATATCAGGGCTGTCCATTCGAGCCTTGAGCTTTCTACAGTTCTTTGAAGCTGTACCATCTCGCCTTTCTTTGCCGTTGCCTTCAACGAGTGAATTTCAGCGCCATAACCAGCTGTTTTATCCTTCCTTTTTATATGTATAAAAAAGAATTTGGGAACTCCTGCTTATCGATTGCGTGGTGAATCTGAAATATTATGTCTTGCTCTGCTTCTATCGTCAGTGGCTAAGGTAAGCTGGATTCAAATAGGCTATCACTCGTGAATGGCGGAGTATATGTCCCAGTGATTTATGACCATATGACTTCAATCTCGGTTCAAGAAGAGTTCACAAGCTATAGCTTCCTTTCACGCAGCGACTGTTTCACATTGCATCTGAATTCAACACGGAAACCGTTCCCTGGGCCTTTTTTGGGGGGCTAATTTGGAGTATTTTTCAAAACCAAGCTCTCAGTTGTGATTTGAGACATATTTACGTGGACGTCTTATGGTGCTCTATAATTTAAGGTGTATGACGACTTCCCCTATTGTTGTCCCATCAGCTAGGATGCTTGTTTTCTGTATATGTAACTCATTTTGGACAATCAAATGCCCCTTCGCTTGTATAGCTCTGTAAGGACTTCAGACCTGCAGGTACTGCGTGTCCGGATTATGGAGAGTGAAATCTCAGCACATTACTCTTCAAGCCTCTGTGTTTTTCCGAAACATGGTGGCAACCGGCAACTGGAGCGCGCTTTGACTTTTCTGGCTCTGTTCAATATTTCTCAAAGCATCATTTGAAATAGAAACGTCCATCTATATTGCTGTAACATTCCAGTTTTATCGGCATGCTTAAACTCCGTTACAGCCTTCAGCTTCCTTACGGGCAGCCGCAGCACCCAGCTGAAGGCGGGTCTTTTTTCAGAATTTATTATTTCATGTGTAAATAAAACTTTGTAACCTGTGTCTCTGTTGCAAAGGGAGGAAATAGTATTGCTCTGCCTGGCTTTGAATGCAAAGCCTGAAATTTCATTGTGTATGTTATGTTCTGATTGTAAATAATTAGGAACTCTGGCCCTGCCTTAAAGAACAAAGGTAATATCCGACAACGGTCTGTAACCCCGCGAAGTACAAATGCGCAGAAATGTAAACTAGGGAATTATAAAATTCGATTTTATCATTTTAAAGTATATAATTCGAAACAGGTAGCCCGTAAACGACGGCGTTTTTTAAAGAAATCAATTCAATTTATTTTTTCCAGAGATGTGCATTCATTTGACTGCTATGTTTTGATTTTTAAATATAATTTCCAACCTTTCACTTGGATATTTTATAATTTATACCTAATAAGTTAAATATAATTTTAGCACAAAGCGTGAGAACTTCTACCATAATAAACATTCCATGAAGCAAAAAGTGAACACATTTTAATTCACTCTTTCACAAAGACAGAACTTTAATATATTTCCAACGCTCTATCGTCTGACAATGAACATTTCGCTGACTTAAACCGTAAAAAGCATTAGGCTCTTTATAAATGTTAAATCACATTTCACAGGGGTGAGAAGTATTGCATGCGATACAGACAAGCAGGCATTTGGATTGTGTGTTGCTTGCATTTAATCTAATAATTTTGCTTGACAATATCTTTAATCAATGCCAGACACCAAAATTACCATTTCAAAATAACTTGTAATATTATATATATATATAGAGAGAGAGAGAGAGAGAGAGAGAAACCCGTTCAAGTTTTAGAAAGAGCTGGCTGGTTCTCGAACATTTTCGCCGATTTTCTGCTGTGTTATTTATAATTCTGGCAAGCGCTTTGGATCATTAAAAAAAGTGTCAAACTGAAACTGTAGTTCAAACACAAATTAGAAAACGATGTGCAAGCGTGGAGCAGAAATGAAAACCCTGCATATTTTAGCAGTGTGGGGATTGTGCCGGGGAAGCCTCGCCGTTGACTCTCCGCGTTTGAGCCGCTCCGGGAGTCCTTGGCCTTTTTTTCACCAAAAAAAATCTTTATTGGCCGGCTGACCCCTCATACATCAAATTATAGAGCACCTTCCAAGACAGTACCTATTATCCTTTTTCTTTCTTGGTTAAGAGGGAGGTTCAAATGCTGGTCATAGAGAACACAACCCTCTGTTTTTCAGGTTTGAAATACTTTGCCGATCCATCATGGATAGTTAAAGCTGTGGCTGGGAAGAGGAAAAGGGTCCTAAAATATCGCCGCAAGGCCAAGCATGAGCCGTCCAAAAACATATCCAGTTTACACACGGGCAGAGAAAGATAGAAACAAAAGCACTTACTTCCTCATCTTCGCCGTGGCAAAGTAATACACTTTAAACAGCCAAGTCAAATACATATTTTGTGTATATTTTCAGAAAACAATCAAACCAAATGATTGAGAGTTTAATTTTGTATATATAAAATGGTCACCATCTCATTTATATGATTTTTTTCCTGTGATTTTCTCCCACATTATCAGTGCTGGCTCTTAGCAATAAAGGAGTGGCGAGATGTGAATTTCAGATTGCCGCGTTGTGTGTTTCGGGTTAGAGTTTGAATACATAGCTACCGAAACATCCATAAGTTTCCTTCTATTTAAACCAGATGTTTTTAGGGATATCTCATCTCGCCATGCTCGCTATACATTTAAATGTTGATACTTTGGCAGCTCCGTTTTATAACAATAGATGTAAACCTAATTTTAGGCAGTAGGTCAGATTTTTAATCTAGAATATTGACAGCATGACAATTAATCAAGCAAGAGGCAATGAAATGTAATGTAACAATGTTTTGTGTGTATTTTAAGTGAACTGGCAGTGAAAGTTTATGTAACTGCCTGTTAAGATACCAAACCCGAGTTTGTCTGAAGTTTTTTTCATTAATAATTATCATTTTTGGAACATTGCCGAAACCAAAAGAATTTAGCTGTGAGCTAATGCTGAATCTGATCTCTATTAAAATAGTTTTGCAGATAGCTATGTGAAATTTTTAGTTTTCTTCCAGGGCTCAGTGCAAGTGTGTGTGTTTTTCGTCCCCTCCTCTACAATCCCAAATAGCCAGAAATCAGGATCAGCCATGGCATCTGCTGTGCTTGTTTGGTGAACGCTATTCATGTCATTTGCTTTTGAGTATGTAAGATGGATCCATACCCGTTCCACTATTATTCTGTGGTTCTTCTAACCTTAGGTCAACTGCCAGGAGGCTATTGGAAGAAAACGTCACGTGAATCGGGGTGCCAATGTTATTCGATAAGGGTGTCAGGACCCTGACAGTTTGTGAAATAAATATTGGGAAACTACGAGATGCAAAAAACGACATACTACGACAACTGTACTCTATTCGGTGGATACACATATCAGGGAGCAAATGGTTTCAGCTATGAAGTGGCGCAGGAACCCTATCCACCATCTTCTCACGTTGAAAATGATTACCAGAGGTCGGCCTGTTCCCTTCAGCCAGCTGGCACCAGTGTTCCGCATCCCAAATCTAAAGACATCAATGGGAGCTGCATGCGTTCGAATCTCCCCGAGCACCGCCAACCTCCACCTGTCTCACCTCCCCAAAACCCCAGCAGCAACTCGACACAGCCAGGCACCAGCAAGACTCTGTCCAAGTCTTCCCACACCTCCACACCCAGCCTCACCAAGCAGATATTCCCATGGATGAAAGAGTCACGGCAAAACTCCAAGCAAAAAAATAACAACTGCCCCAGCACAGGTACACCAACTTTCTTTTTGCAGTTTTAGGTATCCAAACATCAAAAGAAAAGGCTACACGATGATTTAAATCAAAACATTACAAACACGAGTTTCAAATATTTACAGCACGTAAAGCCTTTGTCTATACATCGTTAACACTTTGTTGGCCCATTGTTAATATTAAAGCATATTGCTCTCACCCCACCCCCACCCCAACTTCTTCCAATGTCTCAAATAGTTATTATTTTGCTTTGAAACGGAAACATGTTTTAACATGTAATTCAATAAATATGTACACTGTGTCACTACTTCTAAACAGCCCGGAATGTACAATGTTCACGTACTGGCTGATTGGGAAACCAGAAAGTTGACATGACATCAAAATTTGAAGTAATAAAACGCAGGTAATACAAAAAATTGCAACCAGCCTATAAAGACGAGCTTCTGCTCGTCTTATTACTCGCAATAGCAATATTAAGCAGATCGCATGTAGCAGTTCTTGATTCTAAGGGATAATCTTGAATGGGCCATAATTATATAATTCGGTTGGCTACGTTGCAAATTATCATTTGCCCTGTCCTCTTTAAGTGTATCAGTTCAACTGTGGAATATATTGGTCTAAACATCGTGTCAATATGATTATGATTCAATTTTCTGAGCTCTGGGGATCCCACGTCATATTTCTAGTGTTGGGGGTATAAAACTTTTAATAACGTTTAATGTGAAATGATAGACCTTGATGTGTTAAAGGGGGTGCTTCTGTTTTTCTTTCAAGACTTATTAAATTTATGTGGAGAATTTTCTTGTTCAGATCGGTGCACTTTTAAAAGGTAATTATCTTTATTTTATTGCTCACAGCTGAAAATGTCAGTGGGGACAAAAGCCCGCCGGGTTCTGCCTCAAAGCGAGCGCGCACTGCCTATACCAGCGCGCAGTTGGTGGAGCTGGAGAAAGAATTCCATTTTAACCGTTACCTTTGCAGACCTCGCCGGGTGGAAATGGCGAACCTGCTGAACCTCAGTGAACGACAGATCAAGATCTGGTTTCAGAACCGCCGGATGAAGTACAAAAAGGATCAAAAAACGAAAGGCATGGTGAGTTCTTCCGGAGGACAATCGCCCACGGGAAGCCCCCCGCTTTCCGTCCAGGCCCCCACCGGATTTGTAAACGCCATGCATCCGCTTGCTAACAACCCTGCCTATGACGCCCCTTCACCGCCGCCTTTCAATAAACCTCACCAGAACGCTTATGCTATGACCACGAGTTACCAAAACCCGATGAAAAGTTGCCCAACTCAGCAACAGAAAAGATATCCTGGGACAGCTCCAGAATACGACCCCCATGCACTACAGGGGAATGGAACCTATGGGACACCAAACTTGCAGGGTAGTCCTGTGTACGTTGGCGGGAACTATGTGGATTCTATGTCCGCTTCGGGGCCTTCTCTCTTCGGCCTCAATCACCTTTCTCACCCTGCATCCACAAACATGGACTACAACGGTGCTGCTCAGATGGCTCCCAATCAGCACCATGGACCTTGTGACCCACATCCAACCTACACAGACCTTTCATCGCATCATCCTTCTCAGGGAAGAATTCAGGAAGCTCCCAAGCTGACCCATCTGTAGCAGGCGTAAGCAGGGAGCTTCACTGGAGTAAATAATAGGTGATCCTTTCCTTTTCTCATGATACCTCTTTGATCCATTCCCTTATTCGTGACTTCTTATTCATGTATGCTGACTTGTATTAATATATGTTGCTTACATTGTCCCCTCAACCAACCCCCCCCCCCCCCCACATAGAGTATGCCTGCTGCATCCCACTGCCCCCACAACAGCCCACCCCCACCCCATTACAATCTTTAGGGTCCATTAAACCTTGGTAATGCAAAATCCTAAAGGTTGTATATTTCTTTCTTGGACTTAACGTGAAACAGGGTAAATGAACAAATCTTCTGTCCTTTGAAAAAAGCAAAAGTGAAGACATTTTGGGTATTTACTGTTGCTGAATTTCCTTTGGACACCTGTATTGCACTTATTGTTTACATTTCAATGGGTGAAACAACTCATGTGAGGCAAGCAACTCCAACTCGGCCTTGAAGGAATCTTAAAACTGAGTAGCTGGTGCGTCTTTCAATATGTGTCTATTCTGGTGAACATTCAAATATATTTATTGATTAATGCCAGGAAAATATTTCTTCTTTTTTGTATTATTTATCCCCAACAATACGTATTTATATTAAAAAAATAAAAATCTGTACTTTTTAGTATTTACCTGTCGAAGCAGTTGTATTCATGTCACTGTAAACAAGTTTATTTTAGTTAATGTAAACTAGAACAAAAAATGTAGTTTTCTGTTACCATTGTACCTACAAATAATGTAGTTATATCGAAGGCATGGTGACTGAATTGGACAGTAATTGTATAGTCTTGATTTAGAAAAATATAGCAAACCCTCCTTTTCTGACACTCCTTGCCTCCTTCGTAGTTATTTTCCTTGCTAAGAGTTGTCTGTCAAACAATTCTGGAATAAATCTCCTGTTAACAGATTTTGTTGTATGGTTTATGTATCAATGATCAAACATGAAAAAAATATATATATGCAACCATCAAAACGCTATTAATAGGCTGTTTATATTAGCGTCTGTCTCTGAAGTAAACAACTGTAATGGCAAAACTATTCAAATCATACATTTTAAGCTTTCTGTCTCTCTCCCACACAGACAAACATGCATACACACGGTGGTAGAAGTAGGAAGCTCTGCCTCGTTTATAGCTCATTGCCTAATCATTTCTCTCCTCTTAAATGCTCGTCTATTCTAATATAAGGGTGGGCGGGGGGGTGGGTGGGTGGGGGGGGGGGATTTTTTGCGAAGGATAGTACTCGGATAATGCCTTTTACAAAACTAAATAATGAAGCACTTTTCCAGCTTGTAAATATCTTTATTACCAAACAAGGTCCAGAGACTTACACAAACATTCAGGAATTAAGGGGTAAAAAGTTTCCATCCGGTGTAAGGAGACACCACGTGTTGTCTGGGCAAAGCAGTCATTGGATCTGCAAGAGAAACAAAGACCAAAGCATAAGCAGCCTGCCAAAGTACACAGACATTTCCAGTTCATTCCATTCAAAATGAAAGATATTTTTTCTTGGTCTGGTAATCAATTCGTTTTATAAAGTGATGTTATCAGACCAGGACGTGTATGAGAATAGATTTTACACTCAAGGTTTCCATAAACTCTAAAACATGGGAAATAATTGGAAAAATAGTGTTAGCGCCATAAAAAAAACTAATTTGATTTCCAAATTATTCAGCTTCTGATACGAAATTGCAAAATGTAAATAGCTGAGAAGTTTACTGCTCTAACAAAACATTTTACTGTGCTTTTTAAAAAATTAGATTTATTTATTTTCACGTGCCCTAAAACAGTGTGAAGCAGGCCTTTTATAGTAACCACATCAAGCACTGTAGTTAAAACCATACACTGTAACAATAGGCTTTAACCTATCAAAGACCTAGAGAAAGAAAAGCACAGAGTGATTCTGGTTATCTAATCATACAAAACATGCATTTATTTCTAACAACGGTTAAAAGATAATTTTACCTCCTGCAGATCAATTACATTGACTCATTCTTCAAGTTTTCGGAACACTAACTGTTTAAACAGTAAGGCTGATCTTTTGTACTGTTCATTCGTGGTCAAGTAAAATTAATTGCGGAATATAAGAAAATATTAAATTGATTTGTTTAAGATATACTTATTTCTCAAGGCGATAGTTCACTGATCTGTTCTTATTGCTGCAATAGCAGTAACAAAAAAATCGACAAGAGTTAAAGTGGGCACCAGTTATAATTTCAGACATCCAATGTAATAATATTGATAATCATATTTCCTTAACTAATGTTCTCCACCTTAAAACGCAATCTTGGTAATTTGACCATCTGTGATTTTTGCAAAACTAAGATTAGCATTTTAAAAAATATACTTGTTTTTGTGTTCGTCTGATATCAACATGAAAGGCAGAGCTCCTTCAATCAGTTCCTAATCATATGCACAGTGATATGGATCATTTAAAAGCCACAGATCTGTGTGAAAGTTTTCCTGAGATCGTATAACAATTCTCCAGGGTTTTCCCAATACAATTTTGCAGCTGATGTCAACCAGAGTTAAAACGATTCGGCGCCATATTGTTCGATTACCGACCTCTCGTCGCCCAGAAAAAAGCAGCTTCCCAGCAAAAAAAAGCCTTAACACATTTGCTTTTAATGGCGATCTGCAGAATTGTTTCAATCATTTAGCGTTCTTCAGATCTCAAGTGAACATTAACCTACTCTTTTACCATCCGAAAACCTATTTTATTGTTGGCACTATTGGGTGCTATTCAATTAATTCCATTAATCTGTGTATCCCCTTCTATTTAATGTATTATAGACTTGTCCTCAGCGTCAGGAATCTTATTTCACTGTTTATGGACTCGATTTAATATGTGCATAGTTAGAGAGCGCCTGTGTACAAAACAATATTAAAACAAATGGAAAATATTTAACTTTATCGCGTTTTAACTCGTAAATCTTTTCGGAATTTATTGTTACTTGTTAAAGATCAAAGACCTTCAGGACTAGGAGTAGGCATCATTTGAAGATATGCGCACAATGAAAATAAATCCGCAGCTACCAATTCAAAACAAAACCACACGCCATGTTACATACAGCCTTTTCTCACGTCACATTTTAACCAATTATTCCTCAGTCAATGCTCGCGGTGCAACCTTCACACTCAATGGCTCACAGAGTTGTGCGGATAAAATTGCTGCTAATCTTAGTGGCCGGATCACGCGTATTTTAAAAATTAATCAAATATCCTAATGTTGGGATCATTTTCTTACTGATTTAAGGATAGATTTCGTCTCTTCTGAATTGTTTCAGCATTGCAGAGGCCTGTGAGGGCCCGCACTTAAATACTTGCACCCACACACGTTTTGACAAACAAAGGTTTCTAGGCCCCATCGCACGAAATTCATTACACGCCCCACACAAGGTTTCACCAGGAGGGATTGTTGTAAGCTGAGGCAAGGCAATGTTTTATATATTTTCCCTTGAAAACGTAAAGGGGCCCTAATCTGACTACATCTTTTCGTTTGTCGTCTCACTCAGCCATCGTGAATTCACAGGGTTAATATTCATACATGTGTTTGCGGCTTTTGATTTAAAAATAAATTCTTTTCGCCACCCGCTTTAATACAAAGATGGTCAGAAAGGAAGGCCAACCTCACTTCCTGGCATTTGATATGGGGAGGCAAATTCTTCAGTGTTTGCTCCCGAGCCATAGCTGTCAAGCTCTTCTGTGGGAAAGATTGATCGTGGCTGCCTTCAGTTCCTCTATGGATTCAACTTTTAAAAAAGATTTCTATTGTAACTCTAATGCTAGTTACTCTTTGAAATAACTTTTTAAAATGTCTCTCTTGTACACAATCACAAGTTTTTGATAAAGCAGCAAATTTAAAACGAGTTTACAATAAATTCTTGTGTTTTAAACAAGTTTTTGGTTGAAAACAATTTTAAAACAACATTCCCCCCCACCCCCGGCCACCACCACCTCCCACAAGAGGACATTCTGTCTATAAAGTTTGGATAGAGGGGTAGATGCATGAATGGATAGATGGATAAATAGATAGAAACATGTTAGAATAAATTTAGACTCGATAGTAAAATAGGTTAAAATAGTTATTCAATAATTTCTCACTATTTCAAGCCTTCCTCAAATTAAACTTACCTGCTTTCAGAAACATCTTCTCTGCTTTGAAAAATTACTGTAATAGCATTTATATCCGTTCGATATTTCGAAAAAGCGCATTTTGTGAATTGTGTCCAATGACAGACATTTAAAGGGTTTGAAACTTTCCTGCAGGCAAATAGCAACTGCCCGGCTGATCTTGTGAAAGTTCTATTTTGTTACTGGCCCTCTTGTCAAAACTTTGAAGATTAATGAGGTACCTTGCTAATTACTCAAGCCGCCAGATTTTAGGTGCAAATCGTCTTCACTTGAATTGCAAAATACTGTGGTATAATTGGGAGAATTAAAAAAAATTAATCAACATTCAACCTTAAAAATAACGAAAGGCACGTGAAAAATTGGCAAAATCTGAAGATAAATGTACAATTCTGACAGCAAAAATAAAGTGGAATAATTTTTTCTTCACTTTTTTGGATCAATTGCAGAGATAATGATTTCTTTTCATAGACAACAAATTGCCATTGGGCAACGCCAATCATGTGACAACGAATTTGGTCCAATTTCAATCTAGTCCTCAGTTTAATAGAGTCGGTCCCCATACGCCTTGTAATATCAGAGATACAGAATTAAAGCCTGAAAATATTATTTTTTCTCGACCTGCAATATTCATAACTTTCTCCATTCGGGATTAAGAAGGCCATGAATTTCGAATTGGAGCGAGAGATTGGTTTTATTAACAGCCAGCCTTCGCTCGCCGAGTGCCTGACGTCCTTCCCTGCTGTCGCTGATACATTTCAAAGTTCATCAATCAAGAACTCGACGCTTTCACACTCGACACTAATTCCTCCTCCTTTTGAGCAGACCATCCCGAGCCTGAATCCCAGCAGCAACCAGCCACAGCCAAGTCGCGAAAAGCGGCCTTCAAATGGCCCATTCCCATCTGCTGCCGCGGCCGAGTTCCCATGGATGAAAGAGAAAAAGTCATCGAAAAAAAACGAGGCACCTCTGTCATTGTCAGCTCCGGTCCTTGGGTCCTCTCAAGCAGCGGAGTCTCCGACAGGTCTGCCCAAAGTCCAGACTTGATCTACATCATTTATATAAACTATATTCTTAGATCAAAATGCGTAATTTACAAAACTCAAACTTCAGCGTGCAGTATCTATACAAATTAGTGCCTAGATGACAAAGTCTTATAAAGCACGGGTTAATCTGGAATTTTATTGCCGTTTGATTTACGAAATGCATTTATAATTGACGGATCCAGTGCTTGGCTCTAAAATGCTGATTTATTATAATATTTTATTTAATGTTGTTTTAATATGCGATTTACATTGTGAAAGTGCTTCGATATATTGTAGATAATGACATTTGCATTTTCGGCGGCCATGTTGTTCAAACTCTTATAAGCTGCAGCAACTCGAAGAGGGGCAAGAATGTGTTCTGCTGTACGAATTTATCAATTTGAGGATATTTATTTAAAGGGTAAAGATTCTTATTGACCGGTTGCAAGAAAGAAACCTTTACAAAGCTAATTTCAATCTAATTTGTGAAAGAATGGCTTTTGCCGAACAGAAGCTATTGCAATTCTTTTCAATGTGCACGTCAAACATTTACTTTCACTCCTCCTCACGCTCTTTCTCTCTCTCTCTACCTCTCTCTTGTTTGAAGGCCAGGATGAACAGGATAACAGCAGCAGCTCCCGGAGATTAAGGACAGCCTACACAAACACGCAGCTCTTGGAACTAGAGAAAGAGTTTCACTTCAACAAATATCTCTGCAGGCCTCGCAGAGTGGAGATCGCGGCCTTACTCGACCTCACCGAGAGACAAGTTAAAGTCTGGTTCCAGAACCGACGCATGAAGCACAAGAGGCAAGCACAGTATAAAGAAAATCAAGATCGTGAAGCTAGTTTTTCCAACAGCTCGCTTCCAGAGGACAAAGCCGAGGAGTCATCGCCTTACAGCCAACCTGTCGAAGCATCAGGAACTTATTTAGAAAATAAAAACTGCGCCGAGCAGACAAGAAAGCTAAACCAAAACACACTTAGCAAAGAACTCCAAAACTTGCAGGATCTGACAGTGTGCGGCAGCGAGGGAAAAGCCAAAAGCCCCTTCTACCTAACGGCCATTGCGGAAAACGGGTTTACAACAGGCCAGAATTGTACCTCTGGTCTGGACTCTCTCAGTCCGGAAGCCCTGGAATTGATCACTCTGCCAGATTTAAACATGTTTTCTTCGGATTCCTATCTGCCGTTCTCCGATGGATTATCTCCCAGCTTGCAGGGTTTCATCGACAGTCCTGTGGATAACCCCGAGGACAGTTTTGATTTTTTCACCAGCGCTCTCTGCACAATAGACTTGCAGCACCTTAATTATCAGTAGCAATTCGCAAGACATAGGGCCAGTGTAGAAATTCAGCTATGTTTAAAAATATGTTCAGTGTTTCCTATTTTAAATTACAATAATGTGGAATAATAAAGACCTGTGTGATATAGGATTGATCTCACAGTAAATAATTTATCCTTCAGCCTTGACCTGGAGTCTACAAGAATTACAGTCTTTATTGTACAGGTATTTAATTAAATACAGTTTTATTCAATTGCAGTTTCTTAAATTATGTCAAGACCGTGAAAAAAATTGCAGATTCCTCTTTTCACTAACTCAGGAAAACATATATATCGGAATTGTATTTATAGTAAAGCTGTTTTATCTTATAGCCCCCAAAAGGACAACTGTGACGAGTTACTTTATGTTTTAGAGGTAGCCTATTTATTACAAATTCTGAAATAGTGAATTTTAAATTATTTATTGTACATTATTTTCATAGTTTAAATAAAACGACTTAATTCTTTAATGCATCTTCACTGTTTGTGTTTCAAGGTGACTGTTAGTCTACTTATTCTTTTAGAAATCTATGCACCAAGAATGGAATCAGAAATAACTTGTGCAGAAAATATTCGCTGTAAGTTGACAAAATACGTAAATCACACTTGATATTAAAAAGTAAATCACAGTATTTTTTATCTAAGGAGAATTGTGTCTATCCTGAATACTTGGATTGGTCGTGCTGGATCAACAACAGTAAAATGGCAGGTGTTATATAGTCCAGTAAATGTCCTGTACAATCATCGCTTTAAGCAACAAATAGGATGGATAACCAAGTGTTGTAAGCTCCTTTGGAGCTCCTCTCCGCAATTTTTTCTGTCAGTTGTACATGACTTTGTATAAGGTTCACTTTAGGCTTGAAGACGGCTTAGTGAAATGGGTAGACAAAATGTGTATTTTAAAAGATAATTGTAATTTTGAATGTTAATGCCATTTCTCTCTTGTGTTTGACGCCCTCTCCCCGCCCCCACGCATTCGTGAATCAGTGATCAACTATTACTCAATGAAGTCCCATCCAGTCGCTGAATTGAGGTTTCTATCTCCCTGGTTTTGCCAATTTCTGAAAAAATGAATCATCTAAGGATTTTGTAGCGTGATTCTGTAGAAAACTACTTGAAGAAGGGTCTAAAGGGATCAAAGGGTATGGGGTGAAAGCGGGAACAAGCTACTGAGTTGGATGATCAGCCATGATCATAATGAATGGCGGAGCAGGCTCGAAGGGCCGAATGGCCTACTCCTGCTGCTTTTTTTTCTGTTAACATATGAAAAGATGAGGGAAAGTGGATTAAAGTAGATATCTCCAACATGGAGCAAGAACTCCTATAGGTTTAATGGGCAGAATGGTTACCATGTGTGGATATGTATTAATTTATAGAATGTCCATTTTAAATTTTGCTTAAACGGTATTTACATAGCACAGAACATAAAACAGACCACCAAAATATGGAAAACGCAAAGTTTATTATAAACACAGACCAACAAATGCCCCATGGTGGTAGTGGTGGTGTGGGGCGGGGGGAGGGGTTGGAGGTATCGTTGGGGAGGGTGTCAATGTCTTTCCTTTCCCATCTATCCAAACGGATCCGTTTTTTTCACTAACCATTGCTGACTGAAAGAATTTAAATGTCACTTTTAAACAAGTATCTATTTTTGTACAGGTCTCCTGAAATTTAATCTCATTTAATTGGTGTAATTTTTTCTTTTAAATACCTGGGATTTTACGTAGTAGGTGCTCTCTCTTTCTGATGCATAACAGTATTGCGAAAAATGAATTGGGGGGAGGGGGGTGGGGAGAGACCGGGAGAACAAAACGGCGCGGAATTAAAACGTAAGCTTCGGCGAACTAGAAAGAAAAAGGATAAAATAATTTAGGAAATAAAAGCCAGAGGAACTGCTGAGACATTAATAAAGGTTGCGGCCAAATAGTACGTTGAGACAGGAGAAATGTTGCCCGACAGAGAGTAGGAAAGCTTCGCGCAACTCGCCAGAAAATAACTAACAACATCGATCATCAGTTCATTTTTTTTTATTTGCAATTGTGCTTCACTTTCCGGCACCCACGCCCCCCGCGCCCTGCCAAGGGAGGTTTATTTACAAGATGTAATTTTTTTTTGTTGCTTAAACTCATACATCAAGCTGCGTTATGAATGAGGGGGTCATCTTGAGAAATCAATCGCAGTGACATAAAAAATAAATCATATTATGCATTTGCCTAGTCACGGGTGTTTCCCAAGCAAGGCAGAAATTTGGTAGGGCCTTCGCAAATGTTCTACAGATAATGCTGCAAACATCATGATGACCGGGTCCGCCTCATCCAGCCTCAAAATGGCGTCATGTGTGCGCCAGACACTAACACTCTCGCTATTTGCTGACCACTGTTCTACGATATTTTATCTGCATCTTTTCTGCTATTGCTGTTCCATTACAATATAAAATCTCAAATTTTGATTCGTAATAATTTCAAGATACTATGACGCACTTATAGAATCGAATCCTCTATTACACTCCCCCTCATTTCTTAACTTTTCACCGCATCCACCCCCCCCCCCCCCTTTGTCTCTCATTTCTTTAGTCAGTCTATCGTTTATTGATCTTTGCTTCAACTTTTAGACACTGTATCTGTTAAAACAACTAGGACTGTATCCAATGCTACTTATATTACCGACTGCAGTTCAGCTATTATTACTCGATGGGTTTCCAAAAATGCAAATAACACTCGAGAGTATTCCCGTCTGATGACTTAGAGGCAGGCAACGTTTGTGGTGTTTCTTTAACAATAGCACGCTTCGTATTTTTTCACCATCTAAATCGAAGGGTCGTGAGGTACAGAAAGATATCGAGGCAGAGAGAGGGGAACAAAAACAAAGTATGAATCAATAATTTTAAAATAAGACTGAGAATGAATGACCCAAAAGAGGAAGAAAGTTTGAGGACAAGACATGTAGGGTAAATGCAGAGACAGACAAACATGCAAAGAGATGGAGAAAAACAAAGACAAAGACAGACACGATGAGAAGGATAGATAGAAACTCGTAAACGGAGAGGAAGAGAGAAAGAGTTCCTTTGCCTATTAAATGATTCTAAGAGCAGATGGCAGAACTGGCTCCCTAGGATAGAGGAATCCAATAATGCAGTCTGAGCGCGATGACTCCAGGAAATTCTAGAAGTTAGCCTTGCCATAGAGTTATGTGCTCTGCTTTATTCCAATATAAATGCATGACAGTTTAATTGAGTAAAAACTCCTTCAACTTACGTGTGCAAACCTTGACGTGTTATCAATACAAATCTCTAACGAGCGCCTCTTTACATAGCATAATGACCAGTAAAACTTGCTTCACGTCCAGGGAACACGCCACTGACAATTACAAATCAATTCTGCGCCCACAGAACAACCTTAATAAATGGGAACTAACCACTCAATTCGACCTTCCTTAAAGACATAGTGTATCCTTTTTTTCCTCCTCCTACTTGTCAATTTCTGATCAATTTCATAAATTTAAAATCAATCGCTCAGACATATTTTTCCATGTACTCTGATTGGCTTGGAAACCGGTAAGTCAATAAACAGATAGCTGAAATAGAACTTAAAATATTATTTAAGAAAACAAATACTGTAATAAATTTAACAATTAAACACTAACTGTCAATAATAAAACGATTACATAAGTCAGAATGACAAATGCTAGGTACTGGATTTGTATATAACTGGTCCCTAAATTAGACTTTTAAAAGCCTTGGGATGTAGTGAACAGTCTTTTAAAGAGGCTGCCTGTTGTTTACACAGAAATCTACAAATCATGCCCCAGAGTGAAGGACTCCTATTGCTTATCCATATTGTACCGTCCATTGATGGTGGTTGAAACATAGTCTGCAACACACCGCATGGTTTCTCGTTTTTGAAGTGCTCCATTTCTTTTTTACACACCGCTTCACTTCTCATTGTATCGAGGGGGCAGTACTAACTACCGTAAGTGGATTTGTGCAAAAATGCTATCCCATCGGACCTTACAACATGGACACCCACCGCCAGCACACACGTCGCTATGGCAACTGAAGTGCCCGAAGCTTTTGCCTGAAAATAATACATTACAATAGAATTTAAACAGGACACCAACTTTAATAGTGCAGCATTTCGCCTTTCCCTCTATTACCCTAATAGACAATCCCATGGCTCGTTAACCCATTCTTTACCCGGACCTTAAAACTGTACAACTCTTTCTCGATTTTCTCTTCTCTCATAATCTATTGGCCTTTAGCACCCAAGTTTGGTGTCACACCATTTCTTGTTCGTTTAACTCACCGTCATTCCTCATCTATCTTACTATTTTCAAGCTTGTCCTACATACAGGTTTGATCCTTCACCTAGTTTTTTCCACAAAAAATGTTTCTGATTTCTTGTATTAATGTGTTCGAAATCTTTTAACAGGATCTCCCAAAGGGACTTCACATCTGGTTTAAATTGGAGCCTTGGGAAAAATGGATACAGAAGAAGATTTTTTTAAGGGACCACAGCACAATGCTGAACTCTGCTGTGTGATTAGAGCCATTCTTACCGCTTATTGAGTAGGGCAGATGGGACCTCGTGGTACCTCAAACATCAGTGCCCCCTCAAGGTGGCATTTGGATATCAGTACTAATTTGATGCACTGGCGAAGGGATGGAATTACTTTTCACTTTGCAAAAATGTTATGAAGTTTTAGAAGCAAAAATAAAATACACATTTTATATTTCTCAAATAAGGTATTTTTAATTCTTTGCAAAATACT
This sequence comes from Heterodontus francisci, assembly GCF_036365525.1. NCBI lineage: Eukaryota > Metazoa > Chordata > Chondrichthyes > Heterodontiformes > Heterodontidae > Heterodontus > Heterodontus francisci. Next base: position 54,477,844 of record NC_090403.1, read on the forward strand.
GCGTACTGGTAATATTCTTCCTTTAACTAATACAAGGGGTGATATTATTCTGAAATAAAGACTTGCCACGAAAAGAGGACTGGCTTACGTTTTCGTAAATATATATTCAAAACAATAAAAGAGTAAAGAAATAGGTGTAGCGTTTCTCAGTGAACTGAATCGAACGTTACAGCTTTGATAGACTCTGGGATAAAATGAATCAGAGAGATATGATTGCGTAACCACATAGTTAAGGAGGTTGACATAAGAAAGAGATCGACATCAAGAATTGTCTGCAACTACCATTTGAAATATTGACTAAGGGGTTTAAAGTCTCTCTAAGAATGTAATAAGTCTGCAACTCGCTGCAGTCCGAGAAAAGCAAACCTGCAACATCTCGTTGAGAAGCGGATCCTCCAATTCTGAATCAGTTCAGTCTCTGTGTCTCTGAAAATAACTATTGCCAATGACAGTACTTTGTACTTGAAGAGTGAAAACGGATTCTGAACATATAGATGCAGTTATGACCAGTTACAAAAAGGTTCAGCTAGTTTCAATGCATGATGGACGTTCTTTGCTTTTAGCAAAACAGATTCGAATCTGGACCAGTGAAAAGGGAACGTATTTTAGTTCACAATTCAGCTAAATACCTAGAACTAATATTGCATAATATGGCATCAAATACATTATGCCCGCTTCCAAACTATCCTAATCAATAAAACAATCCAGTGTGGCTTGAAAGTGCTATTCATTTCTGTCAATCACCTTCTTTCCATTTACACGCAGCTTAAATGGAAATTGCTAGTTTATTAAGTAATCCGTGTCAGTACAGTTATTTTCAAGTGATTAATTAAATGTCTTTCATAATAGATGGAAGGCTGCACGTGGGTGCATAGTCGGACGCAAATCTATTGTGTCGAATTGCAACAAATATAGGAAACGCAAGCAAGACTTTCTGCTTCATAGTGTTTGTACACTTTTACTAGCCCAAAACTTTTACTCGCCAGAGGTCCTTTAGTCAACCAATACTGGCTACATCTAACATCCTGCAAAAGCAGCTGGCAGATGAACAGCATTTGTGGCGCTCACTCACAATCCTGTGTCAGCACGTGTTAAATCATTAGTTCAGTGAAACCTCAGCAAGTGGCAATGTTTGGGGCATTGCTGTCATAATACTTTATTGAGTTACTTATATGTTGTATTGTAAACCAAAGATTTTTTTTTGTAGATTATCATTCAGTACTGGGGATCCCTTTCGGAATTCTGATAGTTAAAATAACATCTGCGGGGGTCGTCTAGTTGTAATATACCTCAATGATGACTATATGCTTGAAATAATGAATCTGTCTCTCTCCCTAGCTCACTTCTTGCACCCATCGTGCTTTCTTTTCCTCGTTTGCTTTTTCGTTCTCTCTGTTTCTCATGTTTCTGTGAACCTTTGTTGCTCTTGTCCTCTATTCTTATTCGTCAGTGCTCCCTTTTCCCTGTCTGTATCTTTCCCTTGGTATTCCTCCCTTTGTATCTGGACTTATCCATCTATATCCTTTTTCTCTATCATTCGCTCTCTCTCACCCTTTCCCTAAAGGGAAGTGTGCAATAATAAGCAGCAGCAAAATGAAGCTGACATCAAACATTTAAATTGCTCGCTGCCAGAGCTGCCTTTGACATATGGATCCACCGACTGAATGAGTGAAGGCAAAAATAATGTTTCTTGAATTCGGTGACAGTGATAAGGTATCATTATGTAGAAAATATAAGCTCTCCATGAACCTAACAGATGGCGGACGACGAACAGCTCGAATGTCTAGGTGCAACAGTGACACGTCGCATACTGTACAATTAATCTTTTTCTGTTAACTGAGTAAATTAGTATAATTGTAGGCCCCGGGCTTCTAGCTAATCACCACTAAACTGTGTGTATATATGTGATAACCCAGAATGTAAAGGGAAAACCGTCTTATTATGTCAAACATATTAAACGTGCTTTAATGCTGATATAATAGTACATATCCTGACAGCTAACGAAACTCTACTGTGAAGGACATTATTTGGGATGCCTTCAATTCCACCAAAATATGAATAATCACCATTCACTTTGTCAAGATATTCTGCCATTTTTAGTTAACTTGAGTTTGCTGACTTAGGTAAGATGCATTTCAAAACTTTAACCAAATTTATGACCCACAGAATAACCACCAACCCCCGCCCCCAACTCCCCGCCCTCGTGTAAAATCGTCAAAACTTCAGTCTGAGCGCTGGAAAGTAATATCTGGCACCCACTGATAAATTAGATGACTGATTTCTCCCGTAGTGCTGTCAGCATTGCATCTATTACAGGTGCCTAGAAACCTTATGATTAAGCTAAGGATGTATAAGATGAATATCTCAAAGTTTACTTAAAAAACAAAAATGTTTCTAAAATTCAAAAGCATATAATCTGTTTAAGTTACTTTCGTTATTTATGATATTATTGATGAATTGACTGGATGCATTACTTTCGCAAGGCAATCACTTCTTCGCAGTGGAAATAAGTCTCTTAAATATACATTATCTTTGCTTTAATGGTGCAACCAGGCTGAACTCCCAAATTATAGAAAAGATTCTATTGGATTGACATCGTATTTTTAAAGTTTCATTGAATTCCCTGTACAGTTCACTGAAGGAACAGAAACGACAGCAGGGGTATGCTTTATTACAGTACACTTCTGAATTTAACCCATGGTTTTATGACACTATAGCAGATCCCAGCGAATTACAAAATTGGGACATTAAAAACGGTAATTAAGCAAAATGCAATTCTAACAGGGTAATACTCATCTATATTACATTTGTTATGAGACCTTTTATCAAACATCCCATGAGGAACATTACATTTCCAAAAATCATAAGGACATCTCATAGCTTTTAATCCACTACAGCATTCACCAAAGATCATTGCAATTCATTTCAAACGGATGCTTTTTTTTAATAACCCCTCCTCCACAAAATCGGGATCATTTTTTTCTGTACTCGTGCTTTGATGTTCGATTAATTTCCGTCTACTGTAGACTTTTAAAACGCGGTTAAGCGAGATACTATGCACCTTTTCAAAAATGAAAACTGCTCAAATCGACTATAAGGCAACGGTTTGTTCCTTGCAATGTCCCATTATTCGAATAAAACATTAAAATATATATTAAATTACCTACTTAAGCTCTGCTGTGCTTCAGTAGGATAATATGCCCATGCTTGTAGGCAGCTGTGGCTCTTGGTTTGACCAAATTTTTTTAACACTTTAAAGACAATCTTGAATAATACCAACTTTCTTCTCCCCCCGCCCCCCCCCCCCTTTTTTTTGAAGGCCGATTTGACGTTTAAGTGTTGTTATCAGATTGATGCGGATAACTTTGATTGAAAGCTTTTGTGATGTAAATATCGCCGCGGTGATGGATCACCTCATGCAGTTCACTAACATCAGGAGGCCCCTTGCCATTGGCGACTCGGGGTCACGTGAATGTCCTCTTGAGTGATATCGTTTGATTGCCAGCGAGCCATGGAGGAAGTTTACTGGGTGACATAGTGCTTGGGGTTTCAGGGGCAGGGAGAATCCCGAACAGGTTGACCGTCCATCACTGGCAGATGGACAATACCAGGATGAACTCCTTCTTAGAGTACGCAATTTGTAATCGTGGGACGAGCGCCTACTCATCCAAGGGTTACCACCATTCAGAACAAGGGATAACAGCTTTCGCTCCTTGTGCAGGTAACGTTGACAATTGCAATGGTGATGGACGATTCTTAGTAGGAGGAAGCGCACACAATGCACTCCAGCATCAGCACCAGCCAGCCACTTATTCGCATCATTCCAGTCTGGGGAACCCATACGCCAGTTCAGGCCCCAACAACTACACGACCCAAACTTGCAACCCGGGTTACAATCACCATTACTTTTTCAATCAAGAATCGGATGGGGCGTACTTTCAAACCTCGGGGTGCACTGGCAATATAGCATCTACTGTAAATCCGCTTTCAGACGCTTATTGTGGTGTCTCAGGGCCGGGTCAGTATCAGCATTCCTACGGCCAAGAGCAACAGGGTTTGGCGTATGGGATTTATGCTAATCTGTCTCCATCTCAAGAAGGGGAAAAGGAACCTTCCTGCACCTCTGATTCATCCTCTTCGGGCCAGACGTTTGACTGGATGAAAGTGAAAAGAAACCCTCCGAAAACAGGTTAGTATAAGCAGCGCTCTAATCCTTTCCATATCTGTAAGTGAGTCAAGTACTGGCGAAAACCTAATTCAAGTACTTTCCAACTTTCACAATTTAATTCTTTCAAATTGTAAAATAATATTAACATTAACACTTATTTGCTTCCGGAAACGTCTAAAGTAAATGAATAATACTTTGCCCTCTGTTTGAACTCTGTAAATTAAGACCTACAGTTTTCGGCTGGGTTTTGCAGGCACCCATTTCTGACGCCCCTCCCCCTTCCCCGGAATCAATTGGAGTAAATAAGAGATAAACGTTCGGTTGATTCTGAAATTTATGGAACTGACCTGAAAATGGCAGACAGGTCGTTGTGAAAAGCGAGACTGCAGCTTTAAATGCGATGTACACGGGCCTGTCCGTGTAACTCTACTCGGTGAAACTTCATGTCTGAGTACAAGTTGCTAATTTATTATTTAAGATGCATGTTTCAGTGAGTTGGTTTAGTGCACTTTACAAAACAAGTTGAGACACCATTTATTAGAAAAATTCAACCGGAAGGAGCAAGTATTTCGTATTGACGTTGCAATGGCTTAATTAGGGATTAATGGTATCTTTTAGAGACTTGCCGTTCAATGAGCTGAATTCAGCCTAAAAGCCTGGTGTTGAATTTTATCTTTAGCTTCCAAGTTCCGGGACACTAAGTGCTGAAGTTGTTAGTTAATGCTGGCGGGTGGGGGTTACTCATGTAGGGTCGATCTAATTGTTTTCCTTTTCGTTTTTTGCAGCCAGAATTGCTGATTACGGGTTAGGTGGCCAGACAAACACAATACGTACCAATTTCACCACCAAACAATTAACAGAGCTGGAGAAGGAGTTCCACTTTAACAAGTACCTAACCCGCGCCAGGAGAGTGGAGATAGCGGCCACGCTCGAGCTGAACGAAACCCAAGTAAAAATCTGGTTCCAGAACCGCAGGATGAAACAGAAGAAGCGGGAAAAAGAAGGATTCGCTCCCCACTTCTCTGCTAACGCTGCAAAGGAAACCGGGGACGGATCCGACAAGTCGACAACTACCTCTCCATCCACATCGCCTAGATCATCGACATCAGAGAACATACACACCTCTTAATTCAGGCTATCAAAAGAAATAACAATGCCGTTTTTATAAAAAGGGACAATATGACTCTAAATGCTTTTATTACAATTTATCGATGTTAATTGCCCTCCCTTTTTATGTTACACTTGTTATAAACTCAGGGAAATTACCAAAAAAAAACATTGCACTTTTCCCATGTTTACAATGCCAGAATCCCATATTTTGATACTGATGATTGTAATACAACATAATGCCCAGTTGATTGTAGATAATAATTATATATTTAGCTTGCGATTTTGGCTACCCGTCTTAAGTTATTGTTAACTTTACAGGGAGTCTGGCTTCATACAGCCTTACTGTCTATGCATAGGTGTAGATCTCAGTCTATTTTGTATTTAAGAAACATGATTTCAAACGGAATTGTTTGTATATATTGGAAATTGAGAAAAACACACCTTTATTCTGCAGTGTGAAGTGTGTTTTATGAAATCTGTGGTACTTTTTTGATTGCACTACTAATACTGTAACAGGGTTATCGATTAAAAATATACATGCTAGGTTTAGAAAGGAGATGGAGACGTGATGGAATTGAGTGGAGAATGTAGCAGGCGAGTGTTAACTGTTAACAGACAAATACTAATCTCGTTCGTTTACTTTTGTGGCATTTTATGCTGTTTCTATTGCATGATCAAAGCTTGGTTCTTAAATCAGAAGGTGTGACTGGATATTTTGTTACAACGGAACCAAATATTTCCCAAAAAAATGATAATTCGGAAAATGTTTGACTTTTCAACTAATTTAAAGCCTTGCTGCAGGTATCTTTTGATGTCAATGTGAGGAATGTTGGAGTGGACATGCTCTGGTGCCAAATGTGTTGTAATTAGGCAAAATACATCTACAAAGATTTCCTCTAAGTCACTACTAGTCGAGTTTACGAATTTGCTAGCAAAGCCGACCACGGGAGATTTTCAAAAAAGGGCATCGCCGATGTCGCTCGACATGGCGACCCGAGCAATTCTACTTCCAAGTGCAGTGATTCAACTCTTTACTGAGGTTTATCAATTTAGCTTTCTCGGCCCTTTTAGGGGCCCTCCCAACATGCTCACCACTTTCAAATTACAACCCTACTGTTCAGCTACCTCATTCCAATAAAATCGGTTTGCTAATTATAACACAATTTGTTTCTTGACTGTTTTCATTTCTCTTGGCTTTTTTCTCCTCAAAATAACACAGGTTGTGTAGGAGGCATCTTTCTAGGGAGGGCCTATGATCGAGCTATAACATCTATGACAATACAATGATCCGGAGCCATGTTTTATTTCCTGTAGTTATTGCACTGTGAAATGTTCGAATCTATAGTCAGTAATCTGTCTGCTGGCAGTCTATAAATAAACCAATGCACACAACTAGATCACCGAATAGTTGCTTTTTAACACATGAAGTTACCCTTCTATTGACAAAATACAAGAACTTTAAGATATGCAACTGAAATCAAACAGCTCAAAAGGTGTAATTTCAGGAAATATCTGATCCAATGCTGCTCAGCACTGCTGGAATCTTAAAGGAAGTATTCTTTGGAGGTTTAATATCGTTCAGGAACAACATTAAATAAACACTCCTGGGTCGCGTCTTTAAAATAAATGTATAGGCGAAACGAGGAATGCAAGAGCAAACTCCGGATGTACGAGTGACCTTTTTACCTCCAAACGCCTCTGGGATTAACAAACAAGTCAACAAAAGCCGCCTGAAGATGACACCATTGTCCATCTCAGGCGGAGAACACTCAAACTTTCTATGTGAGAACGAATGGAGAGAGACTGGCAAAATTCAGAGTAAACTGAATGGTACAAATAATACAATAAATCACAACTGATATTTTAAAAGTAATCACCCTGAAAAGATTGAAATTTTCGATGTATATTGGTGGTTTTAAGTGCCGTTTAGCTCTAATGACATAAATCGGGATACAGAACATGTATTCATTTTAAAGTAAACCATTTCTCTACAATAGCCACCGCCCGAACAATCAAATTATACGATGACGGGAAGAGATTAGATTCCTATGGCGAATTTAACGCAATGCAAAAGTGCACTAGTTTTTAACTTCCAACAAAATTAACCCACTTAACATATACACTGTGACCTATATAAACTTACACACATGATTCAGTGGAGTTCCCCTCTCACACGCACATACATACTTACCCCCACGCACACATGTGTAGCTTCGCACAAAATGCGTACCTTCATGTATAATCTCAACACACTGTCACGCAGTTATAAACACATGCTCACAGATATACAGAAATATAAATTACACGTTTAATATTCACATACACAGAGATACATACACGCATACATACACACACACACACACACATCCAGACCTCCTGTCACAAACGTCCTGACAAACGTACACTCGAGACGTTTTATTCCATATTTCAGCAAAATAACGCACTTTAAAGATCCCTGGGTTCCGAAGAAGGGTCACTGACCCGAAACGTTAACTCTGCTTCTCTTTCCACAGATGCTGCCAGACCTGCTGAGTGAATCCAGCATTTCTTGTTTTTGTTAAAGATCTCTGGGAAAGGTTTCACTGGTCCTGCCGTCATCTTCAGTAAAATTTATTTACGTGGAAAAATGCGCAAGAAAAGTTAGACTACATCTTGATCAGGGGCAAAGTTAGAGCTTCTGAAGCTGGGAGAAATGCATTTGTTCTCTTCTCGATTGTCGAGTAAATCTATTAGATTCGGAAATTAGAACAAATATTATATTGTAAAAAGGAGAGTTGCTGGGCCCGAGGGAGACAATGTTTGAGAATTCAGAATGCTTGAGAAGTTGTGTTACTTTTGGGGCGAGATGTTTAGTGCAAACTTGATTGCCTCCTCCAATCATTTTCATTTGAAAACATGTTGATTTTCTACTTCTGCTTAAAGAATACTACAAACTTCGCCTGTACCAGCACTCTGGACAAAACTGCATGCATGAACAATGCATTTCAACCGAATATCTGCACTGGAGAACAATGATGTAACCAGGGAATTCTTCTGATCTGGCTTGAGTTGCGGAGCATAACAAAAGACAGTACAGCTTCCCATTGAAATGGGGAGTTGTTACCGGAAATCGTTGCAAACTACCCGGTTTCTCCATGGTACGGGGTTTTGTGCATTGTTACTGTAAACATCTGAGGAATTCGCCGACTGTACAATCTTGCCACGTAATAAATACTGTTTTATAGGTCAACATTCTATTTTCGTTGACAAGCACACGCATCTTTAACCCTCCCTCTCAATGCAAACTCTGGTGTAAATTACATACTTCTGATGTCGCACTTTTTCAAACCTGCCTTTGAAATTCATTGAATGAAAAGTATTCGGAGTGAGTGACTGCAGCAGAAGCTGCAACAGCCGTCGCGTTGCCCCTCCCCCTCCCAGTAAATATATAAATAAGTGACGCTGGTATTCACCCCAAAACATCTTCAGAAAGCTGAAAATAAATAAAAGACAATGTTCGAAAGTTCTTGATGGCTGTAGGGGATTTAAAAAAAAGTAATTTCAAAGGGACTAACTTCTGTCCTGAGTGTAAAGACCACAGCCATCTGCTCCTGACGACTTTGTGTTAATTGCACTTGTTTTGTGGGAGCTTTTATCCTCGCTATGTGATGTCTTTTGATGTAAAGGAAACCGCACTCATAAAATTTATGACGGTTTCCTTTGAACTATTAACAGACATTAGTCATTCGTGCTTTCCTCTCCACAAGTCCGGTGTTGTATTGGCTGCAACTTCACGCGTTTTACAATTAAATGCTTCTTGTATTTAACCAAACGCAAACGGGGCACTTGTAACCAGCTACAAAAAGGACGCGAAACAACAATAAGCGAACTTTCAGCATTTCAGCTTCTCCGCGCTGATATTAAGTCTATCTCATTTAAGCGTCGAGGTTATTATCATAAAATATTTCCCTTAAAATGCTACATCAAATTTTGGTTGTGAGGTTCTATTAGAGTCCTGGTTACTACACACTGCACTGTGCCAGAGACAGGGACAGGGAATCGCACAGAGAAATTATAGCGATTGAGAGTGCATCAGGCAATGCAAAGGGAACGGTCCCTCCCACTGGTGTATGGAACATGATTTTCGAGTTGTTCAAAGCGCAATTTACAATCCCATTCAGTTCTCTTTCTGTTTTATCCTCAGATTTGTTTCATTTCAAATAATTCAAATGGATAGGTTTAGGCTGCAGGAAATAACAGGTAAACAATCAAACTGTTTCATTCAGTCCCATTGAAGAGAAGAAATTTGGAGTTATGGAAAATCCTAAGCTGCACACAACAGTGCCATTTTGGCAGGATAGCTAAACGTTCATCGAGATTCGATGTGACAATGCGTCGTAGATCATTAAATACTTGACAGCATTCAGATCAGATTATTTATTCAGGTCAGATCAGAACGGTGACTTATTTAACTTTCGGTCCCCTCAAAAACCAGATTCAGCGTTTAAATGTGCATATAGGCAAGTTAGCAAATTGTTGAAGAATGTAGTTGTACCCATCAGCTGTTTCCTGTTTTTTCAGTTAAAGACGAGATTTTAAAATGTTATTGAGAATGGTGAGAGACATTTGACAACACGTCTCTCTTTTCAATTTAATTACTGATCACCTCCGTGTATCTTTACTTAGTAGGCAGGTGAAGGAGAGTTTGACCTGAATGGAAAACAATGAGGAAGTGGCCGTACAATTTTCAGCTCCTTGTGGGTTTACCCCCTTTTAAGTTTACATTTGTTTGACAAGACCATTTCATTCCGGCCATCAGATGGACTCGTTCAATATTTACTCAGGCTGAAAGGTTTGCCCAGGGCCAGCCGCAAGAAGCCAGCTCTTCTTCTCTAGTCTTTGGTTCACGGAGAGTTCACGCCGAAATTAATTCAGCAGTCTGGGTCACTGTTGATTAAGCGTTCATAGCTCCTCGTTTAGGGTCAACTTTGGACTAGAAGGAACCTTCTCTCTTCTCTCCCTGTAGTCCAAGGGCAATGCAGTGTTAAAACAAAAACTCGCCTTTTTCAAACCAGCCTCAAAATGATTTTGTAAGATTTGGAAGCATCAAAATAAAGAGCAAATAGCAACTCATTTAGATTGTGGAAGGTCAAAGGTCGCATCTACACTGAATAAATGAATTGTTAATGGCAGTTTATGGATGGCGTTGGCCACGCCTGTGGCAAGCTCAGGATATGGAGATGGGTTATTACAGTCCTAATAAAAAGTAACCTTTCTAAAATCTGATCATTTATATAAACTGATACTTTATCTGATATGAAGTGAATTAATCATGAAGCTGGAAAGGCAGGTACTTTAAAAAAAATAAGGGGGGATTGGAAGGTCACTTTTGAAGTTTCCAAGTGCTTTCTTTTCCATATTTCAATGAATTTCGTTGTTTTATGTGTGGTGCAATCAGTTTAATTATTTAAACATTACCCACTATATTATATCAAAATCCATCAATATTTGATTTAACTTAACATCATAGTACTAAAATATTCGTAGCAAAGTCTGCCTCAGATGAATCTTTATTGCATTAATGAATGTTCTCATTTGGCTTATTTTTTGTACCGGGGTCACAAAAGCTTAGTTCTCATCTATCAAAGAAACAAGACATTACGGTAATAACACAGCAGCGATGAACTGCTCCTGCAATGTATTATTACAGCCATAAATTCTTATTCATTACATTATGAAAAACAGGAGGGTAAAGGAAATTGCTGCAGAAAATTTAAGCATTATTTGTCCCAAATGATGACTATGTTTTTTTTTAAAGAAACAAGAGCACCAGCACAGCTCATTTAATAGATACACGAAAAAGTCTAGCAGGTAGCAAATTCTGGTCAGAATCAGCTTCATCCGGTTTTAGTTCATAGGGTAAAGAGTAAAATTGGCTGGGAGGATTTTTTTTAAGTTCCCGGAAATATCTGACAACAGAGGCGAATTCAAGCCTCCCCGCCTCTATCAACAGTTAGACACAGAAACAAAATTCAGGTTAAAACAAAGTTAAAAGTTTCCGTTCATTAATTGCGGCAGCGTCTAAAGTAAACTTCATCCTTATGTCTCCATTGTGATGCATTGTCCCATGCATATAAAAAACTTATACCAATACATTTATAGGAGGTTGATTATTTTCTTTGAAAAATATAATGAAACTTCACTATTGTTTAGTTTACAGGGTCAAGGCACAATGGGAGAATACATTAAAAAACTGCCATCATGAAGATTACAGCCAATAATTTTTAAAACACATTTAGAGAGTGCATATTTTGTTGGGGAGAATATTACTAAAATATTCATATGATTTTCTCGTCAACTATTCAAATAAATTTTCTTGCACAATTTTATCTTCAAAAAGGAATAAATTCAGAAATATTCTACCGAAAATAATTAAATAATGCTATAGCTTTTGGATGTGTATTTTTAAAATCTAGAATCTAATCTAATCTATCTATGCATCTATCTACCAATCGTTCTAGCTAATATATTATGAGATGGGTTTGGTATTTATATTACACAGAATTAGATTTTTACAACACGGAAACACGTTTCCACTTGCAGGGGAGAACAGAGATAGCATCAATAAATGTAAGATAGGCACTAGTAAATCCAATAGGGAATTCAGGAGAAACTTTTTTACCAGAGAGTGGTGAGAATGTGGAATTCACTATCACAAGGAGCAGTTGAGGCAAATAGCAGTGATTCATTTAAGGGGAAACTAGATATATGCATGAGCGAGAACGGAATAGAAGGATTCATTGACTGGGTTGGATGAAGTAGGGTGGGAGGAGGTCCCTGTAGAGCAGAAACAACAACATTGACCTGTTGGGCCGAATGGCCTGTTTCTGTGCAGTAAGTAGAAATAATGTAAAAGAGGTCATTGAGCCCAGTTGATCGATGCCGGTGCTTTTGCTCCTCCCACCTTACATCATGCATCTACATATATATGTATATATATGTGTGTACATACACACAGTATATGAATATGTATATGTGTGATATTTGAACTGGCACAGCTCTGTTAACACCCTTTGCGATGCAGCGGGGGGAAAGATTCATGAATGGATTCGCTTCTATTTTTGTGCAGGAAGTTATTTTTATCACAATCCCTTTGTGGCCGTCATTAACTCATTTTAATTCCAGTCTTTGCGTACATTGCAGATAAGCAAACCAAATCCCTTTATTTCTCTGCAGCCCTTGCACCCGTTGTCTGGAACTGTGTGTTAGGGATGCGGCGTGTCAACTCCCTGTCTGAGGAGGGTCGCCGAGTTAACATGTCTCACCTCCGAGAGTCCGGTTGCTCCCATCACCGTTATTTGCATATATATACACGTGCATAAGCAAACACGCGCCTCCAGGATGAGGTCTCATTGTATTCCCGACCAAAGCAGCTTGTCAGCAATGGGCTGGAAAAGAAATGCGACAGATACATCAGCACACCACACCTTGTTATTTCTTCCAAAAGTTATGTCCAAGAAACTTTCTAGGAACGTTGGTTGGCAAATAAATAGACATACACAAGAGCAAAATACTGCAGATGCTGGAAAGCTGAAATTACATATATAGACTTACCCTGGTTCAAAATCCTCCATGAACCGACATATGTACAAGTGCATAAAGAAAAAATGGATAAATGGATACACATTTCCATACTATCTTTTAATAGGTGGAAGTAATTCCATATAACCTCTCTAAATAGGTACATAAACAGATAGTGATGGATTGTTTAACGAAATTGATAGACGAGTGTAGCTGTGGAATAATTTCGAGTGAGCGTACATCTCCAATAAATGACAGGACACATTAGAACTCAAAATCTGTCAGGTTACAGCGCTGGTTGAAATAGATTGCAGTGATTAATATTCATAGCGCCAAGTAACACAAGGCGGAGGTCCACGTTCCTGTTTCCCAGGTAATCCTCCTGCTGTGCTGAGACCTTGGGGTGCAGAAAGGGACAAACCCGGGTCGGGGTGGCCATGGCTGGGGACACCTGCACCGTCTCTGTCATGGCATCTTCCGTACCTGAGTTGGGGGGGAGTGGGGGGGGGGGGGGGGATTGAAAAAATATCCCAATGTCCACTATCCCCAATACACTCAGAACCCGTATTCCATAAAAATGTGCCACCAACCACATCCTACGTTTACGCCCGAATGCCATGTTCGGCTACATTCACTTTACAAAGTTACAAAGGTAACTCGAATCTCATCGTTCCAATATTCCGCAGATTTGTTGCAAGTCTTGAATTCCATAAAATATCCTGAATTTTATATTCCATAGCAAAACAAAACTGTGAGAACGAGGGTCTCATACTTATGTTCAAAATACAGATTCAACATAACCAATTCATAACTCGAGTTGCTGTGTTCCATTATTAGTGTTTGAAGCAGCCGATATATTTATTTTAAAAAGACCTTATCCCTTGTAATCGCACCGCGTTAACTTGGTTTAATTCAGCATTGGATACTAAGGATAGAGTCCTGCTCTCTTACACCAACACCTGTGTCAAAAAGTCCGTTTAATATAACAACCTCGGGATTATTTTTAGTGAATTAATTTCAATGTAATTGTTTTCTGCCAGTCGATAATTTTTCAAACTTAAGCTGAGATATCGCTACAAAAGGAACACCCAAAATGTTAGCGGGTTTTACTTTTTTAAAAATGAACCAGACTCATTCTTAATGTATTACACGGACCCCAAACCCAGCAACACAACACGGAGGAAAACTGCAGATCATGAATTGCAGACAATGAGGAATTATAAATAAATGTATTAGATATAAAGCCATTTACACTGAAATGTACGGTGAACGGACACCTCTCTCCGAAAAAACTAAACTTCCAGGTGGTTTTCCCAAATATAAAGTTAGATATATTTTATGTATAAATACAAACTTCGCCGCGGTTTTCCCTCATCGAAAGGCTTTTTCAAGGCAGGAAATTAAAAGTCAAATTATCGCATTATTTATGTACTTGAGAACGAGAAGGAACGTTCTCCAGTGAACAAGAGGTGAATAAATGTCGCTAACATCCTAAAACGAACACAAGAACAGTGGAACGGGTGGGAAAAATTACAGGTTTAATTTCAAACTTTTTAGTTTATTCTCAACTTGCCTGATCGGACTACAAGATAGCGAACAATAAGAATCCCAGTCAATTAGGAATGGGCAATAAATACTGGCCGAGCCAGTGACGCCCACATCTCATGAACGAATAAAAAAAAGTAGAACCATTTTTAATAGGCATTTTTGGTTATTATTTTGGGAACGTTTGCGTTTCGTTTCTTGAATCATATATATATTGTCTTATGGCATCTGGCATAAAGCACTATCCTGACAATTACAATCATGAAATATGGCAGAATGGGTGTGCTATTTCTATTAAGATCTGTAAGACGCATGTCTTGTAAACCTACATGCATTTAATATAAGGGTAATGTTACATTGGGGAGTTCAAAGCGGAGAGCGTCCCCTCAGGTTTGGCAGCAGGTACAAATATTCCCACTGGCAGCCTTGAAACTTTTATTCGTTTTCAATTCTAACTTTAGAACCTAATGCACTTTATAACAAAGTGGGTAACAGCCTCCGGAGGAACGTACAGGACCCGTCCTTCAATCATAAGGTTTGAAGTGGGGATGTTCGCTGATGATTGCACAATGTTCAGCACCATTCGCGACTCCTCAGATATTGAAGCAGTCCGTGTAGAAATGCAGCAAAACCGGGACACCATCCAGGCTTGGGCTGATATGTGGCGAGTAACATTCGTGCCACACAAGTGTCAGGCAATGACCATCTCCAACAAGAGAGAATCTAACCATCTCCCCTTGACATTCAATGGCATTACCACCATTGAATCCCCCACTACCAACATCCTAGGGGTTACCATTGACCAGAAACTGAACTGGAGTAGCCATATAAATACCGTGGCTACAAGAGCAGGTCAGAGGCTAGGAACCTTGTGGCAAGTAACTCACCTCCTGACTCCCGAAAGCCTATCCATCATCTACAAGGCACAAGTCAGGAGTGTGATGGAATACTCTCCACTTGCCTGGATGGGTGCAACTCCAACAACAGTCAAGAAGCTCGACACCATCCAGGACAAAGCAGCCCACTTGATTGGCACCCCATTCACAAACATTCACTCCCGCGCAGTGGCAGCAGTGTGTACCATCTACAAGATGCACTGCAGCAATGCACCAAAGCTCCTTAGACAGCACCTTCCAAGCCCGCAACCTCTACCAACTAGAAGGACAAGGGCAGCAAATGCATGGGAACACCACCACCTGCAAGTTCCCCTCCAAGTCACACACCATCCTGACTTGGAACTATATCGCCGTTCCTTCACTGTCACTGGGTCAAAATCCTGGAACTCTTTTCCTAACAGCACTGTGGGTGCATCTACCTCACATGTACTGCAACAGTTCAAGAAGGCAGCTCACCACCACCTTCTCAAGGCCAATAGGGATGGGCAATAAATGCTGACCTAGCCAGCGACGCTCACATCCCATGAATGAATTTTTAAAAAACAATGCATAGAGTTCACATTAGTTGACGATTTCACATTAGTTTAAAAGTTAGATTAATTTCTGTTTCTTAAGAAAGTTTTGCTGTGCACCAGAATCCTCATTCTACTGTGATTATTAAGCAGATATAAACAATAGTCAAAACATATATTAGCCAGCCTTAAAAAGGCGAATAATTTCCGCCTGAAAAGTTAGAAGGGACTTTGATTTCATGTGTTATATTATAACAGAGGTTCTAAACGGTGATGGGAAGTGAGTTTTGGCTTTAACTCTGCAATTGAACTCGGATTTCTATTATATGCCTTTCCACTATCAATATTCTCGACTTGGTTTCAATAAGAAAGCGATCTTTCACTCCGAATGGAATGGGAATGTGTGTATAATCAGTAAATAATGCATCCCATATACAATCAGTAGCGTTACACACAAGGAGGGAGCTCCCACGCATGATCCAGCGGATCCAGGCAGAAATTAAACTTTTACTATTTTATCATCTATTACAGGTCCAGGAAGGTTATTTCGCTGCTGCTGTTATTGACCTGGTGATCGTGTTTGGCATTTCATTGTTTGAAAATCCCCAGGTTTTCCAAAATCTTGCGAATCGTCGCAATCTTAAAATATTTAGCATCTGTACTGGAGCACCAGTTAGAAACAAATTTCTCATTTGTTAATGCGGAAGTGAACTCACTCTGACTTTCCGCTGTACAAAGGCAACTAGTGACAATTCCAATTACTTTGTTCTTTTTAGTCAATTTCATTCACCTTTCTTAAAAATCATTCGCTAAAGAATCAACATTGGATATTATAACGGAATCTTTACATGATTAGAGATAGATAGAAATCTCCAGACATTCATCAGCACAGACAGAAATCGGTAAGTAATAATTTATGCATAATCCACGGATAGATATAACTGCGGACTACAATATAACGGATATCGTTTATATTGTCCATAAGTAGACCTGCATGTAGATAACTATATATTTTTTATTTATCTTTTATGCAATCTAATGTTTAAATGAATATAAATAGCTATCTGTCTAAATCACATTTTCTATCTGTCATTTTGGCTATGCTATTATTATACATATATATATATATATATTCTCTGAGTAAATGGTTGCCAAAACAGCGCTTCATGTTTCTCCGTTGCACAACGTTTATTTACATTTTGGAAAGGTTTTAGCACTGTCCTACATTTCTGTCTACTTCACTGCTGTTTGCTTAACTTTAGAACACCTGAGCATTGGACATCACTGACCAACAAGCCATAAAACTCATCAGAATTATAAGATGATTGAGCTAAGTAGCACAAGAAACATTTTCCATGAAAAAATATATTATTATAAAACAGAAAATCGTGCGAAAAATAGAAGAATAAACGGAATACTATTAATGGTAAACATTGGGTGCCATAGCACAATATCCCACATTGATTTCTTCAAACCTCAGGACCATCTCCAAGTTGTTAAACGCTTGACTGAGGTTGAACCCATAGATCTACACAAGTAATCAGAAGAAGTTAGGTTTTCATGAACTGCTGACGGTGACCTTACAGGTGCGAAACACGAGACGCAATGAATATGGACTGAGACAGCAGGAATGCGGGAAATGAATCATTGTTGATCTCGGGAAAAGCCGGTGTCAAGAGCTGATGTATAAATGTTTATTTTATGTGTATATTCAAGAATAAAGCTTATGACAAACTTGGCCCACTCGATTCAGTGTTCCGCATTGATCACCTTAGAAAACATATCAAAAACATTCAACGGGTGAAGAAAATATAAATCTTAAACATTTAATAAAATAACCATTTTTTGCATGGCAGAACCTCCAAGTACAGGACCAACGAACCAGCAGAATATCTATATCTTGTTTCAAACTGAACACATCTCAAAAATATAAACATCAGGAAAATGATAATGGAACTTTAAAAAGAAACCCAAATCTCAGTATATGATCGCGTTCTGTGCTTGTGACGGGCCTGCCTCTGGTTCCAAATCTATCCTCCGGGTATTGCTTCTTTTATCGAAGTGAAAATACAATCTAACCCTTTTTGGACGAGCTGGGTTGAAAGGTTATCACTGTGTAAATGCCTGGTCTCAGTAAAACCTATCTGAAGGAAAACAGATGTGATTCGCAGCATATTTAGAGGCTGTGCACCCTGGGCGTGTGCACACTATTAAAACCATATCAGGTACTTGTAAAAGGAGTGATTGAAAACCAACAGCGATTAAGTGAGCTCACTTTATTGGGTTTTATCAGCAAGGCTGAAATCTAGAAACAACACCAAAAAATAACCTTTTTGTTTAACAATCAATGATTCTTGATAACGAGCCAGAAATTATATTTGCTGACTGTAATCTAATTCTTGATTACCATTTAGGTTTCTGAGAAATTAATGTCGCGACCTTTCTTAAGTAATGGGACTGTTATTTATTACGATATCTTGTAACCCGTTATAATATATAGGGGGCTTAAAATTTCCCAGTAATTTACAGCAGATGATTTCCTGGTAATATTGCACTAATGATGTCACCGAAGAGGTTAATTATGGAATAAAGAATGTGAGACCCTTATAGAGGGGTTTAATATGTCACTGATTATTTTGGTACGAGGCAATGGCATGCACTGGTTGTATCACTGTCCTGGTTTAAAAAAAATAAAAAATTAGGTGAGATTCAGTATTTGAGGCAGTAGTCTAATTGAGCAAGGTTGTCCAAGCCTTTGTGTTGGTGGACAATATTGATACATACACTATGAAGCCTCAAAGGCTACATATTACATTTTTAACATTCATTCTCAGGACATGGTCATCACTGGCAAGGCCAGCATTTATTGCCCGAGTTACCCAGGGAAGGCGGTGGTGGACCAAATTTTTGAAATGCTGCAGTAGCGGTTTGACATATTATGAGAGACTTGCTAGGCCACTTCAAAGGGCAGTTAGAGCCAACTACATTGCTGTATGACTGGAGTCGCATGTAGACCAGACTGGGTAATAACAGCAAATTTCATTCCCTGATGGACACTAGTGAATCAGTTGATTTTATGACGATTCACCAGCTTTATGGTCACTTTAACTGACAGTAGGCTGTTATTTCCAGATTTTTTAAAAGATTGATTTCACATTCTCAAAAAGCCACTGGGTTTGAACCCATGCTCCCATTAACTTGTATATATCTCAAATTGCTGATACTGAGAGATGATTTATATAGAATTTACAGCACAAAACAGGCCATTTGGCCCAACTAGTCTTCACATAAGCCTCCTTCCATCCCTCTTCTTCTCACCCTATCAACATATCCTTCTATTCCTTTCTCCCTCGTGTGCATATCTCACTTCCCCTTAAATGCATCTGTCTCAACTGCTCCGTGTGGTAGCAAGTTCCACATTCTGATCACTCACCAGATAAATAAGTTTCTTCTGAATTTCTCATCAGATTTATTGGTGACTATCTTACATTCATAGCCCCTAGCTTTGGACTCCCCCACGAGTGGAAAGATCTCCTCTACATCAAACTCTTTCATTATTTCTCAATGAGACTGGCCTTATGAAAAGTCTTTTCCAAATCTCTAGGTGCACAAAATTAAAACAAGACAAACCAGTCAAAAGAAATAAATGCAAATATGATTATTCAGGCCTTGTGGACTTCAGAAGCTGGAATGCAGGGCTCAGAGACCACATGTGGCTCCAGATTGGTCACCCCTGCCATAGATCTTTCATTCCTTCCATTGGCTGCTCAACCAAGAGCTTACATAAGTGCAGTGAAATTACACTGTGCAATATGACTAGAAAGACATTCCCTCCTCTGCTATGCTAACAGAGCCTTTAACTCATGTATTTTAGATAGGTTAATGCCGTTGTTATAATAGCAGGCAGAGAAACTGCATATGAAGATATAAACATGTCTCTACAATTATATCACACAGCACAATTCCATGCCACTATCTAAACCAGCACTAAAAAAGAACAAACTTTCATTTATATAGAGTATTTCATGGCCTCAGGACATCCAAGTTGTTTTACAGCCAATTAACAACTTTTAAAGTGTAGAAAATATGGCAGACAATTTGCACACAGTAAGCTCCCACAAAACAAATAGTTTTGATTGACAAGGGAGTCAAGGGTTATGGAAGGCAGGCAGGAAAATGGAGTTAAGGCCACAATCAGATCAGCTGTGATCTTAATGAATGGCGGAGCAGGCTCAAGGGGCTGAATGGCCTACTCCTGCTTAAAGTTTGGCTCGGATATAAAATTAAAACCCGACCTGGGCCAGACCCAACCAGAGCCAACCCGAACCGAGCCCTTTAATTTTTTTTGCGCCCAAACCCGACCCAACACGAATCTCCTTCATCTGTTCCGGCAGCAGGCTATTCCTGAGCTGGAGTTGCGAGGAATCATGGGTAAGCCTGATCCCGTGACTGCCCGGAAGCAGTGCCCAGCCCGACCCGACCAGAGGCCAAATGCTGGACTCAGAATTTCTACCCAACCTGACCCAGACCTGACACAGTCAATCCATGACAACATCAATTTGGTCCGGGACCTGATCCATCTTTCTCAGAGGGCTGGTCAGTCAATCGCCTTCCTTTCCCTGGATCAGGCAAAGGCATTCGACAGGGTGGATCATGAATTCTTATTCGGGTCTCCTGCAGGCATTCAGTTTCTGGATGCATTTCGTCAGCCAGATCTGACTTCTGTACGCTGCCATGGAGTGTCTGATTAATATTAACAGGTCCTTGATGGCGCCCCTTCGCTTCAGGAGACAAGTGCATCAGCGGTACCCCATATCCAGACAGTTACATGCCATCTGCGTGAAGCCTTTCCTGTGCTTCTTGTAGAGGAAGTTGACGGGACTAGCTCTGCGTGGGCCAGGTGTGGAGGTCGTCCTCTCAGCTTATACCAATGACTTACTCTTCATGGTCACAGTCGGGTCTAGTCAGGTTCGGGTCGGGTAGTCAGGCTTTACTTCTGCTCCTATTTCTTATGTTAGATAAGTGACTGGACACTTGTTTTAGGTGTCGGTTGAGGGATAAATATTAGCTCAAATAACGGGGTGAACTCCCTGTCCTTCAAATAGTTCCACTGGATTTTTTATGTCCAACTGAGAGGGCAGAGGGGCCTAGGTTTAACATCTCATCAAAAAGACAGCACCTCTGACAGTGCAGAGCTCTCTCAGTGCTGCACTGAAGAATCAGCCTAGGTATGGGCTCAAGTCTCAGGAGTGGGACCTGATCCCATGATCTTCTGATTCAGAGGTGAGACGGCTGCCCACTGAGACAAGAGGAAGAGCGGGGGAGTTCTCCCAGGTGTCCTGCTCAATATTTAACTATCAAGCAACATCAACAAAACAGATGAGTTTATCATTGTCACATTGCTATTTGTGGGATTTTGCTGTGTGCAAAATTGGCTAACACGTTTCCTACATTAGAACAGCAAAAGTAATTCATTTGCTGTAAATTGCTTTGCGATGTCCCAAGATTGTGAAAGGTGCTGTATAATTGCAAGTTATTTCCTGTCCTTTCTTTTTTTACAGGACCTGCACTATAAATTCCATTTGCACTGATTGGAGCTCTGTGCGTCTGTTTAAACTTATGTGCAAGGAGTTCTGCTTTGCATGACTGCAGGGTAGTGCAAAGCTGTTTGTCTTAAGCAGGGTTGCCGTTGGCCAATGCTGCTAAAGCAAATACTGACAGCAAACTGCTACCTGCAGTACAAAGACAACACTGAATGCTATAAATCAGTGACATGGCTTTTAAACCAGTACAACAGTGACAGTTCTGTTCAAAACACTTACAGAGATTTAAAGGAACTATAATTAAATGATCAAAATATGACACTCATTATGAATATATGTGTAATCACATGATTCTTATCACTAATACAGTGATCTAATACTCAGTCAATGCACTTGCACTGCAGTACTAGGACTTTCTGTACAGGGTAGGAAGTTCCCAATTTTGAAAACACAGGCAATATATATTACAGAAAATACCAAATGCTTGGCTTGAGTTCATAACAGTAACTAATGCTAAAGTTCATGTGAACCCTTTATCCACAGATTAAAAAAATATACATATGTATAATTGTTACAACCCAGTGAGAAAGGTATCTAGGGGTCCTCTCAGCCTTCACTTGTTCTTACCGTAACAGGGTTTAATTTTAAATACACCATGTTTTTAGCTTCCCCTTGGTGAATCCTTGTTCACCGTTTTCCAATTAAAAGGCAAAGAAGCCAGCACAAACAGGTTTTCTTAGGTTTAAAGAAAAAAAGTTGAAATTTATTATACTTGAACTTAAACTCAAATTCGGTTGATGCCCACCGATACACGACACACCCAGCTAGTATGCATACGTGATACACACATGCAAATAGAGACAGAAAAGAGCAGAAGAAAAATAACGTGGAAATGTTTGAGGCAATATCTGAAGAGCTTTTGTTATGGTTCTTTGAGTTCACTGTAGAGTCCTTGATTGTAGGTAGATTTTGCTTTTCATTGGAGCCCAGTATTCTTCTTAAACTTCGTTTACTGTAGGACAATTTTCTCTCTTGGGGTTCATGTGTCTTCAGTGGATTCAGAGGGTTGTGAGAAAGAGATGGGAGCAGACGGGAGAGATCTTCTCAGTCCAGGAGCAAACAGTCTTTCTGAGTTCAAACTCTCTGTGGCCAGTTCAAAAAAAACCCTGGAACAGCCAGTTAGTCATGTGACCAGCTGGTCTAACCAGCCCTGGCCCTTGTGGATTGTATCTTCCTTAACAGGTCCTGGAATGCACATTCTCACCTTTGATGTCTGTTAGTACGTAAATGTTTTTTTCCAGCCACGCTGATCTGTTTAACAAGTCATTTTCTCGCTCCAACAATAGTTCAAACTTAATGTTCATGACAAAATTGATATGCCTCATCCTTGGCAGGTGGGGGCCAAGCATGACAAAATTCCAAAACTATATATTAGATTCCAACATGTTACTCCTGTTAATCTATATATAAACCACCTGACTTCTATTTTGTCACTAAATTCTGAACATTAGAAATTCTGAACACACTGATAATGTGAGATAAGATAAGAGTGGTGTTACAAACAGGTGAGAAGGAATCTAGGGGTTCCCTCTCAGCCTTTGCCTGGTTTAACCTTTAACAGCATTGAATTTTTTTTAAAACCGTGTTTTTAGCTCCCCCCTCAGTGAATCCTTGTTCACTGCTTTCCAATTGCAAAGCAAAGAAATCAAATCGGACAGGTTTTCTTAGATTTAAAGAAGAAAGGTGGAAGTTCATTCATCTTAAACTCTAATTCGGTTAACAACTACAAATATGCGATGCGACCACGCTAGCATGCATACTCAATAAGGACACACGCAGATAGAGACAGAAAAAGTAGAAGGAATAAAGGAGAAATGTTTGAGGCAATATCTGGTAGTTACAGACTTTTAAGTTTGATGTTGAGTCTTTGGTTGCCGGTAAGTTTGGCTGCTTGTTGGGGCCCTGTGCATGCTTTAACTTGTTTTAATGTAGGAGTCTTTTCTCTCTTAAGGCTTACGTGTCTTCAGTGGGTCCAGAGGCTTGTGAGAAAGTGAGAGAGAGAGCCAGCCAGGAAAGAGGCTGTCTTGTTCCAGATTCAGTTACACTCTGCAGTCTGTGTCTTCAAACTGTCCTGTGAGCACAATTCAAAACTCCAAGTTGGCCAGCAGGTTAATTATGTGACAAAGTTTACCCAACAAACTCTCCTTTATCTTTTGTGGATTCCAAAGCCATCGGTGGGGGTGTGGGGGGGGGGGGGGGGGGGAGCGGGGGGGGGGGGGGTGGTGTGTAGTGCTGCCTCCCACCACAACAAGATGTGGATCACCATTGCCCAGCCCAATCTCTGTTAATTGAATCAGTGAGCAATTCTTTTGTTTCTCCAAGCACTGTCTCTTAGTATGCAAATGTTCTTTTAGCCACTGCTGGTCTCTTCAAACAAGTCATCTCTTCACTCCAGCAACTGTTTAAAATTAATGTGCATATGACAAAAATTAATATGCCTCATTCTTGGCAGGTGGGGGTCTTCATGACGGTGGGAAGACGTGTGTATGGAGCATAAGCACCGGGCACAGAAAAGTTGGGCCAAATGGCCTATTTCTGTGCTGTAGTTTCTATGCAATCCCATGCAATTCTGTGTGCTATATGTACAAACTCCCTTTGGAACTTGTTCCCAGGTTTCCATTGGCCACTCTGCAATAAGGATAATAGCCCAGAACTGGAACTATTTTTGTGTATCAATACACTTCAGAGAGATGTAACGAAAAATTGCCACCAAGCCAAAGATGGAAAGATTAGGAAGGACAACGAAAAACTATAAGTATTAGTAAGAAGGTTGTATTGGAGAAATTAATGGGGCTGAAGTTTGATAAGTCCCCAGAACCTGATGTTCTACATCCCAGAGTGTTCAAAGAGGTAGCTATGGAGATATTGAATGCATTGGTGATCATCTTCCAAAATTCTATGGATTTTGGAACAGTTCCTGCAGATTGAAAGACAGCAAATGTCACCCCCATTATATAAGAAGGGAGGGAGAGAGAAAACAGGGAACTACAGACCTGTTAGCTTTACATCAGTAGTAGGGAAAATGATAGAATCTATTCTAAAGGATGTGATAAATGCACACTTGGATAATAATGATCTGATTGGGCATAGTCAACATGGATTTATGAATGGGAAATCATGTTTGATGAACCTGTTGGAGTTCTTTGAGGATGTTACTAACAGAATTGATAAAGGGGAGTTGATGGACGTAGTATACTTGGATTTTCAGAAGGCTTTTGTTAAAGTCCCCCACAGGAGGTTGGTTAGCAAAATTAAAGCACAAGAGATAGGAGGTAATATACAGGCATGGATTAAGGATTGGTTAACAGGCATAAAACAGAGAGTAGGAATAAACAGGTCATTCTCGCATTGGCAGGCTGTGACTAGTGGGGTATCGCAAGGGTCAGTACTTGGGCCCTAGCTGTTCACAATATATATCAATGATTTGGATGTGGGGACCAAATGTAATATTTCCAAGTTTGCGGATGACACAAAACTAGGTGGGAATGTATGTTGTGAGGAAGATGCAAAGTGGCTTCAAGGGGATTTAGACAGACTTAGTGTGTGGGCAAGAACATTGCAGATGGAATATAATGTGGAAAAATATGAAGTTATCCATTTTGGAAGGAGGAACAGATGTGTAGAATATTTTTTAAATGGTAAGAGATTAGAAAGTGCAAATGTACAAAGGGACTGGGATGTCCTCATCAATAAATTACTGAAAGCTAGCATACAGGTGCAGCAAGCAATTAAGAAGGTTAATGGTATGTTAGCCTTTATCACAAGAAGATTTGAGTACAGAAGTAGTGAAGTCTTGCTTCTATTGTATAGAACCTTGGTTAGACCGCAACTGGAGTACTGTGTACAGTTTTGGTCCCCTTACCTGAGGAAGGATTGAGCCTCCCTCAAATCGCTGGGAACGCATACTGTCCATCCGACTGTTCACCACCTCTGGTCCAGTACACCTACTCAGCATCTATGCTCCAACACTCTGCTCCCCACCTGAAGCTAAAGACCAGTTCTACGAGCAACTCCATAACATCATTAGCAGCATCCCCAATACCGAACACCTATTCCTGCTGGGGGACTTTAATGCCAGGGTTGGGGCCGACCATGACTCATGGCCCTCCTGCCTTGGGCGCTATGGCGTTGGAAGGATGAATGAGAACGGGCAGAGACTGCTTGAGTTGTGTACCTATCATAACCTCTGCATCACCAACTCGTTCTTTCACACTAAACCCTGTCACCAGGTTTCATGGAGGAACCCAAGATCGCGTCGTTGGCACCAGCTAGACCTCATTGTCACAAGGCGAGCCACCTTAAACAGTGTTCAAATCACACGCAGCTTCCACAGTGCGGACTGCGACACCGACCACTCCCTGGTGTGCAGCAAGGTTAGACTCAGACCAAAGAAGTTGCATCATTCCAAGCAGAAGGGCCACCCGCGCATCAACACGAGCAGAATTTCTCACCCACAGCTGTTATAAAAATTTCTAAATTCACTTGTAACAGCCCTTCAAAACACTCCCACAGGGGATGCTGAGACCAAGTGGGCCCACATCAGAGACGCCATCTATGAGTCAGCTTTGACCACCTACGGCAAAAGTGTGAAGAGAAATGCAGACTGGTTTCAATCTCATAATGAAGAGCTGGAACCTGTCATAGCCGCTAAGCGCATTGCACTGTTGAACTACAAGAAAGCCCCCAGCGATTTAACATCCGCAGCACTTAAAGCAGCCAGAAGGACTGCACAAAGAACAGCTAGGCGCTGCGCAAACGACTACTGGCAACACCTATGCCGTCATATTCAGCTGGCCTCAGACACCGGAAACATCAGAGAAATGTATGATGGCATGAAGAGAGCTCTTGGGCCAACCATCAAGAAGATCGCCCCCCCTCAAATCTAAATCAGGGGACATAATCACTGACCAACACAAACAAATGGACCGCTGGGTTGAGCACTACCTAGAACTGTATTCCAGGGAGAATGTTGTCACTGAGACTGCCCTCAATGCAGCCCAGCCTCGACCATTCATGGATGAGCTGGACATACAGCCAACCAAATCGGAACTCAGTGATGCCATTGATTCTCTAGCCAGCGGAAAAGCCCCTGGGAAGGACAGCATTACCCCTGAAATAATCAAGAGTGCCAAGCCTGCTATACTCTCAGCACTACATGAACTGCTATGCCTGTGCTGGGACGAGGGAGCAGTACCTCAGGACATGCACGATGCCAATATCATCATCCTCTATAAAAATAAAGGTGACCGTGGTGACTGCAACAACTACCATGGAATCTCCCTGCTCAGCATAGTGGGGAAAGTCTTTGCTCGAGTCGCTCTGAACAGGCTCCAGAAGCTGGCCGAGCGCGTCTACCCTGAGGCACAGCGTGGCTTTTGTGCAGAGAGATCGACCGTTGACATGCTGTTCTCCCTTCGTCAGATACAGGAGAAATGCCGTGAACAACAGATGCCCCTCTACATTGCTTTCATTGATCTCACCAAAGCCTTTGACCTAGTCA
The DNA here is from genome assembly GCF_036365525.1 of Heterodontus francisci. Lineage (NCBI taxonomy): Eukaryota > Metazoa > Chordata > Chondrichthyes > Heterodontiformes > Heterodontidae > Heterodontus > Heterodontus francisci. Next base: position 54,504,738 of record NC_090403.1, read on the forward strand.
GTAGACGTGGTCTCTTCAGACTACTAGAAAAGATCGGATGTCCACCAAAGCTACTAAGTATCATCACCTCATTCCATGACAATATGAAAGGCACAATTCAACATGGTGGCTCCTCATCAGAGCCCTTTCCTATCCTGAGTGGAGTGAAACAGGGCTGTGTTCTCGCACCCACACTTTTTGGGATTTTCTTCTCCCTGCTGCTTTGCTGCTTTCACATGCATTCAAGTCCTCTGAAGAAGGAATTTTCCTCCACACAAAATCAGGGGGCAGGTTGTTCAACCTTGCCCGTCTAAGAGCGAAGTCTAAAGTACAGGAAGTCCTCATCAGGGAACTCCTCTTTGCTGACGATGCTGCTTTAACATCTCACACTGAAGAGTGCCTGCAGAGTCTCATCGACAGGTTTGCGGCTGCCTGCAATGAATTTGGCCTAACCAGCAGCCTCAAGAAAACGAACATCATGGGGCAGGACGTCAGAAATACTCCATCTATCAATATTGGCGACCACGCTCTGGAAGTGGTTCAAGAGTTCACCTACCTAGACTCAACTATCACCAGTAACCTGTCTCTAGATGCAGAAATCAACTAGCGCATGGGTAAGGCTTCCACTGCTATGTCCAGACTGGCCAAGAGAGTGTGGGAAAATGGCGCACTGACACGGAACACAAAAGTCCGAGTGTATCAAGCCTGTGTCCTCAGTACCTTGCTCTATGGCAGCGAGGCGTGGACAACGTATGCCAGCCAAGAGCGACGTCTCAATTCATTCCATCTTCACTGCCTCCGGAGAATACTTGGCATCAGGTGGCAGGACCGTATCTCCAACACAGAAGTCCTCGAAGCGGCCAACATCCCCAGCTTGTACACACTACTGAGTCAGCGGCGCTTGAGATGGCTTGGCCATGTGAGCCACATGGAAGATGGCAGGATCCCCAAAGACACATTGTACAGCGAGCTCGCCACTGGTATCAGACCCACCGGCCGTCCATGTCTCCGCTTTAAAGACGTCTGCAAACGTGACATGAAATCCTGTGACATTGATCACAAGTCGTGGGAGTCAGTTGCCAGCATTCGCCAGAGCTGGCGGGCAGCCATAAATACAGGGCTAAAATGTGGCGAGTCGAAGAGACTTAGTAGTTGGCAGGAAAAAAGACAGAGGCGCAAGGGGAGAGCCAACTGTGCAACAGCCCCGACAAACAAATTTCTCTGCAGCACCTGTGGAAGAGCCTGTCACTCTAGAATTGGCCTTTATAGCCACTCCAGGCGTTGCTTCACAAACCACTGACCACCTCCAGGCGCGTATCCATTGTCTCTCGAGATAAGGAGGCCCAAAAGAACCTGAGGAAGGATATTATTGCCATAGAGGGAGTTCAACAGAGTTTCACCAGACTGTTCCAGGACTGTTTCTTGAAGAGAGATTGGGGAAACTAGGCCTGTCTTCTCTAGAGTTTTGAAGAATGAGAAGTGTTCTCATTGAAACGTACAAAATACTTAAAGGGATAGACAGGGTAGATGCAGGTAAGATGTTTCCTCTGGTTTGGGAGTCTAGAACCAGAGGAAACAATTTCAAAATAAGGGGGAAGCCATTTAGAACCGAGATGAGGAGAAATGTCTTAACTCAGAGGGCTCTGAATCCTTGAAATCCCCTACCCCAGAGGACTGTGGAAGGTCAGTCATTGAGTATGTTTAGAGATTGACAGATTTCTAAATACCAATGACATAAAGGGACATGGGGATAGTGTGGGAAAAAGGCATTGAAGTGGATGATCAGCCATGATCGTATTGAATGGCGGAGCAGGCTCGATGGGTTGAATGGCCTACTCCTGCTCCTATGTTCCTAAGCTTGGCCAAACAGGCATAATTTAAGAAGGGGCCTAAAGGAGAAGAGGGAGGCGGAGAAATGAAATGGTACAGAGGAGGAAATTCCAGTAAATGGGGCCCAAAAAACTGAAGGCAAGGCTGCCAATGATGGAGTGTAATGATTGGGGGAGGGAATCACAAAAGCCTGTCAAAAAACAAAGAGCTTTACCTATATATATATATATATATACATGTATAATGTGAAATCCTCGAGGCGGCCAACATCCCCAGCTTATACACACTACTGAGTCAGCAGCGCTTGAGATGGCTTGACCATGTGAGTCGCATGGAAGATGGCAGGCTCCCAAAGACACATTGTACAGCGAGCTCGCCACTGGTATCAGACCCACCGGCCGTCCATGTCTCCGCTTTAAAGACGTCTGCAAAACCGACATGAAGTCCTGTGACATTGATCACAAGTCATGGGAGTCAGTTGCCAGCGATCGCCAGAGCTGGCGGGCAGCCATAAAGGCGGGGCTAAAGTGTGGCGAGTCGAAGAGACTTAGCAGTTGGCAGGAGAAAAGACAGAAGCGCAAGGGGAGAGCCAACTGTGTAACAGCCCCGACAAACAATTTTTTCTGCAGCACCTGTGGAAGAGTCTGTCACTCTAGAATTGGCCTTTATAGCCACTCCAGGTGCTGCTCCACAAACCACTGACCACCTCCAGGCACTTACCCATTGTCTCTCAAGACAAGGAGGCCAAAGAGAGAGAGAGAGAATGTGAATAGATTATATTTATTGATATTCTAAAAGTTTTAACTCAATTTCGGGGGTCAGGGAGAGATTTTGTGGATGTTTTCCTTTTCAGAATTTTTATAAAATATTTCAATTTTACAGATCTGCTTCAAAAAGAAGTACTTTGTTCTTCAAATAGAAGTAATTTATCCTTATTATCTAGAACTTACTGTGTGCAATATCTTATATGAATACTGATCGTGGTCATACAAACCTTCTTTGTTGCTATTTTAACACTATTAAACAAGTTCATGGCTCCATAAAAATAATAGACAAAGTAATGGCACACAAATGTCTTATGCCTTTGTATATTAATACAAGATGAAATCTCTAGGTTTTTATTCTTAACTTTGTTGTGGCTGCCAGGATGTCAAGACCTATGTCCAATGGATCAGGTAAAAGTCCTCACAACACCAGAGCAAAAATTTCTTCCACTGTCAATGAAAAGCAATTAAAAACTGCAGATGCTAGAAACTTGAAGCCCAAGCAAAATGTTTTGTAAACACTCAGGAGGTCAGGCAGCATCTATAGGAAGAACATATAAGTTAATAATTCAGGTGTAGACAACAACAATTACAACAACTTGCATTCATATAGTGGCTTTAACAGAGTAAAATGTCCCAAGGTGTTTCACAGGAGTGTTATCACACAAAAGCTTGGCCAAAGAGGTAGGTTTTATGGAGTGTCTTAGAGGTGATTAGGGAGGCAATTCCACACCTTAGGGCCTAGATAGCTGAAGGCACAACCTGCAATGGTGGAGTGAAGAAATTCGGGGATATGCTCGAGGCCAGAATTGCAGGATTGCAGAGTTCATGGAGGGTTGTGGGGCTGGAGGAGGTTTCAGAGATAGCGAGGGGTGAGGCCATAGAAGGAGGTGAAGACAAAGATGAGAATTTTAAATTCAAGGCATTGTTAGACCAGGAGCCAATGTAGGTCAGTGAGTACAGGGTGGTGGGTGAACAGGACTTTGTATGAGTTATGATACAGGCAACAGAGTTTAGATGAGCTCAGCTTTATGGTGGATGGAAGGTGGGAGGCTATTCAAGAGAGCAGTGAAATAATCAAGTCTAGAGGTAACAAAGGCATAGATATGAGTTGCAGCAACAGATGAGCTCAGGCAGGGATGGACAGGGGTGATATTACAAAGGTGGAAGTAGGAGCTCTTGGAGATGGAGAGGAGATGGAGCAGAAGCTCAGCTCAGGGTCAAGGTTGTGAACAGTCTGGTTCAGCCTCAGGTGGTGGCCAGGGATTTGGATGGAGTCGATGACTAGGGAACAGAGTTTGTGTCAAGGACCCAATGGCTTCAGTCTTTCCAATATTTAACTAGACCCTCAGCTGAAAACTGGCATCTGGATGTCAGTATCATTTACTTCCATTGAAACTTTTTTTCTGCCAGCTTTTTTCTTTCCTCTCCTAAAGTGCTGGATTATGGTTCTGCAGGCACCATGCACCCTCCAGTAGCTTACTCAAGTGGGAGCCTTGGCATTGAGTGCCAGCATGCTATTTGACTCATGAAATCTTAACTTACTTGTTCTCATCACAGATCCTGACAGTTCTCATAATGTTCCAGCCAACTTTCTTCCCTTAACTATCATTACTAGAAACATATTAACTGGTCATTCATCTCTGTGTGCTTTCTGAGGCACACAAATGTGTGCATGAGTTGGCTCTTCTGGTTGCATACACAACAAAAATGACTGCACTTCAAAAAGGTTTAATTGCTTGTGAAGCACTTTGAAACTGATAAGGGGCTATATAAATGCAAGTTCTTTCATTAGCCAGAGATTTATTGGCGTTATGATAAGCTTCACTATGTTAGTTGATATCAGGCTTGTATGTGCCATGAACAATTATATATTCCTCCCTCTTACACAACCAATTGTTTGAAATTCGGATTACACTGAATGGAATTTACACTAATCAGCCTGGCACTGTTTATAGTTAACATTTTCTTTGAACTGGTGTATGCATTGGACAGCGATCAGATTGCAAGTCTGACAGCATATGCTTGCATTTTCCTTCAGGGAGATAAATGGCAGACATTAGAATCAGGCCATTGCATCTCAACTCTAATCTCCATGCTGCATAGTCTGAAAACTAGCATCTGGATGTCAGTATCTTTTTCTTCCATTGAAACTTTTTTTCTGCCAGTTTTTTTCTCTCCTCTTCTAAAGTGCTGGATTATGGTTCTGCAGGCACCATGCACCCTCTAGGAGCTTATCCAAGTGGGAGCCTCGGCAATGAGTGCCAGCATGCTATTTGACAGCAGGAGGTATCATAGCGAAGTCCTATCCTGACCTGACGTCAAGAAAGAATGGACGAAACGAAAAGAATGAATGAAAGAACGAAAGAAAGAAAGAATTTGTATTTATACAGCATCTCTCATGACCTCAGGACACTCCAGAGCACTTTCCAGCCAACAAAGTATTTTTTCAAATGTGGTCACTGTCATAACGTAGCCTCACATTGCTTGCCTAAACTCAAACCTGAGTTACACAATATGGTTTGTGCCAACATGAAATCAAAACCACTTTGGGTTTATATAAACCATATAACTTCACTGGTATAGCAGAGGCCAGTATAAAGGTGACACCAGAATATGTGCTTCTTTTGTCTTTATCTAATCTGGAATGAGAGCAAGAAATCCAAACCAAGCACTCAGGACATTTACATTTAAAAGTGTATGCAAACTTCTGTGGTTTGAAAGAATGCTCTTCATTTTCTGTTTGCTTCTGTCGATGAAACAAGAATTTGTAATTTTAGATTTATTTATGTATGGTCTGCTGCACTGACTGACGTTGGTGTCAAACTACCTGTGCTCAAAAATTGTATTTTTTTGCCTCGCGGGTAAAGAAAAAGTATTTGATTTCTAAGCTATTTGTATCACTAGTGCCAGCATTATAAATTATGCAATGATATTTACTCAGGGTGAAGCTAAACCATCTCAAGATATTGGCTTGGATTTTATTCTCAGGCAGGTTTTGAGTGAGATAGAAAGAAAGACTTGCATTTATATAGTGCCTGTCACAACCACCGGATGTCTCAAAGTGCTTTACAATTAATGAAGTACTTTTTGCGTGTACTCACTGTTGTAATGTAGGAAATGCAGCAGCACACAGTAAACTCCCACAAACAGCAAAATGATAATAACCAGATTATCTGTGTTTAGTGATGTTGATTGAGGGTTAAATATTGGCCAGTACAGTGGGAATAACTTCCCTGCTCTTCTTCAAAATACTGCCATAGGGCAGAGTTTCATCCGAGAGTCAGCACCTCCAACAATGCAGCACACCTGCAGTACTGCACTGGAGTGTATGCCTAGATCGTGTACTCTAGTCTTGGAGTGATGTTGAATCCATAACTTTCTCACTTAGAGGCGAGAATGCTACCAACTAACACTTGGCTATTATTAAAGTTGATGACACAATACACTGCATTTTGACTTTTTTTATTCATTCATGGGATGTGGGCATCGCTGGCTAGGCCAGCATTTATAATTGCCCACTGAAGGCATTTAAGAGTCAGCCACATTACTGTGGGTCTGGAGTCAACTGTAGGCCAGACCAGGATGGCAAGTTTCCTTCCCTAAAGGACATTAGGGTTTTTACAACAATTGGCAATGGTTTCATGGTCACCATTAAACTAGCTACTGTAAAGTTAAGACAGAATATTTATTTTAGTGAACAAATGTAACTGAGCAGGTTTATTTCTTTATTTTTGCTCCTGCAGTTTCCCAATTGCCTCTGATTGTTCTAGGTGCTCAATTCTATTGGAACCAGCTACTTTCTAGTGCTTTGCCCAAGTGGCCATTCTCTGTGCATGAGCCTGATAAAGAAATTCAACCATGTGCAGAATCACAGCTGAGACACATCCTGCTCTCACCCGACACAAATTAATGGGATTCACTGAAGATTGATCAGGAGCAGCAGTTGATTTTTCCTTGCAGCACTGAGGATAAAATAAGTGCAGGAATTTACAGCCTGGCTGACATCAGGTTAATCAACACAGACTGGGGATGAGATTTGGGACCATAGTTATCTACATGACTCACTTTCATGCTGAAAAGAGGATTTAATCAACAGGGCCATCGCAGAATTGTGATTAAACATTTCAGTCCTAAGTTTCTACTGCTGCATGAAAAAATGCACATCTGTTTTCTGACCTACGCCATCTCAAAAACTCATAGTAAGCTACCACCTCTGAACTTCCAGCTCAGTTACTCTTCTAAGCTGAACATGCCAGACAGAACCCGAGAAATGACAAAATCTAGAGTTAGCAGGGGTAATTTTGAATTTGAGTGATAATGTAAAGCAGGCGATATTGATTGAGCCGCCTGTTCTACATTGCTCCTGATTTTCATTTCAATTGAAATTCACAGAAATAAAACAACAACTTGGATTTATATTGTGTCTTTAATATAATAAAATATCCCAAGGTGCTTTGCAGTGGCATTATAAAACAAAATTTGACACCAAGTCATATACGGAGGTTATTAGGACAGATGAACAAAAGCTTTGTCAAAGAGGTAGGTTTTAAGGAGGAAAGCAAGATAGAGAGGTGGAGAGGTTAAGGGAGGGAATTCCAAAGCTTAGGGCCTAGGCAGCAGAACGCATGACCACCAATGATGGAATGATTAAAACTGGGGATGTTCAAGAAACTGGAATTACTGGAGCACAGAAATCTCGGAGGGTCGTAAGGCATGAGGAGATTAGAGAGACAGAGCGAGTCCAGGCCGTGGAGGGATTTGAAAACAAGGATGAGAATTTTAAAATTGAGATGTTGTTTAACCAGGAGCCAATGTAGGTCAGCAAGCACAGGAGTGATGCATGAATGGCATTTGGTGTGAGTTAGGACATGGGCAGCAGAGTTTTGGATGATCTCAAGTTTATGGAAGATAGAATGGGGGAGACCAGCCAGGAGTGTAGTGGAATAGTCAAGTCTCGAGGTAACAATGGCACTGATGAGGATTTCAGCAGCAGAAGAGCTGAGACAGGAGCAGAGACAGGCAATGTTGTGAAGGTGGAAATAGGTGGTCTTAGCACAGATATGTAGTTATAAGCTCATCTAAGGGTCAAATATGACACCAAGCTTGCTAACAGTCTGGCTCAAACCCAGACTCGGGAGAAATGTGTGATGAGCAACTGAACTGATATCATCTGTTTTAGACAATCATCCAAAGTCAAAATTCCGCCCAATAGGGAAAAAAATGTTTTCATGCAGAAAACATAATATCGTATCACGATTTAAACTCAAGTGGATCAGAAACATGTGGGTCACTTAATAGGTCACACGTAGCAACAACCAAAGGCAGGACTAACTTTAAAACATTTTGTATAGTCTCTTTAGTTTGATCAATTCAGAATATTAATATAGTGAGTGCTGTTGCCAACCTAGGGAAGAATGGAAGGAACTGATTTGGAGGAGATACTGAGTCAAACTCTGGACTGTCTCATTCATCTCATGAACCTACCTAGAACTCTGGTAAATAATAATTTAGCAAAGCTCTATTGTTTAAAAACAGATTCCTCTAATTTTCTACCCTTTTCTTGAGGAAGTAACTGATAATGCAGACTCTTTCTAAGCTATTTCTCAATAGGCAACAGCACCCCTCTGCTGCATCACCCAAGTGATCATTCTTCCTGTGTTAGCACCCTTGGCATGGGGTGCCAGCAGACAATTCGGCTGTAGGAGGCATCATGACTACCGATGATCTGTCCTCACTCAACATTCAGCATACACTAAGCTAAGATCACTGGTTGGTGATCATAAATAGCACATTGGATGACTCCTTTCCCTCCAACATCCCTAAGCCAAAGACACAGAGGCCAATTTTAGCAACCCAAATTGAGACAAGCTGAGATAGCTAACTCAGCATGGACCAGGAACAGAACCTAGGATTTTCCTGCTCTGTCTGGCGCCAACCACACCATGCATTTATCAGCTGAGCTGTTATTACTGTACCAGGGGTTGAAATTGTGCTTTAATATATTAGGAATGAATGGAATTCACTTGTGTGAAATTCCTTTGACTGCACTTTAAATGAAGGCTTTAGTATGTTTATTTTAAATGGGTTAACATCTTGACTAGAACGTCAGACCGAGTGATTTCTTATGACATGTTAGCACATTTGTAACTGATAATGCACAGTGCAAATTCAATTCATTTTTAGTGCAAAATTAGAGTAATATAGTGGCAATCTGGGCCAGTGTGCAACAATCATTCCGACCAAGTATGTTGTTAAAATTGCTGTAATTTTCCTCTACATCTGGGAGACACAATAAGCATTAGAATATAGCCCACCATGAAAAATCTTACTATAATATTTTCTGTGGAAACTGAAGGAAGAAAGCATTTTAGATTTAAAACATTTTACATTTCCCATGACTGTAAGTATCAAATCTCTAATGCTTTATGCTTACATGAGGAGAAAAAGAGTTGACGGCGCTTTCTAAAGGGGGCAGTGGACAGGATAACAGATGCTCCAGAACAGTGTCATCAGGACCAGTCATCCTTGTGTGTTGAGAGACTACAGCCTGCTGAGAAATCCCAACAGACTGAACACAGTGACACAATCACCTCCAGTAGGGTCTCAAGTGGAATAATTCTGCGCTCTGGGTTTAACTGTGAAAACCTTTCTTTTAAGACAGATCTATTTGTTCTTGAGATACAGGTGATGGTGGCAAGGCTGCATTTATTACCCTGACGGCATTAAGAATCAACCGTACAATGTGGGACTGGCGTCACCTGTAGGCCAGATCAAGTAAGAGTGGCAATTTCCCTTCCCTGAAGGGATAAAGGTGCAGAGTACAAAAGCAAGGAAGTTATGCTAAACCTTGGTTAGGGCACAGCAGGAGATTTAGTAGAGTTGTTTAAAATTATGAGGGGCTTTGATGGCGTAAATAGGAAAAATCTGTTTCCACTGGCAGGAGGGTGGGTAACCAGAGGACACATGTTGTATGATTGCCTTAAGAGTGATGTCCCTTTAAGAACTCAGTATGCTAATGAGCTACATACCAGGATGTAATCAAGTCACTCGAAGCCAGAGTCAACTGCAACTGTAACACCCAGATGAGGGTTCTGTAAATAGTTCGATCTGTACTCTATATAAGAGTTTAGCTGTTAATAAACCTTTTAGAGATCTTCAGCAAACTGGATTCCATACATCTCATTTATGTTGCATAAGACAACATAAAGAACTCATTACAATAGATTTAAGATAATTGGCAAAAGAACCAGAAGCAAGATGAGAATTTTTTTTATACAGTGAGTTGTTGTGATCTGGAATGCGCTGCCTAAAAGGGCGGATGGAGGAGATTCAATCGTAACTTTCAAAAGGGAATTGGATAAATACTTGAAGGGAGGAAAATTACAGGACTATGGGGAAAGAGCAGGGAAACAGCACTCATTGGATAATTCTTTCAAAGAACCAACACAGGGATGATGGACTGAATGGCCTCCTACTGTGCAATATAGTGGCTTGATTTTATGATGTTAGTGAAGCTGTTGGGTTTTTATGACAATCCATCAAATTCCCTGACAAAATCAATGGATTTAATAACCCAACTTTCCATGGTGGAATTTGAACTCACAACCTCGAGATTATAAGCCCAGTACAACTCACACTAGACTGCCATACTCTATTTTAGTAATCTCTGCCAGCCCTAGAGTACTCATAGCTTTCTGTGCATCTCCAAGTCTGGCCTCTTACACATTCCTGATATTAATCACACCGGCTTTGGCAGCCATGCCTTCAGCTGCCATGCCCCTAACCTCTAAACAATGCCATTTTCACAATACTATGGAAAAATACAAATGGGAGAGAAACTTTTGGAGTTTTGAGTTTAACTGCACATCTGCCCCTCGCCTGAATTTGTTACCTCATTTGCATTAGCGTCGCTGTTATTCTGACAGACAATTCAGGCCCATTTATGTTTTTGAATCTGCATAACATTTGTTCCCTGTCTCCGATTAAGTTGGTAAGTGAAGAGCTGAAACATAGATGCTAGACAAGCCACAGCTTCAATCATTGATCTGTGTTGATTTACCTTATCACATTTGAGGTCGTATTAGAGGAGATTTTTTTTTTATATTCATTCATGGGATGTGGGCATCGTGGACTCAGCCAGCATTTATTGCCCATCCCTAATTGCCCTTCAGAAGGTGGTGGTGAGCTGCCTTCTTGAACCGTTGCAGTCCATTTGGGGTAGGTACACCCACAGTGCTGTTAGGAAGGGAGTTCCAGGATTTTGTCCCAGCAACAGTGAAGGAACGGCGATAGAGTTCCAAGTCAGGATGGTGTGTGACTTGGAGGGGAACTTGCAGTTGGTGGTGTTCCCATGCATCTGCTGCCCTTGTCCTTCTAGTTGGAGAGGTCGCGGGTTTTTGGTGCATTGCTGCAGTGCATCTTGTAGATGCTACACACTGCTGCCACTGTGCGTTGGTGATGGAGGGAGTGCCAATCAAGCAGGCTGTTTTGTCCTGGATGGTGTCAAGCTTCTTGAGTGTTGTTGGAGCTAGAGGCCTGCTACCCGACCCGAACCCGATGGGACCCGACGACTTGTGTCGGGTTCGGGTTGGATCGGGCCCAACTTCAGCGTCCGGCTTTAGGGCTCGGGTCGGGGTCGGGCCGAGTCCAGGTCGAGTCGGGTCGGGTCGGGTCGGGCCGGACACACGCAGTAAGTGCTCTGCTGGTAAGCATTGAAATTAAAAAACATACCTGAGCTGGGAGTCCGGGGAGTCCAAACTGAGTCTGCGCAGTGAGCGAGTGACGTCACTATGATGTCATTGCGCATGCGCTGCAGCTTCGTGGAGCTTCCCAGTTGGAAGATAAGTAAAGGGATGGTCAGGTGGGGTCAAGTCGGGGCAGGTTCGGGTCGGGTCGGGCTCCGGGCAAAATCGGAGGGACTCGGGCCGGGTCGGGCTCGGATCCGCTGTGGTTCAATCGGGTTCAGGTCGGGTTCTTTTTTCCCAACTTGAGCAGGCCTCTAGTTGGAGCTGCACCCATCCAGGCAAGTGGAGAGTATTCCATCACACTCCTGACTTGTGCCTTGTAGATGGTGGACAGGCTTTGGGGAGTCAGGAGGTGAGTTACTCGCCGCAGGATTCCGAGCCTCTGACCTGCTCTTGTAGCCATGGTATTTATATGGCTACTCCAGTTCCGTTTCTGGTCAATGGTAACCCCTAGGATGATGATAGTGGGGGATTCAGTAATGTTAATGCCACTGAATGTCAAGGGGGGATGGTTAGATTCTCTCTTGTTGGAAATGGTCATTGCCTGGCACTTGTGTGGCACGAATGTTAGATTAGATTAGATTAGAGATACAGCACTGAAACAGGCCCTTCGGCCCACCGAGTCTGTGCCGAACATCAACCACCCATTTATACTAATCCTACACTAATCCCATATTCCTACCAAACATCCCCACCTGTCCCTATATTTCCCTACCACCTACCTATACTAGTGACAATTTATAATGGCTAATTTACCTATCAACCTGCAAGTCTTTTGGCTTGTGGGAGGAAACCGGAGCACCCAGAGAAAACCCACGCAGACACAGGGAGAACTTGCAAACTCCACACAGGCAGTACCCGGAATCGAACCCAGGTCCCTGGAGCTGTGAGGCTGCGGTGCTAACCACTGCGCCACTGTGCCGCCCTTGTTACTTGCCACTTATCAGTCCAAGCCTGGATATTGTCCAGTTAACCTGAACACTTGTGGATGAGGGAGTGGGTAGAACAGTTAACATTTCAGCACCTATCTCAGTTACTGCTGCTGGCTGATGTCTGGATTGAGCTCTGATGTGATGCACAACATTGCTGAATAGCTTGCTAGTATTCACTGTCTAGGTTCACACAGAAAGTGTGGCCACTTGACTAAAGTACCAAAGGCAGCCAGTACCTATGGAACTGTATCCCAGTAAGAATCAGTGCCTTCAAGAAAACAGGCAAGAATACTGAGGCAAAAACTGAAACAAATTTGAACTCAGGGCAAGTAATGTTTGTTATTATACAGGCACAGAAATCCACTTTGTTCAACTAGAAAGTGGCACATAGCTCTAGCATTAACAAATGCGATATATAAAGAGACTACCTGAGATAGTCCTGAGTCAACTAAAGAGAAAGCAGTTACCAGATTCAATTCATTCTCTCTGCTGAACTAACTTATCTCAGTTGAGGTGGTGAATACTGTCTTACAGTCTCTGGAAGCTGGGGAAGAGTGGAATAAAACATTGTCTGATAACTTCAGTGGGGCAACATCTGTGTAAGAACAGGACTGGGATTACTTGTGATGCCTCCATGTTGAACGTCCTGCTGGCAATGCTTGGAAATTTCCGGCAGAACGAAGGTTGCTGGAGCTCGTGGAACTGCTTTTGTGAGAGTCAACGAGATTAGGGAAGGATGGGAGAGACTTTAAGCCAAAACTGTTTTCGAAACTATTCCAGCAGTATATAAAAAAATCTAGAATTCTACAGCCAATTGTTTTCTTAAAACGTCAACTTTGAAATGGAAGACGCAAGAGGCTTAATTGGTGTACAATCCTTTGGGACATGGCGCAAAGTGTCTTCATCTGTTGCTAGTATAAACAAAGAGAAAAAGCCAGCACTGATTGGCAGCACAATCCTCTGTGTCACATCCCAGACACCAACTCCATATCAATCCAAGATATCTGTAATGCTCCAGTTGCCAGTGCAACTCATCAAAGACATTGTCAGCATCTGGACCTCTGATCCTTGCATGCAAAAGCTAAAGCCAGCAATTGTTGAAAGAAAAGACTTGCATTTATATAAATAAAAGCAAAATACTGCGGATGCTGGAAATCTGAAATAAAAACAAGAAATGCTGGAACCACTCAGCAGGTCTGGCAGCATCTGTGGAAAGAGAAGCAGAGTTAACGTTTCGGGTCAGTGACCCTTCTTCGGAACTGCATTTATATAAAACCTTTCACAACCTCAGGATGTCTCAAAGTGCTTTACAGCAAGTTATTGTTTTTATTGGCTGTGATGCTGCTCACTGCCAAATAGCTCACTGATACTCTTCGTTTAGGCTCACAAATGAAGAAAGACCATTCAGGCAAGGTACCATAAGATTGCCTGATCTATGAAACTAAACCCCTGCAAGAGTCAGTGCCTTCAATCAGGGAAAATAAAATAAATGAAAAGATTAGCAGAATTGGGACTCAGAAAAGCACAATTACATGCTGTCATCTGAAAAGGATGACAGAAAGTGCGCTACAAATCTCACTTGACGTTATTGTATTTGATTGTCTCCCTTTGCAACTTTATCAAGATGCAACTCAGCTGGTGCCATGGTCTGAAGAGCTGTGATGAGACTTAAATCCACATGAACCTGAAGACCTTGCATGGGTCAGAGTGTGAGAACACTTAGGATGCTGAGTGAGCAGGAGATAGCATGAAGAGGGGATGTACACGTCACTCCACTTAAGTGTAATTTATCTCTGGACTAAATTCTGGGTCAACTGGTAACAGTGGGCAGGTGAGTTTGTTAGAAGAATGTTCTCTGTGAATTGAGCAATTTTTCTTCAAAATGTTCAACTTGTCAGTTCGAATGAGGAGATGCTAGTACATCAACACTCAACATTATCATACGTTATATATGAAATTGTGTAATTATGACATCCTGGCAGGTGAGGCTAGAAAGGTGGAAATTTATGCTTACAGCCAGCACCAGGTTTGGGGGGGGGGGTGGGTTTGTGGGGGCTGGTTCCAAAAGAAATTAAGACTGGCAAACATTTTTCTTAATGAATAAAAGTCCTGATATTGGCATACATGCAGCCTTCAACTTGTTCATGTCATTAGCTCTCACTCAAAACTGAAACACAAACAAATTTCCTTATTCAGTGATAAGGCTGCCTGACATTGTAAACAGATGCTAATTTTCAGCTTTTGAACTGAGAAATTGGGAGGGATGTTTAAATAGAGGAGTGTAGACAACATGATTAAAGACTATAATGCAGCTAGCATAGGGGCACCTGCCACACCATACAATGTGCGAGTATTCTCAGTTACATGTAACAGGACATTCAGTAGTCAATTCGAAATTGGCTGAGGATTGGGAGCAGGGCACTTGCACAATATTCAGGAGTGTAATAAAGAAAGAAAAACATTTATATAGTGCAGTTCATCACCTCAGGATATCCCAAAGTACTTTTGAAGGGTTTCTTTTTTTCTTTTCTTTTGGGCCTCCTTATCTCGAGAGACAATGGATACGCGCCTGGAGGTGGTCAGTGGTTTGTGAAGCAGCGCCTGGAGTGGCTATAAAGGCCAATTCTGGAGTGACAGGCTCTTCCACAGGTGCTGCAGAGAAATTTGTTTGTTGGGGCTGTTGCACAGTTGGCTCTCCCCTTGCGCCTCTGTCTTTTTTCCTGCCAACTACTAAGTCTCTTCGACTCGCCACAATTTAGCCCTGTCTTTATGGCTGCCCGCCAGCTCTGGCGAATGCTGGCAACTGACTCCCACGACTTGTGATCAATGTCACACGATTTCATGTCGCGTTTGCAGACGTCTTTATAACGGAGACATGGACGGCCGGTGGGTCTGATACAGGGTAGTCACTGTTGTAATGTAGGAAATGCAACAACCAATTTATGCACAGCAAGCTCCCACAAACCAGAAAATCTGTGTTAGTGATGTTGGTTGAGGGATAAATGTTGGTTAGGACTCCTCTACTCTTGTTCAAGATAATGCCATGAGATCCACTTTAGACAGCAGATAGGACCTCAATTTAACATTGCGTCTGAAAGATAGCACTGAAGTGTCAGCCTAGATTTTGTGCTCAAGTCTCTGGAGGAGAACTTGAACCTACAACCTTCTGATTCAGCAGTGAGAGTGCTGTAAACTCAGCCACAGCTGACACCATGCAATGTAGCAGTAGGGTTACCAAGTCCAGAACCACAAAAGGGGCTGGATCGTGGTTGGAGCTGTGAATGGTTTTAGCAGAATGTTCTCTGTGAATTGGTCAACCTTTCTTCAAAATGTTCAACTTATCAGTTCAAGTGATGAGGTGTTAGTGGGTCAGCACTCAGCATTATCGTAGAGCCTTGATTCTTAGGTTTGCTTTAATGATGAAAATTTATTGAAAACTTTAATAAGAACATAAGAATTAGCAGCTGGATTAGACCATACAGCCCCTCAAGTCTGTTCCGCCATTCAAGATGATCATGGCTGATTTTCGGCCTCAACTCCACTTCCCCACCCGTTTCCCATATCCCTTGATTCCCTGACAGACCAAAATCTGTCTATCTCAGCCTTTAATATATTCAACGATGGAGCACCCACAACCATCTGGGATAGAGAATTCCAAAAATTCACACCCCTTTGAATGAAGAAATTTCTCTTCCTCGCAGTCCTAAATGATCGTCCCCTTACCCTGAGACTGTGCTGCAGTGTTCTAGATTCCCTAGCCAGGGAAACAACCTCCCAGTGTCTACCCTGTCAAATCCCTTTAGAATCTTATATGTTTCAGTTAGATCACCAATGAGATCAACTTTTATGAACCGACACCTCTGCAACAGGAGGCTACAGACATAAGTGGAAAGTGAACTTTTATTTTAAAAAGAGAACTTTATGCCTGCTCAACGGATTTGTACCTTCATCACGGAAAGAACTGAAATGGAAGAAAAAACAAAATTTAAAAATAGGGGAAGGAGACTGAACACAGCGTCGTCCGTGCATGGTGCAATAGCTTCCCAAAATTAGCATAATCAATTAGAACTTCAAAATAATCACAATTTAACCGCAAGCAAGGCATGTTGGTGCTGAATCCTTCATTGGTGTTCAGAGGATGAAGAACTATCAAAAATGCAACTCAGCTGACTTAGTTAGCGGCTTTAATCTGCCAAAAATAACTCATATCTCTTGGCTATGAAAGCAGCCGAGGATTGTGCTCTGTGCAGCTCTACCTTGCCCTGCAGGAATGCTGCAAGCAGCTTCATCCCAAGACACACCTGCCATCTAACAAATACGCTTTAGTGCCTCAGTCACATCTTAAATTTCTCCAATTTTCTCCCTCCTGTTCTGATAATGCCGACTAATGAAGCTCCACAGGAATCAAGGAAGAAGTAGCATTTATATAGCGCCTGTCACAACCTCAGGCCATCCCAAAGTGTTTTACAGCTACTGAAGTAAGTTTGAAGTGTGGCCACTGCTGTAATGTAGGAAACACAGCAGCCAATTTGTGCACAGCAAGCTCCCACAAACAATAATGTGATAATGACCAGATAATCTGTTTTAATGACATTGGTTGAAAGTTAAATATCGGCTAGGACACTGGAAAAACTCCCTTGCTCTTCTTCCAATAGTCCAGGGGATCATTTGGATCCACCTGAAAAAGCAGATGGGACCTTGGTTTAACATCTAATAAAAAGACGGTACCTCCAACAGTGCAGCACTGCCTCAGTACTGCAGTGAAGTGTCACCCTAGATTTTGTGCTCAGGTTTCCAGAATGGGACTTTAACCTACAACCTTTTGACTCACTGGTAAAGATATTACTTTTGGCTATCTGTCATAATATCCCTTTCTGTGGTTCTGTGTCAATCTGTTGTCTGATCATACCCCTGTGTAGTGCTTTGGGACTTAACTAAAGTCACTATAAAAATGAATGTATTTGTTGAATCCAAAGAAGAGCAGATCAGTTTTCCTGTTTTGGGCAACTTTCATCCCTCAACTGACATCTTCAAAACAGGTTACCTGGTTATTTATCTCATTGCTTTTTCTGGGAGCTTGCTGTGTGTTAGTTTGGCTGCAGCATTTCCTTACCTTACAGTGACTACACTTCAAAAAGTGCTTTGAAGTGCTTGTGACATCCTGTCGTCTTTCTACAGTCTTTCACAACTCTTCCCTCTGCTTCAAATGCTGAAGTCCCTGATCCCCCACTTACAACCCATATGCTGGCAGCATAAGTAACAACAACTTGCATTTATATAGCGTCTTTAACATAGTAAAATGTTCCAAAGAGCTTCACAGGAGCATTATCAAACAAAATTTGACACTGAGCTACATAGGGAGATATTAGGATAGGGAACCAAACGCTTAGTCAAAGAGGTAGGTTTCAAGGAGCATCTTACAGGAGGAGAGAGAGGCAGAGAGATTTAGGAAGGGAATTCCAGAGCTTAGGGCCTTGGCAGCTGAAGGCACAGCTGAAAATGGTGGGATTGTCTTATAAGGAAAGATTGAGGAAACTGGGCCTGTATTCTCTAGAGTTTCAAAAAATGAGAGGTGATCTAATTGAAACTTACAAAATTCCTACTGGGATTGACAGGGTAGATGTGGATAGGCTGTTTCCTCTGGCTGATGAGTCTAGAATAAGGGGTAGGCCATTTAAGACTGAGATGAGGAGGAATTTCTTTACTCAGAGGGTGGAGAGTCTTTGGAATTGTCTACCCGAGAGGGCTGTGGAAGCTCAATCATTGAGCATGTTCAATGACAGAAATCGATAGATATCTAGATACTAATGACATTGAGGGATAATGCAGGAAAGTAGCATTGAGGTAGATGATCACCCATGATCTAATTGAATGGCGGAGCAGGCTTGGCAGGCTGAATGGCCTACTCCTGCTGCTCCTATGTTCCTATGAGCTCAAGGTTACAGAGGTTGCAAGGTGGGAGGCTGGCCAGGTGAACATTGGAATAGTTGAGTCTGAAAGTAACAAAGGCATGGATGGTCAGCAGTAGAGAAGCTGAGGCAGGGTGGAGCTGGTTGATGTACAATTCTGTGAAACTCACTATATGTTGATCACAATCCTCTGTGCTAACATACCATGGCATGGCATGCTAGACTACTAAAGAATCACACAGCACAATGTTTCCATTCTTGGATCCTGGGATTGTTGCCAATGGTATAATCTGAGTCCCTCAAACCTCCTGCATATTAAAGCAATGTCACCAAAGGCAGACCTTGCTTTGACTGCAGCAATGCAACATAAGCCAGGCAACACTCCAGAAGAGTGAAGAACCACTAGGGAGATGATTTTCCTAGGCTCCCTCATACCATCCTCGTCCCAGCAATATTGCTGGTAGCCAATATCAACAGCAGTGAAGGTCACCATTCTTTCTGGCCGGCAGTGGGTAGAACACTCAGTGGGGCAATAGGCAGTTTCAACATTGCTGGAATATATGGAGATTTCTCCCGACAACAGGGAAGTTCGACTGCCAGAAAATGAAATATGTAATCAGTTGTATCTCATCAGAAATGCTGTAAAATCGGCTTTATGTTGTAAACGGGGATTGCTCTCACAGCCCTGGGAGCCCCAGTATAGTGTACAGTCAAGTAGAAGCAGTTTCCAATATGAAAAGGATATCAGTCTGCTTCCATAGAGAAGTTCAAATAGAATATTTAAACGCCTGCTCTACTAAACAGAATTAGTTATCATTTAAACACACAGGCAATGTGGTGACTGATGTGTTCAAACACTTTCCAAGACCAGAGCTATTTAGGTCAAGAGTTATTGTTTGGGGTATGGTAGCATAGTGGTTAAGTGACTAAGCTATTAATCCAAAGGCCTGGGCTAGTGGTCTGGAGACATGAGTTCAAATCTCACTCCACTGCATGGGGAATTTAAATTCAGCTAATTAAATAAGTCTGGAATAGAAAGCTGGTTTTAGTAACAGTGACTATATAACTGGGTTGTCACAAAAGCCCATCTGGTAATCTACTGACCTTACCTGGTCTGGCCTATATGTGACTCCAGACCCATAGGAATGTGGTTAACTTAACAGTGCAAGCCACTCAGTTGTCAAGAAGATGACTCAGCACCACCTTCTCGAGGGCATTTAGGTGCTAGCCTTGCCGGCAAAGTCCACATCCCATGAATAAAGGAAACCTATCATATGAGCTTCACAAATTTGCACCTCTAGCCCTGATTTTGCTTTTGTTCTTCACACCCGCACCAACACCTCTGTATCTGGAAGCAAGGGGATTCTCAGTCTGAAAGGCACTCCCACCTTGTGGGGAACTCCAAAAAAACATCATCACACAACCAATTTGTAAATAAGAGCATGAGCACGAAGGTCAAGCAAGGGCTTTTTATCAGGAGGTTTGATCTCTCTGAAAAGAATAAAAGGAGATTCTTTCACTCTTTCATTCACATAATCAAGCTATTCCAAGTACATATTTGTCTTGGCTTTGAGGAAGACACAGCAGTAAATGGCTAATGATTTATATGTTGTTCATTGCTTCAAGGTGATGCTTAACCTCTGACCTTGACTGCACTATTGATCATCCAGGTGTGCTCATTCTTTGCAAATTCTTAACACAATTCCTGCAAGACTGAAAATATTTATTAAACGGAGGGTTTATTATGAAATTAATCTAAATTCCTCCAATTTTCTCATGTGAATAAATGCTGAGTGAGTGCATCACATGATATGGTAATATGTCAATTATAGACCAGGAAGACCCCATCTCCCAGAATTAATCTTGGGCTGTGAGGGGTAGGGCAGAAACAGCAACAGCACTTTTGACCTTAGTTTCCTTAAGTTAGGGAGGGAGAGATTCTTGCCCCTGACCACCATCAAGTGACCCTGCTGGAAGGCATACATGTGTAGAGGCCACATGAGGGCATGGATGAATAGCCACCTGATGATGCTATTGCAGTTCAAATATCAAGAATTATTGAGGTACCAGAGAGTGACTGGTGTCCATGGAACTGTGCCCCAGCATGACTCAGCATATTATAAAGGATAAAGGAAGCACGTGGGGCGGGGCGGGGTTAGAAATATATTCACATTAAGCATTCGCACCATTTGAGCTTCTGTTGATTAGGGGAAGATTTAATTCACTTTCTTATTCATCCACTGCCCAAATGTACCTTGATTTAGCAAGATGCTACATCATTCCAGATCAAAGAACAAAATGCCATCTGACATAAACATCAACAAGTTCTTTAACTTTAACAGAAGCAAAATTGGTAGAAACAAGTCTCATGCAAGACTGGAGTTTGTAATTGTCATAAAAATTGCAGGGACATGGGGAAAGAATTAGGGAGTGAGATTAACTGGATTGCTCTTTGAAAGAGTCAGCATAAACTCAATCAATCCAAATGGCCTCATTCTGTGCTGTGCTATGCTATGATTCGATGATTAGCATTGGTACCTGCACCACATTAACACACACACCTCAGGGACAATAACCAGGAGCCCCAACCAAATAGGGAGCCACCACCCACCAGGGATCCTACAAACATAGCTCAGCAGACACCTGGTGAGCCACTCATAAGGTGAACAGTGCTGCCTGTCAGTTGCATTAATCTGAGTGCTGGAAACCCCTACCCTCAGTGTGTAATGAGAAGCTTTTTATATTGTCTGATACAACATTAATGAGATGCGTGGAGTTCAGTTGATTGAAGATCTCAAACAGGTTTATTCACAGCTAACAAATATATACAGTGTAGAGCTATCTATTTACAGAACTTGCCTCTTGGTGTTACAGTTACAGAGTGTGACTGGCATGTAGTCACATGACAGCATCTTGGTACTCAGCTTTTTTTTATTCATTCATGAGATGTGGGTGTCATTGACTAGGCCAGCATTTATTGCCCATCCATAATTGCCCTTCAGAAGGTGGTGGTGAGCTGCCTTCTTGAACCGCTGCAATGCATGTGGGGTAGGTATACCCACAGTGCTGTTAGGAAGGGAGTTCCAGGATTTTGACCCAGCGACAGTGAAGGAACGGCGATATAGTTCCAAGTCAGGATGGTGTGTGACTTGGAGGGGAACTTGCAGGTGGTGGTGTTTCCATGCTTTTCCTGCACTTGTCCTTCTAGGTGGTAGAGGTCGCGGGTTTGGAAGGTGTTGTCTAAGGAGCCTTGGTGCTCATTAGCATAATAAGATCTTAAAGGGACATCACTCTTAAAGGCAATCACACAAAACTCAGAGGGATGAGAGGGTGGTTTTGCTCCCAGGATTGTGGTTGGACTGTCAAACTGACGCTGTGCGGCCCATAACTGGTCATAGCATCAGGATGACAACCAAAGAAGAAGCTTGAGGTTGTCTGCAGAGCTGACAGGGAAGATCAATGGACCCATGGAATTTCACAGAAGATGTTAAATAAAGTCAGGGTCACCTAATGGGAAATATCCACACTGCAAAGCTGTTACCTTTACCAGCAATCAATGGATCTCAACATGAAATTAAATAATACCAAGGGAACAAAAAAAGCTTTTTTTTGAAAGTCATTCTTGGGATGTGAATGTCACTGGCAAGGCTGGCATTGATTACTAATCACTAATTACGCTGAGAATGTGGTGGTAAGCCTTCTTCCTGAACCAGGGCAATTGTTTGTAGCACTTTCATACAAGTGAGTGGCTTGCTAGGAGGGAAGTTAAGAATCAACCACATTAATGGGGGATTGAAGTCATTCATATATAGGCCAGACTGGGGAAGGAGCAATGAACAAGTTGGACTTCTTATGATAATCCAACGTCTTTACGGTCAATTTTACTGATACCAACTTTATTTTAAATGGAATTCACATTATCAAACTGACATGGTAGGATTTAAACTCACACTCACTAGATTATTAGTTCAGGTCTCTAACTACTATTATGGTACCATAACCACAACACCACTATGACTCTTCATTTAAGTGTAGTATATTGTGATATGATTTGCTTTATTATTGATGCAGTGTGTAAACATCTTATGGGCCTATTTCTTCCTGCATTTTGTTATGCATTATGTTTTAATGGTTAGGAATTGTGAGGCACTCTGAACGTTCTTGGTTTCGAGGATGCTTTAATTAAAGGAGCACAGACAAAAAAATTTTTTAAACTTCAAGAGAAAGTAATAACTTGCACTTACCTAGCGCCTTTCATATTCTCAGGATGTCCCATTGTTATAGCCAATGAGTTACTTTTGAAGTACAGCCTCTGTTTTTATGTAAGCAACCATGTCAGCCAATTTGAGCCCCAAAATATCCCACAATCAGAAGTGAGATAAAGGACCAGACAGTCTGTTTCGTTGATGTCGGTTGAGGGGTTAACCTTGTCCACAATACTGGGAGGACACCACTACGTATCTTTTCATAGTGCCATGGGATTTCTTTTTTACATCCACCTAAACAGGCATTCAGGGCCTCGGATTAGCATTTCAAAAGAGAGCACCTGTGACAGGACAGTACTCACACAATATTGCATCGCAGTATCAACTTAGATTATATGCTAAAGGCCCGTGGATTGGGACTTGAACCCAGTGCCTTCACACCCAGAGGTAGAATTGGCCAAAGTTGGTATCCTTCCATCTACGAAAGATGATGGACATGCAGCAAACAATCTATTTGGGTGGGGTGTCTTCTCTTGGTGCACCTTTGCTGACGTCTCTGAAGACCAATACTTGAGAGGTAGGTTCTGCCATAAGTGCCGCACGTGAAGCTGCCTAGTGACGCTGTGAGTTGTTGTCTTGACGTTGGCACCTGTTGCCAAGCTGCTGCAGCAATTGGTCATCATGGTAGTGCACACCAGTCCACAGGATGTGTCACCATTTCCCTCTTTCGCCAGCTAGTGACTCCCAGGTACGATAGTCGACATTTAGGTCCTTTATGTCATGCTTGCAACCATTCTTGAAGCAGAGTTTTGGGCACCCCACTGGTCATCTGGCCCTGCTACCTTACCGTATGGAAGGTCCTTGAGTGTGCGACCATCTTCCATCCTCCGGGATTGGCCAGAGTGCAGCTATCAAGGAGACTGCTTGGGTAGCAGTTTCAGACCACAGCCTACCTTCACAACAAAGCAGAGCTGCACATCAGCTCACTGAGCCGAGCTAATATTTCAAGAGAGCTGAAGAAATGTCCTTCCACTGAGAGGGGAATGTGGAACAGCTTCCCAGCGAAATTCAAAGTGCCAGGTGAATACCAATTTGGGAATGGGATTGAATGTTTCAGGGATAGTTAGAAACTGATCAACTAGTCCACAATGAGTCCCTGCTAGACTTGAGCGTAGGCCTTCTCTCATCCTATAGTTTCTTATAAAATCATAGATTCATAGAATGATACAGCACAGAAGGAGGCCATTCGGCCCATCGTACCTGTGTTGCTTCTTTGAAAGAGCTATCCAATTAGTTCCAATTCCCTGCTCTTTCCTCATAGCCCTGCAAATTTTTCCCTTTCAAGTATTTATCCAATTCTTTTTTAAAAGTTACTATTCAATCTATTTCCACCACCCATTCATTGCAGTACCTTCCAGATCATAAGAGCTTGTTGCGTAAAAAAATTCTCCTCATCTCCCCCCAGGTCTTTTGGCAATTACCTTAAATGTTAAGGTTATAGTAATCAGTCAGTCAGTCAGACAGCAGCATTGACAATGTTTATCCAATAGTGTATCCTAGGTAAAAGATAACAATTAGCACAATAATATGTAGTGTCTCAGTGACACCTCCCAGACGAAGGAGATGAGCCAATATGTAACAGCAGGACAAGCTGTCTTGGTAATGGAGAAGATGCTATTCTTTGTTTTAACGTCTCAGATGGGTACAGTAACTGTATAAATTACAACATATTACAACTGTATCACCCAGTCCATGTGCCCAGTATAAATGGCCATCAGCACCAGGCTTCAGATGCCAACTTAGCTGATGGTAAGCTGTCTAGCAACTCCTGAGCATGTGTAATGTTCTCTATGCCACACATGGATCCACAAGTCATTGATCTCTCTCATCCAAAAAGTGTCCTCAAAGTGACAGTTGAATTGTGTTGCTAGTTCATTTCAATTGCTTCTAATTAGCAACAATGAGAAGATATACATTTGGTGCACAATGGTACATACCATCACTGTGCAGCCAAGTTTCATCATTCAGCCCAGAATATCGCCTCATATCAATTTATAACAAACAGTGGTTGTGGGTGGAAAATGTCTATAAATGTTCCATTTCTACTCAATTAGCCAAAATATTCACTTCATCAAAAACTCTCTTAAGCAAAGTCAACCATGCTATCAGAAGCAGATGCAAACACTTAGTGGCTGGCCCTGCAGCTGGTAATTGCCCAGGATGATTGCCAGCTTAATCCCCAATCTGTGTTAAATTGGTTGATGTCAGCTGGGATGCGATTGAGACATTACAGTTGGTCTCAGACGTCCAATATGTAATGTTCTCTATGCTAGGGAGATGAGTTATCAAAAAGAAAGGAAAGAAAGATTTTCTTTTATATAACATTTTTCCAAACTCAGAACATGTTAAGGCACTTTACAGCCAATGAAGTACTTCTTGAAGTGTAGGAAATGCAGCACATAGCAAATTCCCACAAATAATGACCAGATAATTTTTTTTTAGTGATATTGGTTGAGAGCTCTTCTTTGAAATAGTGGTATGGAATCTTTTGCATCCACCTGAGAGCACAGATAGGGCCTCAGTTTAACATCGCATCTGAATGTATAGCATTCCCTCAATACTGCACTGGGAGTGTTAACCTAGATGTTCTGCTCAAGTCTCTGGAGTAGTAGCACTTGAACCTTCTGACTTAGAGGTGAGAGTACTGCCCACTGAGCCACAACTGATTAGAGTTGCACATGGGGAACAGTCACTTGGGTGAGATATTAGAGAATGACTAGCACTCATAAAACTGGACCTCAGTAACGGACAGCATTTTCAAAAGAAAAAGGTATAAAATTGAGGAGGGACTGAAAACTATGGTACTTGCAAAGGCTAAAGAGTATCAAACCCAACAAAACTTTAGCATTATATCGTTTTACCAGGCCACCTCCGAAACCTCCTCAGTTAATGAAGTAGCAATCTACCAGATTTACCACAGATATGACGAACCGCCATTCAATACGATCATGGCTGATCGTCCAAACTCAGTACCCTGTTTCCGCTTTCTCCCCGTATCCCTTGATCCCTTTAGCCCTAAGAACTATATTTTACTCTTTCTTGAATATATTTAATGATTTGGCCTCAACTGCTTTCTGTGGTAGAGAATTCCACAGGTTCACCACTCTCTGGGTGAAGAAATCCCTCCTCATCTCAGTCCTAAATGGCTTACCCCTTATCCTTAGATTGTGACCTCTCGTCCTGGACTCCCCCACCATTGGGAACATCCTTCCTGCATCTAGTCTGTCCAGTCCTGTTAGAATTTTGTAGGTTTTTATGAAATCCCCTCTCATTCTTCTAAACTCTAGCGAATACAAGCCTAATTGACCCAATCTCTCTTCATATGTCAGTCCTGCCTTCCCAGGAATCAGTCCGGTGAACCTTCGCTGCACTCCCTCCATAGCAAGAACATCCTTCCTCAGATAAGGAGACCAAAACTGCACACAATACTCCAGATGTGGTCTCACCAAGGCCCTGTATATTTGCAGCAAGACAGCCTTGCCCCTGTATTCAAATCCTCTTGCTATGAAGGCCAACATACCATTTGCCTTCTTAACTGCCTGCTGCACCTGCATGCTTACTTTCAGTGACTGGTGCACAAGGCCACCCAGGTCTCACTGCACCTCCCCCTTTCCCAATCTATCGACGTTCAGATAATAATCTGCCTTTCTGTTTTTGCAACCAAAGTGGATAACCTCACATTTATCCATATTATACTGCATCTGCCATGTATTTGCCCACTCACTCAAGCTGTCCAAATCACACTGGAGCTTCTCTGCATCTTCCTCACAGCTCACACTCCCACCCAGCTTTGTGTCATCTGCAAATTTGGATATATTACATTTAATTCCCTCATCTATATCATTAATATATATTGTGAATAGCTGGGGGCCCAGCACTGATCCCTGCGGTACTCCACTAGGCACTGCCTGCCACTCGGAAAAAGACCCGTTTATTCCAACACTTTGTTTCCTATCTGCCAACCAGTTCTCTATCCATGTCAGTACCTTACCCCCAATCCCATATGCTTTAATCTTGTATGCTAATTTCTTATGTGGGACCTTATCGAAAGCCTTCTGAAAGTCCAAATACACCACATCCACTGGTTCTCCCTTATCTATTCTACTAGTTACATCCTCAAAAAATTCCAGTAGATTTGTCAAGCACGATTTCCCTTTCATAAATCCATGTTGACTTTGCCCGATATCTCCATATGTGGATCGGTGTCAAATTTTGCTTGATAACGCTCCCATGAATTGACTTGGGACGTTTTACTACATTAAAGGTGCTATATAAATGCAAGTTGTTGTTTTTAAGTTTCGTCCTGAAGTCCATGGTTCAGCCACCTGACTTGGTGGCTTTCACCAATCACAATCCATACTGGAGCCAGACACAATGGAAGGGAGGAGAGTATTGTGTTCCACTGATCTGTCATCATGTCATTTAGCTTTTCACAGGGGAATGTGCATTCAAAAGTTGCATAGAGATAGAGGATCTTGCAATGGACAGTGTAAATCACTTACATAGTGTGATCTCCATCAAGTCCAGCCGCTCTGGTCAGTTCTATAAATCATCTGATAATTGGGTGCAAAGAGGAGCTGAGGGAGCTTCATCAGTTTGATTAATACATTGCCCGGTTCCAGACAGATGTAGTTCATGTTTTATGAGCAACTGCAGCCAATTCTGGCAGGGTATCCAGCTGAATGAGCAGAGCAGCTGAGAGCCCTCACAGCTCTTTTGAGATAACGGACTGTGGATAGAGGATTCTAAGGGCACAATACACTGATTGATAAGACACATGAGCTAGATAAACAAAAAAAAAATTGTGAAAGAACGTTAAATTTTAGTAATGCTCATTGGAACAACACAGCAAGTGGAAACCACAAAGGAAAAATTTATATAGCACCTTTCACCGTCCTCAGCATGCCCCAAAATGCTTGACAGCCAATGAATTACTTCTTGAAGTATAGTCAGTGTTTTCTTTTGCACACAGCAATGCCCTACAAACATCAGTGAGATAATGGACCAGTTAATCTGTTTTTGTTGATGTTGGTTATGGGATGAATATTGACCAGGACACTGAGCGAACTCTCCCAGTTCTTCTTCAAATAGTGCTACAGGGCCTTTCACATCCAACTCTTGGGGCAAAATCTTATCCAAATGATGGTAGTGCAGCACTCCTTCAGTATTCCACTGAAGTGGCAGCCTTGTTTATATACTCAGGGCCTGGAGATGGACGTGAACTCACAATTTGTCCTGACTCAAGAATAAAAGTACTAGTACTTTGCCAAGCTGAGAGAGGAAATTCATCATGCCACCTTATTCCTCCCCTCTTCCCTGTGTACCACTCCTGGCAATGGGGTCCTCACTTTTCTCTCTCTTGTCTCTTGCATCTCTATTCTAAGTTGCCTGGATGTAAAATGCCTTTGTGATGCATGTGTGGATCAGCTGAGGATGGATTGGGCTCAACTGTGATGCTTGAGTGCCCTTCAGCAAACACATGAATTCAGACACATTGGTGAGGTACTGGGGTGTGACAAATGTCTCTGGAGTAGGGTTACCAACTTTGATTGAACATATTCCTGGAGTTCTCATCAAATGACCTCCTGCCTCCAGCCACCCTGTCCAGTCAAACAACACCTATTCCTCATGTCCAATATTTTCATAATCAATAAACAAATGTCTTCAAAGAAATTGAAAAAAAATATTTCTTTTAATGCCCCAATGATTTTTCTCTCGCATTTGCTTGCAGCAGTAGGACAATAAACTTTAATTCCTGGAGGCTCCAGGTCAATACTGGAGAGTTGGCAAACGTACTATGCAACCATTCCCTAGCCTTTTGCCAGTTCTGATGAAGGGTCACTGACCTGAAACGTTAACTCTGCTTCTCTCTCCACAGATGCTGCCAGACCTAATGAGTATTTCCAGCATTTCTTGTTTTAATTTCAGATTTCCAGCATCCGCAGTATTTTGCTTTTACCCTAGCTGGAATCTTTTCAAAGAAGAGGGCAGAAAATTTGGAAGATGAAGATGTGCCTAAGGATGTGAAAAAAAGAAGCTAATCAACTTTAGTACCAAGGGAATTATTTTTTAAATGTATACAGTTTAGATGATCAGATTTCAAATGCACACCTCTGCCTGTTTGGACAAGCACATTGTGTGACAAAACTTTGTGTTAAAGCTTATGTTGCTGCTGGGAGAGGTTTTCTGAGCTAGCTGCATAAACATAGTGGCAACTCTGCCACATCATAAGAAGATATGAACTTCTGTAATAAAGACCTTGCAATTTTATAGCACCTTTCACAAACTCAGGAGGTGCCAAAGCGTTTTACATCCAAAGAAGTACTTTTTTTGGAAGTGCAGTCAATGTTCTAATATCGGGAACTGTTACGGCCAGGTGAGAAAGGTGTCTAGGGGTTCCTCTCAGCCTTCACCTGGTCTTACTGTAATAGGGTTTTATTTTTAAACAGGCTGTTTTTAGCTCCCCTTTGGTGAATCCTTGCTCACCGCTTTCCAATTATAAGGCAAAGAAACCAACACAAACAGGCTTTCTTAAGTTTAAAGAAGAAAAGTTTAAATTTCTTAAACTTAAACTCTAATTCAGTTAATGCCTATGGATACACAACGTGCCCCACGTTAGCATACATACGCGATACACACATGCAGATAGAGACAGAATAGAGAAGAAAAATAAGGTGGAAAAGTTTGAGGCAATTTCTGAAGAGTTTTTGTCACGGTTCCTCGAGCTCACTGTAGAGTCTTTGATTGTAGGTAGATCTTGCTTTACAGTGGAGCCTAGTATTCTTCTTAAACCTTGTTCACTGTAGGAGATTTTTCTCTCTTGGGGTTCATGTGTCTTAAGTGGATTCAGAGGCTTGTGAGAAAGAGATGGGAGCAGACAGGAGAGATCTTCTCAGTCCAGGAGCAAACAGACACACTCTGAGTTCAAACTGTTCATACAATTCAGAAAACCCCAGGTTGACAAGCAGGCTAGTCATGTGACTAATTGGTCTGACCATGTCTTGAATTGTATCACCTTAGCAGTCTCTGGAATGGTCCTCTTACACACAATACCTGGTGATCAAGGTACATTGTGGGTTGAATGTGTCAGGGAATTGTTCTTTGGCCTTCCAATCACCATCTGTTAATATGCAAATGTATTTTCCAGCCATGGCTGATCTGTTTAACAAGTCCTTTCTTCATTCCAGTAACAGTTTAAAATCAATGTTCATGACAAAATTAATATGCCTCATTCTTGGCAGGTGGGGGCCTAGCATGACAAGAGTGCAATAGCCAGCAGGCTCCCCCAAACAGCAATGTGATCATGATCAGACAATCTGTTTTTATGATATTGGTAAGGGATAATTATTGGCCAGAACACCAGGGAGAACTCCCCTACTCTTCTTTGAAATAATGCACCTGAGAGGGCAGACGAGGCCTTGGTTTGACAGATCATATTGATTCGGGGGCAGTAAACCAGCCGAAATGTTTCCTGCCCCCAGTTTTCAGGACTAAAAAATGAATTACACTGGTTTTATAGTCCAGATATGCTGAAAATGCTGAGTACATTCTGGGCTGCAACTCGTTTCTTATTTTTGACTGCTTTAGAGATACAATATGAAAAAGCAAATTAAAAATGTAGATATCAGCCATAGATCTAACAGAACTCCACAACTGGATTCCAGGTGAACCTGGCCAAGTTGGTGTGCCTAACATGATTGATAACAGCTCATCGTTAATTATGACATCAAAGTGACAAATCTGAAAAGTGACTTTGTCAGAGTTGTTATTGAAGGGTATTGAAGTGGTAATACATTTATGTTAACTCCTTCAGCCTTAAAGCCAGGATGTCTTTGAGAGAGTGTAGGAAAGAGCAATTATGTGGGTAGCCTTAATTATAAAACAATATTATCATGCAGTTACTGTGAAGTATCAGCCAAATGAGTTGGTGAAAAGTATCAGAGGTACTGAGAAAGAGTTGAATTCCAATTTATGATCGTATTATGTCAGGATGATTTAAAAGAAGATTACAATCTAGATGCTGGCGGCTATGTAATTGATGTAATTGAAATAGTTGGGCATGCCAAGTTTTTCTTCATGATTGGAAGACCTGAGGGGAAGTCAGTCTGCTTGCTGAGAGTGAGCTGGAGAACTAAACTAAATAGGAGAACAAAAAGTGTTGCAAAACATTTCTCCGTCTCCTCCCTGTGTTTTGTTTTGGAAACATCACTGCTATACTTCTGTTCCTTAGTGATTCCTAGCCGACAAAAATATTTTGGGGTACAAATTGGACCTCGCTGTGTCCTGAGGTTGTAAAAGGCAATAAGTAAATCCAAAATAAAAACAGAAAGTGCTGGAAATACTCAGCAGGTCTGGCAGCATCTGTGGAGAGAGAAGCAGAGTTAACATTTCAGTTCTGTGACCTTCCATCAGAACTGGCAAAAGTTAGAAATGTATTAGGATTTGAGCAAGTGAAAGAGGGGAGGGGGGAAGAAGATCAAAAGGGAAGGTGTGTGATAGAGCAGAGGGCAGGAGAAATTAACGACAGAGATGTCACGAACATAAGGCAAAGGGAGTGCTAATAGTCATAGTAAAAGACAAAGCATTAGTCCAGAGAGTGTGTTAATGGCAGAATAATGAACAGCTCTGTCCGAAAGCAAAAGCTAATCTCAGTCGTGAAACCATTGTCAATTGTCATAAAAACCCATCTGGTTCACAAATGTCCTTTAGGGAAGGAAATATGCCCACCTTACGTGGTCTGGCCTACATATGACTCCAGACCCACAGCAATGTGGTTGACTCTTAACTGCCCTCTGAAATGACCTATCAAGCCACTTAGTAGTACCAAACTGCTAGAGAAAAGTCTAACAGAAATGAAACTGGATGGACCAGCGGCAGTGCCTTAGGCACTGGAAGCGACAGCCTTGTCGACCCTGCGAAGTCCTCCTTACTAACATCTTGGGGCTTGTGCCAAAATTGGGAGAGTTGTCCCAAAGATTAGTCAAGCAACAGCCTGACATAGTCATACACACAGAATCATACCATACAGACAATGTCCAAGACATCAACATCACCATTCCTGGGTATGTCCTGTCCCACCGACAGGACAGACCCTCCAGAGGTGGCGGCACAGTGGTATACAGTCGGGAGGCAGTTTCCTGGGAGTCCTCAACATTGACTCCAGACCCCATGAAGTCTCATGGCATCAGGTCAAACGTGGGCATGGAAATTTCCTGTTGATTACCACCTATCGCCGTCCCTCAGCTGATGAGTCAGTACTCCTCCATTTTGAACACCACTTGGAAGAAGCACTGAGGGTGGCAGGGCACAGAATGTACTCTGGATGGGGGACTTCAATGTCCATCACCAAGAGTAACTCGGTACCACCAACACTGACCAAGCTGGCTGAATCCTAAAGGACACAGCTGCTAGACTGTCTCTGCAGCAGCTAGTGAGGGAGCCAACAAGAGGGAAAAACCTACTTGACCTCATCATCACCAACCTACCTGTCACAGATACATCTGTCAATGACAGTATTGGTAGGAATGACCACCGCACAGTCCTTGTGGAAATTAAGTCCCATCTTCACATTAAGGATACCCACCATCGTGTTATGTGGCACTACCACTGTGCTAAATGGGATAGATTTCGAACAGATCTAGCATCTCAAAACTGGGCATCCAAGAGGTGCTGTGGGCCATCAGCAACAGCAGAATTGTATTCAACCACAATCTGTAACTTCATGGTCTTGCATAACCCCCACTCTACCAATTACCATCAACCCTGGTTCAAGGAAGTGTGAAGGAGGCATGCCAGGAGCAGCACTGGGCATACCTAAAAATGAGGTGTCAACCTGGTGAAGCTACAACACAGGACTACATGTACATCAAACAGCCGAAGCAGCATGCGATAGAGCTAAGCGATCGCACAACCAACGGATCAGATCTAAGCTCTGCAGTCCTGCCACATCCAGTCATGAATAGTGGTGGACAACTAAACAACTAACAAGAGGAGGTGGTTTCACAAATATCCTCATCCTCAATGATGCGGGAGCCCAGCACATCAGGGCAAAACACAAGGCTGAAGCATTTGCACCCATCTTTGGCCAGAAGTGCCTAGTGGATGATCTATCTCGGCCTCCTCCTGAGGTCCCCAGTATTCAGCCAATTTGATTCATTCCATGTGATATCAAGAAATGACTGAAGGCACTGGATACTGCAAAGGCTATGGGTCCTGACAACATTCCGGCAATAGTACCAAAGACTTGTGTTCCAGAACTGGCTGTGCCTCCAGCCAAGCTGTTCCATTACAGCTACAGCTACAGCAGCGGCATCGACCAGACAATGTGCAAAATTTCACAGGTATGTCTTGTACACAAAGGGCAGGACAAATCCAACCCAGCTAATTACCAGCCCTTCAGTCTACTCTCGATCATCAGTAAAGTGTTGGAAGGTGTCATCAACAGTGCTATCAAGCAGCACTTGCTCAGCAATAACCTGCTCACTGACACTCAGTTTGGGTTCTGCCAGGGCCACTCAATTCCTGACCTCAATACAGCCTTGGTCCAAACATGGACAAAAAAGCTGAACTCAAGAGATAAGGTGAGAGTGACTGCCCTTGACATCAAGGCAGCATTTGACTGAGTGCGACATCAAGGAGCTCTAGCAAAACTGGAGGCAATGGAAATCAGCGGAAAATTCTTTGCTGGTTGGAGTCATATCTATCACAGAGGAAGATGGTTGTCGTAGTTAGAGGTCAGTCATCCCAGTCCCAGGATATCACGACAGGAGTTCCTCAGGGTAGTGTCCTAAGCCCAACCATCTTCATCTGCTTCATCAATGACCTTCCCTCCTTCATAAGTTCAGAAGTGGGGATGCTCGTTGATGATTGCACAATGTTCAGCACCATTCGCAACTCCTCAGATACTGAAGCAGCCCAAGTCCACATGCAGCAAAACCAGGACAACATTCAGGCTTGTGCTGATAAGTGGCAAGTTACATTCGCACCAAACAAGTGCCAGGCAATGATCATCTCCAACAAGAGAAAATCGGACCATCTCCCCATGATGTTCTATGCAATTACCATCGCTGAATCCCCCACAATCAACATCCCAGGGTTACTGTTGACCAGAAACTGAACTGGACCAGCCAGATAACTAATGTGGCTACAAGAGGAGGTAAGAGGCTGGGAATTCTGCAGCGAGTAACTCACCTCCTGACTCCCCAAAGCCTGTCCATGATCGACAAGGCACATGTCAGGAGTGTGATGGAATACTCTCCACTTGTCTGGAAGAGTGTAGCTCCAATAGAACTCAAGAAGCTTGACACCATCCAGGACAAAGCAGCCAGCTTGATTGGCACCCCATCTACCACCTTCAGCATTCACTCCGTTCACCACCAATGCACAGTGGCAGCAGTGTGTACTATCTACAAGATGCACCGCAGCAACTCACCAAGGCTCCTTCGGCAGCACCTTCCAAACCCACGACCTCTACCATGTATAAGGACAAGGGCAACAGATGCATGGGAACATCACCACCTGCAAGTTTCCCCCGCTGAGCCACATACCATCCTGACTCAGAATTATATCGCCGTTCTTTCACTGTCACTGGGTCAAAATCCTGGGACTCCCTTCCTAACAGCACTTTGGGTGTACCTACTTCACATGGACTGCAGCAGTTCAAGAAGACAGCTCATCAATTATGGCAATTATGGATCTTGAAAGGCGCTATAGAAATGCAAGTCTTTTTCTTTAGTATTATTGGTCCATTTGCAGTAATGGTGCCCTCCTCTTATGGGCACTTGTTAATTTACCTTCATGGCAATGGGCTAGGCTCAGAGACCCTCGGCCAGCCCAACCTAGTCCTCGTCTGTGTAATTTCTGCCCAGAGTGCCTTATTATAAGCTAGGCTGACACTCTGTGTGCAGTATAAAGGGAGTGCAGCACTGTTGGAGGTACCGTCTTTCAGATGAGACATTAAACCGAGGCCCAGTCTGTTTGAGCTTGTGAATGGCGTTCTAAATATGCAAGTTCTTTGTTTGAAGGGTTAACTGATTTTGCTCTTCCTCACATGGCTGCAGGTAATTTTTTTGTCTTGCAATTTAAAAAAAACCTCCAGGTGTGCACATCCAGGTAGAGCTCAATGCTTGATATACTGATAAATGAAATGAGGTAATAAAGCAACCGGTTTTGTGGATTGCAGCTGGTATCAACCGTATAGTGTATGGAAGGCATGGCCTGGGGTTATGGCAGCTTCAGGCTCGATCACGGCAGCACGAAAACCCAGTGATGTAGTTCTAGCGACCTCCAGTGTAAGCTGGCTTTGGCTGTCTCCAAAACATCTGAATCACAGAATCAATCACAGAATTGTTACAGCGCTGAAGGAGGCCATTCAGCCCATCATGTCTGCACCGGCTCTCCGAATGAGCAATTCACCTAATGCCATTCCCCGCCTTTTCCCTGTAATCCCGCACATTCTTCCTTTTCAGATAACAGACTAATTCTCTTTTGAAAGCCTCAGTTGAACCTGCCTGCATCACACTCTCAGACAGTGCATTCCAGACCCTAACCACTGACTGCATGAAAAAGTTTTTCCTCATGTCGCTTTTGCTTCACTTACCAATTACTTTAAATCTGCGTGCTCTTGTTCTCGATCCTTTCATGAATGGGAGCAGTTTCTCCCTATTTACTCTGTCCAGATCCCTCGTGATTGTGAATACCTCTATCAAACCTCCTCTCAGCCTTCTCTTCTCTAAGGAAAACAGTCACAACTTCTCCATCTATCTTCATAACTGAAGTTCCTCATCACTGGAACCATTCTTGTGAATTGTTTCTGCACTCTCGCCAATGCTTTCACATTGTTCCTAAACTGCAGTGCCCAGAACTGGATACAATACTCCAGATGAGGCCAAACTAGTGCCTTATA
Source organism: Heterodontus francisci (assembly GCF_036365525.1). Taxonomy (NCBI): domain Eukaryota; kingdom Metazoa; phylum Chordata; class Chondrichthyes; order Heterodontiformes; family Heterodontidae; genus Heterodontus; species Heterodontus francisci. The sequence continues at coordinate 54,540,068 of NC_090403.1, forward strand.
CAGTTCAACATAACTTCCTTGCTCTTGTACTCTATACCCCTATTAATAAAGCAAAGGATACTGTATGCTTTATTAACCATGCTCTCAACATGTCCTGCCACATTCAATGAATTATGCACATATACCCCCAGGTCCCTCTGTTCCTTCACCCACTTTAGAGTTGTAGCCTTTATTTTATATTGTCTCTCTATGTTCTTGCTACCAAAATGAATCAATTCACATTTCTCTGTATTGAACTTCATCTGCCACCTGTCTGCCCATTCCACCAACTTGTCTATGTCCTTTTGAAGTTCTACACTATCCTCCCCACAGTTCACAATGCTTCCAAGTTTCGAATCCTCTGCAAATTTTAAAATTGTGCCCTGTACACCAAGTCACATAAATTCAATTTCCTGCTCTTAACTAAGGTATTTCCATTTCATGTCCTCTCTATCAGCTGTTGGTGTTGACTGTGGCAACTCACACAGCAGCAACAACAACTTGCATTTATATAGTGCCTTTAATGTAGTAAAATGTCCCAACGAGGAAAAAGAGAAGTAGAGAGACGGAGAGGCCTAGGATGCTGAAGGCACAGCCACCAATTGTGGAGCAATGAAAATCAGGGTACTCAAGAGGCCAAATTTGGACGAACATAGAGTTCATAGAAGGTTCTAGGGCTTGAGAAGGTTACAGAGGTGTGAAGCCATGGAGTGATTTGAAAACAGGATGAGAATTTTAAAATCAAGGCTCTGCTGGACTGGGAATCTGTTTTTTTATTTGTTTTGTGGATGTGTGCATTACTGGCTAGGCCAGCATTTATTGCCCTTGAAATGAGTGGCTTGGTAGGCCATTTTAAGAGTCAACCACATTGCTGTGAGTTTGGAGTCACATGTAGGCCAGACCAGGTAAGGACGGCAGATTTCCTTCCCTAAAGGACATTAGTGAACCAGATGGGTTTTTACAACAGTTGACAATGGTTTCATGGCCATCATTAGATGAGCTTTTTAATTCCAGATTTATTAATTGAATTCAAATTTCACCATCTGCCATAATGGGATTTGAACCCATGTTGCCAGAGCATTAGCCTGGGCTTTGGATTACTAGTTCAGTGACATACCACTACACCACCACCTCCCCTATGTAGTCTGTCTAGGTCACCGAGAACAGGGGGTGATGGGTGAACTGAACTTGGTGTGAGTTAGGATGGAAGAAGCAGAGTTTGAGATGAGTTCAAGTTTCTGGAGGGTGAAAAATTGGAGGCTGGCCAGGAGGGCATTGAATCACCTTTGTTCTTTGGAATCTATCTACCCAAAGCAATTCTGCAACATGCTTGGGCTTTGGTTGCTGTGCAATTGATGCCATAAGAGGAAAGAAATACTTGCATTTCTATAACACATTTCACAACTGCTGCTGTTATAATTTAGGAAACATGGCAGCCAACTTCTGCACAGCAAACTCCCATAAACAGCAATGTGATAATGACCAGGTCATCTGTTTTTTTGTATTTGTTGAGGGATAAATATTAGCCAGTTCACTTGGGGAATGCTCCTGCTCTTTGAAATAGTGCCATGGGATTTTTATGGCAAACTGAAAGGGCGAATGGGGGCTACGGTTTAACATGTCATCCAAAAGACAGCACCTCCGACAGTGCAGCACTCCCTCAGCACTGGGTGTGTTAGCCTAGATTTTGCTTTCAAGTCTCTGGATTGGGTCTTAAACCCACAACTTTCTGATTCAGAGGTGAGAGAGCTACCAAGAGAGAGGGTACTCAAGAGGCCAAATTTGGACGAACATAGAGTTCATAGAAGGTTCTAGGGCTTGAGGAGGTTACAGAGGTGTGAAGCCATGGAGTGATTTGAAAACAGGATGAGAATTTTAAAATCAAGGCTCTGCTGGACTGGGAATCTGTTTTTTTATTTGTTTTATTTGAGCCATGGCTGACACTTTACATACAATGAGAGCAAATTCCACTGTGCTGGAGTAACAACTAAACCTACATGTTCTTGATCAAGTGCAATGGCTTAAAAAAACTACTTTCTGCTCTCAATTTCTGGCTGCATTTGAGGAATTCTATGGTTATCTTCGACGGACTCTCTGGTTAAAGAACTAGGTTGGAGGCACGCTGGATTACAATCCATGTGGAATGGAATCTGCAGGTAACTACCTATGTGGGATGGACTCAATAAGCAACTACCTGGGGTTAATTTTAATTCCCTCACCTGGCAGAAACCAGTTAAAATGGAGCAAGCTAAATAGCCAGTAGCAATTTAGCCAATTTTATTTTTAGAGATACAGCACTGAAACAGGCCCTTTGGCCCACCAAGACTGTGCCAACCATCAACCACCCATTTATACTAATCTTACATTAATCCCATATTCCTACGACATCCACACCTTCCCTCAACGGTCCTCTTAACACATGCAGATCTGTCTCTGATTATGTCATCGTTGTCTGATCTGCTATTTTAACCTGAGACTGGCTGAGGGGACAAGTGTTATTTTCCCCATCAAGCCAAATCTTCCAGGAACTAGAGGCTGTCAAACATGGACCAGAAGACGCCCAGCAAGTTAAGTGTTTACATTTGTTTCACTTTTAGTTTCCTAGTTAGCCAGGAAGAACAGAGTGCTCCTCTTGGCCTCACAAGGAAAACTTGGACTTCCCCTGCCCAGGACATCAGTCACCCCTCCCTCAAGCACCTGCCCCTCCCTGACTGGGATTCCCTTTCCCGGAGAACTTACCTTGTGTTGGGGACCATTGCCCTGGGTCAATAAATGAGGCCCATCTGTTTAAATTGGCAGAGCTTACCTGCTACTGCTCCTGGACAGGCCTGCCAGTCATTAAGCCACATTCCTGGTCAGGAATTAAAATTCAGCCTCCCATCTGGGATGGACACAGTCCTGGCGCATTTGGTATGAATTTCGTCCTGCACCTTTCTCTCCTGCTGTTCTGATGTACCTGGTTCCAGGGCTCTGCTTCCCATGATTGTTAATTGACTTTTGAGACATGCCAGCTGAACACAATCCTATTTTAACAGGGGTCACTGCACAGCAATCGGAAGCAGGAACATTGGATTAAAAAATCCACCTCAGTTCAGGGGCACCACAGGTCATTGTAATGTCTCCTTCAACCTTGTCTGAGATCGACTAACTTAGTATAGGCTGGGTAGAACCTGGCTATGAGCAGTGAAGTTTGCAGATGAGCCATCAAGAAACCTTAGTTTGTCCCCAAATCTTGGTAGGAAAAACTTACATTGATAATGATAGATCACATCTCTCAAAAATATATAAAAGTACTTCATATTGAATTACATTGCAGGGTGGTAATTACTGTTATGTAGTCAAATGTGGCAGTTATTTTGTGCACAGCAAGAGATGAGCAGCCAGTTAACCTGTTTTGATGGTATTTGTTGAGAATGATTGTTGATCAGGACACCAGGAGAATTATATTTTCTTCTTTGAATATTGCTATGTAATCTCTACCATCAACTTGAATCACAGTAACAGACAGATGGGCCTCAGTTTAACATCAGTGAAGGATGGCATCTGAACAATGTAACACTCCCTCTGTGTTGCACTGGAGTGCAAACCTAGATTAAGTGCTTCATTTACAAACCCTTCCACAACTCTCCTACTTTATCTCTGCAATGTCCACCAACCCTATAATCTCAAGTTATGGCCTTCATTCTCCCAAGTTTAGCCTCCTATATATCTCCTCACTCTTTACCACCAACCGCGTCAAAGCCCTACAGATGAACTTCAGCTGCCCTGATACGTCTTTACCCACCCAGTCTCCTCAATAAATCTTTCAGTCAGACCATATTGTCAATCACCTTCCATCACTCACCTCATACTACTGCCATGCTTTTGCTACCTCCAGACTGAAATATTCCAATGGCCACCTCCCATCTTCCACCCTCCATAAACATGAGCTCATCCAAAACGCTGCTGCCTGTATTCTAACTCCCAGCATGTCCCATTCACCCATCACCCCTGTGTTCGCTGACCTGCATTGGCTCCCAAGCCACCAGCACCTCAATTTGAAAATTCTTATCCTCGTATTCAAATTCTTCCACAGCATTGCCCCTCTCTATCTCTGTAACCACCTCAAGCCCTACAACCCGCCAAGATCTCTGTGCTCCCCCAACTCAGGCCTCTTGTGCAGCCCTCATTTTCTTCCCCTATTCATTGGTGCCCTTGCATTTGTCCCTTTCCAAAACTCTCCAGCTTGCTAGCTCTCTCTCCTTTTTTTAAATTGTTCATTAAAATCTACCTCATTGACCAAGTTTTTGGTCACCATTTCCTTATGTGACTTGGTGTCAATTTTTGTCTAATAACGCTCCTGTGAAGTGCCTTAGGATGTTTTGCTCTGTTAAAGGTGCTATATAAACAACAGTTGTTTTTGTTGGTGTCAGGTTTGCCCTGGTGAAGTACCTTGAAGTGTTTAATACATTCAAAGTGTCATATAGATGACTGTTACTGTTGGTATTGCTTTCCGGAGTGCATCTTGAAGCCACAACCTTCCAACTCAGAGGCAACTGAGTCTCACTGACATCTGAAATCTTGGTTGATTTAGGATGTGATCCTTGCTTAACACATCAAGCAGAACAGATGCCAGAAAAAAACGAGTAATTGACAGTAATGAGAGGAACACAACTCTGAAATGCTGATTGGAATGCACTAGCTCTGTATATTATCCAGGAGGCATTTTGTTGAGATCTAAACACAGGTTTGTTACTAGCCACCAGTCCAGTTCCCCATATTAACTCCAGACAGCCACTGCTGTCGACACAAACTGATCACACTTTATTATTAGTCGAGAGGCACATTGCCTGAAGGTAAAGCTGTAAGTTCATTTATTTAAGAGGCAGCTGCAGTTCAACAAATATTGGGAGAAAACTGTGCATTTTTTTCTTTTCTCTTCCTCCATCCCTCACCCCCATCACCATCCCTCCCCCCTCACCACCCTCAGATTACAACGCTCACTGGGGGCCTGCAAGCAAGAGCATTGTAGCTGAATCCAAGTGACAGGTCCAAGGCAGGGCCCACTTTGTGATGCCTTCAGCACTGTCAAAGCTTAGATTATTGATGATGGGGAACCTATTTCAGTTCCTTCTCTAAAGCCACGTCTCAGGAGCAAGGCCCATTGTGTATCTAGCTGGAAGGAGTTCATGAACCCTGAAGACTGAATGAGAAAGAAATCTCAGCATTTGCATGGGAGAGAGTGTTTTTTTCAAAAAAGAAAATATCTTTGCCTGTTCCTCAGGTTAAATGCGGACTTTGGCAACGAAACAACAGCTGCAGAACTTAACGGCAGCTGCTAGTTCTGGGATCTGCTGCCTTCGTTCACAATAGCTCTACATTGTGTGTGTGTGTGTGTGTGTGTGTGTGTGTTCATGATGAACACAGTGAACACAAGACTTCTCACCTCCTCTGCCGAAAGCACTGATCCTTTGCATGGGGTGTCGTTCCATTGACGCAGACAGATTGCTGGGACTTTGCCCAAGCAGACATTGGGCCCAATTTTAACTCTGTGCAAGTGGTTGGTTTTGAATGGGTTAAAATCTGGCCCACTCTCTCTGTGCAAGCCTGGGTTTTGAGCATCGACAGGGCTTTATTACAGAGGAGGGCAGCACACCTGAGCCTGATTCAGACATCACCCGGTATCTACACTCGAGCATGCTTTCCAGGCAGGTGGCAGAGAGTACTCTCCCTGGCCAACAGCATGGACACCAATTGAAATTAGACAATTCAGCATAAAACAGGGATTAAAAAGTAGTCCGTATGGCTTGGTACATCACTGGACAGTGCACTTCCTGTAACAAAGTCATTGAGCGAATGTGCACAATCCAAAATGATCAACTCAAATTGATAAGATGGTTAAATGGGGGTAAAAAGTGTCAAATGGAATTCAGCATGAGTTGTTGCACATTGGTTTAAAAAATGCCCACAGTAATGGCACTGTGAATGAGCATAGGCTCAGTGCTGGAGAACAGCAGAGGGATTTGGGGGTACAGGTTCTCAGGACATTGAAGGCAGCACCTGATGTTGATAAAGACATTAAAGAGAAAGGCTAATCCCATTTTAGATTTTATCTCAAGGAATAGAGAGAGATACATTAATCCCATATTCCCTACCACATCCCCACTATTCTCCTACCACCTACCTACACTAGGGGAAATTTACAATGGCCAATTTACCTATCAACCTGCAAGTCTTTGGCTGTGGGAGGAAACCAGAGCAACTGGGCAGAAACCCACACAGTCACAGGGAGAACTTGCAAACTCCACACAGGCAGTACCCAGAACCAAACCTGGGTTACTAGAGCTGTGAGGTGGTGGTGCTAACCACTGCACCACTGTGCCGCCAAATAACAAATACAAAAGCCAGGAAGTAATGATGACAGTATATAAAACCTTAATTAATAAGACTTCGGTTGTGTGCAGCTTTGGGCTTCGCACTGTAGGATGGATAGACACTTTAGAGAGGGTGCAACAGGGGTTGCTAGAATGTTGCCTCGTACAAGGAAATATAAATGCAAAGAAAGACTTGGAAAATATGGGTCTTTTCTCATTATAACACTTCAGATCACAGGGTGATATGATAGCAGTGTTTAAAAGGATGAAAGAATCGGGCAGGTTAGATAGAAATTGCTTCCAGAGATTGTGGGGTCTAAAACAAGGGGCAGTAGTAACAAGATTACATGTAAGGGATTTTGAACAGAGGCAGAAGAAATCTCTTTACACAGCGAATTGTGAGGCTGTGGAATTCACTTACAGGTTTAACATCCAAGATTAGATTGGATAGCTGGAAGAAGGAAAATGGGATTGAGATGTATGGAAACCAGGAGGGACTCTTTGGATAAATGAGACTGGAGTTATCCAGTTCTTCTAACAACAAGGTAACACACTGCCCAGGAGGAGAACACCACTGACATGATTGTTCACAGCAACCTAAATTTGCACATGGCTTTAAGTTAGAATTTGTTTGTGATCAATTATGTCACTGATATCCACCGGTCACAGAGGGATATGAGTGTACCGGTCGACACTGTGCAATTAATTCCTCTTGAAGGCCACCCAGGTGCACACTAAGGCCCAAGAACAGGGATGTGTAAATGCGATCAGGGCTTTTTGGCCATGAGGAGGGTAAATGCCAACATAGACTAGTTGGGCTGAATGGCCTGCTTATGCATTGTAACTTGTGTGTATTTCAATGGACAGAGGAAATGGGAGGGATCACTCTCCTCAGAAAAAACACTTAAGGTGCTGTGTTTTGGATGAACCCAAACTTGCTGGGGATGGAGCAGAAGAAGCCTGACATGAGAAAGGCAGGTGTTACAGTTTCTAAGCAGAGGGAAAGATTTAAGAGCATAAAAAGGCAACACTCCTAAAATGAAAATAATCGATCATAGAAACTATCTGGAAAGCTTTTAACATCTTTGCTATTAATTGGAACTCTTTGACTTGATTTTACGATCAGTGTGATTTTAACTGTGGTACTAACCTAATTAAAATTGGTTGAAAAAATGCTGATTGGAAAATCTAGACCTTCATGACCAGTACTTTGCAGAATTGTTCCCTGACATACCGAGTGGTGTTGGGTTGTGCCTGGTGTTAGCACCACATTTATGATATTTATTGCAAAAGTCCTGAGGTTTTACAAAAGGGCATTTTTTTGTTGTAGGGAGCACCTTAAAGTTTAATGGTATCACAATCCTATGAAGGATAAAAGCAGTGAGTTGACTTTCTGAATACAAGTAGACTGAAGCCTGAAAACCCTGAGTCTCAATCAATCGTTTTAGTTGCATTAAGGGAATTGATGCTGACTTGAAAGGGAGCCCCTGGCCAACCTGTCAGAGGTGACAGACTGATGTGCTACTGATGAGCAGACACAGAGCTCACTATGATGGCAGGCTGATTAGGCCTAAGACATGTTGTTGTCCATCGTCCTTGCCTCTGTTTCTAATTCCCCCGCCACCCGCTGCCCCCACCAGCACCACCACTCCTTCTCACAAAGCAAGCCTCTGGGAAAGCAGAAGCCCAAGTAGCCTATAGACAGATCGGGAGATGAAACACATCCCCCCAGTGTTCTCCCATCTGCTGATGGTGAGTTTACATTCTTTCAAATTGTAATTTCCCACTGAGCAACACAACATGTACACTGGGTTTGTTTTGCAAAGAGGAAATTCAACAGGGTTTTTACATAGTGAAGGATTCTGAACCAACAGCATTTCACAACCAGAAGCTGAACCTTTTGTGAGCAGCTGATTTCTTTGTGATTATCACCTTTTTCACCCTGGAAAGTTCGATTCTGTTTTTTGTTTTTGGAGCCTTGGAGAAATGTTCACTTTTTCAAACAGAGTTCAGTCATTCAAATAGTGTTGATCCAGCTTGCTGTAATGTGTGCTCAGCTTCAGGCCAGGAATCTGTTCTAACCCCCCGCCTCCCTCTGCTCCAGCGCTTCAGTAACAGCTGTGCTGTGCTCTGCCTAGTTTGGAACTGGGCTATTTAGATCTGGAAGGATCCAGGTTGAATCCCTAATCTGTGGTGAGGGTGATCTCTGACAGGGCAGATTTCGAAACATTGGCTTAACACCACAGAATCACAGAATCCTTACTGTGCAGAAGGAGGCCATTCGGCCCATCATGTCCACACTGGCTCTCCGAAAGAGCAAATCCCTCAGTTCCATTCCCCTGCCTTCTCCCCATAATCCTCAACATTCTTCCTTTTCATATAACAGTCTAATTCCCTTTTGAATGCCTCAATTGAATCTGCTTCCACCACGTTCTTGGGCAGCACATTCCAGACCTTAACCACATGCTGCATGAAAAAGTTTTTCCTCATGTCACTTTTGCTTCTCTTACCAAATACTTTAAATCTATGCCCTCTCGTTCTCGATCCTTTCACAAGTGGGAACAGTTTCTCTCTATCTACTCTGTCCAGACCCCTCATGATTTTGAACACCTCTATCAAATCACCTCTTAGCCTTCTCTTCTCCAGGGAAAACAGTCCTAACTTCTCCAATCTACCTTCATAACTGAAATTCCTCATCCATGGAACCATTTTTATGAATCTTTTCTATACTCTCTCCAATGCCCTCACAGAATTAAAATAATGCTGATTTATGACAATAAGACTGCCCCAGAAAGGAAAGGTGAAAATCACCCAGGATTCACGCTCTGTATCGCCAACCAGACACCTCTACTGCTGTGTGCACTACCGGTGAGGATAGAGTTGGGCTCAGCTATAATGGTCACAAACTCACTGACACTCAGGGATCGATTTTAACTCTCCCTTCATGGTGGAAACTAGGCAGGTGGGGGTAGGGTTGCCAACTTTGGTTGGACGTATTCCTGGAGGTTTCATCACATAACCTCTTGATTCTAACTGCTCAGCCCCCACACGCCCGCCATTGATCACCTGACACGTCTATGCTCACAACGCCTGCCTTTCCACAGAAAATCGGAAAACAAACAGGCTCTTCATTAGCTGATTGGATGATTCTTGACTGTCAGTCAAACAGATGTGTTTCCCATTGCTAATATTTTTATAATTAATAAACAAAAATCTACAAAGAAAATGGAAAAGAAACAATTTTTAATTCCCCCCCCCCCCCCCCCAACCACTATGATATTTCCCCTGGATTACTTGCAACATTATCCTGGAGAGTAGGGGCTGAATTTTTGCTTCGGGGGCAGGAAACAGGAGCTAGATTTATTTCCGGGTCCCGAACCCGCCCCCAGGGGGAAAGAGCCACCCTTTGGGATTTTGACTGGGGGGAACCCCTTCAATGTTCATTGAGACAGATTCCCTGTCCAATTAAGAGTGGGCTCTCAAAGCTAAAGGGCCAATCAGAGGCCTTCCAGCTTCAGAGGAGGCACTGGCTGCATGAATGGTACATAACTGAGAGGGTGCTTCAACATGGAGGTGACCCCTCACCAACCTTTTTTAAAAATCACTTAAAAAGAAAGAGAAAGCAGCCAGGCCACTACTGTGGGAGGGAGATTGGCGGGGGGAGTCCCTCTACAGGATGGCCTTTGGCTGCACCCGGACCCAGGCAGGCAGGGAGGGGCTGTAAGCCTGCCTGCAGTGCTGACATCATTGCTTGCCACTGGGTGCCTGCCTCCAGGCAGCTGACTGAACTGTTCCCCCGTCATGTCAGAAAACTGGAAGCCGACTGGAAAATCCCAGTCAGCCTCCCTTAACAGCCCTTAGCAAGGCTCTTAGCAAGCCTAATTGGCTGCCCACCTCATGGGAGCGGGCAACCTTGCTGGGCCCCAACCCACCTGGACCAAAATGGCCAGCGGCAGAAAACTGGCACGCCAGATGGTTCCAGTATTTTTGGGCCCCATCCACCTCTGCTCCCAACTTTAACAGGGCCTGAAAATCCTGCCCTAAATCTTCAATTCCTACATTTTCCAGGACAATGCTGGAGGTTTGGCAACCCTGAGGTGGGGCAGTTAAAATGTAGTGAGGCCTAACCCACTCCTTCCCTGCCACAAGTCGGGAGAGGGGTCCTCTCTAAACATGTAGACCAGGCTCTGATGATGTCATCTGGGTCCGAGCTGCTATTCTAACCTGAGGCTTGAGTGGGGGAGGGGTGGCAATAGACAAGGCCAGAGGAGGTCCAGCCAGGGAAGTTGTAAAATCTTCTTGGAGTTTCCTTGCAGGCTAAGCAGAGCAAGAGTGCTGATTTGGGCCTCACAAAGAAACCTTGGGCCTACTCCAACCTGGGTATTCTGACCTGCTGTCCCCAGACTGGAGCACTTACCTTAGTTGTTGGTGTACGTTCCCCTCTGGTCCCCTTGCAATGGACTCCTGTCTCCTGATTTTAACAACCTGGTAGCCACTTGCCACGATTTTCTGTTCCGTTTTTGATGGGAAGTCAGCAAACATGATGCTAATGAGACCCAGCCGCTACAAATCAGCGGGGCCTGCCTGCTCCCATTCCAGGACTGTCCCTGCCACTCACTAGGCCGCGTTCCCACCCAAGAGTTAAACTCAAGACTGAATCATTGTTTAGACTTGCAAACAATGACCTTTACACAAATTTTTTGATGAAGTTGCAGAGAAGGTTGATGAAAGGAATGTGGTGAATGTTGTCCATATGGATTTTTAGAAAGCATTTGATAAGGTACCAAATAAAAGGCTGGTTAACAAATTGAGGCTCATGGAATAGGAGGGTCAATGTCCAATTGGACAAAAAAAATAGGCTTAAGGACGGAAAACAGCGAATCGTGGTAAATAGTTGTTTTTCAGATTGGAGGATGGTAGACAGTGGTGTTTCCCAAGGGTCAGTTCTGGGACCACTGCTTTTTTGATATATATAAATGACTTGGATCTTGGAATACAGAGTAGAACCTCAAAATTTGCTGATTACACCAAACTTGGGGATGTGGCAAACAGTGAGAATGATGTGAACAGCACGCAACAGGACATAGATAGGCTAGCAGAACGGGCAGTAGGTGGAAGTTAATACTGGCAAGTGTGAGGTGATGCATTTCAGCAGAAGAAATAGGGAGAGGCAATATGTACTTAATGGCACAGTCCTAAAGAGTGTGCAGGAACAGAGGGACCATGTGCATTGATCTTTGAATGTGGTAGGACATATTGAGAGAGTGGTTAACAAAGCATATGGGATCTTGGGCTTCATAAATAGAGGCTTTGAGTACAAAAGCAGGGAAGTTATTCTGAACCTTTATAAAGCTCTGGTTAGATTCCAACTGGAGTATTGCATCCAGTTCTGGTCACCACACTTTAGGAAGGATGTGAGGGTCCTTGAGAGGGTGCAGAGGAGATTTACCGGAATAATTCCAGGGATGAGGGATTTTAGTTACAAGGTTAGATTGGAAAAGCTAGGGTTGTTCTCCTTAGAGCAGAAGATATTGAGGGGAGATTTAACAGAGGTATACAAGATTATGACAGGCTTAGATAAGTTAGACAAGGAAAAGCTGTTCCCATTAACTAACGGTACAAGTACTAGGTGACGCAAATTGAAAGTTTTGGGCAGGGAGAATATGAGGAAGCACTTTTTTATGCAGCGGATGGTAATGACCTGGAACTCACTGCCCACAAGGGTGGTAGAAGCAGAAACAATCAATGACTTTAAAAGGAAATTGAATGGCTACAGGGATTGTGCGAGGCAATGGAACTGATTGGATAGCTCCGTGGAGAATCAGCATGGACTTGATCGGCTGAATGGCCTCCTTCTGTGCTGTAAATGACTCTATGAGATAACAGGGATCTGCTTCCCCGACAATACTGCACAACTGCAGAAAAATTCCAGGGAAAGAGGAAGATGGAGAAGAAATCAGAAGGAAAAGCTTGAGGAGAGGGGGATTAAAATATTATTGGGAATCATGGCAGCTGTTTCCCACTTGCAAGACAAAAATTGTGATGTAAATAAGCCACTGAATAGACTAAACTATAAAGAAGATGGGCACTGCCTCCATTTCCTTCTTCCTGTCATTTCCTCCCCCGACCCCTTCCCGTCCAAAGGTACGGATATGCGCTGGGACATCAACAAACCAACAAAGTGACCAGTCTTCATGCAGAAGCCTAATGATGGGGGAGGGACTTCCATTATGGGGAGAGACGCAAGAAGCTGGGATTGTTCTCCTTAGAACAGCAAAGGCTAAGGGGAAATTTAATGGAGGTGTTCAAAATTATACGGAGTTTTGATAGAGCAGATAGGGAGAAACTGTTTCCACTGGCAGGAGAGTCATAACCAGAGGACACAGATTTAAGATGATTGGCAAAGGAACCAGAGGAGAGATACAAACAATTATATTTTTTACACAGGGAGTTGTTGTGATCGGGAACACGCTGCCTGAAAGGGCGGTGGAAGCAGATTCAAAAGTAACTTTCAAAAGGCAATTAGAAAAATACTTTAAAAGGAAAGATTTGCAGGACAATGAGGAAAGAGCAGCAGATTGGGACTAATTGGATAGTTCTTTCAAAGAGCCCGCCGAGGTATGATGGGCCGAATGGCCTCCTTCTGTGCTTTTTTAAACTCATACATGGGATGTGAGCGTCGCTGGCAAGGCCAACATTTATTGCCCATCCTAATTTCCCTTGAGAAGGTGGTGGTGAGCTGCCTTCTTGAGCCATTGCAGTCCATGTAGTGTAGGTATACCCACAATGCAGTTAGGGAGGGAGTTCCAAGTTTTATGCCAGTGACAGTGAAGGAACGGAGATATAATTCCGAGTCAGGATGGTGTGTGACTTGGAGGGGAACTTGCAGATGGCGATGTTACCGTGCACCTGTTGCACTTGTCCTTCTAGGTAGAGGAGGTGCTGGGTTTGGAAGGTGCTGTCGAAGGAGGCTTGGTGAATTGCTACAGTGCATCTTTGTAGGAGGTACACATTGCTGTTGTATGATTCTATGTTGAGTGTTACCAAGCAATTCAACAACAAGGAGCTAACAGCTAAAACTGATATTAACTACCAGTGCCCACACACGCACAGTAGTAATACATCAGATAATGACCCAAAGCACGAAGCCTGGATGATAGTTCCCTTCCATAAGTAACCTGAGGACATGAGTCAAACATATACAGTGTTCCACCATTTCCATGCCAGCTAAATTAGCTAACTCAGCTCACAGGATCAGATTAAACCTACAATTCTCCTAGCTTGTATGGCTAGTATCAAACCTTGCAGGAAAACATGGTGGGGGGTAGGGGAGGGAAGAAGTGTTTAGTTATGAAGCCCATCAAGTTCAGATGGTCATGTATTCATAATATTTATTCATTCAAGCAGAAAGGGAGCCCATCAGTAGTTTTTGTTAAGATGTTCAAATGGCAGAGAATGAGCTCGAAAACACTATCCCTGTTGAAAGACGCATAACTCAGATCTACTGTTTTTCCCGAAATAATTCACTATGGATGGGTTTGGGCTTTGGGCACCATTATTAAAAGTCCTGTATCTGAGGAACGTCAGTGAGATGTTTGATGACAAGTTGTCACCTCAGCAACTCACTGAATAAGAGAACATTGGGCAGTAGCAACCCACATCCTTTTACTCCATGGGTGGTATTGTGTACTGGGCAACAACACATTCTGATTCCATGTCAGCAAGGTCCCACACAAACAGCAATGCGATAATGACAAGATAATCTGTTTTAGTGATGTTGGCTGAGAGATAAATATTGGCCACTATTCCAATACTCTTAGTTAAATAGTTCAGTGGCAACTTTTATATCCACATAAGAGAGCGGATGGGGCCTTGGTTTAAGGACCCAACTGAAAAACAGCATCTCTGACAGTGGAGCACTGGAATGTCAGCCCAAACTGTGTGTTCAAGCCTCTGGAGTGGGGCTTGAACCCACAACCATCTGATTTAGAAACAAGAGAATTACCCACTGAGCCATGGCTTGCACCCATATAAGCAGTACGGTCAGAAGTCCTGCTTCCGCAAGCAGGACCCTGAGCTTCCGGTTGCTTGCCATTTCAACACTCCCCCCTGCTCTCATGCTCACATCTCTGTCCTGGGATTGCTGCAGTGTTCCAGTGAACATCAACGCAAGCTCGAGGAACAGCATCTCATGTACCGATTAGGCACACTACAGCCTGCCGGACTGAACATTGAGTTCAATAATTTCAGAGCACGACAGCCCCCCATTTTACTTTCATTTTTAGTCATTTTTTCTTCCTTTTTTTTTTACATTCTTTTTTACATTTTTTACAATCTTTTTTTTGCATTTATTTCATTTCATCTTAGTTTGTTCAGTTTGCTTACCCACTGTGGGTTTTTTTCAGGTTTGCACTTGCTGCTGTTCAATATTCAGTGTATTTACACCTAATCTGTACTAATGCTTTGTCTTTCAACACACCATTAACATATTGTTTGCCTTTGCTCCATGACCTTTTGGTCAGCTATGTGGCCTGGTCCAATCTAGACCTCCTTTGTTATCTCTTGCCCCACCCCCACCTCACTTGCTTATAACCTGTGACTTTTCTAATATTTGTCAGTTCCGATGAAGGGTCACTGACCCGAAACGTTAACTCTGCTTCTCTTTCCACAGATGCTGCCAGACCTGCTGAGTGGTTCCAGCATTTCTTGTTTTTATTTCAGATTTCCAGCATCCGCAGTATTTTGCTTTTATTCCATGACCTAACATTGAGTTCAATAATTTCAGAGCATGACAGGCCCCCTTTTTTTTCAGTTTTCCTTTTTTTTTAGTTTTACTTTGCATTTTTATTTCATTTTCATTTTATTTTAGTTTGGCTTGGGGTGATGCAATATTCACAGCCTTCCTGACCCTCACACATGAAAAACGGTCACTTGGATGAAAGTGCTAGTTACTGTAACCCCAGCAAAAGTCAGTGTCTTCCAGGAAGAACATTGAGAAGAAATGAAACTCCCTTTCAGTGGGTGCAAGCACTCAAAGGGTTAATCAAATCTCTCTTGGAGAAGCAGCCAGAAAATGAGCAGCAGTTCCTGTAGCTGGCATAAAACCAGGCAGCGATGTAAGAATGACAAACAGGTACATCATCCCATAATGAAATATTCCAGGAAGCGCCATTTACATCAACACACATCAGCATCAAAAATTGACAGCACTGATGGCTGCATTTATATGTACCTATTAACTCAGTAACGATAGAAGGCACGAGAGTACAGAGGGTTAAAGAGCTTAATAGAGGCAGTTAAATTTGTACTTACAGTGTCGCTGCCTTTTAGATGAGTGGGCAGCCATGGGGACTTCATGTCCATCAGGCACCCTCCCACTTTACAAAGAAATCTTTTTCTGTATTTAATAATTTAATCGCTTTCTGGTCTGATCCTACAGATCATTCTCACTGGCTAATTTATGTTGTTACGGTCTGATGATTTCCCCTTTTGCCTCTTTTTTCTCTCTCCTTCAGTTTTCTCCCCTCATTTCCTGCAGGCACCGAGTAGTTTCTTATTTGACTGTGAGGGGCATCACAAGTAAGCCTGATTGCAGAGGGGGAAGCAATGAATATAATCTCTATGCACTTTTTTTTGAGAGCAACAGTAGCAGGGCTCAAGATGTGCTCACCCAACCATCTTGGCTAAGACATGTGTGAAGTGTGTGACACAGGAAGACACAACTGTCAGATGAGGTGAAAGAAATAACATGAAAAATCTCCCCCAGAATAAACATTATTTTATATAATTGAGGTGTTTAAGATGATTAAAGGAGTCGATAGATAGACAGAGAGAAATTAATTCCTCTGCTGGGGGGAGTCCAGAACAAGGGAGGGCAAAACCTTAAAATTAGAGCCAGACCATTCAGGGGTGATGTCAGGAAGCACTTCATCACACAAATGGTAGTGGAAATCCGGAACTCTCTCTCCCAAAGAGCAGTAAAGGCTGGGGGGGTTGGGGGGGGGGGGTGGTCAATGGAAAACTCCAAATCTAAGATTGATAGATTTTTGTTAAGCAAGGGTATTAAGAGTTACAGAACTAAGACTAGTATGTGGAGTGAAGATACAGATCTGCCATGATCTAATGGAATGGTGGAACGGCTAAAGGGGCTGAATGTCCTCCTTCTGTTTCGATGTTCTTATCATATAAATAAAGAAATGGGTTACACAGCAGCCCCTCCTTGTGGTTTTGTAGCCAAATGCACCAACTCAGGTAGTACTGAGCCCCAGAGATGTGAAAGAATCAGGTGAGCAGATGTGAGCTGGGAGACTAGCATCTGTCTCACTATTACTGGGCTCAGGAAGGGAATAGTCAGCCAGGCTTCCTGTAATTGGTCCGTATCCGGTGGCTCATGATTGGAAGTGCTCATCTTCAGACTGGTTTTCAGTGTGATGCGTACTGCAGTCAAATTGCCGCTTGGAAGGGGAGGGGGCGGCCTTGCCTGTAAAGGTGAGCCCCAGCCCAAGTCAGTGCTTCCTGGTGAGGTAGGAGGCAAAATTAGCTCTTTAAAAAAAAAGATATACAACTGTGTTATGTGCTTAATAAAGCCACTTGCAGAGAAAGTACAGATGTCTTGTCAGCAGTGAGTCCTTGTGGCAACGCAAGGGGTGATCGCAGCCAAGAAACTGCGTTACATTAAGGTGATTTCCTCTGAGACTTTGGCTATTACTGTGTCAAAGAATGTGTCCCGCATGTGCTCAGCGCAGCCACTATCATAGCCTGGAGAAGGATTGCAAGGGAAGAATATCCTGTTCTTTCAGCAATGTCATCATCTGCATTAGCTGCAGAGAACAGAATGACATTATTTTCAATTCAAGGGCTGTGAACTAATACTGACAGTGCAATTAATGCAAAAATGGCCTGAATCTTACTGGAAGCCGTGTGCACAGATGGTGTAGGTATTTTAAGGGCATGGTGGTCTGTCAGCTGCCAGAGGGAGAAAGTTAAGGGGCACCTGAGGTAAGTCGCATGGTGCTATTGAATAGCATATGGTTAAAAAAAAAATCCTTTAAACCTCTAGAATGATGAGCTGAATTACACTGGCTTCAAATAATCTGACTTGCTCACAGCATCCTCAGATAACGGAACTCAATCAGTGATAGGTCACATGGTTCAAAGTCGCAATTTATACCAGCAATTGCAATGAAAAATCCAAGGTGACAGTTCATTTTGCCACTGACAATTCTTCGGTCTCACTCTGTGCGTTCCCAGTCAATTCTGCTGCAGCCTGAAGCTGAGGCACTGATGGGTTCAGTGTTTGTATTCTGATCGTCTCTGCTCTTTTTGAACAGGTTTCCTGTCAGGGCGATTGTCTTTGGGGAGGTTGTATTCTTTCCCCCATCCGCCCCTGAAATTTAAATGAATTGGCAGCCTCTGTGCCTCTGACTGCACCGCTGCTAGCCACAGACCACATGTAATGTGCCTGAGTAAGAAAAGATTAAAATGAAAGAAAAGGTTTGCAGGAGAAATGAGCGACAGAGAGGGCGACAGAATGCCCGCACTGGAGGCAATATATGAGAGAAAACAAGGGGAAAATTTTGTAAGTGACTGTAAGATGAGAAAGACAGATGGTGTGAGAGAGAGATTGTGTGTGAGAAGGTAAGAGAGAAAGACTGTGCAAGAATAAACTCCCGGATTTTAATGGCTCCACCATTGGCTGTTGTTCCTTCAGCTGCTAAGGCCCTATGCTCTGGAAATCCCTCCCTAAACCTCTCCGCCTCTTTAATTCTCCTCCTTTGAGATGTTCCTTAAAATTTGAAATAAAATCAGAAAATGCTGGAAATGCTCAGCAGGTCAGGTAGCATCTGTGGAGATAGAAACAGAATTAATGTTTCCGGTCGATGACCTTTCATCAGAACTGCTGCTTAAAACCAACCTCTTTGACCAAGCTTTTGGTCACCTGTCCTTATACCTCCTTATGTGGCTCCATATCACATTTTGTTTGGTAATGCTCCTGTGAAACATTTGGGACATTTTAATACATTAGAGGTGCTATATAAATACAATTTGTTGTTGTGTACTGTTAATGTCATGATTTTTAATGTGTATTGATCTCATGATTCTTGATGTGCACTGTACATTTCTAAGTGGCTCAGGTCAGTCTTTTAGGTAGTTGATTAGATTACTGTTCAGCCTCTCCCCACCCTACACCAGTGTTAATTGCTCTGACTGTTATTACTATGAACAGAATATTAGTGCTTTTATTTTGCATTCATTTCCCTTGTCTGAATTCAACTTTCTGAGTGGAGCACCATTCAAAGTGCAAGTGAGCACAAAAAGGTCAAACACTGGTCAACAGTGTAGTTATTGAATCATCCTCAGATTCTTTTACAGTGAACCACATAAGGCCAATTCACTGCCTCTTAGCAAGGTCATTACCCATTCATATGCTACATGGTATAGACTAATAATGGTACAACTCAAGCAATATGCTTTTCAACCATGAAAAATGACTTCTAAAGTGATCCCTACAGCCAAAGAGCCACTAAAAGAGTAACAGAAACTTCTGGAAATGCTCAGCTAGTCAATCAGCATGTGTGGAGACAGCAGATAAGTTAACGTTTCAGGTGTAGCCTTTTATCTGAAGAACTGAAAGGACAGAACTTGTATTTATGTTGGCACTTTCAAGACCTCAGGGTATTCCAAAGTGCTTTACAGATTATGAAGCATAGTCATTGTAAGATGGCACCTCCAACAGTGCAGCACTCCCTCAGTACTGATGTGTTATCCCAAACTAGGGACCAAACCCTCAACCTGCTGAGCTCGGGCAAGAGTGCTACCCATTGAGCCAAAGCTGACACACCATTCCATTGGCAGCTCTGGCCATACCACTCTCAGCTGACTGCTAAGTAATGTGTGATCACCTTGGGAATAATACACTCTGAAGCTTTATGCTCAGTACGGATGGAAGTTTGGCAAACTGACATCGTCAATTTGTTTCTTCTGCGACATGTTAGGGCCCCATTTCTCAAATTGAGTTGGTACCTTTCTAATAAAAACAGAAAGTGCTGGAAATACTCAGCAGATATGGAAGCATCTATGGAGAGAGAAACAGAGTTAATATTTCAGGTCGATGACCTTTCATCAGTAGTTCTGATGAAAGGTCATTGGCCTGAAATGTTGGCTGGAGTTTTATGCCATCCCAGTGAGCCAGATGGTGGCGGGGTGCCGTAAAATTGAACGGGAGGCTCTGGGAGGCCTTCCCGACCTGCTCCCGCCTCCACCCCACTTTACGTAGGGCGGGGCGGCACAGTGGCGCAGTGGTTAGCACCGCAGCCTCACAGCTCCAGCAACCCGGGTTCAGTTCTGGGTACTGCCTGTGTGCAAGTTCTCCCTGTGACCACGTGGGTTTCCGCTGGGTGCTCCGGTTTCCTCCCACAGCCAAAGACTTGCAGGTTGATAGGTAAATTGGCCATTGTAAATTGCCCCTAGTGTAGGTAGGTGGTAGGAGAATGGTAGGGAATATGGGATTCATGTAGGATTAGTATAAATGGGTGGTTGTTGGTAGGCACAGACTCGGTGGGTTAAAGGGCCTGTTTCAGTGCTGTATCTCTAAACAAAACAAAACTAAACAAAAAACGGGCCGCCTGCCCCAGGCCAATCAAGGCCCTTAAGTGGCCACTTAATGACCAGTTAAGGGCCTTTGCCCGCCTCTACGGGGATTTTACCTGTGACAAGCGGGTGTCCTGGAGACATGAATGGCCGCTTGGTGAAACCTAGTGGCCCTTCAGCGCACCGGGTGGTGGGGGGGGGGGCGTGGTGCCCGGACAATTGGGCACAGGGGTGTCCAATTGAGAGCCACCCCTGCTTCCCCAAACAACCACCCTTGCCTCGCCAGGGCCCAAACGATTCCCCCGGCAAGGCAACCCAAACTTACCTGCAGTCCTGGCTGCATGTCCTCGGCTGGGCTGCAGTCCCAGCAGTGGCCACTGCTCCCAGTGGCGCTGTTGGGACTAAGAGCTGCCGGCACGGTGATTGGTCGGCAGCTCAATAAGACGGGACTTCCTCCCTCAAGCGGGTGTAAGGAACCATTAAAGCTCGGGACCCATAAAATGCAGGACGGATCCCTGGGCTAGGCCGAAGCGGATACGCCACCGACTTTTACGTCGGTGGCCAGCACCCGGCCGCCCAATGTGAAATCCAGCCGGTTAACTCTGTTTCTCTCTCCACAGATGCTGCCAGACCAGCTGAGTGTTTCCAGCACTTTCTGTTTTTATTTCAGCATCTGCAGTATTTTGCTTTTATTATGGCACCTTTTTAATGCAGTGTGAGAATATAGATCTTCTATACAATGGGAGGCGAGGGGGGTAGTGGGTGGGTTAAGGAAAATATTAGAGTGGAAAATAAACAATTTCAATTCTAAACTAAATAGAAGCCAAGTGAAGTCAAGTAGATTTTGAACTAAACAAGAGGTAGAGGACTAAGTCAATGAGGATTACGCAGTGATACTGTTGAATTAAATGATGGAAATATAAACTGTTTAATGGACCATCTTGTACAAGCTGTTATTGAATTCACTATCCCTTGAGTTGCTTCATTTGTGTACAGGTGAAACTAAACACCTGACAACATAAATAAATCGCTTTTGGTATGCAGCAGGTAAAAGCTGGAAACTGTTATGACTTGGGAATATTGCCACCTCCAGTATGTGTAAACACAAACCAGATAAATAGGAGCAATTCACCGACATCTGCTCCTGTCTGACATTTTAATACTGTGCTGTGGGGATCAGAGGAGCAGTAATCACATAGAGACCCATGATCACTGTGTAACACCTCCCATATTATGTTTCCTCACATCCCTGATCCTGTAGAAAGCTGGAGACTTGCAATTCCCATCACTACAAGTAAAGGAATCTGGCTCCTCACTTCTATATTTAAGCAGGAGACCTGACAGCAACTTGAAAGACTACAAGAAAAGTACTGCTGTTATTGGTATAATAAAGGTCACTTATATTTAGAAGTACAGCCGACAGCAGGACATTCTTGCCCAAACTTTGCTACATTACAACAGTGACTATGCTTTAAAAAGTACTTGATTGGGTGTAATGCATTTTGAAACGTCCTGAGGTTGTGAAACGCACTCCAGAAATGAAAGTTATTTCCTCTTTCCAACCCAAAACCATTTTTGTAGGTGAGATATGATTGCCAACTCTGGTTAGACCACATTTTGGGATGTTTCATCACATGACCACTCATCTCCAACCACCAGGTGACCAACCACTCAGTTGCATAACACATCAATCCTCATGGCAATGGTCAATAATGGTAGCTACAATACCTACAGTCCTATTTGCCCAGATTCTACTCTATCCACTACATGGTTTTACTGAAGTTGGATGAGGACATTAGAAAGAACTCCCCTGCTGTTCTTCAAAATAGTGCCATGGGATCTTTTACATCCACCTGAGAGGACAGACGTGGCCTCAGTTTAATGGCTCAACCAAAAGACAGCACCTCTGACAGTGCAGCACTCCTTCAGTACTGGACTGGGAGGATCAGCCTGGATTTTTGTGCTCCTTATTGTCTCATTGAATCCTGGGTGGTTGTGGCACTGTTTTCTGTGAGAGGAGAGCCAGTGTGAAACAGGAGACTAATCTTTCATTCCAGGAGAGTGCAGGACAATCCAGGAGGGTTGGCATCAGCTCCTGTGTATGCTTGGCATAGATTAAGTAAAAGGAAATCAATCCTTTCCCATCTGGCACTGTGTGTGTGTGTTTGTTCTGACATAGGGTCAGCTCCTGTCTGCGGCAATACACATCAAGCAAAAGTTAACAATTTACAGACTTGTAATACTCATGCCTCCCGATATCTTCGTGCCAACTCCTCACAGTACGTACAGGGTTCACTTTCATTTGATGCAGTGCAACTTCTGCGTGCCTCAACATCAATCGCTGTAAATGTGTTCTTTAAACTGTGGATGTTAGTTACCCAGCATAGCTGAGGAGATGATATGGCAGATAAGCAGTACCGCTGATGGAGGAGCCATTTGTCCAGTACGTCTGATGGGTATCACAAGCACACTGAAGGATATGTCTGTCAACTGCATTGATAGCATGTCACTCCCATGTGAAATTTATACCAGCCTTTAAGTGTCAGCCGTGGCTCAGTGGTAGCACGCTGAGTCAGAAGGTTGTGGGTCCAGAGACTCGAGCACATAATCTAGGCTGACATTCCCAGTGCAGTACTGAAGGAATGTTGCCAGAGGGTCAGTACAGAGGGAATGCTGCACTGTCGGAGGGGCCATCTTTTGTACGAGACGTTAAACGGAATCCCTGTCTGCCCTCCCGAGTGGATGTAAAAGATCCCATGAGACTATTCAAAGAAGAGCAGGGGAGTTCTCCCCAGTGTCCTGGCCAATATTGATCCCTCAACCAACATCTTTAAAACAGATCAGCTGGTCATTTATCACATTGCTCTTTGTAGGAACATGCTGTGCCTGAATTGGGTGCTGCGTTTCCTGCATTATAACAGTGATGAGACTTACAAATACTTCAATGCTGTAAAGCATTTTGGGACATCCTATGGCAATGAGAGGCACTATATAACTGCAAGCTATTTCATTTCCTTTCTTTTTCCCATGCATTCTTTGGGTGAAGATTAGGCCAAACCATTATATGAACAGATCTTCTTAGAGACATAGAGTTATTCACAGCTCAGAAGGAGGCTATTCAGCCCATCGAGTCCATGCCGGCTCTCCACGAAGTTATGCAGTCAGACCCACTCTGCGGCTCAATCCCTGTAGCCCTGCGAGTCTATTTCTCTCAGGTGGCCATCCAACCTCCTCTTGAAGTCTTTGCTCCACCACCCTTGTGGGCAGTGAGTTCCAGGTCATTATCACCCGTTGCATCAAAAGGGCTTCCTCACATCCCCTTGCATCTTTTGCCCAAATCTGTCTCCCCTAGTCTTGTACTATTTGTTAATGAGAACAGCTTTTCCTTGTCTAACTTATCTAAGCCTGTCATAATCTTGTACACTTCCATTCAATCTCCCTTCAATCTCCTTTATTCTAAGGAGAATAAACCCAACTTTTCCAACCTAATCTTGTAACTAAAATCCTGCATCCCTGGAACCATTCTGGTAAATCTCCTCAGCACCTTCTCTAGGACCCTTTCTCACCTCCTTTCTTGAAGGTCTTGACTAATGCTAGGTTTCACAGGCACCAACAGGTGACCCTTCCTCACATGTGATTCTAGAGGGTAAATATGGGTAAACCATCAGGAGAAGGAACCCCAGGTGATTTTCACTTAACTCAAGGGCATTAGGGTCCCAGACTCATTCCCCAGTCTGTAACGTGTTAGCTGATTTCACCAAATTCCCAATTGTTTTTTTATAAACAGACTTATCAACTTGTTCCGCCGCTGTCCAAGATTTTAAAACACATTTTTTATCCAGAAGGTTGTGAGGACACAGAATGCTCCATCAGAAACAGTGCCGGAAGCAGAATCCAAAATAGCTTTTAAAAGGGAAGAGAATAAACATTCAAAAAATGTAAAATGATATAAGAAAAGAGGAGAACGGTATTAAGAAATTAGCAGCAGAACTTCAAAGAGCCAGTAAAGGCATGATGGGCCAAACGGCCTCCTTCTGTGCTTTAGTATTCCATGATTCTATAATTTTACGTCCAATACCATGTACACTGTATGAAGGTAAATTACTGCCAACTTCACGTAACCAAAGTACAAACAGAATAAAAATTATATGATGGAGCCAAATCCTAGCCCAGTCGTGTACAGCAAGGCATGGTGATCCAGAAATCTGTGCCAGTGTGATCCTACACTGGTATATCACAGGTATAACTCAACCATTGGTTTTAGCCATTGTGCTGTGCCATGGACGCTCAATGAGTGAGTCACCCAAGCCCTCAGAATCAGCAAATGTAGTACGTTTGCTGTTGCTGTTGTCATCAGCAGAACTGAGAGTTTATATTGTCATGAAGACCCCCCACCTGTCAAGAATGAGGCATATTAATTTTGTCATATGAACATTAATTTTAAACTGTTGCTGGAGTGAAGAAATGACGTGTTAAAGAGATCACGACATTTGACTGGAGGATATTTGCATACTAAGAGACAATCCTTGTGGAGACAAAGAACTACTCCCTGATCCAATTAACCCAAATGGATTTTGATCACCATACATTGAAGGTGTAAGGAAGCTTGCATTCCAGGGTTTGCTAAGATGATACAATCCACAAATACAGGACTGGTTAAACCAGCGGGTCACATGACTGACTGGCTGATCCAGGCTTTTGAACTAGACACAGGACAATTTGAATTGAGACTGCAGAGTGTAACTGAACCTGGAACAAGACCGCCTCTCTCCTGGTTGGCTCTCCCTCACTTTCTCACAAGCCTCCAGATCCACTGAAGACACGTAAACCTCAGGAGAGAAAAGACTCCTACATCAAAACAAGTTAAAGCGTGCACTGGGCCCCAACGTACAGCAAGACTTACCGGCAACCAAAGACTCAACATCAAACTCAAAGGACTGTAACTACCAGATATTGCCTCAAACCTTTCCCCTTTATTCCTTCTACTTTTTCTGTCTCTACCTGCGTGTGTGTTTATCGCATATACATGCTAGCGTGGTCGCGTCGCGTATTCGTAACCATTACCCGAATTAGGGTTGAAGATTAATAAACTTCCATTTTTCTTGTTTAAATCTAAGAAAATGTGTCTGAATTGATTTCTTTGCCTTAATATTGGAAAGCGGTGAACAAGGATTCGCTGAGGGGGAGCTAAAACATGGTGTTTTTAAAAATTAAACCCTGTTACGGTTAAACCAGGCAAAGGCTGAGAGGGAACCCCCAGACCCCTCTCTCACCTGGTCGTAGCAATATCGATCAGGAAAGATTGAACAGGCTGGGGCTCTTTCCTCTAGAAAAGGGAGGCTGAGGGGTGACTTGATAGCGGTCTTTAAAATTATGCGGGGGTTTGATAAGGTAGTCTTTTGGGCCTCCTTATCTCGAGAGACAATGGATACACGCCTGGAGGTGGTCAGTGGTTTGTGAAGCAGCGCCTGGAGTGGCTATAAAGACCAATTCTAGAGTGACAGGCTCTTCCACAGGTGCTGCAGAGAAATTTGTTTGTCGGGGCTGTTGCACAGTTGGCTCTCCCCTTGCGCCTCTGTCTTTTTTCCTGCCAACTACTAAGTCTCTTCGACTCGCCACATTTTAGCCCTGTCTTTATGGCTGCCCGCCAGCTCTGAGGTAGTATAAAGAAGATATTTCTGCTTGCAGGCAAGAGCAGAACTAGGGACCAGAAATATAAGATAGTCACTAATAAATCCAATAGGGAATTCCTAAGAAACTTCGGTACCCACAGAATGGTTAGAATGCAGAACTCGCTACATCAAGGAGTAGTTGAGATTAATAGCATAGATGCATAGAAACACAGCAGCCAACTTGTGCATAGCAAGCTCCCACAAACAGCAATGTGATAATGATCAGATAATCTGCTTTTGTGATGTTGGTCGAGGGACAAATATTATATTAGACACCAGGGAGACCTTCCTGCTCATCTTTGAAGAGTACCGTCGGATTATTTACATCCAGCCGAGAGGGCAGATGGGACTTCAGTTTAATGTCTGACCTGTATGATGGCCTCTCCAACACTACAGTGAATTAGTCTAATCTCCAGCATTCACTGTTCTCAATTATCTTTTTGCTATTGCAGGAATAAGTCAAGAATTACCAAATACGAAAACAAGAAACTCTTGTTTTCAAGCATAAAAACTACAACAAAATATGTTTCCAAAAATGTTGCATCCTTCACAATCTAAGTACAAGCACATGAAGAATGATATGCTTGTTTAAACTGTATTTATTAATTTGTTAGTTCCTGGACTTTCTGCCAAAAAAAACAAGTCATCCTGGCTTCTGGCATTTGCGAATCTGGCAGGTTTCCTTTTGTGCTGCTGCCAGCTCTTTGAAACTCAAATGCTGGTAGATGGCAGCACTGGTATGGTAGAGAGCCTGTGGTTATATTCTGAGCCACTTAGAGAAGCAATTTGATAATGTCTAATGCTCCTGATACTTTGTATCTGCTCAGTCTACTTAGCAGAGCAGCTCCCACTGTAGTTGGAGCGGTATCATTTTCCAACAACACAAATAGGAGGAACACCAGCAGCTCCAGCAGCAACATTAACACCAGCAGCATCACCAACGCCAGTAGCACCAGCAGCAGCTCCAGTAGGACGAGAAAATAACTGCATTTCTCATTTACTTGAAAGCCATCATCTACGGATTCATTTGTTGGCTCCCAATCTTATCCTGTCAGCTCAATTTTTTTTATTGGGATGGAACCCATCTTTTAGCATCTTCCTCAGCTCGGCCTCTTTGCTGATTGGAAGCGTAACTGTATGCCCTGGAGAATTTCAATAGGAAACAGAGGGGTCCGAACTTCAGAGAAACCTTAAAGATGCTTCCAATTTGCATCACGTTTTCGGGAAGACATACAGGCCTTAGAGAGGGGACAGAGGAAATTTACTGAGATGGTATCGGGGATGTGGAACTTCAGTTATGTGGAGAGACTGGAGAAGCTGGGATTGTTCTCCTCAGAGCAGAGAAGGGTAAACAAAGATTTGATAGAGGTGTTCCAAATAACGAAGGATTTTAATAGAATAAATAAGGAGAAACTGTTTCCACTGGCAACCAGAAGACACAAATTTAAGGTGATTGGTAAAGAACCAGAAGAAAAATGAGGAATGTTTTTTTATGCAGTGAGTTGTTGTGATCTGCATTGCACTGCCTGAAAGGGTGGTGGAAACAGGTTCAATAGCAACTTTCAAAAGAGAACTGAACAAAATCCTTAAAAAGGAAAATTTTTACAGATCTCCAGGGAGAGAACAGGGGAGTGGAATTAATTGGATAGCTCTACCAAAGGTGTATGGAGGGTGGAAGATGAGAAGCTGGCCAGGAGAGTGTTGGAATAGTCAAATCTCGAGTTTCAGCAGCAGATGAGCTGAGGCAGGGGTGGGGTCAGGTGATGTCACTGAGGTGGAACTAGGCAGTGTTGGTGGTGGGGTATGGGATATAGGGTTGGAACCTCATTTAGCTGTGCAACTGTGGAGTCAATAACCAGGGGGCATAGATTTAAGGTAAGGGGCAGGAGGTTTAGAGGGGATTTGAGGGGGAAAAAATTCACCCAGAGGGTGGTTGGAATCTGGAACACACTGCCTGAAGGTGTGGTAGAGGCAGAAACCCTCACAACATTTAAGAAGTATTTAAACAAGCATTTGAAATGCCATAGTATACAAGGCTATGGGCCAAGTGCTGGAAAATAGCCGGCATGGGCCAAAGGGCCTGTTTCTGTGCTATATAACTCTATGACTCTAACACTGTGCGGAAGTGACAGTTTAGATTTTATACTCAAATTCCACAGGAGGACTTGAACTACCCTCAACATCCTGGCGAAAACAGCAA
Source organism: Heterodontus francisci (assembly GCF_036365525.1). Taxonomy (NCBI): domain Eukaryota; kingdom Metazoa; phylum Chordata; class Chondrichthyes; order Heterodontiformes; family Heterodontidae; genus Heterodontus; species Heterodontus francisci. The sequence continues at coordinate 54,567,862 of NC_090403.1, forward strand.
CTGAACACAAACACATTGCAGAGCTGCTACCATTAGAAGTAGCTTAACAGTATGATGACAGGAAATGTTGTTGGTGTCTCTCATGTAAAAGTCACTCTCATGCAAAACTGACTGGTAAAGAAAAGATCAAACACCTGTACTAATGCTATTGTAATTCAGGGATTAAGGCATGTCTCAGGCACTTACTACTCGCAAACCCTTGAAATTCATAGCCTGAATCCCTCTGGGCTATGTAATCTGCCTGTTCAACCTGAAGCTGTAAAGGTGCTAACCTTTTTGTTATGGTGATACAGAAGACTACAGAGAGAGATATTTAATCAGGTGATTTCTTGCAGGAAAAGTTAATTGACATGGATATCAGCTAGGCTTCACCTTTCCACACTAATATCACTGAGTTATGGGTCACCGTCTTTTGCCTTGCACCATCATCCCTTTTGTTATTTAATCTCTCCTGCCTTTCACCCTATCACAGACCTTTCTTTTACTTTTCTCCCCTCCCCCCTTTCCCTGCCTCTCTACCTGTTACATCTCCAACTTTTGCCAGTTCTGATGAAAAGTCACTGACCTGAACCATTAACTTGTTTTTCTCTTCGGAGATGTTGCCAGACCTGCTTCAATGTCACTTTTATTGATTTCTGTTTTCTAAACTATTCAAATTCTCAAACTGACATGGTGGGAGTTGAACTTATGTTCTGGGGTATTGGCAACACAACCCATACACCATGGCCTGGATTTTGTTGCGCCGGTGGGGCTCCTGGCACCAGGCCAAAAAGACAAGGGGAACCCCGCCTCAGCCTTTTGGAGTCCTCGCTGACACGATTTAATGGCGCTCAGGCACGTAAGCGCCCGGCACCAGGGTGTCCATCCCTTTAAAGACAGGATCTCACCTGCAAGAGCTGCTGGCCAATCAGGAGGCTGGCAGCTCTGTAGTATCAGCAGCGCGACCAGGAGCGGTGGACACTGCTGATACTACAAGAGGCCTTGGGCTCAGACCCAGAGCTGCAGCCCAGACCCAGGGTAAGTGAGGCAGGTTCGCCAGGCCCTGGGGCTGGGAGGGAGCAAGGGCATTTAGTGCAGGGAGGACGGGGGTTTACATAGGTGGAGTTTCCTGGCAGGCGCCCTCAGTGGCCCAAGATTGCCCACAGAAGAGGGGCTCCCAACGCACCCCCCCCCCCAAGCCCGCAGGAAGGTTGTCTCGTTTCACTGGGCAACCTCCCGGCATGGCGGAGGCCCCCCCTCCACCCGCCTCCACTGCTGATTAAATCCAAGCGGCATAAGGAAGAGACCCTTAAGTGGCCAGTAATAGGGGGAGACGGTGGTGTAGTGGTAATGTCACGGGATTAGTAATCCAGTGGCCCAGGCTAATGCCCCAGGGATACGGGTTCAAATCTCACCACAGCAGCTAGTGGAATTAAAATTCAATTAATTAATAATAAAAATGCAATTGATTAATAAAAAAATCTGGAATTGAAGTTCGTCTCATTAATGGCGCCATGAAACTATCATATATTGTCGGAAAAACCCATCGGGTTCACTAATGTCCTTTAGGGAAGGAAATCTGCTGCCCTTATCTGGTCTGGCCTACATGTGACTCTAGACCCACAGCAATGTGGTTGACTCTTAACTGCCGTCTGAAATAGCCTGGCAACCCACTCAGTTCAAGGGCTATTAGGGATTGGTATCAAATGCTGGCCTGCCAGCGATGCCAATATCCCATGAAAGAATAATAAAAGGGCCTCAATTGGCCTCTTTACAGGAAGGCTGTCATCGGCCTATCCTGTCCCTGACTAAATTCTGGTACAAAGGGAAGGCAACGGGCTCTCTGCCCACCACCCCCCACCCCTGCACCTGCATCAATTCTATGGGCCCCCTCCCCACTTCGTGACCCGCTTCCGGGGGTCCCATTAAATTCAGCTCACATCTCAGCTGAGAGACGGCACCGCCAACAGTGAAGCACTCCCTTAGTACTGCACTGAAGTGGCCATTCTGTCGTCACCTGATGTCCACAAATCCTGATCTTCTATTAAGGGAGGGTTACTGGATAGTGGTCAGAAGTGAGAACACAGGTTTATTTTAGCCCTCGCTAGCCCAGGGGGCCTGACGGTAATTGTAGCGTCCATACTGTTGTCCTGGCAGTGACCAGCATGGACAAGGCACTGAACCTTGACTATGTTGTGTGGGACCAGTCCCATTTACTTATTGAGATAGATCTTGACTTTGCATGACAATGTATGATAGGTGAAAGCGAATCAGCAACCTGTTTTACATCTCTCCTGAAATATAAATGATGGGAAGAGATGTACATTGCGCAACCAATTAGCTGCCACCATCTTACACAACCACACAAAGTCATTGAGTTATTGAGGGAGCAGCCAGGTCAAACAATGATTATCTTTAATATTCCTCTGTTTCTGCCTCTTTTGAAGTCCATTCTTAAAAGAAAAAGATGTTTCAATTGCAAATGCTGATGGAGACATTGAGATAACTAGCTTGCAGACCATGTTAGATCACAAAGGCTTAGAGGCTAATGGAGAGTGAGCAGCTGACATTTCAATTAGATACTACAGGAAGGATCAAAGGTACCCATGTTGAGTAGCCTGTCGATAGAATAGAAACAGAACTTGGCGCAGGATTGAGTTGTGCCATCGGGGGTTTAAGTTCCTTGGGTAAATCACGGGTTACTGCATCGGTGAAAATTCAAATGAGTGGTAAAACCCTACTGCTCAATTAAAAGCCCCTCCAAGGCTTTTTGCCTCCCTCTCTTGTCTCCAGCCCTACAGAGCAACACTTACCCGCCTTTCTACCAATCCTGTGTCAGCAGTGGCTCGGGGTGGGGGGGAGGGGTACCACTCTTACCTATGATTCAGAATGTTGTGTGTTCACATCCCACCCCAGAGACTTGAGCACATAATCCATGCTGACACTCCAGTGCAGTACTGAGGAAGTGACACACTGTCAAAGGTGCCTTCTTTCAGATGAGACGTTAAACTAAGGCCCCATCTGCCCCATTGGGTGGATGTAAAAGATCCACAGTATTATTTCAAAGAGGAGCAAAGAGTTCTCCTCCCGTGTCCTGGTCAACACTTTTCCCTCAACCAGAAAGTACATATTAATCACAGGTACACTGCAGAAGCAACCAAGGAGAAATATCATAGGGAGCTTTAAAAAACATTGTGTCTTTTTTCACTTTCTTCAAATAGTTTAATTTATTAGTTTTTGGAGATGGGGAGAAAAGGTAGTTTGATTGACAGGTCAAGGATCATTCAATCAGGTAATGAAGAGTCTGTTTGTTTTCCAACTGCTGAGGAGACAATGCTGCCCCAGGATTGATGTGTTGGGTGACCAACTGAAGAATGACGGGTGTGTGAGGAGTGAGCGCAAGGAGGATGGATGTCCATGATGAAACCACCAGAAATCCATCCAACCAGAGTTAGTAACCTGAGCCTGGGATCTCACTATTTACATTGCCCCTGACATTCTAGACAGATCTTTTTAAGATACTGATCAACCAATCTTGGTGTCATCGCCTTGGAAGTATGGCTGTGAACTAAAGGTGTATACACAGGATAAAAGTATATTTGCACTTTCTGACTGTCAAAAAAACAGAATTTGTCAATACCCCACACCCCTCACTGTAACACTCTGATATACCCCACACCCTTCACTGTAACACTCTGATATACCCCACACCCCTCACTGTCACACTCTGAAATACCCCACACCCCTCACTGTAACACTCTGATATACCCCACACCCCTCACTGTAACACACTGATATACCCCACACCCCTCACTGTAACACTCTGATATACCCCACACCCCTCACTGTAACACTCTGATATATCAGACACCCCTCACGGAAACATTCTGATATATCCCACACCCCTCACTGTAACACTCTGATATACCCCACACCCCTCACTGTAACACTCTGATATACCCCACACCCCTCACAGAAACACTCTGATATATCCCACACCCCTCACTGTAACACTCTGATATACCCCACACCCCTCACTGTAACACTCTGATATATCAGACACCCCTCATGGAAACATTCTGATATATCCCACACCCCTCACTGTAACACTCTGATATACCTCACACCCCTCACAGAAACACTTCGATATATCCCACACCCCTCACAGAAATACTCTGATATACCCCACACCCCTCACTGTAACACTCTGATATACCCCACATCCCTCACTGTAACACTCTGATATACCCCACATCCCTCACTGTAACACTCTGATATACCCCACACCCCTCACTGTAACACTCTGATATACTCCTCACTGTAGCACTCTGATATATCAGACACCCCTCACGGAAGCATTCTGATATATCCCACACCCCTCACTGTAACACTCTGATATACCCCACACCCCTCACTGTAACACTCTGATATACCTCACACCCCTCACTGTAACACTCTGATATATCAGACACCCCTCATGGAAACATTCTGATATACCCCACACCCCTCACTGTAACACTCTGATATACCCCACACCCCTCACTGTAACACTCTGATATACCCCACACCCCTCACAGAAACACTCTGATATACCCCACACCCCTCACTGTAACACTCTGATATACCCCACACCCCTCACTGTAACACTCTGATATATCAGACACCCCTCACAGAAACATTCTGATATATCCCACACCCCTCACTGTAACACTCTGATATACCCCACACCCCTCACTGTAACACTCTGATATATCAGACACCCCTCATGGAAACATTCTGATATACCCCACACCCCTCACTGTAACACTCTGATATACCCCACACCCCTCACTGTAACACTCTGATATACCCCACACCCCTCACAGAAACACTCTGATATACCCCACACCCCTCACTGTAACACTCTGATATACCCCACACCCCTCACAGAAACACTCTGATATATCCCACACCCCTCACTGTAACACTCTGATATACCCCACACCCCTCACGGAAACATTCTGATATATCCCACACCCCTCACTGTAACACTCTGATATACCCCACACCCCTCACTGTAACACTCTGATATACCTCACACCCCTCACAGAAACACTTCGATATATCCCACACCCCTCACAGAAATACTCTGATATACCCCACACCCCGCAGTGTAACACTCTGATATACCCCGCACCCCTCACTGTAACACTCTGATATATCAGACACCCCTCACTGTAACACTCTGATATACCCCACATCCCTCACTGTAACACTCTGATATACCCCACATCCCTCACTGTAACACTCTGATATACCCCACACCCCTCACTGTAACACTCTGATATACTCCTCACTGTAGCACTCTGATATATCAGACACCCCTCACGGAAGCATTCTGATATATCCCACACCCCTCACTGTAACACTCTGATATACCCCACACCCCTCACTGTAACACTCTGATATACCTCACACCCCTCACAGAAACACTCTGATATATCCCACACCCCTCACTGTAACACTCTGATATACCCCACACCCCTCACGGAAACATTCTGACATATCCCACACCCCTCACTGTAACACTCAGCTATACCCCACACCCCTCACAGAAACACTCTGATAAATCTCACACCCCTCACTGTAACACTCTGATATACCCCGCACCCCTCACTGTAACACTCTGATATATCAGACACCCCTCACTGTAACACTCTGATATACCCCACACCCCTCACTGTAACACTCTGATATATCAGACACCCCTCACGGAAACACTCTGATGTACACCACACCCCTCACTGTAACACTCTGATATACCTCACACCCCTCACAGAAACACTCTGATATATCCCACACCCCTCACTGTAACACTCTGATATACCCCACACCCCTCACTGTAACACTCTGATATACTCCTCACTGTAGCACTCTGATATATCAGACACCCCTCACGGAAACATTCTGATATATCCCACACCCCTCACAGAAACACTCTGATATATCCCACACCCCTCACTGTAACACTCTGATATACCCCACACCCCTCACGGAAACATTCTGATACATCCCACACCCCTCACTGTAACACTCTGATATACCCCACACCCCTCACTGTAACACTCTGATATACCTCACACCCCTCACAGAAACACTTTGATATATCCCACACCCCTCACAGAAATACTCTGATATACCCCACACCCCTCAGTGTAACACTCTGATATACCCCGCACCCCTCACTGTAACACTCTGATATATCAGACACCCCTCACTGTAACACTCTGATATACCCCACATCCCTCACTGTAACACTCTGATATACCCCACACCCCTCACTGTAACACTCTGATATATCAGACACCCCTCACGGAAGCATTCTGATATATCCCACACCCCTCACTGTAACACTCTGATATACCCCACACCCCTCACTGTAACACTCTGATATACCTCACACCCCTCACAGAAACACTCTGATATATCCCACATCCCTCACTGTAACACTCTGATATACCACACACCCCTCACGGAAACATTCTGATATATCCCACACCCCTCACGGAAACATTCTGATATATCCCACACCCCTCACTGTAACACTCTGATATACCCCAAACCCCTCACAGAAACACTCTGATAAATCTCACACCCCTCACTGTAACACTCTGATATACCCCACACCCCTCACTGTAACACTCTGATATATCAGACACCCCTCACTGTAACACTCTGATATACCACACACCCCTCACTGTAGCACTCTGATATATCAGACACCCCTCACGGAAGCATTCTGATATATCCCACACCCCTCACTGTAACACTCTGATATACCCCACACCCTTCACTGTAACACTCTGATATACCCCACACCCCTCACTGTCACACTCTGATATACCCCACACCCCTCACTGTAACACTCTGATATACCCCACACCCCTCACTGTAACACACTGATATACCCCACACCCCTCACTGTAACACTCTGATATACCCCACACCCCTCACTGTAACACTCTGATATATCAGACACCCCTCACGGAAACATTCTGATATATCCCACACCCCTCACTGTAACACTCTGATATACCCCACACCCCTCACTGTAACACTCTGATATACCCCACACCCCTCACAGAAACACTCTGATATATCCCACACCCCTCACTGTAACACTCTGATATACCCCACACCCCTCACTGTAACACTCTGATATATCAGACACCCCTCACGGAAACATTCTGATATATCCCACACCCCTCACTGTAACACTCTGATATACCCACACCCCTCACAGAAACACTCTGATATATCCCACACCCCTCACTGTAACACTCAGATATACCCCACACCCCTCACTGTAACACTCTGATATACCCCACACCCCTCACAGAAACACTCTGATATACCCCACACCCCTCACTGTAACACTCTGATATATCAGACACCGCTCACGGAAACATTCTGATATATCCCACACCCCTCACTGTAACACTCTGATATACCCCACACCCCTCACTGTAACACTCTGATATACCCCACACCCCTCACTGTAACACTCTGATATACCCCACACCCCTCACTGTAACACTCTGATATATCAGACACCCCTCACAGAAACATTCTGATATATCCCACACCCCTCACTGTAACACTCTGATATACCCCACACCCCTCACTGTAACACTCTGATATATCAGACACCCCTCATGGAAACATTCTGATATACCCCACACCCCTCACTGTAACACTCTGATATACCCCACACCCCTCACTGTAACACTCTGATATACCCCACACCCCTCACAGAAACACTCTGATATACCCCACACCCCTCACTGTAACACTCTGATATACCCCACACCCCTCACAGAAACACTCTGATATATCCCACACCCCTCACTGTAACACTCTGATATACCCCACACCCCTCACGGAAACATTCTGATATATCCCACACCCCTCACTGTAACACTCTGATATACCCCACACCCCTCACTGTAACACTCTGATATACCTCACACCCCTCACAGAAACACTTCGATATATCCCACACCCCTCACAGAAATACTCTGATATACCCCACACCCCGCAGTGTAACACTCTGATATACCCCGCACCCCTCACTGTAACACTCTGATATATCAGACACCCCTCACTGTAACACTCTGATATACCCCACATCCCTCACTGTAACACTCTGATATACCCCACATCCCTCACTGTAACACTCTGATATACCCCACACCCCTCACTGTAACACTCTGATATACTCCTCACTGTAGCACTCTGATATATCAGACACCCCTCACGGAAGCATTCTGATATATCCCACACCCCTCACTGTAACACTCTGATATACCCCACACCCCTCACTGTAACACTCTGATATACCTCACACCCCTCACAGAAACACTCTGATATATCCCACACCCCTCACTGTAACACTCTGATATACCCCACACCCCTCACGGAAACATTCTGACATATCCCACACCCCTCACTGTAACACTCAGCTATACCCCACACCCCTCACAGAAACACTCTGATAAATCTCACACCCCTCACTGTAACACTCTGATATACCCCGCACCCCTCACTGTAACACTCTGATATATCAGACACCCCTCACGGAAACACTCTGATGTACACCACACCCCTCACTGTAACACTCTGATATACCTCACACCCCTCACAGAAACACTCTGATATATCCCACACCCCTCACTGTAACACTCTGATATACCCCACACCCCTCACTGTAACACTCTGATATACTCCTCACTGTAGCACTCTGATATATCAGACACCCCTCACGGAAACATTCTGATATATCCCACACCCCTCACAGAAACACTCTGATATATCCCACACCCCTCACTGTAACACTCTGATATACCCCACACCCCTCACGGAAACATTCTGATACATCCCACACCCCTCACTGTAACACTCTGATATACCCCACACCCCTCACTGTAACACTCTGATATACCTCACACCCCTCACAGAAACACTTTGATATATCCCACACCCCTCACAGAAATACTCTGATATACCCCACACCCCTCAGTGTAACACTCTGATATACCCCGCACCCCTCACTGTAACACTCTGATATATCAGACACCCCTCACTGTAACACTCTGATATACCCCACATCCCTCACTGTAACACTCTGATATACCCCACACCCCTCACTGTAACACTCTGATATATCAGACACCCCTCACGGAAGCATTCTGATATATCCCACACCCCTCACTGTAACACTCTGATATACCCCACACCCCTCACTGTAACACTCTGATATACCTCACACCCCTCACAGAAACACTCTGATATATCCCACATCCCTCACTGTAACACTCTGATATACCACACACCCCTCACGGAAACATTCTGATATATCCCACACCCCTCACGGAAACATTCTGATATATCCCACACCCCTCACTGTAACACTCTGATATACCCCAAACCCCTCACAGAAACACTCTGATAAATCTCACACCCCTCACTGTAACACTCTGATATACCCCACACCCCTCACTGTAACACTCTGATATATCAGACACCCCTCACTGTAACACTCTGATATACCCCACACCCCTCACTGTAGCACTCTGATATATCAGACACCCCTCACGGAAGCATTCTGATATATCCCACACCCCTCACTGTAACACTCTGATATACCCCACACCCTTCACTGTAACACTCTGATATACCCCACACCCCTCACTGTCACACTCTGATATACCCCACACCCCTCACTGTAACACTCTGATATACCCCACACCCCTCACTGTAACACACTGATATACCCCACACCCCTCACTGTAACACTCTGATATACCCCACACCCCTCACTGTAACACTCTGATATATCAGACACCCCTCACGGAAACATTCTGATATATCCCACACCCCTCACTGTAACACTCTGATATACCCCACACCCCTTACTGTAACACTCTGATATACCCCACACCCCTCACAGAAACACTCTGATATATCCCACACCCCTCACTGTAACACTCTGATATACCCCACACCCCTCACTGTAACACTCTGATATATCAGACACCCCTCACGGAAACATTCTGATATATCCCACACCCCTCACTGTAACACTCTGATATACCCACACCCCTCACAGAAACACTCTGATATATCCCACACCCCTCACTGTAACACTCAGATATACCCCACACCCCTCACTGTAACACTCTGATATACCCCACACCCCTCACAGAAACACTCTGATATACCCCACACCCCTCACTGTAACACTCTGATATATCAGACACCGCTCACGGAAACATTCTGATATATCCCACACCCCTCACTGTAACACTCTGATATACCCCACACCCCTCACTGTAACACTCTGATATACCCCACACCCCTCACTGTAACACTCTGATATACCCCACACCCCTCACTGTAACACTCTGATATATCAGACACCCCTCACAGAAACATTCTGATATATCCCACACCCCTCACTGTAACACTCTGATATACCCCACACCCCTCACTGTAACACTCTGATATATCAGACACCCCTCATGGAAACATTCTGATATACCCCACACCCCTCACTGTAACACTCTGATATACCCCACACCCCTCACTGTAACACTCTGATATACCCCACACCCCTCACAGAAACACTCTGATATACCCCACACCCCTCACTGTAACACTCTGATATACCCCACACCCCTCACAGAAACACTCTGATATATCCCACACCCCTCACTGTAACACTCTGATATACCCCACACCCCTCACGGAAACATTCTGATATATCCCACACCCCTCACTGTAACACTCTGATATACCCCACACCCCTCACTGTAACACTCTGATATACCTCACACCCCTCACAGAAACACTTCGATATATCCCACACCCCTCACAGAAATACTCTGATATACCCCACACCCCGCAGTGTAACACTCTGATATACCCCGCACCCCTCACTGTAACACTCTGATATATCAGACACCCCTCACTGTAACACTCTGATATACCCCACATCCCTCACTGTAACACTCTGATATACCCCACATCCCTCACTGTAACACTCTGATATACCCCACACCCCTCACTGTAACACTCTGATATACTCCTCACTGTAGCACTCTGATATATCAGACACCCCTCACGGAAGCATTCTGATATATCCCACACCCCTCACTGTAACACTCTGATATACCCCACACCCCTCACTGTAACACTCTGATATACCTCACACCCCTCACAGAAACACTCTGATATATCCCACACCCCTCACTGTAACACTCTGATATACCCCACACCCCTCACGGAAACATTCTGACATATCCCACACCCCTCACTGTAACACTCAGCTATACCCCACACCCCTCACAGAAACACTCTGATAAATCTCACACCCCTCACTGTAACACTCTGATATACCCCGCACCCCTCACTGTAACACTCTGATATATCAGACACCCCTCACTGTAACACTCTGATATACCCCACACCCCTCACTGTAACACTCTGATATATCAGACACCCCTCACGGAAACACTCTGATGTACACCACACCCCTCACTGTAACACTCTGATATACCTCACACCCCTCACAGAAACACTCTGATATATCCCACACCCCTCACTGTAACACTCTGATATACCCCACACCCCTCACTGTAACACTCTGATATACTCCTCACTGTAGCACTCTGATATATCAGACACCCCTCACGGAAACATTCTGATATATCCCACACCCCTCACAGAAACACTCTGATATATCCCACACCCCTCACTGTAACACTCTGATATACCCCACACCCCTCACGGAAACATTCTGATACATCCCACACCCCTCACTGTAACACTCTGATATACCCCACACCCCTCACTGTAACACTCTGATATACCTCACACCCCTCACAGAAACACTTTGATATATCCCACACCCCTCACAGAAATACTCTGATATACCCCACACCCCTCAGTGTAACACTCTGATATACCCCGCACCCCTCACTGTAACACTCTGATATATCAGACACCCCTCACTGTAACACTCTGATATACCCCACATCCCTCACTGTAACACTCTGATATACCCCACACACCTCACTGTAACACTCTGATATATCAGACACCCCTCACGGAAGCATTCTGATATACCCCACACCCCTCACTGTAACACTCTGATATATCAGACACCCCTCACTGTATCACTCTGATATATCAGACACCCCTCACAGAAACATTCTGATATATCTCACACCCCTCAGTGTAACACTCTGATATACCCCACATCCCTCACTGTAACACTCTGATATACCCCACACCCCTCACTGTAACACTCTGATATACTCCTCACTGTAGCACTCTGATATATCAGACACCGCTCACGGAAACACTCTGATATACCTCACACCCCTCACAGAAACACTTTGATATATCCCACACCCCTCACAGAAACACTGATATATCCCACACCCCTCACTGTAACACACTGATATACCCCACACCCCTCACTGTAACACTCTGATATACTTCACACCCCTCACAGAAACACTCTGATATATCCCACACCCCTCACTGTAACACTCTGATATACCCCACACCCCTCACTGTAACACTCTGATATACACCACAGCCTTCACTGTAACACTCTGATATATCCCACACCCCTCACTGTAACACTCTGATATACCCCACACCCCTCACTGTAACACTCTGATATACACCACAGCCTTCACTGTAACACTCTGATATACCCCACACCCCTCAGTGTAACACTCTGATATACCCCACACCCCTCACTGTAACACTCTGATATACCCCACACCCCTCACTGTAACACTCTGATATACCTCACACCCCTCACTGTAACACTCTGATATACACCACACCCCTCACTGTAACACTCTGATATACCCCATATTCCTCACTGTAACACTCTGATATACCCCACACCACTCACTGTAACACTCTGATATACTCCTCACTGTAGCACTCTGATATATCAGACACCCCTCACGGAAACATTCTGATATATCCCACACCCCTCACTATAACACTCTGATATACCTCACACCCCTCACAGAAACACTTTGATATATCCCACACACCTCACAGAAACACTCTGATATATCCCACACCCCTCACTGTAACACTCTGATATACCCCACACCCCTCACTGTAACACTCTGATATACCTCACACCCCTCACAGAAACACTCTGATATATCCCACACCCCTCACTGTAACACTCTGATATACCCCACACCCCTCACTGCAACACTCTGATATACACCACACCCCTCACTGTAACACTCTGATATACCCCACACCCCTCACTGTCACACTCTGATATACCCCACACCCCTCAGTGTAACACTCTGATATACCCCACACCCCTCACTGTCACACTCTGATATACCCCACACCCCTCAGTGTAACACTCTGATATACCCCACACCCCTCACTGTAACACTCTGATATACCCCACACCCCTCACTGTAGCACTCTGATATACCTCACACCCCTCACAGAAACACTCTGATATACACCACACCCCTCACTGTAACACTCTGATATACCTCACACCCCTCACAGAAACACTCTGATATATCCCACACCCCTCACTGTAACACTCTGATATACACCACACCCCTCACTGTAACACTCTGATATACCACACACCCCTCACTGTCACACTCTGATATACCCCACACCCCTCAGTGTAACACTCTGATATACACCACACCCCTCACTGTAACACTCTGATATACCTCACACCCCTCACTGTAACACTCTGATATACACCACACCCCTCACTGTAACACTCTGATATACCCCATATCCCTCACTGTAACACTCTGATATACCCCACACCCCTCACTGTAACACTCTGATATACCCCTCACTGTAGCACTCTGATATATCAGACACCCCTCACGGAAGCATTCTGATATATCCCACACCCCTCACTGTAACACTCTGATATACCCCACACCCCTCACTGTAACACTCTGATATACACCACACCCCTCACTGTAACACTCTGATATACCCCACAGCCCTCACTGTAACACTCTGATATACCTCACACCCCTCACAGAAACACTCTGATATACCTCACACCCCTCACAGAAACACTCTGATATACCCCATATTCCTCACTGTAACACTCTGATATACCCCACAGCCCTCACTGTAACACTCTGATATACCCCACAGCCCTCACTGTAACACTCTGATATACCTCACACCCCTCACTGTAACACTCTGATATACCCCACAGCCTTCACTGTAACACTCTGATATACCTCACACCCCTCACAGAAACACTCTGATATACCCCATATTCCTCACTGTAACACTCTGATATACCCCACAGCCCTCACTGTAGCATTCTGATATATCCCACACCCCTCACTGTAACACTCTGATATACCCCACACCCCTCACTGTTACATTTTGTGATCTGAACCATACCCCTGGCGCTATCAGATAGGCCAATATTTCACCTCCTACACAAATTGCTTGTGTTTCCTTTATGAGCAGAAGATTCATCACTGCACCAGCTCAGATACGAGCAGCACTGTTTAAAATCTTGAAGCAGTCTGTGTATTGCGCCTGCTGAATGGAGAAGTGAGTACACAGCAGGCGATGGGGAGTGGAAGGAGCTTTGGATGAATAAGCTGTGGAGGGTGAGGTATCATATCTTTAGGTAAACAGCTGTGACAGAATAAATACCCGTGTTGAAGGCTCCTGTCAATAGAGTGTTAATGACTAAAACAAAAGGCAGCCAGGGAGGACAGCACAGCCAGGTAGAAGGTGGAATTGGAAAGGAATTCAGTGACATAAAGAGGTTTTCTTTAAAAAGTCAAAACTTGTCTCCAAGTTACAGATGCCGCCTAGTGGTTGCAGTTCCCCACACGAGGAACTCACTCAGCTGATCCCCCACAGCAATGTCGGCCTGGAGTTGTTGAGAAGGGAGTCATGAAAAGTTGAGCACAGAAGGAGGCCATTGGGTTCTTTGAGTCTGTAATGGCTCATTTGATGAGCAATCCAGTTAGCCCCACTTCCCCACATTTCCCCCACATCTCTGCAATTTTTTTCTCATTCAAGTATTTATTCAATTCCCTTTTGAAGGCTACTATTTGAATCTGCTTTCACCAACCAACAGGCAGCGCATTCCAGATCCTAACAACTCATTTAGTAAAAACGATTTCCCTCATGTTGCTATAATAAAAGCAAAATACTGCCGATGCTGGAAATCTGAAACAAAAACAAGAAATGCTGGAATCACTCAGCACGTCTGGCAGCATCTGTGGAAAGAGAAGCAGAGTTAACGTTTCGGGTCAGTGACCCTTCTTCGGAACTTGTTCTGAAGAAGGGTCACTGACCTGAAACGTTAACTCTGCTTCTCTTTCCACAGATGCTGCCAGACCTGCTGAGTGATTCCAGCATTTCTTGTTTTTGTCCCTCATATTGCTGCTGGGTTCTTTGCTAATCTCCTTCAATCTGTGTCCTCTGGTTATCAACCTTCAGCCATTGGAAACAGTTTCTCTTTCTTTATTCTACCTGAACTCATCATTATTTTAAACACCTCTATCAAATCTCTCCTCACCTTCTCTGCTCTCAGGAGAACTACTCCAGCTTCTCCAGTCTATCAATGTAACTACAGTCATTCATCCCTGGAACCATTCTGGCAAATCAAGGGATATGGAGATAAAGTGGGTAAGTGGACTTGAGGTGAAAGGTCAAAGATAATCTTATTGAGTTGTGGAGCAGGCTGAAAGGGCTGTTTGAGCTACTGTTATGGACAGTGGGAAATAATAGGGATGGTTTCCCTTTTTCACCCCTCAACTTTATTAGAAATGTGTTTTATCCCCTGAGCATTTTAATGACAGGTTTTCTTGTAGGTTTAAAATAAGATAAATGTTTATTAAACAATATCTGAAAATATTCACAACTTCACCCATTCACACACAAACAGGCACACACACAAGAAAAGATAGAGATTAAAAAATAGCATGCAGTTAGGTCTGATGGTTTAAAAAAAAAGTTTGTTGTGAAACCTTGTTTGTTTCACCGGGAGGAAGATTTAAAAACGCTGCAGGCCTGTTTTTCCTTTTCCTGGTTCACTGGCATCAGACTTTGGAAAGTTTCAGGTGAACAGATGTTTTGTTGCAGACTGCTTTGGTCAAATCTCAGTCACAGTTCAATGGTAAAAATCCTGTTACAATTTCTCGGGTAGAGCGTTTCAAAGTCACCTTTCGTCTCTGCCTTAAAGTAGTTTAAAGATGGTATTCTGGCAGGGTCTTTCTACTTGCTGGGATGGGTCTCGCTTCCTTCTGGCTTCTGGCTTTCTGCATAGAAAATGTCTTTTATGAAAACTCCTTTTCAGAGACTAGGGGCTGGATTTTACCAAGCCCTCGATGTCGTGATCCGTGGCGGGGATGGGAGTTCCTGAAGATGGGTCCAGATGAGTCCCGCCACGACCTCGATGCCTGGAGGGCCTGGCCCGATCCTCCTGCCAGTGGCGAGGCTCCGTGGTGGTCCCACCCACCGCCTCTGGGTTAGGGGACCTCAATTAAAATATGCAAATGAATAAAATGAATAAATTTACATAGACTTACCTCCAGTCTTGAGGGCCCCCCACGAGCTTTGGCTCGGCGGCTGGCAATCCCACTCCTTTAATTCCCCGCCCAGGGAAAGGCGGCATGACACTGGTGGGGAGTGGGGGGAGGAGGTACGATTTTCAGTACAGTGGGTGGGGGCGAAGGAGTCAAGTGCACGTAATGGGTGTCGGGGATAGTGGGAAAGGTTGAACTTCAAACCCTGTGCAGTTTGCGGGGGGCGGGGTTAGTAGGTCAGATGTAAAAGGTAAGTGTTTTTGTGGGGGGAAGGGCAAATAGTTATTGTAATTGTTACTGGGGGTGGGAAAGGGGCATAAATTTGGGGGTAGGTGTTTAAAAATTTAAATTAGGTGGCAGGGCTGACTGCCCTTTAAAAATGGCGCCAGTGCCTGTCCACAGGCAACTGACGACATTGCCGGGGATGAACAGCCCAACCCCTCCCTGAGATTGCGGGGGCGGGCGGCAATCGCCCCAGCTATTTAATTGAGCCGCCGTGCTTGAGATTGTGGCGACGCTTTGGCGTGCGGCCCATTTTATGATCGATAGCAGGCTCTTAAAAATCCAGCCCCCTGGGTCTGTCAGATGACCAAAGTTTCTCTCACATTGTGTTTACATAAATGATGTTTGATGGTGTGGCCATTGTTAGACAATGGGTTTGGATGCTGCTCATCCAAGAGAGAAATCAATAGATTTCTAGATACTGATGACACCGACCATTCCCTGATATGGAGCAAGGTTAGACTCAAACCAAAGAAGCTGCATCACTCCAAGCAGAAGGGCCGCCTACGCATCAATACGAGCAGAATTTCTTATCCACAGCTGTTACATAAGTTTCCAAATTCACTTGAAAAAGCCCTTCAAAACACTCCTACAGGGGATGCAGAGACCAAGTGGGCCATCTATGACTCAGCAATGACCACCTTTGGCAAACGTGTGAAGCAGAATGCAGTCTGGTTTTAATCTCACTTTGAAGAGCTGGAACCTGTTATAGCCGCTAAGCTCATTGCACTGTTGAACTACAAGAAAGCCCCCAGCGAGTTAACATCCGTAGCACTTAAAGCAGCCAGAAGCTCTGCACAAAGAACAGCCAGGTGCTGCACAAATGACTACTGGCAACACCTATGCAGTCATATTCAGCTGGCCTCAGACACCGGAAACATCAGAGGAATGTATGATGGCATTTAGAGAGCTTTTGGGCCAACCATCAAGAAGATTGGCCCCTCAAATCTAAATCAGGGGACACAATCACTGACCAACACAAGCAAATGGACCGCTGGGTGGAACTGTACTCCAGAGAAAATGTTGTCACTGAGACCGCCCTCAATGCAGCCCAGTCTCTGCCAGTCATGGATGAGCTGGACGTACAGCCAACAAAATTGGAACTCAGTGATGCCATTGATTCTCTCGCCAGCAGTAAAGCCCCTGGGAAAGATTGCATTACCCCTGAAATAATCAAGAGTGCCAAGCCTGCTTTACTTTCAGCACTCTACGAACTGCTTTGCCTGTGCTGGGACGAGGGAGCAGTGCTACAGGACATGCGTGATGCCAATATCATCACCCTCTATAAGAACAAGGGTGACCGTGGTGACTGCAACAACTACCACGGAATCTCCCTGCTCAGCATAGTGGGGAAAGTCTTCGCTCGAGTCGCTTTAAACAGGCTCCAGAAGCTGGCTGAGCATGTCTACCCTGAGGCACAGTGTGGCTTTCAAGCAGAGAGATCCACCATTGACATGCTGTTCTCCCTTCGCCAGCTACAGGAGAAATGCCACGAACAACAGATGCCCCTCTACGTTGCTTTCATTGATCTCACCAAAGCCTTTGACCTCGTCAGCAGACTACTAGAAAAGATTGGAAGTCCACCAAAGCTACTAAGTATCATCACCTCATTCCATGACAATATGAAAGGCACAATTCAACATGGTGGCTCCTCATCAGACCCCTTTCCTATCCTGAGTGGCGTGAAACAGGGCTGTGTTCTCGCACCTACACTGTTTGGGATCTTCTTCTCCCTGCTGCTCTCACATGCATTCAAGTCTTCAGAAGAAGGAATCTTCCTCCACACAAGATCAGGTGGCAGATTGTTCAACCTTGCCCGTCTAAGAGCGAAGTCCAAAGTACGGGAAGTCCTCATCAAGGAACTCCTATTTGCTGACGATGCTGCATTGACATCTCACACTGAAGAGTGTCTGCAGAGACTCATTGACAGGTTTGCGGCTGCCTGCAACGTGTTTGGCCTAACCATCAGCCTCAAGAAAATGAACATCATGGTACAGGACGTCAGAAATGCTCTATCCCTCAATAACGGCAACCATGCTCTGGAAGTGGTTCAAGAGTTTACCTACCTAGGCTCAAGTATCACCAGTAACCTGTCTCTAGATGCAGAAATCAACAAGCGCATGGGAAAAGCTTCCACTGCTATGTCCAGACTGGCCAAGAGAGTGTGGGAAAATGGCGCACTGACACGGAACACAGAAGTCTGAGTGTATCAAGCCTGTGTCCTCAGTACCTTGCTCTATGGCAGCGAGGCCTGGACAACATATGTCAGCCAAGAGTGGTGTCTCAATTCATTCCATCTTCGCTGCCTCCGCAGAATCCTTGGTATCAGGTGGCAGGACCGTATCTCCAACACAGAAGTCCTCAAGGTGGCCAACATCCCCAGCTTATACACCCTACTGAGTCAACGGCGCTTGAGATGGCTTGGCCATGTGAGCCGCATGGAAGATGGCAGGATCCCCAAGGACACATTGTACAGCGAGCTTGCCACTGGTATCAGACCTACCGGCTGTCCATGTCTCCGCTTTAAAGACGTCTGCAAACGTGACATGAAGTCCTGTGACACTGATCACAAGTCGTGGGAGTCAGTTGCCAGTGATCGCCAGAGCTGGCGGGCAGCCATAAAGGCAGGGCTATAGTGTGGCGAGTCAAAGAGACTTAGCAGTTGGCAGGAAAAAAGACAGAAGCGCAAGGGGAGAGCCAACTGTGTAACAGCCCCGACAACCAATTTTATCTGCAGCACCTGTGGAAGAGCCTGTCACTCTAGAATTGGCCTTTATAGCCACTCCAGGTGCTGCTTCACAAACCACTGACCACCTCCAGGCGCTTACCCATTGTCTCTCGAGACAAGGAGGCCAAAGAAGAAGAAGAATGACATCCAGGGATACGGGGATAATGCAGGAAAGTGGCTTTGAGGTAAATGATCAGCCATGCATGGCGGAGCAGGCTGGATGGGCTGAATGGCTTA
The DNA here is from genome assembly GCF_036365525.1 of Heterodontus francisci. Lineage (NCBI taxonomy): Eukaryota > Metazoa > Chordata > Chondrichthyes > Heterodontiformes > Heterodontidae > Heterodontus > Heterodontus francisci. The sequence continues at coordinate 54,587,722 of NC_090403.1, forward strand.
CTCCTGTTCTTATGTTCCTATGTCCCCATCTCTATGCCATCTTGATAAAGTTGTCTTTCTTCACACCCTTTATCCCGAGTTTGAGTCCAGAGTGTCCATTTCTGCAAAGTCATTGTTAACCCAACTTGTTGAAGAAGGGTAGCCATTAACATTGAATGAGCAATTTACATTTCTAATGCTTTCTTCAACACTTGACCAGACATGATGATTGGTTCAGGGCTCCTGCAGTTACCATGTGTATTCGCAGTACAGGAGAGATCACCTGACCTCTTACTCCATCTGGTTTTGCAGCAAAAGGTGTCCATTTCCAGTTCAATTCATCAGTTCATTTTATGGTTCATAATTTCTTCTTGCACGAGCATGATTCCTGCTCCTATTTCTTATGTTCTTATGAGGCCAGGTGCTGGACAGACTCAATGAAACAGATCTCCCTGGTCACTAGTCTTAGAAAAAACTGACAGGTTCCCTTCTGAATTGCAGCCAGCTGTGTGAGTCAGGTGTATTAGGAGCTGGCACCAGTAACATGACTCTCGCATAGTAAAAGATTGGCTGCGATTACAGCATTATTCAACCTTGCTTTCTCTTTACCAGCTGGTATCTGATGGCACTTGGTCGAGATTCATCTTGTGACATCATGAAATAGTGTTATATTGTCCATGGGAATATCCTCCTTGTCTCCTGAAGCTTCTGTACGTAGTTTGGACTTTGTGTGAAGTCAATGAAAATAAAAATTGGGGGAATTGTAAACAGGCTGCTGTTTCACACTGTTGCATAAAGTCAAAATTACCTCAACAAACTGTTGTTGAGAGTTATGAGAGAATAGAGGAGTTGGGATTGTTTGCCTGAGAGCAGAGAAGGTTAATCACTGATCTATAAATTTGTAGATTTATGGGATAGGGTAGCAAATGGCTATGTTATTGCTTTTTCAAAGAGCTAGCACAGGCACAATGGGTTGAAAGGCTTCCTATGTTATAAGAGTGTTTGATTCTAACTGGCTCCATGGGTGCTGAGCTGTCACAGTGTGAGTTGGTATTACTTCATGGCTACAATTTTCCTGTTCCCCTTCTGAAGATGCAGGAGTAGGCCATGGCCAAAAGCCTTTGAGCACATGTCCTGGCACTCAGATATGCTATCATATGACAACGTTGGATGTTGTCACCAAGCAGATCACACCCAGTTGACCTTCGTGATGTAAAGTATCAGAAAGCTATTCAGCTGTGGAAAGAATCACAGACTGGCGGGAGACCCCCATGATGACACAATTTATTTTGAACATCTGTGCTTAGATAGGAACATTGCAATAGGAGTAGCCCATTCAGCCCCTCAAGCCCGTTCTGCCATTTCAATCAGGTGTCCTCACCTGAAGACTGCACGTTCCAGCAGTTACAGTATAATTATCAGGAGAGCAGCTCTGGCTAATTCCTCCTTTACTTATCTGGAAAGCATTCAGGCCACTGATAATACTGTATAAACGATTCAGCAGAGGACAGCTAATATGGGGATGGAACCCGGAACTTACCTGTTTTGGTTCAGTACCACATCAGTGTGTATTTACAAAGAGTATCTTCCTTGTGTTCATTTTGAGAGACCTATGATGGCAGACCTTATCTTGAACATCTCTGTGCAATTCATTAGAAAGGGCCATAGCGACAGCCTGTTCTGCCATTCAGCTGGATCATGGCTGATCTGCATCTTAACTCCATTCATGACCCTTAATACCCTGACCTAACAAAAATCTATCGATGCCCATTTTTGAAATTCTTAATTAACACCCAGCCTATACAGCTTTTTGGGAGAGAGAGTTCCAGATTTCCACCACCCTTTATGCTTCCTGACATCAACCTGAACAGCCTAGCTCTACTTTTAAGGTTATGCAGCCTTGTTCTGGACTCCCTCCACCAGAGGAAATAGCTTCCCTCTATCTACTCCTATCAAATTCACCCTTGCTACAGAAAGGAATGTTAATGTAATTAAAAATATATCAAGGCACCAATCTCATATCTGGTCTGGCACTGATTTCATATCGGGCCTGGCCATCTTCAGAGAGGGAAGGTATTTGGGCTTCATAACATGCACAGGGTATGCTACTCTCTTGAGCCTGGTCCTCTGGTTAATGTTACTGCAAAGATTCTGAGGGCATGAAGACATCTAGTAAATCACATTCCAGGGGTTGGACTGGGCTTGGTTCCTTCAGTTGATGTGTTTGGATTGGATTCATGCCATGACACAGTGAACTTCTGTCCAAATATTTACATTTAAATATTATTTGAAGTTTTTTCTATCTGGAGACCCCAATATTTCAAAAAGGAATTTTTCTATTGATTCATGGGATGTGGGTGTCACTGGCTAGGCCAGCATTTATTGCCCACCCCTAATTGCCCTTGAGAAGGTGGTGGTGAACTGCCTTCTTGAACTGCTGCAGTCCATGTAGGGTAGGTACACCCACAGTGCTGTTAGGAAGTGAGTTGCAGGATCTTGACCCAGCAACAGTGAAGGTACGACGATAGAGTTCCAAGTCAGGATGGTGTGTGGCTTGGAGGGGAACTTGCAGGTGGTGGTGTTCCCATGCATCTGTTGCCCTTGTCCTTCTAGGTGGTGGAGGTCGCGGGTTTGGTGCATTGCTGCAGTGTATCTTGTAGATGGTACACACTGCTGTCACTGTGCATCGGTGGTGGAGGGAGTGAATGTTTGTGGATGGGGTGCCAATCAAGCAGGCTGCTTTGTCCTGGATGGTGTTGAGCTTCTTGAGTGTTGTTGGAGCTGCACCCATCCAGGCAAGTGGAGAGTATTCCATCACATGCCTGATTTGTGCCTTGGAGATGGTGGACAGGCTTTGGGGAGTCAGGAGGTGAGTTACTTGCCACAGAATTCCCAGCCTCTGACCTATTCTTGTAGCCACGGTATTTATATGGCTACTCCAGTTCAGTTTCTGGTCAATGGTAACCCCCAGGATGTTGATCATGGGGGATTCAGCGACCATAATGCCATTGAATGTCAAGGGAGATGGTTAGATTCTCTCTCGTTTGAGATAGTCATTGCTTGGCACTTATGTGGCGCAAATGTTACTTGCCACTTATCAGCCCAAGCCTGGATATTGTCCAGGTCTTGCTGAATTTCTACATGGACTGCTTCAGTGTCTGAGGAGTCGCAAATGGTGCTGAACATTGTGCAATCATCAGTGAACATCCCACTGCTGACCTTATGATTGAAGGAAGGTCATTGATGAAGCAGCTGAATATGGTTAGGCCTAGGACACTACCCTGAGGAATTCCTGCAGTGATATCCTGGAAATGAGATGATTGACCTCCAACAACCACACCCATCTTCCTTTGCGTTAGGTACGACTCCAACCAGCAGTGAGATTTCCTCCGATTCCCATTGACTCCAGTTTTGCTAGGGCTCCTTGATGCCATACTCTGTCAAATGCTGCCTTGATGTCAAGGGCAGTCGATCTCACCTCACCTCTTGAGTTCAACTCTTTTGTCCATGATTGAACCAAGGCTGTAATGAGACCAGGAGCTGAGTGGCCCTGGCGGAACCCAAACTGAGTGTTACTGAGCAGGTTATTGCTAAGCAAGTGCTGCTTGATAACACTGTTGACGACACCTTCCATCACTTTAATGATGATCGAGAGTAGACTGATGGGGCAGTAATTGGCCGGGTTGGACTTGTCCTGCTTTTTGTGTACAAGAGATACCTGGGCAATTTTCCACATTGCCGGGTACATGCCAGTGTTGTAGCTGTACTGCAACAGTACTGTACTGCAGCAAGCTCTGGAGCACAGGTCTTCAGTACTATTGTCAGAATGTTGTCAGGGCCCATAGCCTTTGCAGTATCTAGTGTCTTCAGTTGCTTCTTGATATCATGCGGAGTGAATCGAATTGGCTGAAGACTGGCATCTGTGATGCTGGGGTCCTCAGGTGGAGGCCAAGATGGATCATCCACTTGGCACTTCTGGCTGAAAATTGTTGCAAATGCTTCAGCCTTATCTCTTGCACTGATGTGCTGGGCTCCCCCATCATTGAGGATGGGGATATTTGTGGAGCCACCTCCTCCAGTTATTTGTTTAATTGTCCACCACCATTCACGACTGGATGTGGCAGGATTGCAGAGCTTAGATCTGATCTGTTGATCGTGGGATCGCTTAGCTCTGTCTATTGCATGCTGCTTCCGCTGTTTGGATGAATGGGCATAGCTGAGCACAATCAGGCTGTGTATCTGACACACCAGTCTGAAGATTCCAGGGCAACATTTACTGGGCCTAAATTATCCAAAGGATTATCGTCCAGCACATCCATTCTTGCACTGCATCCCAATCATCCCTGTCCTCACTGATCGCCATTGATTCCCCTTACCCCAACACAATGGGCTGGATTTTATCAGCCTTTTGGAGACAGGCTGGGAGTGGTGAGGGCTGGTAATATGGCAGTGGAAGGTGTCGGAAGGACAGGCCAATGTCTTCCTGCTGCCATGGCATATTACCAGCGGCAGGAACCTCAGTGGCACAGCTGCCCATTGGGCGGCCAATTGAGGCACTTAAGGGCCCAATTAAGGTCCACCTCCTGCCCCCGTTGGCATTTTAGCAGCATTGGGAGGGGTCGCCGCTGCATGGGGAGACTGCCAGATAAACCCTGGCAGCCTCCCAGTGGGTGCCTGAGATGTGGGGGGAGGGCCCTCCTTAACCATGGCCCATGGAGGCCCCCCCCCCACCCCCCACCCCCGGCGGCAATGGCCACCCCTGTAGCTACAGCACCGACGATGGAATATGCCACCTCCCTTGGTCACTGGGGCCTGCCTGCCTGGCCCCAGCTTGCTGATAAAGCTTACGTGGTCTACAGGGCACCACGGCCTGGAGACGCCCTCTTCCCTGTCGTGCAGCCTCAGCAGTGGCCACCGTGATTGGGTCAGCAGCTCTGGGAGGCAGGCCACCACACTCAACTAGGCAGCGGTCCCAGCAGCAGCCTGTTAATTGGCCGCTGCTGGTAGAATGCAACTGCAGGGTCCCACCGTCCATCAGTGTGGGGTCGTCTCCCGCTTTCGACCCCGACGGCTGGACTTCTTTGTGTTGGAAGCCCTTTGACTTCAAAATCTCTGTTCTCATTTGCAAGTCCCTCTGTGGACTCACCCCTCCCCACCTTGCCACCTCTCCCCAGTTCTTTGTGCCCTCTGCACATCAGACTCTGGAATACTATGCATCCACCTCCTCTGCTCCACATTCAGCGACAGAGCTTCTAGCCATCTTTTGGCCCCAAACTCTGATCCTGACTCCTACAGTTGACTCCCTCCCCAATGTCAAAACCTACTTCTGGTCACCTCCTCTAACTCTACAGCTAATACTTTGCCAATTAGATCATAGTATCTTGAAGGATATATTGGCCTTGTAGTGAGTGCAGTATAGACTTACCAGGATGATACCTCAACTCCAAGGGTTAAGTTACGAGGAGAGATTATACAAACTCGGGTTGTATTCCCTGGATTGTAGAATATTAAGGGGCAATATGATGGAAGTTTTCAAGCTATTAAGGGAACAGATAGGGTGGATAGAGGGAAACTATTTCCGCTGGTTGGAGAATCGAGGGCCCAGATTTTGCGGTCAGCAATGAGGCAGCGGTGTTCACTGCTGACTTCAGCAAGAACTTCAACTTCTTCCTGTAGCAAGGATCTGTGAGGCCTAGCAGGGAGGTGCATTCCTGGTGAAACCACGCCCGCTAATGACATCACGCACTGAAGACACACCCCTCGAGGTCAGTCTCAACTCAAAGTCAGGTGAGTGTTTTATAATACTTTTAAACAGTTTAAGCACTTTTTAAAAGATTTTATAAACTTTTAAATATTTTTTAAAAACTTAACGAACTTTGACTGCCCAGAACATTTCAGCTTGTCTCTCAGTTTATTTTCTCCTCTGGTTTCTGCAGTTTTACCAACTCGGTTAAATTACATTTATTTTTTGTCTATAAGAGTTTATATAAATATTGATATTTTATATCTTTTCTTATCTGTGAGATTTTTGCATCATTTAATGTTAATCACTTTTATCTCCCATGTCTTTTATCTGAACTTCAGCCTGAGCATCCCTTGCCATTTTCCCAGAGGGTTTAAACTCTCTCCCTTCCTCCTTCTCTTGCTTCTTGTCCCTTTCCCCATGGCGGAGCTGATTGAGCTGCGAGATCTGAGGGTTGGCAAGTGGCGGATGGGGCTCTAAGCCCTGGCAGCAGCAGGTTGGACCTACCACTCCTCGGGCTTGGAGAGGACCAACGCTATGAGGATCAGCCCAGGACCTGGGCAATGAGCGTCCAGAGCTAGGGAAAGGCCGCCAGCTACGAGTGGATGAACTGGCTGTTGCTGCTGTTAGACCAGGAGGTGAGACAGACCAAGAGACTGGAGGATGGACACGACTTCCACATGATCCAACCGCGAGTGGGAATTCCCTATAGTCGTTCCTTTTGGAGGAGATCCAGCACTTCCTGGCCCCGTCCTAATTCCCACGCCCCACTGTTCTTCGTCCATTTAACTCAGAATTGTGTCCAGGCCTTGAGGAAATATAGGACTTGTTCCTGTTTAAATGTTGGAGAGAATCAGGACAAGCGATAATGAAGGCATTGGTTGTAAAGTTATAATTGAGCTATTTGCTTTTTATATAAACTGAAGACTTGACTGTTATGCTAGCATCGTAAAATAATTCAGTTGTGTAAAAAATTTTTGGATATATGCTTAGCAACAACTGGCATTTATATAGTACATCTAAGGTAGTAAAACATTCCAAGGTGCTGCATAAAAGACAAAAAAGAAATTTATGTAGTGCTTTTCACAACCAGTAAACATCTCAAAGCACTTTACAGCCAATGAAGTACTTTTTGAAGTGTAGTCACTGTTGTAATGCATGAACCGTGGTAACCAATTTGCTCACAGCAAACTCCCACAAACAGCAATGTGATAATGACCAGATTATCTGATTTTGTGATGTGGATTGTGGGATAAATATTGGTCAGAACACTGGGCAGAACTCCCCTACCCTTCTTCAAAATAGTGCCATGGGATCTTTGACATCCACCCAAGCAGGAAGACAGGACATCAATTTAAACATCTCATCTGAAAGACAGCATCTCCAACACTGCAGCACTCCCCACACTGGAGTGTCAACCTCGATTTTAGTGCTCAATCCCTGCAGTGGGGCTTGAACCCAGAACCTTGGGAATTACAAAGACAATAGTGCTACTGACTAAGCCACAGCTGACGCCTGATGTAGAAGTGTTATCAAACAAAATTTGACACTGAACCAAAGAAGACATTAGGACAAGTGACCAAATGTTTGGTCAAAGTGGTTGATTTTAAGAAATGTCCTGAAGGAGATAGGAGAAGTGGAGAGCTGGAGAGGTTTAGGGAGCGAATTCCAGAGCTTATGACCTAGTCGGCTGGAGGCACAGCCACCAATGGCAGGGAAATAAAAGTCTGGAAATATATTAACCATTAAAAAAAAGTTCCAGTAAAGTTAAAGTCCAGATAATTATTTAGAAACAACTAAAACTTAAAACAGTAAAATGAAATTCAAAAAGAATAGGAAGCCAGAGAATCCAGTAGTTTCAATTGGTCAATGTGCCCCCTGGTTCAAGATAGGAAAAATCAGCTAGGGTCTCTGCTCCTTATGCAGTAACCCATGCTGAAATTTGCCCCTGTATAGACTTCAGAAGCCATTCAATTATAATGCTTCTCCCTGAGGAAAATAGCCCACAAAGGTTCAGTGCCAATGTTAACACCTAAGAGTGACCAAGGCAGTGGAACAGCATCCCAGTGGGAATCAGACCTTTCAGCACAGCAGGGAAGAAGGTTAGAAAACAGAAACAAAAAGAAAAATTACTAATTTCAAAAATACTGTAAACTATCAAGGCAACACTTGATATAAGGTTTGAACAAATACAGGCAGTACTAAAGGTTATGTTCCAATACTCCTTTAATTAAAGAAAACTTTTATTTGAACTCAGACTTATTTCTCATACTTTTGCACCCAAACCTAAAATGCTGCTGCTTGTGCATTCCTGGAATGGTGGAGTTGCTAAACGCAACAGAGAAATCCTTTCGGAACAGGCCAATGACTATAATGACCAGCTCTAACACAAGGCATGTAAAAATCTGTGCAACTTGTGGGCAATTGGCCCAAACTCACACAGTACTGGTCCCTGCTGCTTTAAAGAGCAGACTGGCGGGACCACCATTGGAGACTTCTTTGGAGTGGATTCCTGACCACAGCAACTTCCTGTTGCTGGCCTAAGTCTGCATATGTACGGCTGCCGGCAGTTGCGGCTCCCTTTCAACCCTCAATAGCGCCGAACGTCTCAGCATTCATCACTATTAGGGTTGCAAAATCCAGGCTTAGGACTGGGGGGCAGAGTCTAAACATTAGAGCCAGAACTTTCAGGAGTGAAATTAGGAAACAGTTTTACGCACATAGGGTGGTAGAAGTTTGGAACACTCTTCCGCAAATGGCAGGTGATGCGAGATTAATTGTTTATTTTAAATCTGAGATTGATAAATTTTTGTTAGCCAAAGGTGTTAAGGGATATAGGGCAAAGATATGGCGTTCGGTCGCAGATCAGCCATGATCTGACGGAATGGCGGAACAGGCTTGAGGGGTTAAATGGCCTCCTCCTGTTCCAATGCTAACTCCATCTGCCTGCCTTGGTTCCGTAGCCCTTAGTACCCTCACATTACAAATATGTCGGTTTTGAAATATCCAATTGTCCCCCCTCCCAGTCTCAACAGCTTTTTAGGGGAGAGCGTTCCAGATTTCCATTACCTTTTGTTTGGTAAAGTGTTTCCCGACATCACCCTACTTTTTTTTTGTTGCTCAAATTCTCTTCTCCCCCACGCACGCCCCCCCACACCCCCAACTTATGAAAACTTTTATAATAGGGCCCAGTAGCTTTTTATCACTATGTTCCTACAAAGCAAATAATCCAGGTGACAGGAACCAATAGGTTTCACAGGCCTAAAGGGGATTAACAGTAAACTCATTTAATGAACTATTTAGTTTGTCTTGTGCTCTACTCCTCATTAAAACAATCTGGTCAATACCACATCCAATACTGTCAGCTGATGGCTCCTCGGCTGCAGTGTGGTGGAACAGTCAGTACGCGACTGTGGCAGGTCTGTCACAAAATGTTGCCCAAAGACTGGGAGAAATTGACAGCACAAAGCCTAAATCAGACAGATCAATAATTTGTGAATATGGACCTGAAAATAAATAAATACACGAGTTAGCTGGCTGTCTCTATGGATCAGATGATGGTGGTTGCTGGGGGAGTTGTACTGGAGTGGGTGGTGTGGGAAACATCACTGAACCTTAAAGGTAGACAAGCCTAGATTTATCGATATTCTTGTGGTTTGTGGCAGTTGTGCTAAATTATTTATTTTTCTCCCAGTACCATTACTGGCACTAATGGATTTCCTCCTCCTTAGAATTCTAGGTTCGTACAACACAGAAGGAGGCCACTTGGCCCATCGTGCTTGCCCCAACTCTTTGGAAGAGCGATCCAATTAGTCCCACATGCTTGCTCTTTCCACATAGCTCTGTAAACTTTTCCCCTTCAAGTATTTATCCAATTCCCTTTTGAAAGTTACTATTATATCTGCTTCCACCATCGTTTCAGGGAGCACATTCTAGGTCATAGCAAAACGATGCATAAAAAGAATTCTCTGCATGTCCTTAAATCTATGTCCTTTGGTTACTGACCCTCCTGCCAGTGGAAATAGTTTCTCCCTATCTACTCTGTTAAAACCCTTCCTAATTTTGAATACCTCTGTAAAGACTTGCATTTATATTGCGCCTTTCGTGACTTCAGGATGTCTCAAAGCACTTTACAGCCAGTGAAGTAGTTTGGAAGTGTGGTCACTGTTGTAATGTAGGAAACACAGCAGGTAATTTGCACACAGAAAGCTCCCACATGCAGCAATGTGATAATGACCAGATAATCTGTTGTTTATCATGACGTTGGTTCAGGGATAAATATTGGCCAGAACACTGGGGCGAACTCTCTTCTCTTCATTGAAGTAGTACAATGGGATATTTTACATCCACCTTCAAGAGCAGACAAAGCCTTGGTTTAATGTCTCATCCAAAGGATTGCATTCCCTCAGTACTGCATGGAGCATCAGCCGAGAGATTGTGTTCAAGTCTCTGGAGGGGCAGTTAAAACCACAATCGTCTGATTCTTATTAAATCTTCCCCTAAACTTCTCTGTTCTAAGGAGAACAGCAGAAGCTTTTCCAGTCTCTCCACATAACTTAAGTCTCTCATCCCAGGTATCATTCTAGTAAATCTCCTTTGCACCCTTTCCAACAACTTGACATCCTTCCAAAAATGCATTGCCCAGAATTGGACACAGTAGTCCAGCTGAGGCCTAACCAGTGATTTATACAGGTTCAGCAAAAGCTTCCTTGCTTTAGTACTTTGTTGTAACATCCTGACTTTTTTGGAAAAAGAGGATGATGAATAGAAGGATGCCAAGTAGGTCAGACAGCACGAAAGATGTTGCCGTCCCACATGTTGTTTCCTACACAGTCACATCTGCATTAAAAGGTGACCATAGCTCACCTTGGTAGACAATTAGTGCAGCTGAAGATGGAACTGGGATATCAGGCTCAATGATAGTACTAAGGCGTGTAAATACCTGACTAATCAAACTGCTAGCAGCTTTTTTGGAACCCCCCTCAATCATGGCATGTAAAATGGTTCTATAATTCCTGGAATTTAGATGAATGAGATGTGATCTCATTGAAATGTATAAAATTCTTAGAGGGTTTGACAGGGTAGATGCTGTAAAGCTGTTTCCCCTGGATGGAGAATCTAGAACTAGGGGTCATGGACTCAGGCGAAGGGGTTGGCCATTTAGGATGGAATGAGGAGAAATTTCTTCACTCTGAGGGTTGTGAATTTTGGAATTCTCTATGACAGAAAACTGTGGATGTTCAGTTTTTGAGTATATTCAGGACAAAAATCTTATGTCCGGCTTTCAATAAATAGCACTGCATGTAAGAAGATATACCAGGGTAACAACCAACATACACCCACCATATATCATCTGTTATGGACAGCTGGGAGATGATCGGGATGGTTTCCCCATATTTACCTCCTGACTTACCGGAAACAGCATTTTGTTAAAAAATGTGTTTTATCCCCTGAGCGTTTTAGTGGTCAACAAACAGACCAATGACAAGTTTTCTCGTAACTTTAAAAGAAAGATGAATGTCTGTTATACAACACCCCGAAAATGTACACAACTTCATCCACTCATACAGAATTACACATATACAAGAAAAGATAGAGATTAAAAGATAACATGCATTTAGGCCAAATGGTTTAAAAGTATCCTCTGTTTAACTTGCGTTTCCCTGGGGTGAAGTCTTGGAATGGTGCAGGCCTGTATTCTTATCCCTTGTTCACTGAAGAAAGACTTGGGAGGTACAGGAAGATGGATATGCTGCTGCAGACTTCTTTTGTTGTATTCCAGCCAAACGTCACTGGCAAAGTCCTGGTATGATTTCTCAGGTAAAGAGTTCAAGGCCGAACTCCAGTCGCTGCCTACATGTAGTTCAAATCATAGGCAGGGTCCCTTCTCTTTGATGACATAGATGGATCCCGCTCTCTTCTGCCCAGCATGTACCTTGATTAAGCTCGTTATCAGAAACCTGGTTTCTGTCATGTGACCTGAGCTTCTCTCTCTGTTCTAATAAATACGAACATATGAATTAGGAGCAGGAGTAAGCCACTCGGCCCTTCGAGCCTGCTCCGCCATTCAATACGTTCATGGCTGAACTGATTATTCCACATTTCCACGTACCCCCGATAACCTTCCACCTCCTTGCTTATCAAGAATCTATCTACCGCTGCCTTAAAAATATTCAAAGGCTCTGCTTCCATCGCCTTTTGAGGAGGAGAATTCCAAAGATTCACGAAAAAATTTCTCCTCATCTCTGTCTTAAATGTGCGACCCCTTATTTTTAAACAGTGACCCCTCATTCTAGATTTTCCCACAACAGAAAATATCCTTTTCACATCCACCCTGTCAAGACCCCTCAGGACCTTATATGTTTCAATCAAGTTGCCTCTTACTCTTCTAAGTTCCAGCGGTTACAAGCCTAACCTGTCCAATCTTTCCTCGTAAGACAGCCCGCCCATTCCAGGTATTAGTCTAGTAAACCTTCTCTGTACTGCCTCCAATGCATTTACATCCTTCCTTAAATAAGGGCTCCAGTACTATACACAGTACTCCAGACATGGTCTCACCAATGCCCTGTATACTGAAGCATAACCTCCCTACATTTGTATTCAATTCCCCTTGCAATAAACGATAACATTCTATTAGCTTTCCTAATTAAGTGCTGTACCTGCGATTCATGCACTAGGACACCCAGATCCCTCTGCATCTCAGAGCTCTGCAATCTCTCACCATTTAGATAATATGCTGCTTTTTTATTATTCCTGCCAAAGTGGACAATTTCACACTTCCACACATTATACTACATTTGCCAGGTCTTTGCCTACTCACTTAACCTATCTATATCCCTTTGTAGCCCCCTTATGTCCTCTTAACTGTTACTTTCCTACCTATCTTTGTGTCATCAGCAAATTTAGCAACCATACCTTCGGTCCCTTCATCTAAGTCATTTATATAAATTGTAAAAAGTTGAGGCCTCAGCACAGATCCCTGTGGCACACACTCATTACATCTTGCCAACTAGGAAATGACCCATTTATGCCTACTCTCTGTTTCCTGTTAGCTAGCCAATCTTCTAACCATGTCAATATGTTACTCACAACACCATAAGCTTTTTTAGTGGTATCTGCTGGTGAGGCCATTGTTAGACAATGGGGTCTGGGTGTCACTCATCTTCATTCCATCTTGATAAAGTAGAGTTTTTTCACACCCATTCTCTTGAGTTTGAATTTGGAGTCACCAAGTCTGCAAAGCCATTGTTAACCCTATTCATCGGAAAGAAGTAGCCATTAACACAGAAAGGGACTTTTACATTTTAATGACTTCTCCAAGGCTTGTCCAGACATGAAAATTGGCTCAGGGTTCTTCAGTTTCTATGTACATTAGCAGGACAGGATAAGGTCACCTGACCTCTTGACTCCTTTTTTTTGTAGGGAAAGTGTCTGATTTGGGATTGTTTCATAAGTTCATTATACAGTTCATGATTTCTCCTTGTGTGAGCGTGACACAACCATCTTTCAGACCTATGCAAAGACCATGAGGAACTGTCTTTTCAGGGCCTGGCTCAGCAGAATGCCAGACCTGTGCCATCAGCTACAAAAGAAAAATCAAAAACCATCCTAATTCAATAGGAAGCCATATTTGTCCCTCAAGTTACAAGGACACATGATAAGGACAAATTAGCTAATAGATCACATGCAAACACAAATCAGACTCAAGCAGAAATACTTCCAAATGCTTAAAGAAAATAATTCTTAGAAGAATAGAGATAAGCATTGCTGTTAAGTAAATGCAACAAAAGTTCAGAACAGCCAAAGGACATTGAAGAAGAAGAATGGTGACTAACCGTGAAAATAACAGCAAGGTTTTTTTAAAGCTGTGTTAGGAGCCAGAGGCTGATTAAAGACAGTATAGGATCCTTGAAGGATTCCTCAAGGCAGCTTCTAGTAAATTCCTAGGTTACAGCAGTTTTGAAATTGCTACTTTGCATCAGTCTTCAGTGTACAAGATGATGTTGAGTTACCATTAGTACATGATAGGGTTGAAGGTACAGTTGAAAGTGCCAAAGTGGATACAGATATAGTCCTGGCCTCTAAACAGATTGGCTACTAGTCCTTCAACCTGAGCATCCTCAAAGAGATGGGGGGTGTGGTCTGCAAGACCATTTCTCATATATTTTGCAGCTCGCATGAGCTGGAGGGTGGGACATGTGATGCCAGTATTCACAAAGGGCAGTGAGTCAGAACTAGGGAATTACAGTCCCATTCACTTGACTTCATTTTTAGGCAAGATACTGGAAGGGATCATTTGAGATATTTTGTACAACTGGCTGGACAGAGAGCGCGTAATTAGAGACTCTCAAATGTTTTCTGGAAGTGAAGGTGATGTCTCAACAGTCTGGTTTTGAGGAAGTTATTAGGTTGGTGAACGTAGGTAGCCCAGTTGATATTGTATTCATGGATTTGCAAAGATCCTTTAACAAGATGACACATAATCGTCTGGATTTGATAAGGAATTGGTATCATTCTCATAGGCCGATAGTTGTTATTAATGGCAGTGCTTCTGTTTCAGAGATGGGTACTAACGGAGTCCTGCAGTGTTAGGGCCATTGCTATCCACCATCTTTAATAAGGATCTGTATGAAAAGGGCATGAGAACTGCCCACAGGTTCATGAACCATACAAAGATTTGTGTCGCTTTTGTGATCTTATATATGAAAAATACATTACACCACATCCAGATATGACAGAGGAATGAACCATTTCTGGCAGATTCTGTTTATTATAGATAATTGTAGTGCTATGCACATGGGTAGAGTCAACACCCATCATGTCTACATCATGAAGGGCTATGGATTTAAGTAGGAGAAAGACCTACGTGTTATCATACATGAATCTCTGAAGTTTCATGACTGGTGTTACCAGTGCTGCAAAAAGAAATATTGCTAGGATATACTGCCAGGATGATTAAATAAAAAACAAGACTTACTACACTGTCCTTGTTCAAGACTGGTTAGGTTTCAGACAGCAGACGCTGGCAATGGCTCTACTGTTACCATTTACACCTCCTCTGGACCCATCTTTTGTTTCTTTTTTTCCCATCATTATCTCCTTTATCCCTGTACCATTATCCCTTTTGCCATTTAATCACTCCTTCCCTCCACCCTTCCACGGACATTCCTTATTGTCCTTCCCCACCCCCGCCCTTTTTCATGGCCCTGTACTTGCTTATAAACTGTTAAATTTCTTCTTCCAGTTCTGACAGAAAGTCCTCAACCTGAAACATGAACTCACTTGTTCTCTCCACAAATGCTGCCAGACCTACTGAGTGTTTCCCAGCATTTTCTGTTTTTATTTCAGATTTGCAGCATCTGCAATATTTTGGCTTTTGTCCTGGTCAGGTCTCATTTACAATATTGTGTCCAGTTTTAGTTCCCGCACGATGGCTCTGGAAAAGATTTAGAGGAGGGCCATTAGACTGATATCTAACTTAAAAGTTCCTTAGTTAGCACAATAGGTTTACAGAGCTGGAGTTATTTACTTTAGCTGTTCCTCAGTTGGTAGAGGTCTGCTCTCTGAATCAGACAGTTGTGGTTTCATGCCCCATTCTAGAGAAATGAGCAGAAAAATCGAGGCTTACACTCCAGTACCATACTGAGGGAGGGCTATACTGTTGCAGGTGTTGTCTTTTGGATGAAATGTTAAACCAAGGCCCTGCCTGCTCCCTCAGGTGGATGTAAAAGATCCTACGGCACTATGCAAAGATGAGCAGGAGAGCTCTTCCTAGTGTCCTGGCCAACATTTATCCCTCAATCACAGAATTGTTACCCAGTACCACTCCCCCGCCTTCTCCCCATAGCCCTGCACATTCTTCCTTTCCAGATAACAATCCAATTCCCTCTTGAATGCCTCAATTGAATCTGCCTCCACCACACTTTCAGGTAGTGCATTCCAGATCCTAACCACTCGCTGTGAAAAGGTTTTTCCTCATGTCGCCATTGCTTCTTTTGCCAATTACCTTAAATCTGTGCCCTCTTGTTCTTGATCCTTCCACTAATGGAAACAGTTATCCCCCCATCTGCCCTGTCCAGACCCCTCATGATTTTGAACACCTCTATCAATTCTCCTCTCAACCTTCTCTCCTCCAAAGAAAACAGTCCCAACTTCTCCAATCTATCCACGTAACTGAAGTTCCTCATCCCTCGTGAACCTTTTCTGTATTCCCTCCAGTGCTTTCACATCTTTCCTAAAGTGTGTTGCCCAGAACTGGACATAATACTCCAGTTCAGGCTGAACCAATGTTTTATACAAGTTCTATACAACATCACAAAACAGATTATCTGGTCGTTATCACATTGTTATTTGTGGGAGCTTGCTGTATGCAAATTGGCTGCCATGTTTCCTACATTACAACAGTGGCTACACTTCAAAAATACTGCATTGGCTGTAAAGTGCTTTGGGATGTCCTAAGGATTATGAAAGGTGCTATATAAATGGAAAGTTTAAAAAAAGCATTGACTTCAGGGAGATTTGGTTGAAGTCCTGAAAATAATAGAAGAATTAGATTCAGTCCATATTTTGTAATTTGAATCAGATAGGTTAGGCTGAATGATGGGACATTAGTATAAGTTATATAAGTTTGATATTAGGTTAGATATCAGGAGGTTTCTCTTTCCACAGAGAGTTGTCACTCTATGGAAACATTACCCAGCTCAAGCAGTGACTTCAGCTTTACTGCAAACATTCAAAAGGGAGCCGGACAAGTTCCTGACTGTGGCTGACATCAGAAGGTAGGTGGGATATTGGGGGATATGTCTCTTAGTCATTATGATCTCCTGGAACTTGGCTAATTATCTTTGGTGGGTCAGAGAGAAATTTCACCCCTTGAATATAATCGAGGGTAGCCAGAAAGCAGGGGTCATGTTCTAATAATAAAAACAAGCTGAGTATTTCCAGCATTTCTTGTTTTTATTTCAGATTTCCAGCATCTGCAGTATTTTGCTTTTATTACACTCATGTTCCAATACTTGGGTCTTCTTTCCCTTCATTATTGCCCGTCCCTTGTTAGTCTCTGAGCCATCAAAGGCTGATATTGGGTTGAGAATCTCCAAAGACTTTCAGAACTTCTGTCACCCTCTTTACTTCATTCTCCTTCTTTAAGATGTTCCTTAAAGCCAACACCTTTAGCTGAGTTTATGGTTGCCAGCCCTGATATTTACTTACATGGCTGAATGTCAAATTATGTTTGATTATGGCTCCTGTAAAGCGCCTTATGATGTTTTACTACATTAAATGAACTATATAAATGCAAGTTGTTGTCACTGTGACACTGTGCAGTAACTGTTCCTTATCTCTCTAAATTTCATTTAGATGTGGTTTTTTACTCCCACCACTGGTGTGCGCCCTACACACGTCTGCATCTGCATGTGTAACTAAGCTCAGAAGTCGGCCACGAAGAATTGGGATGTAAATCTTTGCGTCTGTCTGAAACCTGCCAACATCCATTCTGCCCTAAAATGCCAATATAGCAAAATCTGGACTTTTAGTTCTAGGCTCACCCTTGAGGAACAGTCACTGGGTACAGTACTGGAGGGCTGCAGCCACCTGTGAAAGCTTTGCACGAGTAAACTAAGCACCCTCCAGGAAAGGAGGGGGAGAAGGCCAGTTAGAGAGGAAGAACATGTTGGTGCAGATTTCAGCATCAGTCTGAGAGATCACGCAATGCATACTCAATTAGTCCAGCTGGACATGTTTAAACAAAGGACTGGAGGCCTGGCTGCCCTTTTGGAACTTTGCTGAATAGTTTTCCACCCATATTTAGACAATATTATAACAGGATCATAAAACAAGTGTTAAATATTGAAAAATCATAGTATCATAACTCTTGTTAAACATCAACTAATAGTTTACAACAAAGTAAAGGTCTCCCCAAACGTGACCTGCCTGCTTAATTATCCGGTCCTGTGAACTTCCAATATCAACACAGCTTTAGTAACTACAGTCAAAATTAATCACTCAATATCTAATGTCAACACCAGGGCACACTACAACATAAACGCTGATCAACGTTTGCCCGTTTTAAAACTCCTGGATGGGTAAACATGCTGATTTATATAATCGAGGTGTCATTCCAATGTCGGCCTGTGTTATGTGTGAGGTTTAACACTACACTCCTTTTTCAATACTTATCTTCAGTTCATCAAATTAAGTCCCAGGGCACTCGAACGCCTGATAACTGAGGTTATCTTGTTTTCTGTACCTTTGGCTTTGGGAGCCTTGCACATTAAGACCTTTGAAAGAAACATGATTACATAAGAAGCAAATATGGATGAGGACAGACAGTTTTTGCTGTAATTTTATAACTAGGGTTCCTCCCTTTCTTTCTCCAGATTCTTTACCCTGTGTTTGTCCAAATTGCAAAGGAGATGGAGTATAAAAGTAGGGAAGTCTTGCTACAACTGTACAGGACTTTGGTGAGACTGCACCTGGATTACTGTGTACAGTTTTGGTCTTCTTATTTAAGGAGGGATAGACTTGCATTGGAAGCAGTTCAGAAAAGGATCACTAGGATGATTCCTGGAATGAAGTGGTTGTCTTACAAGGAATGGTTGAGCAGGTTGGGCCTATACTCAGAGTTTAGGAGAATGAGAGGTTATCGTATTGAGACATATAAGATTCTAAGTGGGATTGACAGGATAGATGCTGAGAGGATGTTTCCCCTCGTGGGGGTATCTAGAACTAGGAGGCACAGTTTCAAAATAAGGGATCCTCCCTGTTAAGACAGAGATGAGGAGAGATTTCTTCTCTTAGAGGGTCGTTGATCTTTGGAATTCTCTTCCCCAGAGAGGAAGGCTGGATCATTGAATATAATCAAGGTGGTTAGACAGATTTTTGATCTACAAGGGAGTAGAGGGTTATTGGGTGGCAGGCAGGAAAGTGGAGTTAAGGTCACAATCAGATCAGCCATGATCTTATTGAATGGTGGAGCAGGCTCGGGGAACCGAATGGCCTACTCCAGCTCCTAATTCTTATGTTCTGTCCAGCCCATTAACTAATGGCTGGGATGCAGTTTCATAAACATTTCCAGTACATCATCCAATAGTCAGGCCTTACAGTTGATCCTAGGCTGTAAGCATCATCGGAACAGGAGGAGGCCATTCAATCCCATGAGCTTATTCTGCCATTCAGTTAGACCATGGCTGATCTTTATCTCAACTCCATCTATCTGCCTTGGTTCCATAACCCTTAGTACCCTTACCCAACAAAAATCTCAATCTCAGTTTTGACATTTCCAACTGACCCTCTGCTTCAACAGCTTTTTAAGTGGTTGGCTGGGGGGATGAGAGGGGGAAGGGGAGAAATTCCAAATTTTCATTACTCTTTGTATGAAGAAGTGCTCCCTGACATCACTCCTGAACCCCTCCCTTATCTGAGGTCCCCATACCTAACAGTAGCACTCCAATCACCATCCTGGCTGACATCAGTTAACATGCCACACACTGAGAATTGAACCTGGGACTTTCAACAACAACAAATTGCCTTTATATAGCACTTTTCACCTAGTAAAGCATCCTAAGGTGCTTCACAGGAGTGTTATCAAACACAATTTGACACTGAGCCACATAAGGAGATATTAAAATAGGTGATCAAAACCTTGGTCAAAGTGGTAGGCTTTAAAGGAGGAAATGGAGGTGGGGAGGTATAGGGAGGGAATTCCAGAGCTTAAAGCCTGGGCAGCTGAAGGCACTGCCACCAATGGTGGAGTGAATGAAACTGATGGTGCAGAAAAGGCCAGAATTGGAGGAATGCAGAGGTCTCAGAGGGTTGTAGGGCTAGAGGAGGTATATAGCTCAGTATCACATTAGACAGGGCATTTACTCACTGTGATAACCAGAGACCTCATTTCAATACACAGGGTAGCCAACTTTGGAATCAGCAATACATGAAAGAAGCATCACATCCAGACAATGCGGAAGATTTTCAGACAAGGTGCAATGTGAAAACAGAAAACATGTTGGTTCAGTCTCACACTTGGTGGTTTAGACAGTCCCAATGTTTCAATATCAGGATGCAGGTGTCAGGTGAAAATCCACTTCAAAGCTACATAACCATAATAATCGTTCTTGAATCGCTCACATTTAAACATTATTATTTCAAAAAACTGATAGATTCCTTCACCCACCCACAATATATTTCATGATCAAATCACAACTCCTCTTGCATTTCCTTACAGAGAAAGAATGCAGGTTTAAAAAAGATATTATAACGCAGGCCCCCACCTACCAAGAATGAGGCATATTAATTTTGTTATATGAAAATTGATTTTAAACTTGCTGGGAAGAAGAGAAGGCCTGTTACAAGGGCTGCCAGACACTGAGCTGAAAAGTATTTGCATACTAACAGACAGTGCTTGTGGAGACAAAAGGACCATTCCCTGACACATTTAACCTACAATGGATTTTTTTCACCAGACATTGAAGGTGGAAGGAAGAGCATTCCAGAGGCTGCTAAGGTGATACAACCCACAAAAGCCAGGACGAAACCAGCTGGTCACATGACTAACTGGCTGAACTAGCCACAGAGTTTTTGAACCGAGAAAGACTGTTTGCTCCTGGAGTGAGAAAACCTCTCCCGTCTGCTCCCATCTCTTTCTCACAAGCCTCTGGACCCACTGAGGACACATGAACTTCAAGGAGAAAAGTCTCCTACATCGAACAAGGTTTAAGAAGAATACTGGGCCCCAACGAAAAGCAAGACCTACCTACAATAAGGACTTTATAGCGAGCTCGAAGAACAGTAACAAAAACCATCTTCAGATATTGTCTCAAACTTTTCCACAGTGGCGCAGTGGTTAGCACTGCAGGCTCACAGCTCCAGCGACCCGGGTTCAATACTGGGTACTGCCTGTGTGGAGTTTGCAAGTTCTCCCTGTGTCTGCGTGGGTTTCCTCCGGGTGCTCCGGTTTCCTCCCACATGCCAAAGACTTGCAGGTTGATAGGTAAATTGGCCATTATAAATTGCCCCTAGTATAGGTAGGTGGTAGGGAAATATAGGGACAGGTGGGGATGTGGTAGGAATATGGGATTAGTGTAGGATTAGTATGGATGGGTGGTTGATGGTCGGCGCAGACTCGGTGGGCCGAAGGGCCTGTTTCAGTGCTGTATCTCTAAACTAAAAATTTCTTCTTTCTGTCTCTATCTGCATGTGTGTATCACATATCCGTAGGTGTTAATTGAATTAGAGTTTTTACGTTTAATAAAGTTCAGCCTTTTTCTTTAAACCTAAGAAAACCTGTTTGTGCTGGTTTCTTTGTCTTATAATTGGAAGTTAGTAAACAAGGATTCACGAAGGGGGAGCAAAACAAAATTTTCATAAAATTAAACCCTATGAGAGGGAAATCACGTTTGACAAATTTGTTCGAGTTCTTTGAGGATATAACTAGCAGAGTGGATAAAGGGGAATTAGTATATATGGTGTATTTGGATTTTCAGAAGGCCTTTGATAAGGTGCCACATAAAAGGTTATTGCACAAAATAAGAGCTCAGGATATTGGAATATACTAGCATTGGAGGTAGTTCAGAAAAGGTTCACTAGGCTGATTACTGGGATAAAGGGGTTGTCTTATTAAGAATGACTAAACAGGTTAGGCCTTTATTCATTGGAGTTTAGAAGAATGAGAGGTGATCTTATAGAAACATATAAGATTTTACTCAAGAAGCTCGACACCATCCAGAACAAAGCAGCCCGCTTGATTGGCACCCCATCTACAAACATTCACTCCCTCCACCACCGACGCACAGTGGCAGCAGTGTGTACCATCTACAAGATGCACTGCAGCAATGCACCAAGGCTCCTTAGGCAGCACCTTCCAAACCCGCGACCTCTACCAACTAGAAGGACAAGGGCAGCAAATACATGGGAACACCACCACCTGCAAGTTCCCCTCCAAGTCACACACCATCCTGACTTGGAACAATATCGCCGTTCCTTCACTGTTGCTGGGACAAAATCCTGGAACTCCCTTCCTAGCAGCACTGTGGGTCTACCTACCCCAAATGGACTGCAGCGGTTCAAGAAGGCAGCTCACCACCACCTTCTCAAGGGCAATTAGGGATGGGCAATAAATGCTGGCATAGCCAGTGACGCCTACATCCCATGAATGAATAAAAAAAAAATTTAAGGGGGCTTGACAGGGTAGATGTTGAGAAGACATTTTGACTGGTGGGGGAATCTTGAACTAGGGGACATAGTTACAGAATAAGGGGGGCGCACATTTAAAACTGAGATGTGAAGGAATTTCTTCTCTCAGAGGGTGGTGAATCTCTGGAATTCGCTGCCTCAGAGAGTTGTGGAGGCCAGGTCACTAAATGTATTTGAGTAGGTAGATACATTTTTGAAATCTCGGGGAGTCGAGGGTTAGGCAGAGCAGACCCGAAAGAGGAGTTGAGGCCTGGGACCGATCAGCCATGATCTTATTGAATGGTGGGGCAGGCTTGATGGGCTGAATGGCCTACTCCTGCTCCTATTTCTTATGTTCTTATGTTACCGTAAGACCAGGTGAAGGCTGAGAGGGAACCCTAGACCCCTTTCTCACCTGGTTGTAACAATATATTAAAGGTATGTTTAAAAAGATATATGATTAATGCTTTGGAAATAAAAATTATAGCACTTTCATTTTGATTGGAACATGTTGACATCTCATTTCCCTCCAATTTATTGCACTTGGCATAGTTTCCATTTTTTATTCCCTCTCCAATTTTCCTCCTTTCCTGCTGAGGCAAAGCCTCAATGTTAGAGCTAGGTCGTTCAGAGATGATGCCAAGAAGCACTTCTTCACACAAAAGGTAGTGGAAATCTGGAACTTTCTCCCCCAGAAAGCTGTTGACGCTATAGGTCAATTAAAAATTTCAAACCTGAGATTGATGGATTTCTGTTGGCCAAGGGAATTAAGGGTTACAGAAACAGATGGAGTTAAGATACGTATCAGCCGTGATCTAACGAATGGCGGAATTGGCTGCAGGAGCAAGCTTAATGGCCTCCTCCTGTACATTCCTGTTTCTATGTCCTGTTTCACCCGTCTCCTTTCAAGGATGAAAGATCAAGTGATGTGAGAGGTGCTATATAAATGGAAGTATAATAATGGTAATCGAAATGCCAATCTGTCAACATATTAACAGGTGCTAGCTTTACCGACCTACCATGTGATCAGATCACAGAACAGCGACTTAAAGGTCTGGATGACCTCAAACCCAGATGCCTTTACTCAGGGTACAGTTCCTGCTTGTGCAGTCACCATATCCAATTGCAGATTCTCCTATCTCCGAAACAAGGCAACTCTCGCCACAATGAGGACCATTAACCAAGTGCTTTAAATTTGGTTGCACTAATTCTCTCATAAATCTCCAGGTCTGTCACTAACCAGAAAAAAAAAGATGGGTATCATCAGCAAGGAACGAAAATCAGTTTGCAAAACTAGCAGGGAGTTTAACAGAAAAAAACTGCACGTGCTGGAAACCTGAAATAAAAATGATCAAATATTGGATGGGTCAGCCTGCATCTAAAATAGATAAAGGAGTCTAATTTCCTTTGGTTTTTAATGCAGTTTGCATGCAGAAATAAATGACCAGGTTAATGGTAAAATAGCAGACAATTCTCTAAAGCAGTGCATTACCAGAGGAAACTAAACCAAGATGCTGCAGAGTTGAGTTCTTAGGAATGGTCCATACTGCAATGTTAACCTCATTCTTCTCTATTCAGAAGCTGATTTACCTGTTGTACACTTGCAGCATAATTTTTTTCTTTTTATTTCCATTGAAGCACAATACTTGACATAAAGATTTTTTTGCCTTTTGTTTATGAATGGGAAGAAAAATCCAGTCCCAACTACTTCCTGGTAATCAAAGTTTGATTATGCCTCAATAACTTCAAGTGATTCTATGTTTTTCTGTTGGTGGAAACTGGATATATCAATAAAAGGTGGTACAGGGATGATGATAGCTAATGTCAATAAAAAGTAAAGAGTCTCAAATGGGAAATGAAGCCACCCAGTAGGTATTAATAAAAAAAGGAATGACTGCCCTGGGAGTGATTCCATGGCTGTAATCTCATACCAGGGTTCAGATGACAAGATATGACCCACCCAGCTTTTGCTCTACTGCTTCTTGATGTCATCCAAAGCCATCTGATTGGAGTACTACTGTGTCACCAATGCCTGGTATGGGATATAGAATCATAGAATAGAATCATAGAAATGTGACAGCACAGAAGGAGGTCGACTCTGCGCCAGCTCTCTGCAAAAGCAATCCAGCTAGTCCCACTCCCCTGCCCTTGCCCCGTAACCTGGCACAATCATTTCCCTTCAGATGCTTATCCAATTCTCTTTCGAAAGCCATAATTGAATCTGCCTCTACCAAACTCTTAGGCAGTGCACTCCAGATCCTAATCACTCGCTGCGTAAAAAAATTTTTCTCACGTCGCCTTTGGTTCTTTTGTCAATCACCTTAAATCTGTGCCCTCTCGTTCTTGACCCTTCTGCCAATGGGAACATTTTCTCTCTCCTGAACCCTCATGATTTTCAACCCTTCTATCAAATTGTAGTATCATTAGTGCGTTATCTGGTTCACTGATCATTGATTACATAGAACTTAAGGCACAGATACAGGCCATTCAGCCCAATTAGTCTGTGCTGGTGTTTATACTCAACGTGACTCTCCTCACATTCCATCTACCTCATCCCAGCCTTTCAACATATCTTTCTAATCCCTTTTACTCTCATGTAATTTCCTTTTGACAGCATCTAAGCTCTTTGCCTTTTGTAGTAGCCAGTTGCGCATTCTAACCACTCTCTGAGTAAAGAAATTTCTCCTCATTTCCCTATTGGATTTATTAGTAACTATCTTGTATTTATGTCCCCTAGTTTCGGATTCTCCCATAAGTGGAAACATTCTCTCTACAGCTACCCTGTCTGATCCATTCATAATTTTAAAACCCTCTATCAGATCAACACTCAGTTTTCTCTTTTCTAAAGAAGAAAGCCCCTACCTGTTTATTCTTTCCAACCCATATATAATCTCATTTACTCATTTTGGGTTGGCTGATGGAACTTACTGGATGACAGCCTGGTCCATCTTACTCAACCGAGCAACAAAGTACTGAACCTATGATCATTCATCTTTTCTGAGCACAATCCCTAATTCCTGGGGTACACATTTCTTGCTGGGAAAAAAATAATTGTGAACACAGAGAAATGTTACTAATCACAGGTACTTCGAGCCAGGGAAACACAATTTCTCAGCGAGCAAGGAGCTAAACGTCTTGGCATTCCTGCTCTGTGTACACCATTCTGCTGGGTGTCACATACCCCCACCACACCCCCCCCCCAAACTGGTCCCTCCTTTGTTTGTTGTGTCCGTACTTGTTCCATGTCTACCAATGTCTACCATTGTATGGGAATCTTCCTTACCTGTGTCAACTGGAGCTCAGTGGTTTTTGAGTCCAGGAGGTTGTAGGTTCAAGCCCCACTCCATAAGACTTAAGTACAAAAAACTAGGCTGACACTCCAACACCATACTAAAGGAGGTGCTGCCTTTTGGATGAGACATTAAACCAAGGCCCTGTCTATCCTCTCAGGGAATGTCAAAGATCCCAAGGCACTATTCTGATGAAGAGCAGGGGAGTTCTCTTTTAAAGTTGAGAACCTGAATGAAAATGAGGCTCATTGTCATATTAAAAGTTCCAACCATCCTCCTTGGAGCAGTTTGGTTGCTAGCCCAACGTCTGGCCTCAGTTAAAGCTGGAAATCAGCAGGCTGGAGGTGGATTTGGTTTGGACACAGATTTTTCTGACTTTGATGCCTCCCAACCTAAACCTCCCCATTATTTTTACATTAAAATTCAGCCCCATATGTCTCTGCTTAAATTATAAACTATCTAATTACACGGATTATACAGATATGGTGAGGTATTAAGTAGGAAATTGGAAGAACATGACGACGGTATATATTCAACACAGGAACAGATGATCGGTGTTTCATGTTTCATTATATATCCTGAGTGTTACAATGCAAGGACAGATTGTGAAAGTGTCTACCACATTTAGCTGAACCATATCAATGCAAGACTAACAGGAAGGGGCTGCACGCACCTTTCTGATGCATTCCCAACAGAGTTCTGCATTCCACAGACATCCCGCTGCAGAATTCCTCTATCAGCACACATAGGTGAAGCTCAGGGGAGCAGTAAAAGCAGCACAGATGGCAGTTCTATCAGAGACGTCAAAGTGCTGAATGGCACAACCAATCTTAAATGCATCAGCAAATCCGGAGGGAGGTAAAGCCAGGGACTGAGGACTTCAAATCTGCATACAAACAGAGGGAATCATTATAAAATAACCTCTTCTTCAAAGAGGGGAAGGTATGTCTCAGTACGGACATTCTCTTTCCATGACAGGAGACATTACAGATGTTGGCTTAGAAATTAAATTGCAGTGCGCCTTGTTTTATTGGCCACCTAAGGGTTTAATATGCTGGATGCCACCCACCATATTGGTTTTAGGCTCCTCTATAGAGGTGCAGAATCTGTACAAGCAGTTGCTCCACATAAGAAGTGATTTACCAGAGGCTAAAACAACAGATTTCTGGTGCATTGGGACCAGTTCTGGGGAAGGTGTGACCTGTACAAGCCGGACGGTCTGCACCTGAACAGGACTGGGACAAATATCCTTGCAGGAAGGTTTGCTAGTGTTTTTGGGAATGGTTTAAACTAGCTTGGCAGGGGGATGGGAACCTGAGCGCAGTCTTAAATAGGACAATTTCAGGGCAGGGAACAGGAGGCAGAAAATTAGTGAGTGACTCTGAAATACAGAAGAAGCACAGGTTAAAAAGTGTGCAGCAGAGGAACTTGGCAGTGTTAAAGGGTATTTATTTAAATGCAAGGAGTATAGTAAATAAAGCCAATGAGCTGAGGGCACAGATGGACACACGGCAACACGATATCATTGCTATAACTGAAACTTGGCTTAAGGAGGGGCAAGAATGGCAACTCAACATCCCTGGATATAGAGTTTTCAGGTGGGATAGAGAGGCAGATAAAAAAGGAGGGGGTGTAGCATTATTAGTTAAGGAATCAATAACAGCTTTGAGGAGGGATGATATGCTAAATGAATCTTCAAATGAGGCCATATGCGTGGAGCTCAGAAATAAATAAGGGGCAGCCACACTACTAGGAGTGTACTATAGACCCCCAAATAGTGAGAGGGAGGTAGAAGAACAAATATGTAGACAAATTTCTTCGTGCAAAAACTATAGGGCCATAATAGTTGGGTATTTCAATTACCCTAATATCAACTGAGATGCAAACAGTGTGAAGGGCTCAAAGGGAACAAAATTCCTGAACTGTTTTCAGGAGAACTGTTTTTAGCCAGCATGTAACAAACCCAATGAGAGGGGGCACAATTCTAGATTTAGTCTTCAGTAATGAAGCTGGACAAGTGGAGGAAGTAACAATGGGTGACCATTTTGGATATAGTGACCATAATACAGTAAGTTTTAGCATAATCATGGAAAAGGACAAATATAAAACAGGAGTAAGAGTTCTAACTTGGAAAAAAGTGAATTTTAAGAAGCTGAGAGATGACCTAGTGAAAGTGGACTGGATACAGCTACTTGAAGGAAAATCAGTGGCAAACCCCTGGGAGGCATTCAAAAGCAAGATTCTACAGGCATAGTGTAGACATGTCCCCACAAAGATAATGGGTGGTACTGCCAAATCTAAAGCCCCCTGGTTATCTAGAGGCTTACAGGGCAATGCTGGTACCGGCGCCCAAGGATGTCGCTCACCTCCCGAAGGACGCGGACGAGATTTCCAGGCGTCGATGGTGGGAACTGAGAAAATGGCTTACTACCTGCATTCCCTTTCCCCCCCCTTCCCCTTCCACCCTTCCACCCCCCCTTCCCCTTCCCAGCTCCACTCTCTCAGCTCACCCCCCCGCAACCCCTCCCCCCTCACAACCCCTTCCCAGCACCCCCCGCACCATCTTCCCCCTGCACCCCCTTCCCCTGCAGCCCCCCCTACCCCCTTACAGCCCCCTTCCCAGCTCCCCCTCGCACCCCCTTCCCTCCACCCCTCCCCCTCGCTCCCCCTCCTCCCACCGGCATCATCCTACACCTGTGTAGGGGCCCTAACAACCCCACTGCCTTGTGGGCGTCTCGGGAGAGATCAAGGCTAAGGGAGTAAACCCGAACAGAAAATCCGGAGTGGAACCCCGTAGGCGGTCATGTGTCACCTTTGGTATGTTTCCGGCAGTTCCTGCAGCCATACCGGTGCCAAACGTCGTGCTCTGCACTCCTTTGGACCCCACAAGAAAGGCCAAGAGGGGGGTTTTAATGATTGGGCAACTCTCAACCTCCATACATTCGCCCAGGCATGCGCCATGGAGAGGTCACTCCATAGTTGCCTCACAGCGACTGAAACAACATGGAAGGCAGCAGTTACGGGTTATAAGTCCAGCTCAATTGGCATAGAGATTGGGTGCCACGGGTTGCCTTTGTCGGTGGGAGAGGTCATCGCACCTCACTGGACAGCTACCGCCCGTCTCAAACCGGGCAGCCCCCGGTCAATAAGGTACTGTCCCACCACAGTCCACCTGCTTCAATGGGTGCTTGGAGCTCAGGGTCATTGCCCGAAAAGTGGACTGAAACACCGCACCAAACAACATGAGAAAGGGAAAGAAGGTACCAGCCCTTCGCTTTGCAAGCTGGAACGTCAGAACTATGTGTCCTGGCCTGTCGGAAGACCT
Source organism: Heterodontus francisci (assembly GCF_036365525.1). NCBI lineage: Eukaryota > Metazoa > Chordata > Chondrichthyes > Heterodontiformes > Heterodontidae > Heterodontus > Heterodontus francisci. Next base: position 54,616,226 of record NC_090403.1, read on the forward strand.
TACACAAATCAACGATTCTCGGAAGACCGCTATCATTAACAACGAGCTCAGTAGACTCAATGTCGACATTGCAGCACTTCAGGAGACACGCCTCCCCGCGAGTGGATCTCGAGCAGAGCAAGACTACACCTTCTTCTGGCAGGGCAGGGATCCTGCAGAACCAAGACAGCATGGAGTGGGCTTCGCCATCAGAAACTCCTTGCTCAGCATGATAGAGCCACCCTCAAATGGCTCGGAACGCATACTGTCCATCCGACTGCTCACCACCTCTGGCCCAGTACACCGACTCAGCATCTATGCTCCAACACTCTGCTCCCCACATGAAGCTAAAGACCAGTTCTACAAGGAACTCCATAACATCATTAGCAGCATCCCCAACACCGAACACCTGTTCCTGCTGTGGGACTTTAATGCCAGGGTTGGGGCCGACCATGACTCATGGCCCTCCTGCCTTGGATGCTATGGCGTTGGAAGGATGAATGAGAATGGCAGAGACTGCTTGAGTTGTGTACCTATCATAACCTCTGCATCACCAACTCGTTCTTTCACACTAAACCCTGTCACCAGGTTTCATGGAGGCACCCAAGATCGCTTCGTTGGCACCAGCTAGACCTCATCGTCACAAGGCGAGCCTCCTTAAACAGTGTTCAAATCACACGCAGCTTCCACAGTGCGGACTGCGACACCGACCACTCCCTGGTGTGCAGCAAGGTTAGACTCAGACCAAAGAAGTTGCATCATTCCAAGCAGAAGGGCCACCCGCACATCAACACGAGCAGAATTTATCATCCACAACTGTTACAAAAATTTCTAAATTCACTTGTAACAGCCCTTCAAAACACTCCCACAGGGGATGCTGAGACCAAGTGGGCCCACATCAGAGACGCCATCTATGAGTCAGCTTTGACCACCTACGGCAAACGTGCGAAGAGAAATGCAGACTGGTTTCAAACTCATATTGAAGAGCTGGAACCTGTCATAGCCGCTAAGCGCATTGCACTGTTGAACTACAAGAAAGCCCCCAGCGAGTTAACATCCGTAGCACTTAAAGCAGCCAGAAGCACTGCACAAAGAACAGCCAGGCGCTGCGCAAACGACTACTGGCAACACCTATGCAGTCATATTCAGCTGGCCTCAGACACCGGAAACATCAGAGGAATGTATGATGACATTAAGAGAGCTTTTGGGCCAACCATCAAGAAGATCGCCCCCGTCAAATCTAAATCAGGGGACATAATCACTGACCAACGCAAACAAATGGACCGCTGGGTTGAGAACTACCTAGAACTGTACTCCAGGGAGAATGTTATCACTGAGACCACCCTCAATGCAGCCCAGCCTCTACCAGTCATGGATGAGCTGGACATACAGCCAACAAAATCGGAACTCAGTGATGCCATTGATTCTCTAGCCAGCGGAAAAGCCCCTGGGAAGGACAGCATTACCCCTGAAATAATCAAGAGTGCCAAGCCTGCTATACTCTCAGCACTACATGAACTGCTTTGCCTGTGCTGGGACGAGGGAGCAGTACCTCAGGACATGCGCGATGCCAATATCATCACCCTCTATAAAAACAAAGGTGACCGCGGTGACTGCAACAACTACCGTGGAATCTCCCTGCTCAGCATCGTGGGGAAAGTCTTCACTCGAGTCGCTCTAAACAGGCTCCAGAAGCTGGCCGAGTGCGTCTACCCTGAGGCACAGTGTGGCTTTCGTGCAGAGAGATCGACTGTTGACATGCTGTTCTCCCTTCGTCAGATACAGGAGAAATGCCGCGAACAACAGATGCCCCTCTACATTGCTTTCATTGATCTCACCAAAGCCTTTGGCCTCGTCAGCAGACGTGATCTCTTCAGCCTACTAGAAAAGATTGGCTGTCCACCAAAGCTACTAAGTATCATCACCTCATTCCATGACAATATGAAAGGCACAATTCAACATGGCGGCACCTCATCAGACCCCTTTCCTATCCTGAGTGGCGTGAAACAGGGCTGTGCTCTCGCACCCACACTTTTTGGAATTTTTTTCTCCCTGCTGATTTCACATGCGTTCAAGTCTTCTGAAGAAGGAATTTTCCTCCACACAAGATCAGATGGCAGGTTGTTCAACCTTGCCCGTCGAAGAGCGAAGTCCAAAGTACGGAAAGTCCTCATCAAGGAACTCCTCTTTGCTGACGATGCTGCTTTTACATCTCACACTGAAGAGTGTCTGCAGAGTCTCATCAACAGGTTTGCGGCTGCCTGCAATGAATTTGGCCTAACCATCAGCCTCAAGAAAATGAACATCATGGGGCAGGACGTCAGAAATGCTCCATCCGTCAATATTGGCGACCATGCTCTGGAAGTGGTTCAAGAGTTCACCTACCTAGGCTCAACTATCACCAGTAACCTGTCTCTAGATGCAGAAATCAACAAGCGCATGGGAAAGGCTTCCACTGCTATGTCCAGACTGGCCAAGAGAGTGTGGGAAAATGGCGCACTGACACGGAACACAAAAGTCCGAGTGTATCAAGCCCGTGTCCTCAGTACCTTGCTCTATGGCAGCGAGGCCTGGACAACATATGTCAGCCAAGAGCGACGTCTCAATTCATTCCATCTTCGCTGCCTCCGGAGAATACTTGGCATCAGGTAGCAGGACCGTATCTCCAACACAGACGTCCTCGAGGCGGCCAACACCCCAGCTTATACCCACTACTGAGTCAGTGGCGCTTGAGATGGCTTGGCCATGTGAGCCGCATGGAAGATGGCAGGATCCCCAAAGACACATTGTACAGCGAGCTCGCCACTGGTATCAGACCTCCCGGCCGTCCATGTCTCCGCTTTAAAGACATCTGCAAATGCGACATGAAGTCCTGTGACATTGATCACAAGTCATGGGAGTCAGTTGCCAGTGATCGCCAGAGCTGGCGGGCAGCCATAAAGACGGGGCTAAAGTGTGGCGAGTCGAAGAGACTTAGCAGTTGGCAGGAAAAAAGACAGAAGCGCAAGAGGAGAGCCAAACTGCGTAACAGTCCCGACAAACAAATTTTTCTGCAGCACCTGTGGAAGAGCCTGTCACTCTAGAATTGGCCTTTATAGCCACTCCAGACGCTGCTCCACACACCACTGACCACCTCCAGGTGCTTGCCCATTGTCTCCCGAGATAAGGAGGCCAAAGAAGACAGGGTAAGTTAAAGCAGAAAAAGAAAGCTTATGACGATCACAAAAATTTTAATACTTTAGAAAGCATAGAGGAGTGTAGAAAATGCAGGGTGAAGTAAAAAAGGAAATTAGAAAAGCAAAGAGAGGATATGAAAAATAATTGGCAGGTAACATCAAGGAAAACCCAAAGTTGCTTTATCAGTATATTAAGAGCAAGAGGATAACTAAGGAAAGGGTAGGGTCTATCAGAGATGTACAAGGGAACTTATGCGTGGATGCAGAAGATGTGGGCAGGGTTCTTAATGAGTTTTTTGTCTCTGTCTTCACAAAGGAGAAGGTTGATGTAGACATTGTAGTTAAAGAGGAGGAGTGTGAAATATTAGATACGATAAGCATAATGAGAGAGGAAGTACTGGAGGGTCTGACATCTTGAAAGTGGATAAATCGCCAGGGCTGGATGGAGTGCATCCCAGGTTGTTAAAGGAAGCCAGGGAGGAAATAACGGATGCTCTAAGGATCAAACTTCAAATCCTCACTCGATACAGGAGAGGTACCAGACGATTGGAGGTCTGTGAACGTTGTTCCATTGTTTAAAAAGGGTGTGAGGGATCGGCGGCACAGTGGTGCAGTGGTTAGCACTGCAGCCTCACAGCTCCAGGGACCCGGGTTCGATTCCGGGTACTGCCTGTGTGGAGTTTGCAAGTTCTCCCTGTGTCTGCGTGGGTTTTCTCCGGGTGCTCCGGTTTCCTCCCACAAGCCAAAAGACTTGCAGGTTGATAGGTAAATTGGCCATTATAAATTGTCACTAGTATAGGTAGGTGGTAGGGAAAATATAGGGACAGGTGGGGATGTTTGGTAGGAATATGGGATTAGTGTAGGATTAGTATAAATGGGTGGTTGATGTTCGGCACAGACTCGGTGGGCCGAAGGGCCTGTTTCAGTGCTGTATCTCTAATCTAATAGGCCAAATAATTATAGGCCAGTTAGTCTGACCTCGGTGGTGGGTAAATTGTTAGAATCTATTCTGAGGGACAGGATAAACTACCACTTAGAAAGGCACGGATTAATCAGGGATAGTCAGCATGGATTTGTTAAGGGAAGGTCATGTCTTACTAACTTAATTGAGTTTTTTGAGGAAGTAACAAGAAGGATCAATGAAGGAAGTGCAGTGGATGTGGTCTACATGGATTTTAATAAGGCATTTGACAAGGTCCCACATGGCAGACTGGTCAGTAAAATGAAAGCCCATGGGATACAGGGGCATGTGGCAGGTTGGATCCAGAATTGCCTCAGGGCCAGGGAACAAAGGGTAGTAGTCGAGGGATGTTTTTGTGAATGGAAAGCTGTTTCCAGTGGTGTTCCACAAGGCTCAGTGTTGGGTCCCTTGCTGTTTGTGGTATATATTAATGATTTGGAATTAAATGTGGGAGGCACGATTGGGAAATTTGCTAATGACACAAAAATTGGCCGTGTAGTTGATAGTGAAGAGGATAGCCGTAGACTCCAGAATGATATCAATGGTTTGGTTGAGTGGGCGGAAAAGTGGCAAATGGAATTCAACCCAGATAAGTTTGAGGTAATGCATTTGGGAAGGGCAAATACAGCAAGGGAATACACAATAAACGGGAGGATATTGAGAGGGGTAGAAGAAGTGAGAGACCTTGGAGTGCATATCCACAGGTCCCTGAAGGTGGCAGGACAGGTAGATAGAGTGGTGAAGAAGGCATATGGAATGCTTTCCTTTATTAGCCAAAGTATAGAATTCAAAAGCAGGGATGTGATGCTGGAATTGTATAAAACGTTGGTTAGGCCACAGCTGGGGTATTGTGTACAGTTCTGATCACCGCATTACAGGAAGGACATACTTGCTGTGGAGAGAGTACAGAGGAGATTTACAAAAATGTTGCCAGGGCTTGAAAGTTACAGCTGTGAGGAAAGATTGGATTGGCTAGGGTTGTTTTCCCTGGAACGGAGGAAGCTGAGGGATGACTTAATTGAGGTGTACAAAATTATGAGGGGCCTAGATAGAGTAGACAGGAAAGACCTGTTTCTCCTAGCAGAGAGGTCAATTACCAGGGGCACAGATTTAAGGTAATTGGTAGAAGGATTAGAGGGGACATGAGGAAAACATTTTTCACCCAGAGGGTAGTGGGTGCCTGGAATTCACTGTTAGGAATGGTGGTGGAGGCAGAAACCCTCAATTCTTTTAAAAGGTACCTGGACCTGCACCTGAAGTGCTGTAACCGGCAAGGTTATGGACCAAGTGCTGGAAAGTGAGATTAAATTGGGCAGCTCGTTTTTTTGGCCTGCACAGACACGATGGGCTGAATGGCCTCTTTCTGTGCTGTAATTTT